>NC_134704.1:10905000-11561250 GCF_043290135.1 Rhipicephalus microplus
TTATTGGAAGGTTGCGCATGTGACAAATGACGTGCACTGAGTCAGAATGTGTATGTGTGACGGAACATACGATCTGATTTTCGCTTTGAGACATTCGCTGCTTTATCTGTGAACGAAGCATGGTCTGGGTGTCTCTGTCATTCACCGAACAAACTAGGGTGATGGCGGCCACTTGATCTTCACGAATACTCTAATTGGCAGCAACCAACATCTAAAGACTGACTGTGAATTATATAATAACACATGAACAAAGAAATGGCATAAATAGAGCCTAAATTAGCGACCGAAACAACGATGATAGAAAGAGATGCTATTTTCTACGTTGCCCGGTGATTCCCGTATGATTACCATTAACGCTGAATATTTATGTGCAGATGCTAATGATAGTGCGCGTAATAGCCAGACACCGTTACTAAATTGGTCTTTATAGAATATTTGAAAACTCCGTCAAATTCTCTGTAATCTGTAAATAAATTCGATCGCGTGGACAGGAACACGTTTCCTAGCATGTTCATGAAAACACGCAAAAACTAGCACATAATGAATGTCATACCTTGATTCGGGAACAAGTATAAAAGATGCAGAAATCAGCACATCAGTGTAAGAACAGTAATGATTGATGCAGCATAATACTATGGGAATAATTACGTAAACATTTATGGCAGCTTCGTACTACTAGTGCCGGATCGAAAAATGAAGACTGCATGCTCGGTGGCATTTCATGTTTCTGTTAATTTTCGGTAACTTTCTTTTCTTTCTTGTATCTCTTTTTTTGTATCGGTTTCTTTCTATTCCTTAAGCTCTCTATGTCTTTATCTTTCTGTTTCATTGCTTATTTCTTTTTCACGTGGTTGTTTTTTTTTTTTTTAAACGCAACTGCTATGCATGGTAGCGAAGTTTGCCCGATTTCTGAGGCTCATACCCACTTGAGCAGTTTCCTGGTGACACCACGAAAAACTACGGCAAGCTACGACAGCTGCCCTGTTAACGAAAACTGTCATGAGCAGAAATCTGCTAACAGTTATATTTTGTACTTACACAATTGCAAATGACGTGAGACAGCCTTTAATGATCACTTAGTTTCCACGAAAAAAAAACACACCTGCAAATCTTTCCATGTAAGACCTGGTTTTCAACGTATATGACTCTTAATGTCGAAAGAGGCACGTCAACTCTCTTTGGGGGTTATTATACTCTCTTCACAGAGTTGTGTGACCAAAAGAGTCAGTGTGCCTTTTAAGGGAGTCCTTTACGTGCCACGTGAGGACTACCAGAAAGGAGTCACATATACTCCGTTTTTTAAGAGTTAATCTGGATTTATTGATCACGCAGTTAACGTAAAACATCACAAAAGTTTGTTAACATAAACATGTCAGAACCACTTTTCTCGTTAATGTATTATGGCTAGCAAGAAAACATGTACGACACTACCATTTTACTTTCAGAGACAAGATATTTCTTGGCTGAATTCCAATCTAAGGGCGTTGTGAGCACTCAATATGGATGGTACGCGTGTTCCCTCTTTCCTGTCTTGCAGCTGCGGCACGAAACTAATAACTAACGAGGACTGTTGAAAAAGGCACCCCCCCCTCTCCCACCCACTCAAACTAGGCCAAGGCATTTTCTCGCGGAATCGCGGAATTAATTTCCCAACAGAAGTTATTACAGAGCATTCTGGCTTTGAGTCGTGCATTGTCAAGTGATTGCAGACATGACGCTCACGTACTCCTGCCATGTAATTGCGTAAACAAACGCACATTGGTGATACTCGGCACATGCAACCAAATCCCGAAGTGGCATTTTGTTTTTGTCGTTAGTACACTGACTAGAATTAGCGGTTCCTGTATTTTGGGCGTACGCTTTATTTTCGCGCAAATTCGTCGTCGTGTCAACGCTAAAGAACTATAAAAACATAGTATGCATTCACATCACGGGACGATGTGTCCGGATCATTATTTTTTTGTCTGTAGTAGGCACCGCATAAAAAGAAGCCATCTATGAAAGAAATATAGCCGGTTATCAACCAGCTTTTAGAAGGCGCATCACGTATACTATGCATGCTTGAAGATGGTGCGAAAAACGGAAAGGGAAGAGGAAGCAAATAGAGAACAAAAGAAATCTGAGGACACTTCACGTAGGATCTGAACAAGAACAAGTCACACGCACGAAATCAGCTGAGCAGATGGGATTTCAAAGTTGTGCTTAAAGAAAGCTGATTAAAGCTTCATCGGCTTCTAATTGTGTGGAGGAGCAATGTTTGCAACACAAAACTTTACTGAGCATTTAGTAAAAAAATGGTGAAGCTTCCACTAAGCACTAATCCACGCAAGCCTTGAAACATTCAAACTTAACGAGTCTGAAGACTAATGTAGTTGTTTCTATGGGTTGATTGTAGATCTTCGCGTGGTGATGAGGGCTGCTTCTAGATTGATTCTAGGTGACCTTAGGTGTTACGATGTTGTAGCTAAGCTAAACCAGGTGCTATCACATTAGAGCCAAGTACTAAGACGTTGCAGCCAATTACTCTGACGCTTTATTTAGGTGCAGTAGCCAGCCAAATTGTTTGACTGAGAATAATCATAAGCAGGAATGAGAGAGACATCAATTGATTACAAGAAGTTGTCTTCATTGAACAAAACCATCTTTGTCATCGCATTTATCTTAGTCATCATCAGAGAAGTCTCCTCCAACCTCGGCTCTTGGGAACTCTTCGGGCTCGTCCCTGACATGAAAGACTTCAGTCATGGTTTCATCTTTAGTGCCTAGCGTTTACCGCCGTCGGTCATCTTTCGAAGTGTCGGTTTGTGTTGCATCACTAAGCGACTGTATTTATATGTAAACCTTTCATATAAACTGGTGTACAAACAAATGTATTAGTCAACCATAGGTGGCTCTACAGATAAAGAATACAGTTTTTTTTAGTCTATTCAGCCATGTCTTTGTACGTTTGCCTGTCACATCACTTTCATATGCGTGTAGCTAGTTTCCAGGTCCTTATATGTTTTGTTCCTTTAAAAAATAAATTAGTTTTGTATTAAGTGCTCGTCTGTCTCTTTCTTGCACTGTTTTTTGTGCGCGCTTAAAAGGTTTTATTATGAATTTCGAAACAATTTTCTACGCATCATTTTTCAGTGTGTGGATCATACGCTACATAATACATCAGGCCGTCGTGCATTACTGAACACGTGGGCACACGTACGCATTGTCTAGGCACAAATGTTTCTAAAATGTCGCGCTGGCTTTTTTTTTTTTGTCGACACTAGTCAATTTACGACAATACCGTGTTTCAGTGTTATTTACGCATCACCCTATATGGTTTAGTTCGAGCTCTGTGTTCGAAAATGCTACGTAGTGAAGCGAAAGGAAAGGCGTCTTAAATAAGGTGCCAAGCTGTCGCCTATTGAAGCCCTGGATACTGAAAACAGCATCTACAGATGCTCGAGACGTGTCCACAAAATCGCACAACGACCCCGCCAAGTTGCAGCCGTGAAGAATATTTAGTCAAGTGAACATCTCCTTCGACGTTCTGGCTTGGCAAACGTGTGCCGTATGTCTACTAGGAGGGCACGCGTTTTAGCCATGATAATGACAGGGCAGTTGCTTTTGAGCTTCATTTAACAGCGGAGCTGCTTATGGGCCAACCAATAGTTCACGCAAAGCACACAGGAAACTATCGCGATGATAAACCGGCACGTGCTATCTTCGTCATTTTTTTTCATCTGCTGCTTCGCTTCCGGAACACGTGCACCGAATGGTTTGGCGTGTAACGCAATAACTCTGGTAGACAAGAAAATTAGTACACAAGAAGAGCAAGAGAAGGCGGTATAAATAAGGAGAAACGGATGAATAGATAGCAAAAAGAGCAGACAAAAAAAAAACAAGGGAGACTAGGAAAGATAGAGACAATAAAAACAGATGCAAGAAAGTGATAGAAAAAAGATATAGCAATACAGAATTAGAGCGAAATGAGGAAAGTGGGAGAAAGAAAGAGTAAGCTAGAAATAAAGAGAGAGAAAGAGAGAGAGAAGAGAAAAAAAGACAAAGAAAGATGCAAGGAGTGATCAAGGAAGAGAAATAGAAAAAAAGGAAATAGAAATAAGCACACGCAAAATAGTAAAGAAAAAACCTGAAAAGAAACAAAGAAAGAAAGAAAGAAAGAAAGAAACAAGGAAAAAAAGAAAGAAAGAAAGAAAGGAACAAGGAAGGAAGGAAGGAAAGAAAGATAGTGAAGAAAAAACCTGAAAAGAAAGAAAGAAAGAAAGAAAGAAAGAAAGAAAGAAAGAAAGAAAAACAGGACTGACCACTCAGCTCCGCACTTTTTTCGAATTTAGCACCGGTAGTGTGAAGCTGTCCTAATTTTACTTTTTTTCCAGTTTTGCCTCTCTTGGCTGAACCACGATCAACTTTTCACCCCTTGTTTATTCACAGTGGCAGCGGCCGACATTAAGCGACGACAGAGAAAACGGGTAAGAAAAAAAAACGGTGGAGGAGAGAAATGAAATAAAGGAAGCGAGGTTTGCAGGGGGGGTGCTGTCCTGTTCTGTTGCCGGAGATCGATAATTTGTCGTCCTAATGACTTGAGACTCGCGTTTGTTTCCTTTCTGGGTGCTCACTGTGACCCTTAAACAGAAAAAAATGGCAGTCGAAAAAAAAGGGAAACTATTCCGAGATAAGAGCAAGCATCGTTATTGGGGTGAGTGCTTTTTGGAAGCACCCCCCCTCCCCCTCGTCTAGTTTTTCGGCGGCCATTCTCAATCCCGTTTTCTCGTCAGTGTCTGTTTCATTTTTCGATGAATAACATATGAAGTTAAGTGTTATGACTCGCTTCTCATATATACCCCAAACGCGATGTAGCGATGAAGGCCCGTCAGAAATTACGGAGGACTTGCCTGTTGCAGCCGCCACGTGTAGCTGCTTCCCTTATCTGCATCGAAAAAAAAAAAGCTTGCGGCTTATCTTTAAACATTTGTATTTGAACGCTTGTTTTGCGCGAGTTTTCTTCCTGGTAAAATAGTTTTTCTATCTAGGCCTAACTTAGCGTGCTCTATGAAAAAATTGCGATAAATACTTTAGGAATTACAGTTGTGAAGCTGCTAATTATTGGCGTGAGGGAATAATTGCAAAGCGTAACTTCCTTTTGCTATTCCTGCCGAACAAAAACATTTCTTATCAAAAAAAGTGGGGGAGAGATATGCATGAAAATATTTGAACATTATGCACGAAGACATCCATTTTTCAAATACGAACGAAACTGACGAGTTGGAATTTCATTTCAATGACTTCACTGCAAATTCGATTCGCTGAGGCCCCGAAAAGTTTCGGGCAAGTGAATTAATGCTTCATGACATAAAATATCTGGAAATGGCAACAAAATTCGCAACATGCAGTTTGTATTCTTTATCAAATATTCCTAAACGTGGGGTGTTGCTCGATCCAGCGTTTCGTCGAGTAATCCTGTCTTCCTGAAGACAGCAACTCAGTAGTGCCTTACATAAGAGTTCAGCTCTTTTTTTCACGTTGACTCCAGCAACAACGGGTGTTCAAGAACAATATTCTTTTCAAGTTTTAATTTCCTTTGAACTTTTGCCTTGTTCGTGTCTATACCTATGTACAGTACTCACGGTTTGAAACACGGCAATTTAAAGCTAAGTAACACGCATACAATGCTTTCCGCCATCTTAGTTTTAACCGTATTGACGAAATTTCAACCTGAATGCATAGATAAAGGCGCACATTATCTTAGGAGGCCAGATTAGTCGCGTACACGATGTGGTTATCTTGAGCAACTGGGCACACTAGTGATTAAATATAGAATTCAATTTCTAGCTTCAGTCTGTGCACATGGGTACTGTACATCATGCTGCAGCATCAGCCTTAACTACACCCACTGGAGGGCAAATACCGTATTTCGCCAATCAACCCTGTCTTGTGCTTGCTAGCGACCACTCTATGCCCGCAAACTTCTCAATCTCACCTGCCCAGCAAATTTTCTTCCCCCCTTTCGAGTTATCTATGAACGTTCCCTAAAGAAAAACTATGTGGCTTACTTAGTACCAAACAGTATATTTTACAAACAAACTGAGTATGTTGGTTGAAGTTGGGGGACCAGGCTAACATTTCATGCTCGAACAGTAGGAGTTCATTGAAGACGATTTGGGCAACGGAGCAATGAAAGTGAGACCTTCTTGATGACGTATCACTCCTTTATTTCAGCTAGCAACAACAGTTTAAATAAAACTAGTACAAATGATGGTTTATCTTGCAGCCTCGACAAATTTGTGAGTGGTACGCAATAATAAAGCTACGTATCTAAAAAGATAGCTCTTGGAATGTCAGCCAAGACTACTTATCTACGATTGTGCTGCCCTGAACGAGCTAATGAACGTTTGATGAGCACGATAGGCATATCGACGCCTCCCTGCTCTTAGACACTAGGTTTCACTCGCATGTTTTTTTTTCCTCCTTCTGGTACGTTCATTCACATGGCATACTTCTGTGTTAATTTTTGTTCTCTACTGTGCATTAAGAACTGATATCGAACCGTGGCGATGGTTATCCGATAACATCATCGCCGGATAATATCGCTATAGCTCACAGAATGCACACTATGTGATTTTTCCCGTCTTGCTTGAAGCAGGTGTATGAGAGATTTAGAAAAAGACAATTTGTTTAAATAGCAATGAATAACGCACAAGAAAATGTTTACAGAAAATTTACGCTAAAACTGCTATGCCCAAGGTTCGCCATGCTTGATACCTAGAAAATTATCATAAGTAGTCATGAACCGGCACATGCCCTTTGCATCATCTTATTCCTCTTTGTCTTCTTTTGATTCACTTGCAGAACTCAGTCTGCCGATAACTCCGGCGTGGGATGCAATATAACTCTGATGGGCCGGAAAACAAGTTAAGAAAAGAAGAAACACATAGAGAGAAAGGAATTACAGGAGATGGTAAAAAATAGGAAGACAGAAATATTTGGTATAAAGAAATTCTCGAGGAGGTGATGTTCGAATCAGCGAAGGTGGAATCTGAAGGCGAGCGTCATAAACACTAGCCTTCCGGTACGCTCGCAAACCATGACACAGCTTTGTATGGCATAACACAGAAAGGGGGTGGGAAAGGGAACGGGGGTGAGGAGAGATAGTACATTATAACGTAAAAAGAGAAGTGAGAAATGGCCAGAAAGGGGAGAAAAACAGAATGAAAGAAAGATAGAAAAAAAGAAAGGCTGGAAAGAGTGATAAAGGGAAATAAATAGATATAGAGAGAAATGAAGGAATATAAATAAACAAAGATAAAAAGAAAAATACAGTAACCATAGCTATGTATAGTACAGGGATGGGAAAGAGTGGTGCATGAGATGGTGAAAGTGTAGCTAAGACAGGGCCAGCTAGGTGCCCGCCAGCTCTACCGTGACCCAACCTTGCGTGACCTCGTGCAAGATGGGCTAACACTTTTTTTTATTTACCTAAATCACATAATAAATTTCAGCCACCTGACTGCCAGCGTAAAGTCACCAACCCACTTGCTAATTTTAAAAGCTCCATAGCCTCCACAGAACGCCAGCAAATAAGATGCTGTATTTATTAAGGAAGCAAGAAACCTTATAGAGTGCAGCTTTCTCGAATAAAAAGCACTGGAGGTGAATATTCCTCCATGGTATTATGCACGAAAACAGCAAAACAAAACGATTCTCCCAGTAGCACGCCATCGTCTCGCGAAAATCGGCCCGGTATCGCTGGCAGGCTCAAGGGACTTTAGCGGTGGTCTCTGGGAGACTCTTTTGCTTTGTGCTCACCAACACAGCCGCGCTTTACGTATCTCCGCCCATGCTGCGGAAAATTCACTTGCCTTTGTTCACGAACGGAGCCCGAATTAGGCGGCTCTTTGATGATCGTACACCAGCTCGCGTGCTTTTATGTTTTTAGAGCGATGCAAATGTAAAAGAAAAGCTCTTGTGTTGGACTACCTTATACGCAGCTCGGACTTGAGATGAATATGATACCAGGCCAAAAAATATTTCAGCGGTTATTCATCTCATTGCTAGCGTGACTTGACCCACAGTTCTTTGAAGCTGAAACGCTGTCTGTGTGTTGTGAAACAAAGCCATTCTTGCGTTGAGTGGCATCGCCATCGCCGTCAGCGGCGTAACCGATAGACACGGGAAGAAATAGTCAAGAGCGAATGCGATTTGAACTCGGGCCCTCTGCGTGGCAATGGAGTATTCCAGCAAAAAGAACGTTAAGCCTTGAAACTCATTGTGATGTCAAAGAATCGCGTCAACCAACGTAACATAGTGGGTCAGAAGAGTGAAGTAACAACCAGTCATAACAGAATCCTAATTGCTCAACGAGTGTGGTTTATTATGCCTACCACTCCATGCAAAGTGCTCATCCATAATTCTTCACCTCGCTCAGTCACATGCAGCATCAAGAAAGTGCACAGAATACCTTATAAATGTACAGACAATACGTTGCTTATCCGTAGAGAGACAAATAAGGGCGCAACGGGTGCCGTCCTACTTAACGAAAATTATAATTTCTTGAGTAATAGATAACGTGTGGAAAGCCAGAACTTCAACGCTGTTGGCTTTGCTCCTGCACGAAGGTGTGCTCATAATTTCAATTATTTTATAGCGCAATAGTCAGCGATGTTTTTATGGCAGTGAGACCCTCATTTTACCTTATAGTTATTACGTGTAATGGCTGTGAGTTGGTTCAATTGTCTGCATATTTATCAAGAAAGTATAACCATTCAAACAAAACAATCTCTAATGTACTGACCTTTCAGAGTGAAAATAACCAGCACTGATTATAAGTAGAGGCATTTTAGGTTAATATCCAATGCTTGGCAACAATGAATATATTTGAAAACAGCGTCGACTGAACCAAAGTCGATAGATAAATTTGTGTCGACTCAAAACTTAACGCTTAAGAATTCAAAAGGACTGTTGACAACAGATATTGTTGAAAATAAAATTGCACAAAAGGCACGAGCTAGCAACAATGCCACCGACAAACTCCTTCCATTGCATAGACATGTTACTGCTGGCTTGTCCGTAAAGAGATGACCTATATCTTTTATTATAAAACTTAGGGATTGTGGAGACCTGCGGTATTTCTTTGACCTCTGTAGACTCAATTGGTAACTAGAAATATTCGCGTCTGTGATAAATTCAGAGTTTATTGTAACACTATTGCTAGCCTTAGTTGCATACATTGTATAGATTTCAATTGTTTTCTGTCTGACCTCACTTTATTTAGTTATTTACTGCTTTCTTTTGCGCTTGTTTACTGTTTTCTCGAATACAACGTCGACGTTTTCCCAGAGATTTCCGTTATGTACAATGATCCAACTTGTGTAATCATAAAAGCAAGCGTTCGTTCATGTGTTCGTTCTGAACACCACATTACTATACGTGCTAAATACCAATGATGTATTTACAACCTCGCACATAAAATAGTTGAAATGCTCAACATTATAAAGCAGAAATATAACAGTACGAAGTAGATGGTGTTTCTTTTTTCAGAATGCATCGGAGGTAGGTACTCAAACCATATTCGGGCAAATGCAATAAATGTTTGTTTTATGATTCGAAGAAAAGTGATGGATGTGGTTCGTTCCTGCTATAATGTGTGACTCTTAACAATATTGCACATGAAAACTTCAATTGGTATATGCACCAATTCACAGTAAATGCAAGAGGGAGCGTCATTTCATTATTGCGACAGATATAAACATCTCTGTCTTATATACGAAGATGCAACTTACGTAAAGCATTTAATTTTCTTTTCAGCAATACCTACAAAAATAGTGATTCAAACAACGGTGACTAGTAACGGTGCCACACATGTTGTTCCCTACAAAACACTTCAAACTTGATTCTATTTTATTGTATTTTTGTCGCTCATGCCACAAGACTATAGACTATTTCACAGATGGGTTCGAATTTTGCCCCATTGGGCTGTTACCCTTTGTGTTCTGTATCTTTAACAGCTAAACATACAGTATTACGGTAAACGCAGCGCATGAAGATTCATGGGTCGGTGCATATTATGTTTCTTGGCCTGATTAATTTGCGCGGCGATGTACGCGGTACCTTCGTTCTGTGCGATATGCATTCACTATGTGCGATCATCTATTGTTGTGATGCCCCCTTACCCAATGCCTACAACGAGGCCTGCAAAGACTCTTTAAATAAAATATATTAAATATTAAAAAAACAAGAAAACATCAGCTTAACAGCCCAAGATGATGGCGCCCAGATGTCTTATAGAAAATAGTCTATACGAACGTCCAACGTCAAGTTGTACTGTAGAAAAACAATTTGACTGCCACCTTTAACACCCCCTCTTTTATTACGAAACTCTACACTCCCAATAATGGAGTGAATACAAACGATTTTCTGTCATAGCCTTCGTTTGTAGGTTCATCCTTGTGGGTTCACAAACAACTTGGGGAAATGTTAGGGCAATTGGTTGAGCATCTATTTATAGGTGAATATTTTTATAAATGCAAAAGCATTCTGAGTGTCGGGTGCACTCGCGAGCCGTGACGTAACGATGTGCTTATTGGGCAGACATCTGCATTCTGCTTAACTATTTCGTTTCGTGGTCAGCTGCGTGTTGAATCCAACCATTTGCGTCTTGTCCAGCTTGGAAGTGAAACATAACGCTTTGCAGCAGCGGAAAGTTCCTTAGAAGACGACGGCTCCGCTCCATGCATCACATGACGTCAGACACGCCATAACAAATGGTGGCGGTCTGTGGTGGGCGGATATTATAGCCAGTGAATTATACAGCCTATTGTTCTGTCGAATACTTTCGGCCAGTTCATTTTTGTTACATGTGTGGGCATAACAGAGGCACTTCTGTTTTCCTCTGAAAACCGCAAATTAATAAATAGCCATGTCATGGCCGCTTCAAGTTTAGCACGCCTGCTTGCTAAATATATATATATATATATATACAATAAAATCTAACAAACAATGATACCAAGGAAAGCATAGAGGAGGTGCTTAGACTGAATTGTAAGGTAAATGTGAAGAAAGAAAACTGGCCAGAAGAGGTAACTTGCCGTGGGCCGAAACCGAACAGGTTGGGTTCCTGCCCACGGCAAGTTATCTTTTTACCCACTTTTCTTTCTTCACATTTACCTTACAATTCAGTCTTATTACCACCTCCTCTATACTTTCCTTGGCATTATTGTTTGTTAGATTTCGTTAATATTGTGTCACAACACAGGAAAACAAGCCCATATATATATATATATATATATATATATATATATATATATATATATATATATATATATATATATATATATATATATATATATATATATATATATATATATATATATGTAATAGTAGCATGGCACGGTAAGGAAGCACGGAACGAACGAAGAGCCCTACGAACTCACGCCAACGGCCAGCAGCAGCGTGGCGAAAATGAGGTTCTTAACCAAGTCACGCTGGACCACTGCCCCTTACTCTTGCCTAGTTGTAGCCGCAATGTGAATCTTGTATCCCGAACATGCTTTGTGGGCTCACCAAAATTTAGTGTGGTACATTTGCTGACAATTACAGCAGCCTGATCTCGTGTGGCGTCCGATATCAATTTGTGTTGCCGTGATATCCGTTCGAGGATTTCAGTGCGTTTCATACACGATTATGCATGACACATTTTTTAGGCCAATTTACGCTGGAAGCCTGGCCTGTTGTATTCGTTCGCAGAATACGAGTGCTCTAATGTATTCCGCCGCAGACTGCAGACGTTGTTGGTCACTGAATAATGTTGATGGCTTAATGATCCGTTATTATAAAACAACATCAAGTAGTGAAATCAAATGCAAGAATTGTGTATATCGTAATATGTCACACAATCCTTAAGCTCTGGTAGAACACTGAAGATAACCATATGTTGTGCGCGACGTTTTTCGAATCTCTATTATTACAAAGTTTTCTTTTCCAACGCCTCGCATCCGTTCTTCTTGGTACTTGTGCTTGGCAAACGTAGCGTAGCGTGTTTGTCGACAAATGTCAGGTCGTACTACAAGGTGAGCGGATGCATTTAAAGAGTAACTTTTTTTTATACTCGCTACGTATGTTCGCGTTCATTCGTAAGAGAATCATTTTGTCAGTCACTATGCTGGAAATACGCCTATCGTAACGAGTGAGCCAATAGCATTGAGTACTTACGATTGCAAATATTTGATAATGCTGACCATGCGTATGAGAACACCGTATTGGGCTCATGTCAAGATGCGCTTCCTTTACACATGGTTCCTCATTTCATCATTCAAACCTGCAAGCTAACTCTCTTGCATGGACATGTCTGTTTTGACAAGCTTAGCTTTACAGTAAGCAGGTCATGTGGGCGTTGCAAGAGAGAAATTTTTTTATTAGAAACTACAATGAACTTTAACGAAGATAAGTAAAAAAACAAAGAAACAAATGAGAAAAGACGATGATTGCAGTGAAACAAAAGTGACAAACGGTTCCGCATATCCTACCGTAAAAAAGTCGTAAGTCGTGTTTGTGTCTACCGCACCAATCTCTTATGATCATGAGGAAAGCTAAAGGTGAAAAGAAAACATGTGTCGGTATAAGAAAGAACCTTGAAGTGTTACCAAGTATTACTACAGTTTAGTAATACCACCAAGTATTACCACAGTTTTTTTCTTAAATTTCATTAGTATATTCATGTCAAGAATAGCAGGGGCAAAGTGAAATATCAATGTATGCCATAGTTTATGTGATCCGCGAAAGAAAAGACGTGTTTTTGATGGACGGACCTAAATGACGACGTAATACGGGTGTCTTTTCAGAATACAAATGTGACTTACATATTTTTTTACAATTTTCCAAATTTAAGAAATGCTTATCACTATGCCAAAGCTGGACTAAATATTCCGCGCTTATCTATAAAAAAAAGGTACTTTTACCACTGCGTTGTTTGAAATCAGAAAGAAAGAAAATGAATCTGATTTTTTTTTTCAGCATAGCGGAGCTTCGGCTTAAAACGAAGACAGGCGCTATATCAGACAGCAACAATGCTTCGTCCTGGACGGCAACTTGTTGCCACGAATAACTGCGCACGCATTATGCAGGGTCTTTCCCGCTTCACACTAATATTTCTAAGTACTATCTCCATTTGCTTAGCATAAGTATGTTCCAGCAAACTTGCCATTACGAAATAAAAGCTTCGTTAAAAAAAAAAAAACAGGTGCGTCACTGATGGTACACTTGACTAAGGCCGACCGCAGAGCATATAGGTGGCTGCTGCTGTTTTTATAACAACTCAAGTCATAAATTGGTTAACTATTTTAGTACAATTGAGCATATTTCCACATCAGCCTTAACATTTACGAAAAGAAATTGGCTGGTGCGTGTTCTTTATTGTATGAGAGTTCGTGCTAACATCTGCAAAGCAGTTATGTCTATCCATACTCAAATATTTTGGTACTTTCTCAGGCAATTAGTAGACAATATTAGTGTTGATGGGGGGAAAACACATGATACACATACACATTATGCCTCTCACAGCAGACTTTTAAGTTCAATCAACAATGGCTAGAACGCCCCTTATTCCCTCATTTTTTTTTGTACACGTAATAGCAATGACTGAAAGTTAGTCCATCGGCAAGGAAAGTGAGATGTTCACTAGTGTATTGCTAGAATAGTGAGGGGACGCTTAGTGGTATATGGCCTTCCCATTCGGTGAAGACACTCACTCGTGATAGACTTTCTTTAGCGTCCCAGTGCTGTACACATGACTGCCGAGCGACATTGTCTTCAAGCGCTGCAGCACTATTTGGGGCCCTGAAGTACATCAATGTTTCGACACAGCCACTTTCACCGAAATCCACCTGTTGTGAGAGTGACAAGACTCTGCATGGTGGGGTGACTCACCGATCTGCGGAACGTCGTACTGCCTGGCTCCTCGCGGGGACCTGACCGACTGTTGCGCCTTGGACGATCCCGTGTCGCTTGTGTGCGCCACCTCGCCCGGTGCTTCGAGGTTTCCGGCCTTTGACGAGCCTGTGGGGGATGAGGAGCTCTTGGCCAAGGCTGGGCTCGACGAAGGTCCACCTCTGGACTCTCGGCGCTCTAGCAGGCCAGGCCTCCTCCACCACAGAGCCTGGCGCATGGCCGACGATGATGGGCCCATGATGCGGGCCGCCTCGCAACCGCTGCACAGCCACAACAGGGCACCCAGGAGCATCAAGCAGAGACGCATGGCGAGAGTATCCGTTCAGCAAATGACAGCTCACTACCACAGAACACGCGAAAATTCCAGCCGCGACAAGTGGTTTATAGACGACAGGAGTGCGGTTTAACAATAAGTCCGATGCAGATTACTCGGCGCTGAAGAGAGGAACGTCTGTCAAAAACTTCTTTCTACTTGCTTCTGTGCGGTTGCCGGTGAGCTACAGCAGACTGTTTATGTGCTTCAGCACCTGTTGTGTTGGGGCGATCACCCTACGGGACGGCCGAAGGTGAGACAGATCGGTGTGTCTGGTACTTTCGAAGAAAAAGAAAGAAAAGGTCCAGAAAGAAGCGCAGCGGCTACTTCTAGGCAGTGCGCTCAGCCGCAGCGCACCGAAGCAGCAGAGGGTAGCCGAACAGCAGTACCGGTGCAACGAGCATGGTGGTGGTGGCGGGGGGGTGGGTAGTCCCGCGCTCTTCGAATTGTAGGAGGGTCGACGGCGGCACACACACTACTACTCACTGCTGCTGCTCGCGGAGCGACACATGCGGCGTGTGGTCTGTTGCGGCAGCGCGGCTATTTCATTCTGGCTCGCGCCTACACACGGGGCGAGAGAGTGATGGCGCTCCCTACGTCTCTGTGCCCCTTTCTCCCGCGCGAACGCTCCTACGGTCGGAGGGCGGTCGGCCTTTGCGCGCCACTCTTCCCGCGAGCGCCACGCATGCGCGTGCCGCACCACTGACCAATCGGTGTCTCCGGCGCCGATGACGTCCGCGAGCAAAGCAGAGCACGCGGACCCGCCGCCGGGATATTCCCTCTTTTCCCTTTCGACCCTCTTCTGTCTCTGCTCGGAAGCGCACCGAGGGAGGCCAAGGGTGTCTGTGCGTTCATGCCGCAGCGGCACTCCTTAGTCCTGCTGCCGATTTTGTCCGACGCCCTTGGTTCTTTGCTACGCAATGTTTTCATCGTTCACGAGGTGTGTTCTCGGTTTGTCACAACGGGCGTTCTTTTCCTCTATTCGTTTTTATTTTTTTCTGTTTTTTTTTTGCTCCTGCGAGGGTTTACACACCGCGTCCTGGGACATTATACTGCGCGAAAATTCGTGCATTCGAGAAGGAAGCTTTTTTGTTGGACTATTTTCTCTAAAGCATTGACCTTTATGTCTGACTGCTCTATCATTTGCGTGGGCAGTACCGGATATACGTTTCTTTCTTCCCCCATATCAGCCGGTGAAACAAAAGGCTACATACACAAATGCAAGCATGCACGTCGCTTCTGTTTGCGTTACTGATGAATGTAAAATCTGTGACAGTGAACAGCGTAAAAGCATCTCCGCATTGTACTGTGACGGTGACTGTCGCAGCCATTTACTCTATCCGGGAGGCCTGCTTCTTTCCTTTCGTTCTTACTGAAATCCCAGGCGAGAGTTTGCAGTTGAATACAGATGAGACTTTCAAGCTGGCAGGAGACACGCTACATTCGGCGTGCTGCGTCGCAAATGGCTGGTATCCCATAAGGTGTGCGTGCTTTACTTTATTTTCATGTACGTGCCAAGTCAACGTGCTCGTATGTACAGCATGAAGATGGTGCGTTGTAATATTCGCTTAAAAATGTTTGATTCGTCGAAATTGATTAAAATGGCAGCTGTAAGTGGTGTATGCTAACCAGATGAACTGAAAAAAAAAGTGTAACGCGAAAGTTTATTCTTCTTCCTCCTCGTTTTTCATTTCTTTTGCACCACGGGTGCCACTCACTCATATATATAGTTCCGCTGCATTCACATTCTGCAAGCATGGCTGTGTATCTCACACTAAAAAAAAAGTGTCACCCTATGGTAAAGCTACTCGACTTCGGAGCACGGGAGCCTCATTTCAAACTCAGCACCAGCATGAAAACCCGTTTTTTTTATTATTTTTAAATGACATTTTCAGTCTTATACATTAGTCAATCGAAAATTTGGAGCTGTCCCAGGCTAACTAAAAAAATGTATTTTGTGCTTAAGAGTGTGGCAGCTTGGGCTAGTTGGTATGACATGACGATAGTTATAGCGCGAGACAGAACGACGACACAGAGACAAGAAGAACACGAAGGACGCGAGCGCAAAGCTCGTGTTTTTCGTGTCTTTTTGTCTCTGTGTCGTCGTTCTGTCTCGCGCTATAACTATCGTTGTGCTTAGTGCTCACTCAGGATCAAACTCACAAACCTTTTTCTCTACCGGATGCACCCGGACACATACTCAACAGAATATTACTCACTCTGACTCACTCGATCAGGCTGAGACTCACGTCCCGGTCTGAGTCTGCACGAGTCTGAGCGAGTCAATATATAGATGAGTTTGCCGAACCGTGGTTCTAAGTGGCAAGATGATATGGGGATGGACAGTTTTTCCGCAATGAAATAGCCGATGAAACCTGTTTCGTGTTTAAATTACACCAGTTTAGTGTGAGTGAGAGAGGTTCAGGAAAGGAAAAAAAAAAACGCCACTTCTGCAGTCCTAACTTGAATCTTGGTTTAGCACCACATTTTAGTCATTGTTATTCAAATGATGAAACATTTTTGAGGTAGTTTTTTCTACAAAATAAAACACCACATCTATAAAGACCAAAGTATACAATAACATTCATGAAGACTAACTGACAATTATGCCAAGGACAGTTCTAATAGTATGTAATAAGGCAATTCTTCAAGAGAAAATAAGAGTCCAGCCAAAACAGAACAGCAGGAGAGGGCAAGAGCGAAAACGTGACCAGGCACTGAGAGAAAGAAGAAGAAAAGGCTTATGTTGATATAAGCTGGTGTGCCGAATTGGCTGAGTAAAACAAAAGAGGAAGCACATCACTAGAAAGAAAAAAATGAATGCTTTGAAAGGATAACGGGGGAGCAAATACTTTGCTAAATCGCGGTTTTAAAAAGTGAAAACCTTCAAAAATGATAAATTCACGTTGGTGATAAAAGTTTAGAAAGTTTTTTTTAGGATTATATCCACCTGGTTTTCGTCATGTAGCTACCCTGTCGATCAGTTAAAAAGCCCCCTTTAAAATGTTTGTTCCTATTAGCTGGACTGTATTATTTTCTAAATGCGGTAAAACAATATTTTATATATTTCAAAGACTAGGAGTTTCAAGTTTGTACAGTTGTGACTCGCCGTAGTTGAAACCTATATACTGTATTAAAATTTTGCTGAGTCAATCTTTTCATCGTGTCCTGTTGATAGGGCTTAATCCCATGTTAAAAGGCTGTTATCTTTCACCAGACAACTGTTTTAAGGGTGAAGCTGTTCTTATTAGAGACTTTCATGTGCGGAATCCATGGTAATGCTGGTTGATGTCATAAACAGGTGTGTGCCCTCTATTAGCAACTGGTCCACTAAAACTGAAGGCAACAGTTAGCCTAACAAAAGGTATGTTGCAGCCTATTAGAAAACTCATATAATAATAAACGCGTATGTGCCACTGAAATTGGGCGATTCCCACAAAACACAACATCCACTGAAAGAGGAAGAAGTCAACAGCCAGCCCAAGTGGTCTGCGCGTTACCTTATTTGCACCTCTGTCACGGGATACTTTGTTGTTATAAAAGGTGGTGGCTAGAGTACCACATCAAAGCCTAACAAGGAGCAGTGAGACAATTACCAACCTGAAAGACTTGCAAAACCTAGAAAAAACTGATAAAGAGAAGGCCATCAGCTTTAATGCTTAATCAATGTTGGGAAGCGACGTTGGTTAACTTTCTCTTCTTTTATATTGTTAACATTCTAGCATGAATGCAATGTTTGATCTGGTGAAGATGAAAGTAGATTTTATATTATGCAGGTTATCTCTTTTGTTGCATTTATCTGTACGTTGCATTGAGTCCGCTTGCGAGTCTCACATCTTGGTCGATAACAAGTCGTTTTGTGAACAACATATTGAGAATTCGATTTACGTTTTCATTCATTAACTTGTTCACCCAGCAGAACAGCACAAAGAACGAATATTCCTATTACCAGAGTGTCCGTACGTAACAGAGGGTATCCTCAGGATTATGACTCATCGCTTCACAGTTATAAAATACTTTTCTTGGTATACTCAGGCTGAACACATTAGCAGGTACCTTCACCCTATATTTACAATGTCAGTTGGTTATTTCCGTCTCCCGGTGGACATAAAAATCTTGAAAGTTGTACCAGTACATATATCGGGGGTGATACGTCTGTCCCATTCAACTATCGGGCTATTTTTTTTAACGAGAACTATTTGTGAAATGCTCGAACACATTTCTTAAATTTAAGTATTATGTAGGAGAAAACTACCTCATCTATGTTTCTTAACATGGGCTCAAAAGTGAGCTATCTACCAGACCAATATAAAGTTTGCGTAATCATCTCAGACTTCTCAAAGGCCTTCCGCCACGTGTTTCACTCAAAAGTGATCACTAAACTCATAGAAAACTAGGCAATGGTCCAATAGTTGAATGAATTAGTTCTTATGGTTACCAATTTGTGCACTATCATGGGCATAATTGCAACACCGTTAAAGTTCTTTCTCGCCCGATTCTTGTTTCTTTTATTCAACATTGTTAAAACAGTAAACATCAAAATTAGATTGTTTACAGATGACTGCGTGATTCACAGTGGAATCAGATATTGGTGATCAAGTTGCCCTTAAGAATCCTCTAAACATCGTAGCCCAGTGGTGTTCAGACTGGCAGATGGTTATTAATTTGAAAAAAAAAATGATCGTGATGAACATGCATCGGCAGAAAGAAAAAAACGCCAGGCCTGCGCGAAACACGCTGCACACTCCCAGCGAAAGCTCGAAGAGCGGCCTTTGAGAGCCTATTCTAAACACTTTGTGGGTAACTGCTGCCACTTGTTGGGTATTATTATTATTATTATTATTATTATTATTATTATTATTATTATTATTATTATTATTATTATTATTATTATTATTATTATTATTATTATTATTATTATTATTATTTGCCATGCACTCAAATCACAAAGATATTGTTCGAAGAAAGAAATGTTACACACAACATGTGAAACATGTAACCAAGATTACCCGTTAGCTCCGCCACGATGGTATAGTGGCTAAGGTACTCGGCTGCTGACCCGCAGGTCACAGGATGGAATCCCGGTTGTTCCGGCTGCATTTTCGATGGAGGCAAAAATGCTGTAGGCCCGTGTGTTCAGATTTGGGTGCATGTCAAAGAACCCCAGATGGTGGAAATGTTCAGAGCGCCCCTATGGCGTCTCTCATAATGAAATGGTAATTTTGGGACGTTATATCCCACATAAATATAACTCAATCAAGATTACCCAATAATAATGATCAACAAGAGCGATGATGTTAATCTGACTTAGTATCTTTCCTTCTTTTAAAGCGGCACTGGTTGAATTAATCTGCCACTACTTTTCCACAACATGGTTGAAGAAACAGAATCAATGACCGAAGATTTTCATGAAAACTGAGAACTAAGAATACTAAGAACAAGATAAGTGTGGCTGTAAATCATTAATCTCCTTCAGTCACGAATGAGGATAAACTGTCAAAAACGCGTGAAATTCGCGTCGCATAATTCCAAGGCACTCAGCATTGCATTCCAAGAAAGAAAATGAAGGAATGTGTCGTTTTGTATGAGTTTCAGTATTGAAAGTTAATTAGCGTGCAACTATTTATTTTACTATCCTGCCACCAGTCAGGTTCAGTATTTGCATACAAAGAATCAAATATTTGAACCGAAATGCATGCAGATTTTGTTTATTTGTTCTATTTATTGCCAGCGCAGAAAAAAAAAAAACTTTTTACGTTAGGCCTGAAAGGCGGCACGTCGAGTCGAACAGGGTAGTGTCTCCAGCAAAGTCATAATCTGAAGCAATGTGCAGCAAAATAAAATTATATGATTAATATTTATCCACTTGGGAAGCCTGCTGGAATGTGCACACCGGCGTTGAGTCATTTTGAAGAAACATGCATCACGTGACGTGCCTTCGAAGTTCGCGCACACAATTGTGTATGCCGGGACTGAAGGGATATACAAGCATGGGTAGGCAGAAGCAGAAAAAAAGTGATTTTGGTGTCGTAAATCAAGGCAAGCTAAAGGTAGAAGTACACACGCCATGTTAGATTAAAGAGTCAGATTAAACAGCCCACCTATTTTTTACAGCATGCCGCTTGTGCCGAAGGCGCTCTGGCACAAGTGAAGTATTTCTTGCGAACCGCATGTGCCTTGAAAATTTTATTTGTTGTGACCTTTTTCTACATTTTAAAGCGAAACCTCTTTGTAAGAATAAATAAATTTAGGCTTTAACATTTTATAATTGTTCGGCTTTTGTGTTCCAAAACTATCACATCACTCTGAGAGACGCCGTAGGGGAGGGCTGCGGCAATTTCGCCCATCTCTGGTTCTTTTCAAGTGCACCTAAATAAAAGCACATGGGCCACTGGAATTCCTGCAACAATCAAAAATGTGATCGCCGGAATTCGATCTGGTGACCTTCAAATCAGCAGACGTGCACCATAACCACCAGACCATCATAATTGGTTTAGTCAATTCAGGTCCAAAAACTGTTCTGTGAAGACTTCGCGTATGTTACTAAAACGATCGTTGATTGATTATCCGAATATGAGATTCTCAGTTCCGCTCTGAAGTTTCCCCGCATGAACATCAGAGTCTCGTAGTGGATTTGAATTTGTTTTCATGTGTGTGTTTTGGTCCCATTGACCCAAGAAAATTACTCGTTACTCAAATAATACATTCAATAAAATGGCAATGCACGTTATATTTACCGATTAGGAATTGCGTCTAAATCATCACAGCTACGACATTATTCTGACGGCACTATGACAAGCTATGACGATCTATGACGTCAGAGCAAGACAATGTGGGAATGTCAAAGCGCCTTCGTTGCTTTCATTTCTTTCTTTGTTTGTCTTTTCGTTTACCAAGTGTTTTCGCGTGGCAAAAGTTATGCATTTAGCTTCACGATAAGGCAATTTACTGATGCGAGAAAAAAAACTTGTTTGTTTTTTATTTAGTGCCCCTTTAAGAACTCTCATCAACGTGGAGTGCACAACCACAGGACTCAGCGTGAATGACGAAAGTTCTACGCCGGGAAAAGGTCAGTGTTGAAGCATGCTCCCCTAGAAGGTCATTTAAACGCACACTTGTTTGACATATGTAGCTGTGGCCTCATGACAGTGGGACGTCTTAAAGCATAATTGAGAAGTTAACGACTTTTTTTGTCGTTCGCTTCATTTGCACGTGGGCTCCATTTTTACTTCGTTCGCCACTCCGTCCTTTGTCCTTCGTATAAGTGCTCATTGTAGTATACATCATTAACAGGCTAATTCGCTCCACCAATAACTCGCAAAACTGCAACCTCAACGATGCCTAAACAGGCTTTTGAACGCCTCTGACATACGTGGGAACACTTCACTTGACTTTCACGAAACAAGCGGGACAGCTGCCACTGCATGCGCTCGTGACAGTAGCTTGACAAACTTTTTTTTACATTACTCAAATTATGATCACTCTTAGCCATATTCAAGTGCTTCCAAGCTTTCACGGGAAAGTGCTTCCTTTTATTTTCGACTTTATAACGCTGTCTTTCATGCCGCAACAAGGATAAGGACTATACAAACTTCTGTTTTGAAACGTAACATCCACTTTCATAAAATTTACTATGAATGTGCGTTTTTGGGGCAGAAAGGTGGGAGTTGTTAGAAGAAAAGGGTGCCTGCCTTTGCGCTTTTTGAAAACGTGACCTGTCAAACCAAGTGACAGATCTGTCAAAATATTTGACAACTTGATAGTTTTAGAATGAATGAATAAACCTTATTTAGAGTCCGACAGTTTCCTTCGGGTGAAGCAGGAGAAGAAGGGATTAATTCCTGTCTTTTCCCGGCCTATGTCATTATAAAAACGCTTTATAAATAAAAAGCATGAATGTACAGTTTGGCCTTCAGAACTGCGGTAGAGTGGTAGTAGCAGTAGTGTAATAGAGTTTGCACGAATTGAGAAAGTAACAGCTTTCGAAACAGCTTAATTGGTCCTGTTTGATCTAATCCGCATTTGTGCGACGACTTTTCTTGTTTGCCTTTTCCTTTCGTCGTTGCTATAAATTACGTTAATAGGGTCCCTTATCTGCGAACGCCTGTGCGGATTCTTTCATAATAAAGCTAATGAACCCTAAACACGAGAAAATCAACTTTTTTCCGATTATCATTTCTATGTTTGCACTATATTGTCAGCTCACCACTCCCTACTTCTTCGAACGTGGAGGCATTATTTATTTACTTTGGTCTGAATGGCGAAAAATAAACGTGGACTCTTAATTCGCGCACCACAGACAATGTAGGACTAATGAGTCGATGATCCAGCTGATAAGCTATAACAGAAAGCGACAATGATTGAGTTCATAATCGCAAAGGAAGAAAATCAAAGAAAGGAGCACTGGGGGTTAGTCCTTCGTGTTTTCCTTTCGTATGTCTGCAGTCATATCGAGGCTTACGATGTGAACGTTTTTTTTTTTTCCCACAATGTGCGCTTACTTACGCGTAAGCCTCGTCTGAAAGTTACGTGGGACTTCTGTTGCTGTTGTCACTGCACGTTTGTTTGTGCACTTCTGTGCATGCAGAGTCTCTTGTTTTCAGTGAGGAAACATCTCAGAGATTGAGTTTCAGAGTGCGAGATGCATTAGTACACGTTTCTGATACAAGTGCACTTTGTAAACCTATTGGATATATAGAGATTGTGCATAGCCCTAACTAAAGCACTAGCCTGAGCCAAGATCCGTCTCCATTGTGCACTTTTTCGTCCCACTGCACCAAATCGAGTGGTAATTGATTTGTTGATATGATAGATTGATCGATTGGTTGATTGATTAATTTTGCACTAGCGCAAACATTATGAAAGAAGTCTTAGAAGTGTCTTCTTCAGCTTTTGGTATACGATTCGCAGTTATACCAGTTATACCAGTTTATTTTTTCATGTACCCAGTCGTGATGTGATACTCCTTGGAAGGGGTCTTTAAGAAAGAAAAATGAAGTAAAATTAGTGGTGTGCAAATATTTGAGATTTTTGAACAACGAACCAAATAAATGTCTATTCTATTCACTACTTGAATCGAGGAGTAAGTAATGTCGAATATTTTTTGAATAGTTTCCAAATAAACAGCACCGATGGGAGAACCCCAAAAGAACAAAACTTTTGAACACCTACGGGAATTTCCCTTTTTTATCAATTATCAATGTACATGCAGCCCAAGCTCTGATGAGGTTGCTGGTGCTATTTTTATTAATGGAGCAACACGTTTTACCTGGTTTCACCCAAAAACTCTACTTTTAATCAGATTTTATTATGCTGCAGTGGCAAGGCATTAACTAGTTTCTGTTTTAAATGCGAAGCACTTCTTAGCGAACTTCGGCTACTTTGAGCGTATCTATCTATCTATCTATCTATCTATCTATCTATCTATCTATCTATCTATCTATCTATCTATCTATCTATCTATCTATCTATCTATCTATCTATCTATCTATCTATCTATCTATCTATCTATCTATCTATCTATCTATCTATCTATCTATCTATCTATCTATCTGTCTGTCTGTCTGTCTGTCTGTCTGTCTGTCTGTCTGTCTGTCTGTCTGTCTGTCTGTCTGTCTGTCTGTCTGTCTGTCTGTCTGTCTGTCTATCTATCTATCTATCTATCTATCTATCTATCTATCTATCTATCTATCTATCTATCTATCTATCTATCTAGCCGCTTACGTTCGGGTGCTCCCGTGGTCACCCCCTTAACTTGGCGTGAACCAAAATTAGCATGAGAGGGTAAAATGGTTTGACGAGTATGACGCACTGGTGAACACATGAATAATGTCCCAATCCCGTCGCGTACGTCGTCAAACACGTCCCACTAGACAGTGGCACATACTCACGGGTGGGTATTTGTCACGGGTATGTGGGTATGTGTCACAGGTGATTGACACTCATGTTCTACCCAGGAACGACGAGAACGAACATGGGCAAATAGGAAGGGGGGCATAAAAATGAGAGAGAGAGAGGAAAGATAAGAGAAAGTGAGAGAAAAAAGGATTGCCAATTTCCCCAGCGTAGAGTAGCAAACCGGGCATGTGCCTGGTTAATCTCCCTGCCTTGTCTCTTGTTGTTCATTTCTGCCGCCCCCCACATTGGCAATTTTAACATGCGAGTGTTAAGAAAAACCCGACACCGGTAGCGTTGACGCGACGAATGCAAAGAATAAATGTCGGGGTCCCAGCTGGAATCAAACCCAAGCATTCTGCGCGGCAACGGAGCATTCTACCACAGAGCTACGCCAAGTCTTGGAACTACTTTTCAAATGGACGCTAATCTTCGTGAAACGTCAATAGCGGTTGCAGTGCTGCCTAGCCAATTTTATAAACATTACATAAGTACTCCTTTGATACAGCCATCACGTCGGGTTAACGTCAGTTGTGGTTAGTTGTCTTGCGCTGAAGTTGATTTATGTAGCAGTGTCCGGGGCCAGCATCCTCGCGAGCATCAGCGCTTCATGTGAGCTTCTGGTGTTGCTAATACGCATGTTTCAGTTGGCATCGTTGCGCAAGCGCAAACAACTGGTTATACAAACATCTGCAACTGTTCAACATATTCTCGTGTGGCAGCATTTGTACATATATTTAGCGTCATTTCATGACGTGTCGCTTAATAAAAAAATCTGCAAAACACTCACCTTTCCTCCACATGCTTCGCATAACGTCGATTCCCAGGTACGTGGGATCTACCAAATTTTTCTTTTTCTTCTGACCGCCAAGGCATTTTGCTTTATGAATGACAAGAGAAGCAAGAGTGTTGTTTTCTTAAATTGCTCTTGCACATAGAGCTTTCAACACTGATGTGTATGCTTTCGGCGTCATGGTGCATGTTGTGATGACACGTTTGTGTTTTTCATCTTATTTTTATCTCATGAATTAAGCTTTGTCTGTAGTTGGGTTGTTCGGTTCAAAAGTGTTCAGCTCAATCTTTTCGAAATACTGGTGACAATGGACTACTGCATCCGATGCCGTATACTACATAACTGAGGTATTTTGAGCTGTTCAAAAGTAACCGTTTTTTTTTATCTCTTTGCTGAAAAGAGTTGCACGTTCTGATACTCAAATGATATCCTGTAGAGTTTAAGAGCAGCTTTGATAACGCTTGTCTTAGTATCCTAAAACTATTCAAATGATATTTGTTTTATACATACTGAATTCAATTCTGACATTCACTATTTGCTCCCTACAATGAAATGAACACTGAATTTCACCGGTTTCAGTGCACAGCTGTTTTTTTTTTGTTTGTTCACGCCGCCTAAATGCCACTGCGCGAGAATAGCATTTGGTAGCAAAGTAATGTCATTCATTCAATATCCGTTTTATTCAATAAGGATTACGATTTTTGAGTGCTACTAGGGAGTACGTACATGAAAATTGCAGGAGAAATAATAATATTTTATAACTGGTGACAACCGAATCATTGATCTGTGCGTTGATGAGGTACTACTGTTCTTCCTTCATTTCCTTCTTTCTTTTTTTACTTACTTACTTACTTAGTTTCTTTCTTTCATTCTTCTTTTTTCTTTCTTCTTGCCGGGAAATGGTCCATCATTCACGTGCTTGGCATGGCAACATCACTTGCTACCGGCGAAAGCGACGTTCGTGCGTTCGTAAAGAGGCAACAGTGAAGTGTGGCATCGCTAAATCACAATACATATGTATAAGAGAGCAGGTTTTGATATCAGAATTGGGCACCTCACTCTACAGGCTTAACCCGATCCAGAGAGCATCAAGTACTGGAAAACGGCGCATAAAAACACGCCGGGGACTGGCGCATCTTCAAAGGGCGCATTTTTGTACGCTCGACATAGTCGTGTTCTTCGCGTACGATGGCGTTACTGTAATCTGTGAGCTACAAAAGCTTCGCCTAAAATCCACTACCTTGTGATGGAAGCGCAAGGACGGTTACAATTTGGTATTGCAATTATTCTTGCAACCGAAAAAGTTAAGAGGTGTCGCATGGCGATCAGCCGAATAGCGGGTCGCAATCGCTATTTCAACACGATAATGTTTTTTGCCGGGATCCACCAAAACTTACTGACGTTATTTTCTTCACACAAAAGAGACGTCGGTAAAATACACGGGAACATATGACAAAGAAAAAACTGAACAAAATGTTTGCTTGGTTTGGCTGACCTGGGAGTCCACAATTCTTCGGATCACGACGATATAGCCAATGGGCTATGTTGTAGTTGTAGGCGCACGAGGCTTTACAAGCGTGTCGTAGGTCTAGCACATTTCCCTCTAAAAGAGCACTTGGCTGCCTGGGGTAGTGTCACTTTTCAGGAGCGGTGAATCGGAGTGCATCCTGAAACTAACGAGCGACGTCAGAGAGGGCTTCGGTAGTTCCACATTACATTAGGAGATGCTATGCTCGGGCCAATGCGGCATACGCGCCCAGACATTAGGTTCGGTGACAACGTAGTGACGTGCCTTGCCTTTCGCGTCGTGTTAGCCTGACGCATCGTCTCCAGAGTAGTGCAGCTCCCACGTACACTAACAGTGTTTTCTTAGACCGACTGTTTCACGTTTGTCAGCGCCGACTAATCCAACTGCTGCAGTAAGCGCACAGAAAGGAAATAACGTCGAGGGGTGAATGTCGCACCGTAAGTGCTTTTGTTCATTGAGAGACACGCCAGCGGGAAGCTGAATGCTTACCCGAGTTCACAGCTTCAGCTATGATATCTGCCTCCCGCTTTCCTGAATCACTGCGTCATATATGTATGAGCGCAGGCATAGGTCGCCATGAGACGCTGAGCTGTGCCCCCACGACGGGAGACAGAAAATGGAGTCCTTTCAGGGGCGAAGCTCCTAAAGGCGTGGGTCTGTCCCTCCAATAGTTCGTGGTACGTGGCCGCCTACTTCGAGGACTCACTCAGCAGGTCCGGGCGGATGGACGGACGGACGGACAGGTGGATGAACGACTCATGGTTTAGCGGTAAAACCCTCCGAAGCTTCGCCCCACTCATCATCATTCACTCCGTGGATACGCTGTGATTTTTTTTTCTATCTTCCTCTTTCCCCAAACCACTTTCTCGCCATATTACCGGACGTGCGAACCTTAATTGGTGCTTCTCTTCTCAAGTAGGAATGCTTTGAGTGAGTGCAAATTGCGTAGAAGTGTTTTATGTGCTCGTTCACGCCATCTTTCCGCAGTAATCACCACGTTCTGTGTTAAGTGTATGTTAAATACTTCAGCTACCATAAGTGTTTCATTATGGTCATGGACGTTTGTTGTCCGTTTTTAGATGCGCCACTAGGCGTCAACTAATGTATATCCAAATTAAATGGTGCTATAACAGCCAAGCACCAATAGACAATGTACAAGCTCTCGTATTCCAAAGTGCAATATACAATATCCTATACTTCACTGATGACACAGTTCACTTTTGTGTTATAGCTCCTCCTAAAACTGAGGAATTAACCACGTTTGTTTAACGCGAAAGTGTTGTATACCGAAGTCCGCCAAGGGTTCAGCGACGTATTTTCGTCACGGAAATGACGTCGAAAATTGTACATAATCAGCTGGCAAGGAAGAGAGTTCTGCCAAAGGGAGTCGACACCACGACCTCTCGGTCCGCGGCAACAGATGCCGAGCCCGCCTTCTATTGCGTCACGGTGACACACTTGTGAGGCTTTACAAATAACCTTTTAAATTTATCACTTTAATCTCGCAGTGCTCTTGTTCAGCGAGGTGTTGGCGTCTGAGAGTGTTAAAGCACAGTAAAGCATTATGACCCGTTCAGCGTGTTTCCAATAGGTGAACTGAAATTCTGGCGACGCCTTAACACGTCGCATGGTGGTGATCTTAGCCCAAGTGTAGGGCTCACTCATGTAAATCATTCATAACCGAATAGCTCTGTGACACTCGCCTGCCTGGCAGGCTAGCGTCTTTTCTCCGCAGCGAGAAAAAATTGCAGCTGAGTGAGAAGGGACACACGACGCCCGTCACGTTTCCCTCTAGTCATGCTGTATCATTCAATAAACCTTTGACATGTCGCGCGCGGGTAAGCGACCTTAGCTCAAGTTCTTCGTAGAATCAACGACGGTCTTCTGGCTGTCGCGCCGCATTCTCTCATTACGCTCCCACCTTTAACTACTACAGGTACCACAAGCACTTGTTTAACCATAATTCATTGACGTGAGTCACCGGGGTAGTGATAAATAATCAAGCGTCAACGTGACTGCATCCTCGCTCCACGATTCACTAATGGACATTGTGCAAGCTCTGTTCAATTCACAGCAAACCTTCAACTACTCTGGAAGGACACTGTTTACTTTCGTGTTATACCGATTCTTATGACAAAAAGATCAACCTTGTGTTCCTTCTTTACGATCAGCTTTGTGAAGAAGCAGAAGTTTTCGGTATGTAGTCTCACAGAGTCTGCCCAAAAAGCTGTATGAGTGGTTCTATGGGACATGAGAGTGAAAGGCATCCCAGCAACACTTTACGTATACACTGCGCCAAGTTATTTTAATAGTTGAACCCTGACTGCACCTTCCTTCTGAACAAGGTAGGCTTCATACCGATTTTCTCTATTCTCTTCAATTGTGAGAAGAAGTGATTGGAGCAAGAATAGTTCCATTTTTTTATTTCTTTTTTATCTTAATTTGGCGATGGTAGAGAAATTTATTGTAACGTTTCCATACGAAATTACGTCTTCTGGCGTTTACCGAAACAAATTGCACTTAGGTGCTGTTGCTGAACTGTCTCGCTAGTTGCTGCAAAATTTGCGACATTATCAAGTAGATGAGAGAAAGAAAGAAAATAAGAAAGGTAGGAAGGTTAACTGGACATTCATAATTTGAGAATACGGGTCGAATGTGATCCACCCCATCCTTATTCTTCTAGTTATTTCACTCTCATGTTTCGGCTCATGTTTTCCCTCTCATGTTTCGGCTCTCATGTTTCGGCACCTGTCCTAAATAAACATATTCCTTTATCACTTCCAACGACTCTTCACTTATCACAAAGCGCTGTTTTCTGTCGAGATTGTTCCACATTACTTTAGTCTTACGCATAATAATTATCAGGGCTACTTTTCTACTTTGCGTGTCCAGTTCTGTTACCATGAGCTGTAATTCGTCCCCTGGGTTACTCATCACAGCAAGGTCACCCGCGAATCGCAGGTTGCTAAGATGCTCTCCATTAACTCTTATCGCTAACTTTTCCCAATCTAAGACCCTGAAAACTTCATTCGAAAACGCGTTGAATAGCATTGGTGAGATCGCGTCTCCCTGCCTTAAACCCTTCTTTATTGGGATTATGTTGCTTTTTGGTGACTGTGGATCCGCTGTACATTTCTTCCAATATACTTGTGCAGTATTCCATTAAGTTAATACATAATATAACTAAATAAATTCACTGAATTTGGTGTTAGGCTGCAAGATAATAAATTACTATCTGTAATGTTTCTGAACATCTGAAAAGCATGTAAAATCGCTATGCTCCCTCCATTTTCGAAGTTAGGGCACGTTGGTGAACGACCTGTTTCATTGCGACAGCTGTACAAGCCGTCAAATGTCATGCCCATTCACAACCGACAAAGCACTGTAGCATCACGTCAGGAAACGTGTGTTGGCAGTGGCAGCTGTAATAACGGATTGAGTTCGTAGCGTCGGTCAATGTTTAGCGGAGTATTCCGGTGATTTAGAGTGGTATTATGCACGACATCATGAAGTTTTTTGTATCGTCTACTCTTGATAACGGGCTATTCATTCTGCATCGTGGGCACATAGGTCAGCGTTTCCACCACTTGTGCCACAATGCTCCAGCAGCCATTGTAAAAGCAAGTTTCCCTGGTGCCGCCGCAGGCAGCATGCGGATCAATTAGGTTCAGTGAAGTGAAGGTCAGCGATGTTTGTAATGTGTATTAATGACATTATTAAACTACCAGGCTCTCATGACATGATTATGTATGCGGGTGATACGGACATATTTTTCAGAGCCACGTCTATTGTACAAGTGGAGGCTATGGTAAACAGGTGCTTAGGAAACTTACAATTATGGCTACAATACAGCATGTTTTCCTGAAACTTATTCAAAACTGGAAACCTTACTTTAGCCTAAATAACACTGCTGATTTCTATAAGGCCAATAATCAATTTGAACGGGTAAAAATACATGAGGTCTTTTGCAATAAATCTCTGGGTGTCTGGTTCAACCAAATCCTTTGCTGGAAATACTTGTGTAAAAATTAGCACCAGAAATAAGTTAAAATGTTGACTGTTTCTACGAGGTAGCTTGTCTGGTACCCATGTGGTTTAGACGGCAAGTCAATTATACGCTGGGGCATTATACGTTAACCTACTGTGTTTTTATATGGAAAACAACTACGCCTACTAACTATCAAAATCTAGTACTCCAAAAGAGAGTTTTAAGGTGCATTCTTGTGTACCAAGGCAGACCCGAAGATTTTTCCACTTTGTCATTGTTTCGTAGTTACGACCGGCTTAAAGCGAAGCTAGTCTACCTTAATCAGCTGCTGCAGTATATTAAGAGCAATCAACTACACACTCAAAACTGCACTTTGTCTAACGACGCATAGAACTTTCGAAAACAAATCCACGGGGTCTCTAAGACGCACACAAACTATGGCAAACAAAAATAAAGTATCCGATAACTGTGGCGAATAATGAAATTCAACGAACGTTGATTTTGATATTGGGTTGACTCTATACAAAAAACAAACAAAAAAATTCTTTCGAATCTGATTTGTGCTTTCGATAAGTTTGTATTTTATATCAGTTTGCGTTTTTTATATTGCTTTCTATTTTGTCTATGCTGCAAGCTTAACAGCAGAAAGGTGTTAGTTACACTGGTGAATGGAGCTAACTTTGCAATTATGTGTTTGCGTCTATTGATGTCAGGCTGGAGAAGAGAGCTGAGGCCTTTGTCGGGCACTGCAGCTTCTAGTATCGACTTACTCGTTTGTGTGAAAGGAAAATAAACTTCACATCACTTAGTGGATTATCTAGAAACAGCTCTCGAGATCCCTATCCCAATACTAGCTAACCGTGTTACCTTCCCCTTCGGCATAGCTTTCCTTTTACTGTCGCTTCTGTCCAACGATTTTCACAGCCACGACACGTCCTCTATGGCGACGCGTGACACCGATCGAAATGCAGTGGCAGCTACCCCTACAGTATGTCCAGGAAGCTATCGGTCAATGCGCTCTCTACCAAGAAACGCCACAGTGCGGTGGTACTATGTTGTGCCGTTTTCGACGGACAAGCATGTCACCGACCATATTTCCTATGAATACTGTTTTCTCTCTTTCTTTATTTCTCTTTCTTTTACTTTCCTTTCACTCTTTCTTTCATTCTGTTTATCTTTTTGTATTTATCTCTTTCTGTGTTTGCTTTTTTCCTTGCTACTTTCTTTTTTCTTCCTTTCTTCGTTTCTCTCCTTTTCTATTTTTTTTTTCTTTCTTCTGCTTTGTGCCTCCCCATAATGAAATACTTTCTTGCTTAAAACTGTACTGACTTGAGCTACCATACGATAACACGTCTCGAATTTGTCATTGCGATCGCTTTCTTTCGTGTCTACGTTTTCATGTGCAGTTTTTTATAAAGAAGACACCACACAGTGAGTTTTCTCAGTCTTAAAAAAACACAAGTTGCGACAGTCATCATTCAATCTGTGGCATGAATAATGAATGAATGAATTTCCAAAGCACGCACACGCACCCGCACGCGCACACACACAGACACACACGCACAAGCATAAACGCAAACACACACACACATACACACACGAGCGCATACACCAACACGCACGCATAAACACACACGTACGCACCTTCATTGCCACCAGCATGCAGTGCAAGTTAACAATGCCAGGGTGATTAAAAAAATGGCTTGGGCACGATACTGAGTTACAAATAATTCAATAAAACTATACGTGACGTTCTGTTTTACCTTTCTATTCTCTATGTCGTTATTCATAGCCTGTAGGTCACTTCAATGCTGGCCGTGCAATCACTAGCCGCATTGTAAGACACATCTCGTATATGAATGACTTGCTAGATGCGATCGTTGCTGAAGTTAGCGGTTCCGAACCCACATCCATTTCCCATTGTATTTATATTCGTCTGAAGTTTCCTGGTTTTATTTTTTCTTTTTTTTTCTTCTCTTTTTGTTTTTGCGTGAGACAGAATGTGTTGGCTATATGGTGTGCTGCGTAGAGTGAAGAGATAGGAAATGTTACGGTTCGGATTACAATATGTCTTTGGTCAGCGCTTTCTTTTTAGGCCAGACTTGGTAATGTCACCCCCCTGCCCCACGCAGGAATTCATGAAGATATGGAAGCTTGAATAGCTGCGGGAACTATTTTACAGAGCTTCACCAACGGAATTCGGACATCAACGGTTGGTGCCACAATATGCATGTAGAATATAAGCAGTGAAAGCCGCAATATAGGCAAGCTGGTGAATTTCACGTGGCGTGTGGAAAAAACTGTTGGACGTAATAGCATAAATGGGATAGTGTGTGAGAATGAAGAACTGTTGACCTTTGAGGTTGGGACGGAAGTGGCGGACTGCGAGGTATACATTGCCGGAATTTCGTGGCCGAAAGTGCTGTAGCGAATTTTTCACACTGTCGGCTTCCTCAAGAAAAAAGATATGGGCTGCAAAGCATTGCCAACCAGCTGTTGAAGAACAGCGCTAATCGCTATTGCGAATGAGTCCACCACCACGGAAATGGGCGCATCTGCTTTCGGATGTGTAGTTTGGTCTTCTGTCTGAAGGAGCTGCATGAGATATGACGTGGTCTGGCAGTAATGGAACGAAACAAAAGTTTTTAGAATACGGAGTGACTGGTAGGTGGCAGGACCACGTTGTTTTGGCGAAGCCAGGAGACGTCCGCTTTTTCGTTCAAAGCATCGCATTGTCAGCACATCGTAATAAACACTGCGGTCTTTAGAAATACGTGTCTAGGCATTTCGAAATAGACACTACCTAGTACTCAGGTATTGATGTAGCACCCCAAATGAGCATAATGTTTGCTTTTCGATTGGCAGTGCTCACAAGTATGAACGCAGCCACCAGATCACAAAGGGTGGGCACTGAGCCAGGGCGTGAAGTTTGCTGGGTGGCTGAATTGTTTGACAGACAGACCAACAGATAGACAGACCGAAATTTCGTTCCTAGTGTCACTTTGCAATTTGTTGCTGTTGCCAAAAAATGAATATACACTCAACTACTTCTCTAAATACATGTTTCACTTTCGCGTTATACCGATTTCTATTTAGGAGGATCAGCCACGTTTTTTGGGGGGGGCATTGTTTCGCCCCAAGGGTGCAGGAATGAGTGCTACAGAAACAAATTGCAAGATCACGCTAAGAACGACAGCCAGCACGAAACTTGCAGCGCACACCTCAAGCAGAAAGTACGCACGAAATGGGCATACAGAAGACGTGCACCGATTAGCAACTGCCACAGTTCGACAAAACACGTTATTCAAACAGAAAGAAAGGCTCACGAAATGAACGCCCAAGTTTGTACAGGACAAGCGTGAGCAACTGTCTCAATTCTTCTTCGCGTGTGAGAAGTGTGCTCCTTTCGTACAGCGAGCGAAGTGACCTTCGTGCTCCCCCGAATCACGAGACTGATAAGCGTGTGTGCTGTGGAGACCACGCTTTGTGGAGGAGGCATCGAAACGCTAGAAACGATCGACGACCTTTAGTGCTCGCCCAACGAGAGACCTTCGCACCGTCTGGCTACTGATGACAAAAACGCGCTGTAGGCACGAGGCTCTGAAGACCGCCAAACGATACAAGGTGTATATAAATGGCCTACTTTTACCTCCGTTGACAACGTACGCTCTGTGGCCTAGGGGTTGTCGCCGCGCGCTGTATTGAGAGGTCACTGGTTGGATGCCCCACGACAGAACTTCCCGTTCTTGTTTTTAAAGACGATAGTCTTTCTTGGGGACTTTCGACGCAAAAATTTTGGTCTGTCTGTCTGTCTGTCTGTCTGTCTGTCTGTCTGTCTGTCTGTCTGTCTGTCTGTCTGTCTGCACATTTGTCTGTTTGTCCGTTCTTAACGGTACCCTCAACGGCACCAAACGATACCTTAAATGGCCGACCCCATCCGCAGCGACCACCAATATTGCTCAAGATTCAGCGTTTATTTTTGTGCGATTGTCAATTGAAAAGCAATTATTGGACATATCTGAGGCACCATAACAACACGTCAGTATTCTGTATGTGTGTCGTTTATTAGAAAAGGTATACATAAGATATTCTAAGCACCATAGCATTTATCAAGGTGCGCTGACCATCCAACACTTGCACGGAAACGCATGTGTTTCCAACGCTTTGCTAAGACGACACGGCGGTGGCACTTACCCGTCGCTTTGCGCTCTATACCTTATCACCTCCGAGACGGGCGCGCACTCCTTCCTTCGTTTTCTCAGATAACTGCCAGAGAGCGCTCATGTGTCACGTGTGACATGACTTGATGCGCTCGTTCGCCTCCACTGCACGCTCGAAGCACTCTAACACAGCGCGTCCAAAATACCATTCACCAATTTTCTTTCGCAGAACATCAAATAAACGTTTCGTTCGCTCTGTCCATACGCAAGACTATCGTCTTTCGACGACATTTGCAGTGAAACATGCAGATACAGGGCCAATTTTTTTAATCGAAATATGTTGAGTTATATTCTACAACGTCATATCCGTCACTAACCTACGTCACCGGAGCTATGGTGGACCCCGGCATAAAACACTTTCGTGTCAAAAACACTCAAATACTGTGAAGGCACGTTTCACTTTCGTGGTATACCGATTCCTAGAAGAGAGATGTTTTAGGAATCTTCTAGGATCTTCTGGAATGAATAATATTTAATAAACTAACGAATTCTAAATAATTAATCTCCCAATTATTTGAAGCTGACGAAAATACAGGACAAAAAGTAGGCACTACAAATGCTACTCCTTATCTTCTCATATTTATACAAAAGAATCCGCTAATGGGTTTAGCATTTGTTTTATCACTGGGTGCTTAATACAACATTTAACGTTATAGACCCTTTCACTGTTTACAAACACACGCCCTTGATGAGATTCGATTTCCTCCACTGATGTGTGTTAATAGCGTCGGTGGGCAAGAAGAGCTTTAGAATATAGCCCACTGATTTTCTACACTTTTCTTCCCTTATTTGACAAAATATATTCTAATAGATGTTATTTTGAGCTACCTAAAAATTATAAGAAATCGTCTTGAACTCAACGCGCGTTCCTTTATGTAGAAAACGAAACAAAGATTTTACTTTCTTTTGAAAAAAAATGAGAACGTGCTTTCAGTTTTGACGTTAGGATCTGGTAAATGAGGTGACGTGAAGTTTTTTGGAGCACAACGCTTGCCACCTTGAAACGGTTTATAGTTCCTTAATGTCGAAGTATTCCAACGTCGGTATTCTATAATTACAACACTTGTCGCAGCTACGTTCACGGACAGCTACGTCCGCCACTATCGCCTTCTCTGTAATTGCGTCTTATTAGACACAAGTACAGCTTATGGTAGGTGCATTATGAGCCAAATTGTTTGTAATATTTCTCGCTATGAACCAATCCTGTTAAGTGACGTTGCGTTGTGACTTCTTCACGTTCGCTCAATTCCTCCCTTATAAGGAAAGGATTGTCGAAATCTCGATTCGTTGATGTAAGGTAGTCGGGTGAATTGCTAATCTTTTTCTGGCACCAAAGTTTAACAAATATTCAGTTGTATGGCCACGCGTGCATTGTAAGCAAAATAAAAAATCAAAACGATAGTATTTTTTTCGCATCTCTTTATAATTAGTGTCATTAAAGGAGAAGTCTCATCAACATTTCTCAACTTTGTTTCAGAAGTTTCAAAAGAACTGTCGACAATGGCTTATCCTATTATAATTTATAAGCTTTCGAAACAACTTTTTGAAGTCGCTCGATTAAGCCTGATGCTGGTTAATTATTCCGGCAGCCGTGGCTCTTTCAACTCTATGCCAGTTAAGAGAAACAAAAGTACATTGTTTTACATGTAAGAAGTGACAAATATATTCCGCTATTTTTTTCTAAAGCTAAGGTGCTAAAAAATACCCTCGTTAAATGTGAGCACCACAATACTTTATACGTTGGAAGCAATACTTTATACGTTCTTATGGTTTCTATACAGGCAGCCACGCGTCTGCTATTCTTACGGTTTTTTGTTCGCTCCCGCGCAAAGATCTTGAAGCGGAGGCGCCGAAAAATATAGTGCTTCGAAGAAATAAGCTCGATTGCTTGGTACGAGCGGTATTGGCAGATCGCAGCGCGAAATGTGGTGATCCGCTAATCCAGGCTTAACTTTCGCTGCTGTGAAGAGTTATAGCAACAACTGAAAGGGCAGCATTTTTCCTCAGAATTGTCTCGCAAAATCATGCTTTCTAGCTTCACAAGCCTAACCAGAGGAGATTAAGATATTTAATGATGGTGTGGAGTAGAAAGAGTTTCTTGGGCGTCGGTCGTTCTGTCAGTTCACAGAAGAAAAAATGATTTTATAGGCAAAACCACAAGTGATGGTTTATCGGCGCTGCCTTGGATGCTAGTTGTTTACTAATAATGTTCAATGGTACCTTAATCGCTCTTTTACATCATTCCTCGCGACATAGTGTGCACATTTGGGCACACGCGACTTGCTTTTAGCCATATCAGTTCATTTCTTCCAATGGGGAGACAACGAACTCTGACCTGGCGGTCAATTTAATATTATTGCTACCTGAAGTTCTTATATCACTTCTGGGCGAAACAGTTTGCTGCACACAATCACTTTTGTCAAAGAACTAGCGTGTCTATTGAGACGCTCGACACGAGACGTCCCAGACGGAATTTTGAAATGCTTTAAAATATTTTTTCCGGAATACTTGCAGTCAGCAGACAACTATTGTGTATATTTTATGTGCGTAGTTGAAATAATTTAGGAAATACGGTGCGAATAATTGTTCAGTGGTCAGATATAATTAGTTACGGGGTGATTCTGACGAATGGCTACAGTTGTACTACAGTTTATTCAAAAGTTTCCACTAACTCTAAATTACGTCTCCAGAAATTGCACACCATATTGTACAAATTACATGCAATTTTTGGCAGTCAATCATAATGCGTCTAGCTAAGGAATCTTTAAAAAATTCCGTAGCTAAGTACCTTAAGCTCCTCTCCTTCAACTGTGCATCGTACGTGCAACAAAACAAAATACAAATGGCACGTCACTGAACTCTAGTTCAAAGGGCCATGACATGGTCACCCACCAAACTGCGGTTTTAGTGAAAAATAAAATTAGTATGTCTAGTGTGCATGTGCATGTACGAATGATGGAATGTAAATGAATATTATATTGTAAATTGAACCTAGAAACCGCCGGCTATAAAAGCCGCCACTGCCAGCGACCACCATTTTCTCATGTCATATAGATATGTTTCATGCAGTGGAGCCGTCTTTTTCAACATATATACGTTTAAAGCGCTGCAAACCGTTCAATTTTCAATGCCGAAATGAAGAAAACTCGGATAACTTCATTGCACGACAGTTGACAACAAAACAATATTGTTGGCTAGAATATAGACGCCTGCTAAACAAAGTGCTTGTTACGTCATAGCTCGCGAGTGCGCCACTGTTTTCAAACTCTCAGGCTGCTGGCATGTTCACAGAAATGTTCGTTTAAAATTAAGTTCTCGACCAAGTGCGCTGAAATTTAGCTTGCTTGTTTGTGAACAACCATGTATTAACACACGTAATTAATGCTATGAGCGAAAATGGGGTGCCTTGGCCCTTCTAAGCAGTGCTACCTACGAACAGCTCATACAGTGTGCTTCATATCATTACCACGTATTGTACATCAACGATGTTTCCCTTACTATTACGCATCGCGATAGACGTGGCCCATACTATCACAATTCATCTCTACATCTATGTACTGATAGTACTGATCTATGTACATCTATGGACTGATGCTGCAATGACCATCCGAAAAATCGCTAATGCAGAATTAAAATCCCTGTGGAACACCGAGTGCTTACGGCACACGCGACTGCGTAGACTGGACACGTCTCGTCGACTCCGGCCTCCGTCTGGATTCTCTCGACTCGAGACAACGGGGCTTTGCCGACTATGGCTTGGTGTCGCCTTCACCAAAGCTTTCGCCTTCCGAATCGGCATGGAAGACAGTGCTGCTTGCGGTCATTGCGGCAGCGATGAAACTATAGAGCACGTTCTCTGTCACTGCCCTCGTTACAGCGTGCAAAGACGGCAACTAGCTGCTGCGTTAGCTCGCCTTGACGACAGACCTTTGTCTGAACAATCAGTGCTGGAAAGACGACATGATTTGTGTGCTCACAGAAAATCAGTGAAGGCCTTACTGAACTTTTTGCGTGGCAGCGGCCTATTGTATAGACTATAGCACCCCAGCTCCCCCCCCCCTTTTTTTTTCGCGCGCGTCTATTTCCCTCTTCGCTTTCTTTCCAATCTTTCTTCCCCATTTCCCCTTCCCCTAGTGCAGGGTAGCAAACCAAATGCTCCATTTTCTGGTTAACCTCCCTGCCTTTCCCTCATTTTATTCTCTCTCTCTACATCTATGTACAGTTAAAGATATACCTAGGTACCAAGAATTTGAAAATAGGCTACAAACGAGTACAAACTGCAGCGGCTGCATTTTCGATGGAGGCGGAAATGTTGTAGGCCCGTGTGCTCAGATTTGGGTGCACGTTAAAGAACCCTAGGTGGCCGAAATTTCCGGAGCCCTCCACTACGGCGTCTCTCATAATCATAAGGTGATTTTGGGACGTTAAACCCCACATATCGGTCAATCAATCAACAAACGAGTACAAAGAAGCACGTTCTACACAGGAAGAAGGCGTTACAGACAGAGAAACGCTGGACTTTTAACCGTGCTTTATTAAAACTGGCATCGCCACATAGTACATCTCACGCATGTGCATTTCCGTCAATTTCCTTAACATGTGACACTGCAAACTTATTTTGAATACGAAGCATCTCATGCCAGGGGCTTGTGTTTCTTGTCCGGCGGTTATGTTTTTTCAGCTTATTTCAAACTCATGATGCACCAATCAGCCCAAGAGCAAGCGTTTATGCATTTAAGTATCAAGTTAACGCATCGGGGATACCTTCAGTAACAAGCATAAATTATGCAGTTACATGCGTATTGTCGGCGCACATTTTGCCAGACTGAGTACCTTATCTTGAGCATCTTGAACACCGGAAAGTGGCAGTCGTGCATGTTTTTGTTATTATTATAACATCCGGTTGCACCCCTTAACTAGAAGGCTTTTCCCTCTATAGTGTTCCGACCACCCATAGAGAGGGGACAAGGTGTCATTCGTTCACGTGCCAGGGCCACTAGAGTACTTAAATATTTTCGCGGAGAACTTTTGAAGCCCCGTACGTCTGTGAGGACTTTTGATGGCCGAAGTCCCAGTGCATACGTAGTCGGCGCATAAATCTCTGTCGTATACTTGCTGCGCATTAGACAAGTGTAATGAGAGCGAGATGCAATAGTGCTGTACTTGGTACACCACCTTGAGTAACGTCTCAGGTGGTCGTGTGGTTGGACCGTCTTCGTTCTACACGAAAAATGATCCTATAGCGAGGTAGCTAGCAATCGATCGAACAAATCGACCCCTAAGGCCAACAAACTCAAACGCAAAAGAATCGGGAATGGCCCCGAGCAGTACGTTATCTTGTGTGCCTTTGCATAAAAAAAAAAAAACGGATGCTCACGCGAGCTTTGCTGCTGTACATACGTAATGAGATCAAGAACGGTATGCCTAAACGGTCACGCCGAAAGCCAGCCATGACATTTAGATAGGTCTTGTAGCGTTTGGGAGAACAAGTCTGGCAGCCAAGTAAGTATCTTCTGTTCTATTATCTTTCATCACACAGCTGGGCAGTGCATTATGGAGGTGCGGGGCAAGTTGGGGATAAAAGTTACGAGATAGCGGGAGCAGCATTGTATTGATTCTTATGCTTTCTAAATTTATATCTGCTTTACAGCACGAAGAACAGCTGCAGTGTTGAACAAAACAATAAATTAAAGCTGGAGAAAATGTGCTACTTCTCTCACTGTATTTCACTGTGTGGTACAGTTTCATGACAAGCCCGAGCAGACAGTACCAAGCGCCGCACATTAAAAGCAGCCCAAAGAAATCGAGCAAACAGAAAACAGAACGTAAACAAAACAGACGACAAAGACACCGAGACAAGCCGAACTATGAAAGTGTCATGAGCACGGCAAGGGGAACAACAAACGCTGGCCCCTGCACAATCTTCTACCTTTCTGCAGGGCCACGCGTCCTTTATTATTCCCGGCATTCCGGTGTTTTGGAGGCCGACAAAAACCTTGTGACCCACTTTCCTCACCAATGCTGCGGACGCACAATGTCATTTTCGTCCGAATTGCGGTGAGAGCCTGCTGAGCTGTTCTAAAACTTTATTAGTGGTTCGAGTTGTCCGTATTCACGGTGGCAAGGTAAACATGCTGAAAAAGTGGCAGGGCTGACGTCTTGGTGAGTTTTCAGCTTACTAGGGAGCAATCTGAATTGCTAATGGGCGAACCGCATTTCCCGTATTTGCCGCACATTGACAAGCAGCACGTTCTTTTTTTTTTTTCTAAGCAGCTGCGGATCTCCACCTACGTATGAATGGTAAACGCAAGAAAAAAAAAACGTGTCTCATCGTTGCTCACATTGGAGAATATGTCATCATGAATAAAGGCAAGTGATGTACTTTATACTTCATTATTTTTTTGTAGCTGAGACTCCTACTCTCTGTACCAAGAAGTGGAAATCCTGGAATAGATAGGTTAGGCAAATGCAAATCAGTTTCGATTAATTTATACCAAGTTAAAAAAATCTCACAGTTTTAATTACACAAACTGTTGCTTCATAGTAGCGTTGCACCATATTGCTTCGTTAATTTCCTACTTTTTAGGTAACATAACTAAATTACAGCATGGTGGTGGAATTTGTAAAAGTGTAGCAAACGAACATTGTAGCATAATTTAATTGGTCACAAAGAACACAAGTGGGCTAACACAGTGTATGACTTGCACATGCAAACCTTGTTTTCTGTTAAGGAATATTCTGAGTAGAAGTTAAGAAACTAATTCGTGTGAACGTTGAAAATCTGTTTATATCCGTAAATGAACTACAGATTAGCAGTAAATTGAGCGTGTGTATTTCCAAAATAATAGTTTTTTTCATTGCCATCATGGATTTGCATTCAAGCTTATTTTCCAGCAGGTTATATATTACAGTTCTCTTGATGACTGTAAAAAGACAATTTCAAGCTCGGTACTTGTGGTTTTCTGTATTCCTGCACCTGTCGTATAAGAGCTTCAATGGTTTCCTGAATATTACATCATTGAGAATAAAAGAGGAAAATGCTGTGATTTTTTCGCAGGTAAAGTGCATAAAAACAGCTACTTATTTCACGAATGAAGATAATTGAAACTTTATAATAATAGCTTTAAACATACGCGACATATTTGAGAAAGAGAGAGGAAAACTTCATTTAAAAAAAAAAGTCAGTAAATTACGTCACGCAAGGCCCGTCGCCTATGGCCATCGGCCGGAATCCTTTGGGAAGCGGTGGCAGCTAGGGCTTGAATAATTTTATTTATTTATTTATTTATTTATTTATTTATTTATTTATTTATTTGTTCATTCATTTTCACATATTGCAGCCCTGTTGAAGGGTTATCACGGAAGTGGGTACAGAACAGTAATTAATTTAAGAGAGAAACTGATACTAAGCAAGAAAACACAAACAATCACAGGTGTAATAGTTACAAAAATACTATTAACATAATTGTATAAACATTTCAAACGCAGAAGTAAGGATTAGTGCACAGCAACATTTAGTGCCTTCAGAAATTCATCTTTTTTTAATGAACGAATGGGACCTGGTATGGTATTCTACATTTCAATACATCAGGAGAAAAAAGTGAGTTTGAAGAAGCCTGGGTGATAATGAAACGTGGACACGTTGCGTGCATGGCTGTTTCTGGTGAATGTTGTTTTGGCAGGCGTTATGTGGTTGTTGTGCGACGAGTACTGAGGGGAATCGGAAAGGAGAGAAAAAGTTTGTGAGACTCTATGTCGCGTATTTTAGAGAGTGAAGTTAAACCAGGGCTAATTACGTGGTATGCTGGCGAAAAATTGCAGTCACAGCGTCCGTATATGAAACGAACGGCTTTTTTTTTTTAGATTGATTCAACGCGTTTTATATCGCCGATTTTGTAAGGGTACCATACAGTGGCGCCATACTGAAGTATTGCTTTTACGAGGTTTTATATGTTCACAATCTTATTTCCTTTGGGGCTAAACGTAACGAACAGCTGAAGTGCCCGAGCTTTCTTGTTTTTTTAGAGCTCACGACCCCTTTAACTACCTAAATTTTTTGAGACGCCTTTGTGCACACTCGTTTCTGCATTTCTAACCTATTGAAATGCGGTGGCAATGACTGGTAAACGAGCCCTTGGCTTCATTTTTGGCAGCTTAACACCATGGCCTCTGAGCCACCAGAGTGCGAAAAATAACTGACTGAAGAACCAATGAAATAAAAAAACATAAAAGTGCTCTAAGACTTCTTCGTGTCTCTGAAATTATTCAACAATTTCACCTCAACGAGACCCGAGAACCCACACGCGTACCCAAACGAAGCAATTCTAGAAATCACAATAGTGCCGTCTCTCTGTCTCGTTGAGGAAAGTATTAAGCGTCCTCTCAGTGCATGACGTTTTCACGCATAAAAAGAGAGAGGAAGAAGGAAAGAGCAAACTCATCGGGTCTCTCGCGCATGCTGCCCCGCGGCACTCGGATAGCTTTCCCACAATATACTATATACGTATATGTAAAAACATAAAGAAGAAAAATGGCCCCATATCTGCATGTTTTACTGCAAATGTCATCGAAAGACGATAGTCCTGCGTCCGGAGAGAGTGAGCAAAGCATTTATTTGATGTTCTGCGCGAGAAAATCGTTGTATTTTGGGGGCGCTGCGTTAGAGAGTCTCGATCCGTGCAGCGAAGCCGTGCAGCCGATTTGTGCAACGAGCGCATCGAGGCATAGACGCGAGCGCTATCTGGCAGTTATGTTCGAAAACGAAGGAAGGCGTGCGCGCCCGTCTTGGAGGCGATAAGGTGTAGAACGCAAAGCGACGGGCAGGGCCCAATACCGTGTCGTCTTAGCAAAGCGTTGGAAACAATTGCCTGTTTGATAAACACTATGCCTGCGTGATAAACACTATGCGCTGCGTGATAAACACTATGGTCCTTGGAATTACTTATGTATGCCTTCTCTAGTATAAAGCCACACGTACAAAATATGGACGTGTTGTTTTATGGTGCCTCAGATATGTGCAATAATTGCTTTTTAATTGACAATCACACAAGTATTACACTGAAATTAGAGCAATATTGGTGGGCGCTGCCGATGGGTTTGGTCGTTTGGGATATTGTTTGGTGCCGTTTGGGGTTTCGTTAGTGCAGACAGACAGACAGACAGACAGACAGACAGACAGACAGACAGACAGACAGACAGACAGACAGACAGACAGACAGACAGACAGACAGACAGACAGACAGACTAAAATTTTTGCATCAAAGTACCCCAAGAAAGAGTATTGTCTTTAAAAAAGACGCCCGCGCTCGGCGCCAAGCTCACCACAATTGGCCGCCCTGCGCTTATCGCCCATGCGTACTTCGCCCCACGACTTTATTATTTTTTTTTGGGGGGGGGGGGGGGTAGATGTTTGTGTCTTTCGGTGGAGAGAATCCTGTGCTTGAGGCTTTCACCGGAATAACTGCGTTAGTTGCCGGGCTCACAAAGGTCAGTTCGCTCCACTGCACAGGCCCTGTTTGCGAAAAGAGCGTGCTTTTCATACGCAGCGCGAAGTACTACAACTGGTACACTTGTTAGTTTGCATTTATTTGTACTTGTGATTACGTTCCGTGCGTCGTTTTCGTTTAAACAGCGCGTTAAGCGTCCAACGGTAAACGTTGTTAGTTCGCTCTCGTCCTGTGTATGTTGTTCGCGTGTGTCATTTGTGTGTGAGCAGCGCGCTGCACATTTCGATCTGCTTGCCGTTCTCAGCGCTACATTCCGAGTTGTATCTATTGCATTCGATGCTTTGCCCTTGCGGTGAAACTGTGACTTGTTTTATTTGCCTCAAAGATTGAGAAGTATTCAAAATAAGGAATAAGGTTCACGCAACAAAGAAACAAAGAGAAACCGAAGGGTGAGCAATAAAACCAAAAAGAATTCTAGCTAACATGCAGTGCTCAGAGAAAGTGCGAAGAGGCCATGTGAACCACTATTGCTAGATTAGTGCATCTTGAAAGCGTTGATTTTAACGGACGTATGATATGTCAGTGAGGATGTACTTCGACTTAATTAGTGCACGCAGCATAAGAGAATGAGGAAAGCATTTTTCGTAATTGAATATCTACTTCATAACGATAACCAGTGGGATGAGAAATCAGATGGAATATATTTGACGTCAAGAACCACAAGAATGAATAAAATATAGCTGTAGACGTCATTTGTAAATAAATTTGTTGAAATAAATAAAGAAAAACAAATAAATCAATATATTTATTAGATGAAGGGTTCAGGTGACATTTCAAAGACCAACGATAATTGCTAGTTGTTATTCTCGTAGTGCACTATGACAATTGGCTTGAGTGTATAGCCTGGTGACGATCCCATCTTTGTGAGAAAAACTCATTTGAAGGTTACTCCGAAACAAAGATTTCAGATATGGAGAAAAAAGTGGCGGCAAAGCGATGGTGAATGTCTATGCAGCCATATATTGGCGGTGGTCAACAAGTGGGCCGCAATAACTAAACCACTACGTACCATATACCTTCATCGCCACATACCATGACGTGCACGTATGCGCGATCAATTGAGTCTGGTTTATTTGTTTTCTTTTGCCTCTCTACATTTTCTCCGCCCGGCGATGGTACCGTATTCGTGCCCCCGCACAGTCTGTAATGCATGTTTTCTTGCATTTGCAGCTCACCGGAAAGCTTCACACAGTCGGTCCGTCATCGACAAACATGCCGGGCGTCGGAGTCGCTTATTGTGTCTGTATCACTAGGTCTCCGATGCATAAATCATTGCCATTGTGTCTGCTATCCTAGTGGGAATCAGACACGCGCGCATGTGTTAGTAGGAGTGTATGTGCTACATTATGCGCCTAGGACCCCAGGGTAAGCAGCTCGTTCTGGACAGACCCACGCGGGCCCGCATATGCAAAGTGCACGGGCTCGTGCATTTGCTTGAGATGGCGGGAGCAAGAGACAGCCTCCAAGAGACAAGAAGAAATGGCGCGTACAATTTGAATGTGCACGAACGTAGGCTGCATATGACAAACACATTAATGTACGCACTCATCGACAACACTGGCTCAAAAATTTACAGAATACCCACGGAGTGAATGATGATGAGTGGGGCCAAGCGTCGCTCCATCAATCCATCCGTCCATGTGTTCATCCGTCCGCGCGTCTGGGCGGATGGACGGAAGCATGGATAGATTGACGCATGAATTCGGACGGAAGCACGGATGAATTTATGCATGAATGAACGGACAGACAGATGCACGGACGGACGGACAGATGGATGGATGCACAGACGAACCCGCGGACGGAAGCACGAAAGAATGGACGCATGGTTGGATGGATAACACGGACGGACAGACAGATGGACAGATGCACGGACGGACGGATAGACGGAAGCATGGACAGACAGACAGACAGACGGGTGGAAGCACGGTTGGACACGTGGTTGGATGAACCAAAGCTTCGCCCCACTCATCAACATTGACTCCATGGATATGCAGTAAAAACCCCTAACGCCATCTAGTGAGCAATTCATAAGCTAGAGGTGGCTACATAAAACATACGGTGAAAACGACCCACGGCCTGAGGAACCCCCCCCCCCCCACACACACACACACACAATTCATTGACTCGCGTTTCTCATTGTATATGGTCACTTTTAACCCGTTATAGCATTGCTAAACTAGATTTTAACCGAACTGATGACGCTGTTATACAGACTTTGTACTCGGGTATCACTTACCAAGTATTCACGTTTAGACACGCACTGTCGCCATTCAAGTAAAAGGCGCGATCGCACCGACGTTATCTTCCGTAAAAAATATACAGCATTAACGTACGCAATTCCCCTCCTGAAAAATATGTGGCGATAAAATAAAAGCAAGGAATGAAGTACATATGAATATGAGTTTCCTTTCAAGGTATTTCAGCGGCTCTTGACACCGTTTTTTATCTCTCGGAACAGATATCAATTAAGCGTACTTCGTACAAGCAATAGTTCATTTATTTTTAGGCAGATTGAAATAAAGGGCGTTAAGCCTTGACACGCGCTTGATAGAAGTCACATCCGGGATAGTCGGCCTTGACTCATCTTTGAATCGACTTGTGCGGTGGGCTCCGCCGCAGTGGTCTAGTGGCTAAGGTACTCGGTTGCTGACCCGCAGGTCGCGGGATCGAATCCCGGCTGCGGCGGCTGCATTTCCGATGGAGGCGGAAATGTTGTAGGCCCGTGTGCTCAGATTTGGGTGCACGTTAAAGAACCCCAGGTGGTCGAAATTTCTGGAGCCCTCTACTACACGGCGTCTCTCATAATCATACGGTGGTTTTGGGACCTTAAACCCCACAAATCGATCGACTTGTGCGGCGGGAGATACAACGAGGACGACCCAGCACTCTCTGTGTGTGTTTCTATGTTGTTCACGTTATATTTTACACTGTACAAGTCAATAAAAACATTGGCACGCAGTGGTGTACTTTGTTTTATCTTGTTGCTATTATCACATATTCAAGTCTTTCGTGGAGTCAGTGGAAATGAGTCTATAAGCCATATTTCTTGGGTGCACTTCACCTCCATTCCACTCCACAGGAATTTTGTATATAGGTATAGGCGTGTGCACGTGCCCCTAATAATGGGAAGGGGTGCCAAACCTGCTACATTTAGTGACTTAGGCGAGCTTTTCTGGTCACTGTTTGAAGCATGACGTTATGGCTGTGCAGATTCTTTATTATAACGACTGCAGAGAACCACTCATATTGCGTTCTAAAATAGGTTTCCCTTCCCCTTCACCCCTGTAAAGTCGGGGACCAGAGAGAGGCAGTTGTCGAAAGCATGTCATCGCTTTAATTTATTGTGATAATAGTTACATGCCACAGTCGACGGCATTTCGCCGTTGATTTCACGATCACGGGCATATTTCATATAAAATCCGAATTGATTAAAAAAGTTCGGCATATCTCACGTACCTTGGGAATGAATATTATGCGAAGCATGTGGATGGAAGGTGAATGTGTTTTATGTTTTTTATTCAGTGAGACGTTAAGAAGTGACGCTAAATACGTGTAAAAATTCACGCGCACACATATTTTAAACAGCCACGTATGTTTCACATTGGCAGTGGTTTACATTCGCGTCACGATATCAACGGCATTATGAATATTAGCAATACCAGAAGCGGTAAGCTGATATGAAGCGTTCGCGATGGTGCGTGCGAAGATGGCGGTCCACAACCCTGCTACACAAATCAACATCAGAGGATGTCGCCTAACTAATATTTACGTTAACGTGACATGATGGCTGTATCATAGTAGTACATATCTAATGTTTATGAAATTGGATAGCCACTACAGCAACCGCAATTGACATTACAGGAACATCAGGGTCTATTTGAAAAGTATATTCGATGTCTAGCGCTCTGTGGTAGGATACTTGATGGCCACGCAGAATGCAAGAGTTCAATTCCTGCTAGGGCACTGACATTAACTGTTTGTATTTGTTCAGTCAAAGCTGCCTATGGCAGCCTATTCTTAACGATCAAGCGTTAAAGTTACCCATGTGTGTTTTCGAGCTTCCTGGGCAGATACAAAATGTCAATCACCTTTGCACATGCCCACATACCAGTCGCGAATACCCGCCCCTGTTATGTGGCACTGTTTTTGGAAAGTGTTTGACAACGTACGCGATGAGATTGTGACATTATTCGTGTCATGACCAGCGAGTCGTATTCAACAAACCATCTTACCCTTCCGTACCATGTTTGATGTACCCCCAAAGGTAAGGGAGTGATCATGAGAGCACCCAGATGTAGGTGTCTAGATAGATAGATATATAGATAGATAGATAGATAGATAGATAGATAGATAGATAGATAGATAGATAGATAGATAGATAGATAGATAGATAGATAGATAGATAGATAGATAGATAGATAGATAGATAGATAGATAGATAGATAGATAGATAGATAGATAGATAGATAGATAGATAGATAGATAGATAGATAGATAGATAGATAGATAGATAGATAGATAGATAGATAGATAGATAGATAGATAGATAGATAGATAGATAGATAGATAGATAGATAGATAGATAGATAGATAGATAGATTCGAATGCCTTTGGTTCGTATAGAAATGATTTGCACTTAAAAAATAAGTTCACCACAGATTCGATCCACCAGACGCAAGGAAATCTGATCGCTTGCTTTAGGAAAAAAAACATTTCGATTACAGCCGTATTCTTCATTCTTTTATTCGGTGAGTGCCCCGCTTTGCTCAAAAAGGCGTTACAGCAGGGGGGTTACAGACTGGAATAAAACAATTCTTCGTTTATACAGCACACTTGCTTGTCTTGCAGCCGGTTCCAATCTCTAATGGTCATCACAAAAAAGGAATTATAAAACATGGTCGTTCTTGCACGATACTCTTTCACTTTGCGTCGGTGGCCATGTCGACTAGATATGTAACTGGGTTCACTGAAATAGTTATTACGGTCAATGTCAGTCCGCCCATGAAAAACAGAAAAGAAAAACTTCAAACGCAGTTTTTTCCTGCGTAAAGAAAGCAATTCCCAACCCAATTCAGCTTTCATAGCACTGCAGCTGTCTCTCCGCTCGTACCGCCATAAAACAAACTGCGCAGCTCTGTTTTGTATTTTTTCAAGCTTATCAATCGAGTTCCTCTGCATCGGGTCCCACACAGGACATGCGTATTCCAAAATCGGTCTAATACATGTGAGATAGGCTGTATTTTTTAATGTTCGGGGTGCCAATCTTAGGTTCCTCTGAATGAAGTTTAGAGCCCTTGCCGCTTTGCCAGCAACGTGATCAACATTGGCATTCCATGAGCAGTCATGCGACAAAACAACGCCAAGATATTTGCATGTTGGTTCGGTAATAACAGTATGCGTATCTATGGTGTACGCCGTTTTTGGAAACACGCATATGAACGCACTTTTTGGGGTTTAGCGTCATTTGCCACTTCTGGCACCACTGTACAATACAATCCAAATCGTTCTGCAAATAAGCACAGTCACCTTCGTTCTGAACCTGTCGATATAACACACAATCGTCGGCAAATAATCGCATGCGCGACGAAATACCCACAGAAATATCATTTACAAAAATAAGAAATAAGAGAGGCCCAAGGACAGAGCCTTGGGGCACGCCTGATGTAACGTTAACATAGGATGAACACTTCCCATTTAAAGGAACGCATTGACGCCTGTTCAGCAAGTAATTGGTTATCCAGATGAACACATTCGAGTCGAAATTTAGAGTCTGTAATTTAGCCAGGAGAAGGGAGTGTGACATGGTGTCAAAGGCCTTTCGAAAATCTAAAAACACACAATCTGTTTGCCCACCTTCATCAACGTTGGAAGCCAGCTCGTGAAAGAACTCTACAAGTTGCGTCGTACAAGAAAAACCTTTACGAAAACCGTGCTGCTCATTTATTAATACATTATTAGCAGTAAGATGGGTCAATATGTGCTTGGATAAAATGTGCTCGAAAATTTTGCATGCCACTGACGTCAATGAAATGGGTCGGTAATTTGTTACATCTTTTTTTGAGCCACCCTTATAAACCGGAACAGCATGAGAAATTTTCCAATCTTCGGGTAGAGTTTCCGTTGAAAGGGATTTTGAATAAATTATATAAAGATAAAGGGAAATTGACAGTGCACATCGCTTTAGAATACGAGGAGAGATGCCATCAGGACCAACTGCTTTGGATTCATCTTGGTTTTCTAGAAGAGAACATATGCCACGGACACTCAGTTCTACCGGTGGCATCGGCGGAATAGTGGTTGGGTGTGGTTTTGAAGGAACGTCAAGCTTGGGCAAGAACACAGACTGGAAATATTTGTTTAAACGGGTAGCTTTTGCTTCCTCATCAACTACAACCATATTATTAAAGTTTAGTTCAGCCACTCCAACATGATCAGACCCACACTCTTTGATATAATGCCAGAAACACTTTGAATTAGTTTTCATTTTATTGCTGAGCCCTTCGAAATATTTCGTTTTTGCGCTTTCCACACATGATTTATACTGCTCCATTAATGCTCGTAATTCTTTCACGTGGTCACTGCTTCCAGATTTCTTTAATTTACCAAAAACCCGTCGCCTTTTCCGGATTAATCTCAAAATACCGGACGTCATCCATGGCTTCTTGCGTTTACGAAGCTTTCCGGCTTGTTTCGCAGGTATATACTTATCTACGAGTGCTAACAACTTGTCCTTAAAGCTAAGCCATAAATCATTCACACTGTAGTGTTCAGCTAGGCATAGTTCAGTCCTAGAATTTAGCCCTCAAAACTACGATCTGATTAAGGGCTTCAATGGGCATAGTGAAGCACATAGAAATGATTTTGCCTGCCGGCAGTTATTTACCGTGCATCGATTACACAGCTGTTCGTGCAGTTCAAAGTTATCGAAACGTGACAAACACCCTAGTTGTGAGGCGCATAACTGCACACTCGCTCACATGCTCCGGCAGTGGCCGGCGTTACACGGCGCAAAGTTCAGCACAGGAAAAGACTGGGAGAAGGCTCCACATTTAATGCTCCACATTTAATGACCCCCTGATTTACATCTTCTAACCACGATTTACATCTTCTAACACACGTGAGCGCGGGGAGGGGCGGGCGAACGCAGAGATGGGACGAGCGAGCCCATCTTCGTCACTCGGAGGTCGCATGCGATAACATCACCGCACGTCTTAGGCCTGCCGTGAGATGCTCGAGCAGAGGGCGGACGCCCCATTTGTCTTTAACGAGCATGACGTAAGAACAGAAGGAGGACGGGGTTCTCTCGGGCAGTAACTGTTAACTTTGAGTCTAAGGGTGCGGTCCCGATTGCGGGCACGCGCTAACTTGACAGGCATCAGCGGCTGGCTCATATACTCGTCTACGTGCTAGGCTTTATAAAAGCGAACAGCATCTCTCCATGGAGAGGCAGCGTTCTATTGTACTGGCGTTTTGTAGAGTTACGTGATATCGGATCCCAAAGAGCTATTGGCTGGTTTTACTTTCTTATAATTTATGTTACAATCTGTTGCTACGGCACTAACCTTTTTTGTCCAGGCGGTGATATTCCTTTATTTCTGCATCCTCTGCGAAAAGTATCTTTCTCGAGCTAGACCAGCGTGAGGTGGGTACGGGAAGGAAGACATTATGCCCGCCCATTTCTTATGCGGAGCGCTGCGCATGCGATATCTCTGTGTGGAAAAAGGTTTTGTTGTGGGACGGGCTCTGATGAACATTACTAGTTACTCACAAGGTATACAAAGTAACATTCTGGGAAGACTATATTTAATTTATAGAAATTATTACGTATTTCGAAACGTTTACTACAGGCGTAGTTAAGATGACTTACTAAAAAATGTGTGATGCAACTGATCTAAACTAAAAAAAAGGAGACAGGATAGGTGCCTGGCGCCCTATCCTGTTTCCTTCTTTTTTTTTTCACTTGTATTGGTTGCGCCAAAAATATTTTATTACGTTATGGGCCAACTCGACTGACCTCACACTCTGTTAAAGATGACTTACACACAAGCTGATTTAAGTAGCGTGGTATATATATTGAAGTACTAGTTTTCCATAACAATATGTGAACGAAGCAAGCCCGATAGAAAACACAAAAGTTTTTAGCTATAGACCTTGCTTCAGAAGTCTCCCGAATATTTGCCAGTCAATTGTGTAAACGAAAAAAAAAAATGGCAGCATACCCACAGAGTTAATGATGGAGAGTGGAGCGAAGCATTCCTCCGTCCATTCGTTCTTGCTTCCGTCCGTCCATGCGTCCGCCTGTGTGACCATCCATGCGTCCATCCGCCCGTCCGTGCGTGCGTCTGTTCATGCGTCCGTCCTTGCGTTCGTCCATGCATCCGCCCCTGCGTCCGTTCATGCGTTCATCCATGCATCTGTCTGTGTGTCCATTCCTCCATCTATTCAACACTCCAAGTACCGCCATCTCGCATCTTTTCATCATATATTCCCCATATAGAAGCACCGCCATCCAGCGGACATTCTAAGGACTAAACGAGAGGTGGCACACGCACACTTTCTTACGGCTTGCGCTTCGGGTCTACTTCCCACCTTTAACCACCTCGAGTTCATGGTATATACTAGTTTACTGTATTCATGGAACTGCGGCCGAGTACGCTCGCTAAACCTTTCTAAAATCAAGGAGGTTACGCCCAGCGAGTATAACGTAGCAACGTAGTATAACGTAGCAATGGGAAATGAGAGACAGAAGAATTCGGATTTTACTTTCTTCGGCTTGCGCTTCGTATCTACTTCCCACATTTAACCACCTCGAGTTCATGGTATATACAAGTTCATTGTATTCAGGGCACCGCATCTCAACGCTGTTGCGACCGGGGTTCGCAGGCACCAGAGGTCCGGCATGAAGTTGTCGAGGGAGGAGGAAGAGAGACTTGAAGAGGGTTTATTTACATTATGTACACGGTGAGCTCTCGTACATCTTCATCATCAGCCTGACTACGTTCACTGCAGGACAAAGGCCTATTTCATGTTCCGCCAGTTAACCCGGTCCTTTGCTTGCTGTTGCCAATTTATACCCGCAGACTTCTTAATCTCATCTGCCCACCTAACCTTCTGTCTCCCCGTAGTCCGCTTTCCTTCTCTGGGAATCCAGTCAGTTACCCTTAATGACCAGCGGTTATCCTGTCTACGCGCTACATGCCCGGCCCATGTCCATTTCCTCTTCTTGATTTCAGCTTTGATATCCTTAACCCCAGTTTGTTCCCTAATCCACTCTGCTCTCTTCTTGTCTCTTAAGGTTACACCTACCATTTTTCTTTCCATTGCTCGCTGCGTCGTCCTCAATTTAAGCTGGACCCTCTTTGTAAGTCTCCAGGTTTCTGCTCCGTAGCTAAGTACCGGCAAGATACAGCTGTTATATACCTTCCTCTTGAGTGATAGTGGCAATCTACCTGTCATGATTTGAGAGTGCTTGCCAAATGTGCTCCACACCATTTCTATTCTTCTAGTTACTTCAATCTCGTGGTTCTGCTCCATGGTTATTACCTGCCCTAAGTAGACATAGTCTTTTACAACTTGAAGTTCACTATTACCTATCTTGAAGCGCTGCTCTCTTTCGAGGTTGTTGTACATTACTTTTGTTTTCTGCAGATTAATTTTAAGACCCACCTTTCTGCTCTCCTTGTCTAACTCCGTAATCATGAGTTGTAATTCGTCCCCTGAGCTCTCGTACATGACGAGCTTTTTCTTATATGGCGAGCTCTCAAATCTGGCGTTCTTCTACTTGGCGCTCCTTTGAATGAGCCGGGTGGCTCATTATAAAGGGTATGTGCTCCCCAGATCTTTAGATCAGGGAACACGTTCTGATGGTACTGTCCATTCACATATCACACACAACTGGCAAGGGGGACGAGCACGCACGGCCCACGTGAACGTTCAATATTGCGCCATGATTACTGCAATCCAAGGTGGCGCCAGTGCGGCTCTTCCTCGTCGTCTGTGTGCCGCTGGTCGAGGGGTCCCAAGCTCCTGACAGCATACTTCAAAGAGTCCGCCGAACTGCTCGATTAATTAGCGGGGCGATTTGCGGCGTCCGCCGCGGTCTCTTCAAAGGAAGATGCTGTACTTGTTGCCCTCTCTCGAACGGCTTACGGTGTCGTGGCGACACGACGTCTCACCCTCCGTGTAGGAAGGACAATGCCTGGCGTACATAGGCAGCCGGCTAGTCGGCTACTTGATTGAAGATCCAAAGAGCGCCGCTCCCTCGTCAGCTCGGGTGCCAGTCACAACAACGCTCGCTAAACCTTTCTAAAACTAAGGAGGTTACACCCAGTGAGTATAACGTAGCAACCCTTTCTTGTCAGATAGTGCTCAATGTACATGCCGAAGGCTGGTAATGTTTATCGCAGCATGCGCGTTAACTAAAAGCCTAATGCTCCTGTCTTTCATTCCCATTAGCAGCCATTGACATGTACATTGAGTACTGTGTTTTATTGTTCAACAACGCACAGAAGAAATCTCTCACCGGCACCACCTTGAAGGTTAAAATGTTATACATATTACACACTACAACAGCTACGAGGGACAATTAGGTGCCGTTATAAGGAGCTTTGCCCCTAAAACACCGGTCCTTAAATATTCTTACCCTTTTCAGCAGACGTTTGCCTATCCGCATAAAGCACAGCCATCTTCTTCACATCTACATATGTTGTTTGTGGCCTCGGTGGCTAAAAAAAAAACCAGATTCTAGACGGGTACTTGATTGTATCATGGGTGACTCTAGTGACTTTTTTTCTTACCATCCAGGCCACAATCGTCTGAAAAGATATGCAAAACAAACTACAATATAGACACCGTTTTATTCACTTTTCTTTTTATTGTGATAGCAAGTTTTGGGACACTCTCGGCAGATTTTTTGCCGTTGGCGTCATCACCACCACCCGGTGACGACTTCATTTCCTATATATATATATATATATATATATATATATATATAAGAAAAGAAGCTGGTACACGTACGAGAAAGCAAGCAGTTTCTTTATAGATCTATAAAGGAACTGCTTGCTTTCTCCTACGCGTACCAGCTCCTTTTCTTATACGTACCACACCAACTGAACTTTCCCACTGCATACACACACACACACACACACACACACACACACACACACACACACATATATATATATATATATATATATATATATATATATATATATATATATATATATATATATATATATATATATATATATATATATATATATATATATATATATATATATATATATATATATATATATATATATATACACCAAAAACAAAAGTGATGCTGGGTCCGGGTAAGATTATCCGTATAGGAAAGAAGACGCACATACGATGTGATTTTATTGACGTTTCGGCCGTGGGTCCGGCCTTCATCAGAAAGCTGATGAAGGCTGGACCCACGGCCGAAACGTCAATAAAATCACTTCGTACGTGCATCTTCTTCCCTATACGGATATATATATATATATATATATATATATATATATATATATATATATATATATATATATATATATATATATATATATATATATATATATATATATATATATATATATATATATATATAATTCATTTATCTCTATACGTCACTGTCAAGAAAAGTAATCGAGAAAAACATTTTTACGACGCACGGAATCAAGCGGTTGACCTATCACTCCGCAGAGCGCGGCGTTCCACTGATGACCCACGAAAGCACCCGTCCTCCATCGTAGAAACGGATACACCATTTGCCACTGACTCAGTGCCAATCTCGCGAGAAATACCAGCGTGTTCTCAGCTTTTCTAGCGAGATGGTGCGAAGGGGGCGCTCGGCAGGCCTCCTGTCTGCTTTGTCTTACGATGCGTGGTAGCTCCCGCGCGCGCGCGCTTGTCTCGCCGTGGGGGAGAATTGTACGTCTTGGGCTTTTGCCGGAACGATTGCGTAGTAATTACAGGGTGCACGAAGGTAACTTCGCTCGCTGCAGTCCCTCTGTTTGCGAGAGAAGCGTGCTTTTCAAACACAACGAAGTGACACACTGTAACAATAGGTAACTTGCGCTCGTTCTTTCTATACCTGGGCATATACGTTCTGTGCGTCCATTGTGTTTGAGCGTTACGTTGAGTATTGACATGTGAACACAGCTTGTCCTGTGTGTGTTGTTTTTGTGCGTTTTTTCTTCTTGAGCAGCGTGCTGCACGTTTCGATCTGGTTGATTTCCTCGCGTGACATTCCAATTTGTTGCTTTCGCATTCATCGCTTCGCCCTTGCGGTGAAACTATGACTTTTCATTGCAAGCTGTTAGTGTAGTGTCACGTGCGGAACACTGAGAAAGATAGATGAAATGACAGAGGTGCTCCCGCAACTAAGATTTATTTGAGGTTGATTGCAAATATAAAGCCACTTCCTTGGAGTTGCATCGTGACCGAGCAGTTAAATTGCTCTTTTCTTTCCCGTCTTACAACCAAAAACTATTTGTAGAAAACACTTTTCAACCTTGTTTTCTGTTATTTTTATGTATTTTGCTCACCCTGCTTGAACTTTTTGTCCGCCTTATATTGTAAATAAAAAATAAATAAGAAAAACAGCACTTGCAACCGATACCACTGCCACATAGCAGAAAAAAACACAACAGGTAACACACCGGTACAGCGCTTTAATCGTCGAGATCAGTAACAGGCTGCGTTTTCGCGACTTTATATTTGCAATCGACCCAAAACCAAGTTTAGTTGCGGGTGCACATCTTCCCTGTCGTTTATTTCAATTGCCTTTCTCATACGTGGTGCCTATAGGCCACGTCTTGCAATGAAACAACACTCAGCCTGCCTTAATACCATGTCCCTCCCCTTAGTGAAGGATAGCAAACCGAATGCTACAAATCTGGTTGTCCTGTCTCTCGCTTTATTTTCTCTCTTTCCTCAGTTTATTTTCGTCCCCGTTGTACTGTTTCCTATACCAATAACTTTTACGGTTCTGCATACATTTTCCTGTTTTCCAGGAAGGTTCCCAACTGATATTTCTATAAATTTTCACGGGGAATATAACCGTGTCACCTGTACTTTGCAATATGACCTCGGCAAGGCAATGGCGCGCTGGGTAAGTGACCTCCCCAGCGCGCCTTACGCAGACTCGAGTCGCTTCTTCTCCGGTGTCAACAGCTGACTGCCCGTTCGATCCACTTTCCCAGTTGCAACACGATCACTCCGTCCCGCTTTCACGTGAGGCACGCGCGGAAAGAGCAGCGCGTGGCCTCATCACGCCGGCCATTTTGTCGGAGCCTTTTTTTATACAAAAGTTAGCCGTGGCCACAACGACGACGTCGATCGCTCGAACGGGTCACGGAAAGGAGCGACAGCCTTTTTGCGCGACGAGACAAATTACGTGAGTTTGAGATCGCCGTGTATTCACCGAGCAAGAAAAGCGTTCTCTAGCACACACGAGTGCCGGCCAGTCGCGATATTCTTAATTGGTGAAACTGGATGACGTAATAGATACTTTATTGCGTGTGAATTTGCTTCGATTAAGGGCACTTGCTCCGTCACGAAGCGTATTTTTGGAACTGCTTAGCCTAAAGCCTAGGTTAACAAAATAGGGAAGGATAATAAAATATATAGCTGGGATAAATTTAGCGATTCTGATTATTATCGTCAGCCTGATTGCGCACATTGAATGGCAAACGACACGTTATACAAAAAAAAGTTCATCACCTTTGCCAACCAAACCTCGTCCCTTTTCGTGTTTGCCTTCTTTTGGAACACAGTATGTCCCTCTTAATGACCAGCAGTTATTCTTTCTGCGTGCCACATGCCCTGTTCTTGCCCATTTCTTCTTGATTTCTACCTAGGTGTCCTTAACACCTGTTTGTTCTCCGGCCCATTCACACTCTTCTGGTTCCTTAAGGTTACAGCTACATCTATCATTTTCTTTTCTGGTGCTCGTAGCGCCGTTCTCAATTGAAGCCGAACTGAGGTACTCCCCATTTCTCCACCATATATATATATATATATATATATATATATATATATATATATATATATATATATATATATATATATATATATATATATATATATATATATATATATATATATACATATATATATATATACATACATACATATATATATATATATATATATATATATATATATATATATATATATATGTATATATATATATATATATATATACATACTTGTGATCATGAAATCACCTGAAGAAGCTTTGTGTGCAACAGCCGAATGCACTGTTGGAGGACTGGCCGTCCTCAATATTTGGCCACTACTTCCACCATAATCGTGTACACCAATTAGATATTCCTTAACTTCACCCTTTCTTGATTTTCGAAGTGACCCTTTGTGGGTTGCCGGTCGTGAATGGTGGACGCCAAAAATGCAGTAGCGCAGCGAAATGAATTACTGCTACAATTCATCCGAGAACAATATTTCTTCGTCTCAAAATTTTTAAATGTTATGTGTTCGACTCCGTTGCTACGGAGGAAAAAAGACGCTGGAGTGAAAATGGGTAAATAAATTAGGTCATTGTGTGTTTTAATGTCCATAATATATATGAACGAAGAACTATAACTGGCGGAGCAACACTAGCGATTACGGTATAGCGATAACACTCTGATGCGTCCTCAACTCTCTCTTCTGCGTCTGTGTGTTTTTGCTGAAGGCTCAGAACTATGCCGATAAACACGGCTTCCCATTGAAATGGAGATAAATTAGGTATCCTTTATTTGCCGGTGGCTCTTCCCTATTAAATATAATGTATGTTCGTGTTTTTGCTACAGAATGTAGATTGGTCAGCTTATGAAACCTCCTTTTGTTAGCTTAATATATGGTATTGCATTGTGAGGGAGTAATGCAGGGGTGCTTTGGACACTATAACAACAAACGATGCTTCTTCGGTGTTAGCAGTGTCAGCTTCTTCACTTGAGTAGCTCTATTTAGCATGCATGATCACACACTTCGAGAAACTTTATACGCATAACACTGTGATGTCACAGTCTGCCTCATTTTAAGCATTGATTTATCACATATTATCGCAATATTGTTAAATGGCACAGGACAATCATGTGCGAGATGCCAAGCGTACAAACAACGACTTCACTCGCACTAAGTTAATTAAGGAGTTTGTACATGTCACGTGCTTTCAGTGGAGAACTCAGGCCAGTAAAGATGAAGCTTTTGATTGCGGTCAACATGTTCCCAGAATAAGCAGCAGTGCCATGACAGCGGCGAGCACATTTGTCGATCGTCGGTAATTTGATGAGCGGGCAAACCCCTCGCTGCTGACGTGTAGCAACGTACGTACGCTCTACTTTTATCAGTGTTGCTAGTATATATTCGAGAATACGTCAGAACGTTCCTAAGCTGTCGGAAACATTTTCAAGCCATCTAACGTGCATCTGCCGAGAACAGCGTTAAATTATAGCCGGCTGCACATGGTCAGTATCAGCATAGAAACAAGCATACGTGCACCAATATTTCGTAAGGCAACCATTCTGTCTGGCTGTTACTCTCGGTCGTATCTCATAATTAGATGATTTATCGTCAACAACTTTTTTGTGCTGCTTCTGAATATCAAATTCAGTTCGCCCAGGTTGCGTAAGAGTGTTGGAAAGAGAGTTAACCTGAACGGCGACTGAAATGGTTATCCCAGCACCACCGTATACGTGTGGTGCCCAACCCGGAAGCTGTTAGTGCTCTACCCGTGGAAAATGTGTTTTTTTTTTTTTTCTGAGTAAGCATTAGGTCAGAGTCTGCAGCCTCTGAATGACGTTGCATGGCTGTTCCCTTGCGTCGATAAAAGTTACCACGAGAGAAAATTAGGCGCCATTCGACTTACCCCGAGCAGATTAGGCGAAAATGACCACTTCGCTATCGCCGTGGTGTTCGTTAATTACACCTTCCGAGAATGAGATTTTCTGCATTATCTACCTAAACGTTTCATGTTTCTTGTTTTTTTTTTTTTCAAGTGAATCGAGGGCTTGGTGAAATGACCATGAAACGTAAGCTGGTGGAAATGGAAGCTCCATGGTCATTTTCTCTGTTACACGGAAACATATGTACACATGCTTACTTATTCAGAGGCGCCGCGCAGACTCGTCTCGGCCGATCAATTGCAATTAGTTGGACCTGGGGTCGAGCCCCGGGCTTCTGGATCGGAAGGAGCGCGAAACAAAAGAACGGCGCGGGCATAAAGGTGCGCGCGAAACAATTGATGCTGACTGGGGGCGGCTACTTCCCTGATCCCACGCAGTTCGCGATTTGCAGCCGAGCCTGCGCAGCTTCCATTGCGGGCCGTCTCACAAAGCAAGCAGCCTCCTGTTCGCACGTCAGTGCATGTGTCGTTTAAATTTTTCTTTCACAAGACACCATCGGCTGCTGACCCGCAGGTCGTGGGATCAAATACCGGCTGCGGCGGCTGTATTTTTAGAAGGAGGCGAAACTGCTGTAGGCCCTTGTGCTCAGGTTTCGGTGCACGTTAAAGAACTCTATAGGTGGTAAAAATTTCCGGAGCTCTCGACTACGGCGTCTGTAATTGTCTTATGGTGGTTTCAGGACGTTAAACCCCCCCATATCAATCAGCCTGTAGACAACAGATTTGCCTGATTGCACGTATTCATGGACAGGGTTTTCAGCGAAGAGACAATGAAAAAGCGCTCCCTTGCATAGGCCCTGAGGAAGCTCACTGCGAGGTGCTACAATGCTACCAGGCACAATGGAAAGACATCCTGAGAGCAAATCAATGAAACACTACGCTTCAGGACGAAGAAAAAGAAAACGTTGCAGGTGCATTGCACAGACCGAATGGCATAACCATGAATTCGTATAGCCCATCCAGCGTAACGAATGCTGTTTTGGGACGGTCACACTCTGCCATCGGAACAAAGCCAATAAGTAACCTGAACGTAAGTCCAGCGAAGAAAAGAATTCGGCACCTTGTAGGCAATCGATAGCGTCGTCGATGCGGGGAAGAGGGTATACATCTTTCCATGTAATTTTGTTCAGACGCCGGTAGTCGACACAAAATCTAATCGAACTGTCTTTTTTCTTCTCTCTACAACGGGATAATATTGCACGAGTAAAACAAGTCAAGTGAAGTGGCGCTTCGTCTGTTATGTCCAGAAAGGCATAGGTTAGTTAACTAAGCTAAGAAAGCGATGTCACTTTTTATGAAACAGTTGAATGAATGAATAAATAAATAAATGAATAAATAAACGAATAAATAAATAAATAAATAAATAAATAAATAAATAAACTTAGCTCTAGTGTTTTGGGGGGTTGGTCGTATCTCTAGCGAAACTTCTCTTCCATGATTGGTGGCGTTCGATTCTTAGTTGCGTGGCGGTTGGCTGCTGGCGATCCAACGAGGAGCGACTCAGCGAAGTCGCTTCGCGGTGCGTCGGAGGCGACCGCTCACGAGGCGATCCTCCTCGAGCGTGGGTCGAGGTTGGCTGGCACCGAGTCGGCGATCCGAGCTGGGCCCGAACGCCCGGCGTTTCGCCGTCAAAGGTGGAGCCGTTTGGTCCAACCTTCCTCTCGCCACCTCGCCCCTCTCCCTCCCTACCTTCACCTAAATTCCTGACACCTGATGCTACCAGCCTTGACAGCACTGAGCGGGCCACTGGGGCCCTCAGTTAACACCGAAACATAGTTTTAGACGCTGCCACTAGATGCACGTATGTGGCACTTTGCTATTCATATGACATATCTACCATTGAAATAGCCCGGTAACACAACACTAGGCGTAATGTCACGACGTGCGTTGCTTGCTGCGGTTCCACAACTAACACCCATTTCTCTTCCTTCCCAACGTCAACTAGGCTTTTGGATTGGGGCAGGTAAGAGCACCTTAAGATCCCTCGTATGGGTGGTTTATCGTATGGCAAGCTTGCTTAAGCACGTGGCTTTGTCCGTCAGGGCTCGTTCAGGATTGCATAAAGGCGAGAGAAGGTGTAGAAATGGCTTATGAAAGAAATGCGAGAGGGAAAGCTGATCGACCCCAAACGAATCGGTGATGTGGGGCGGCGCAGGCGCTTCGCTGAAAGCACAAGGCCGGCCGCCGCGGACTTCGCTGAGCGCCGAGGCCGTTCACCGGTTGGCTGGCGCGCGTCGCGGAGTCGCGGGGCTGGGCCTCCACCACCGCGGTGACACTCGCTCGCGACTGCATCGAAGACGTCGGCAGCCGACGAGAACAAAGTCAAGCAGTGTGGGAAACACGGGTGTGCTGGTGATATGAAAGAAGGAATGGTTTTGGCAGTGCCATGAGCGTCTTTTGAGCTGAAAAAGATCGCTATGACATAACTGCGAACTGTGCTGGTTGGTCAAGCTTGATTATAGCTGCCGCTATAGTCCAGTACTTATGGTGCTCTGCTGCTGATCCCAAGGGCGCGGGATTGAATCCCAACCGTGGCGGCCGCCTTTTCGATGGAGGAGAAAATGCTTGAAGCCCGTAGTGCTTGTATTTAGGTGCTCGTTGAAAAACCCCCAGGTGGCCACAATTTCCGGAATCCACCACTACGGCATCTGTCATAATCATATCGCGGTTTACGACGTTAAACTTCACCAGTTATCATGCACGTCGATATATGGGGTTTTATGCCACAAGGGCCGATTTCGGTCGAAGAGCGTCACCTGCATGATTACCAAGATGGCTGTAAACAGTGGCATACAATGAAAACGTAGTTTGGCTGTATCTATAGAGAGGTATAAAGCCAACCGACGGAAGAGCTGTCTTTTGGCAGAGTTCGTACGACATATGTGAAGTGGCATGGCGTGTGTCTTCTTCTTCTTCTTTTTTTTTTACAGCGAGAGCTGGTATGAGATCACTTTTCGGGTCACGCGCAGTTGCATGTTCTCCGCCCCCGCCACCACCGCCGGTGTCCGTAACCACATCGCGTGAAATTAGAAAAAAAAATGTAGCGCCAATGGCACACTGGACTCAAACTTGAGTCCACTGGGTGTCAGCCCATTATGCTACCACTGAGCTACACCGGTGCTTGTGAATTCTCGTCAAACTTGCCTTAGGCTGGCTTGATGTCACGAAAGCAATCGCGTAAATACTACTTATAAAGTGTTCTACAACAGCGAAAGTACAAGCAGTCGTCGCACAATTCGAATAGCATAACCAGTGAATCCATTGTTCCAATTCATCAGAAAAGTTTGTTCTTGTTTCCCTATTAACTGTGGCGCATACCCACTTCAGGCATAATTCCTCATCGTCGCCAACCACTGCATGGACAATTGGCCCGAAATTCCTTGCAAGCGTTTCGCGGATACCGCGCTTCTTAGAAGAATGACGAAAAAATAGTAAAGCGAATGCCGGCCTACTACCAAAAAGATTAATATTAATGCCCTAGTGGGTACCAAGCTAGTGTGCTTGCAGTAGTTACCCAATGAGTGTTTTGAAAAGGCTCTGAAAAGCCGCTCTTCTAGTTTTCGCTGTGACTGCGTGTGTCTTCTTTGTCTCGTTCCGTTTCGAAAAAAAGATGTATAGATTCCATATATTCGAATAGTGCGCAAACACATATGTACAGATAAAATACAGTGCGTAGAACACATGTATACCGACAAAATTATGATACTGAACACAGCATCGAGCAATGATTGTAAAATTTTTTTCAGAATTGATCAAAAAATAAAATGGAAATGATTGCTATCTGGCACAAATGCCTCATCGTGACCCTTTGAGCCGAACATCCGAGAGGCAGGTGCTTTTTTCTGATGTAACAACAGAATTAAGCGGCAACTTCTGTTAAGAGGCCGTGCTACTGATTGCCTGGAAGTGATTCATCTTGGTTAACAACATCTTATTAACAAGAACAGAACATAAGAACAACGAAAAAGTAGTTCTACCATCGTCTTTTTCGTCACTTTGTCCATGTATATCAGGCAGGCTAGAGACTAACACATGCCCCAATGTATTATTACTCAACAAAATACATCACACGCAGTACCCAGACAGATTGCCGTATTGTTGGGAGCGGCCATCTCACACCCAGATAAAGAAGACGTGGAGACTCAGGCCACCCGAAAGAAAAAAACTCGCACTTATTAGGGAGAAGCCCTTTTGAGAAAAAGTCCTGGTTAGCGAGCAAGGATATGAAGAGCCCGGTCGCTCTGCTCAATCAGGCCCATGCACTGAGTCACAAAAGTAACTATGAAGTGGAGGACCCGCTTACCTTCACCCCAATTCTTTTCAGTGAAATGAAGTTTCTTCGACTACTTCGTGTGCTGTTACCCAAAGATATACCATGTATTCCTACGTCCCGCTATACCATGTACACACTATTCCATGTATTCCTTCGTCTCGTGCGGTTGCGTTCGCGCTCTTCTTACAATCACGAATCGCAAACTTGCCCAGCAACCTTCGTAACGTTACTCTGCTTCGCTGCGTACTTTGCGCAAGTTGCTGCGAGAAGTATTTTGTGCAGCCAGATAAGAAGAACAAACAAGAAATTCAGGCCTGCGCACCACGCGCAGCACAGTCAGAGTGAAAGCTGGAAGAGCGACTATTCAGAGCCTTTCTTAAACACCTTGGGTAACTGCTAGGAGCGCACTTGCAGGATACCCACTACGCCATATATCACCATCACTTCTGTGTGGTAGGGAGCCATTCTCAATGCAGTCCTTTGTCATTAATTAAAGGAGTGCGGTACCTGCAACACACTTGCGAGAAATCTTGTGCATTTTTTATGCTATGGCTAAAGAAGAATTATTCCTGAAGCTTTTGTAACGGGGTTGGTGCACCCGGCGACCCACTCGTTACGCAGTTCACATTCTGTGACGCCTGGGTGTTCCTTTGCCGTTCTAAAACCTTTTATTACTCATATTAACGTCGTTGCTTTCCCGACATCAAGCCCAGTTTGCAACGGAGTTTCGAGCACCGGCGTGACGTCCAGCCGTAAATAAAGAAAAAAAAAACGGCATGGCTATGTGGTAGAATACTCGGCTGCCAACAACAGGACCTGGGTTCGAGTCCCATTCTAAGTTTGGTTTCTCTAGTTTTTTTTTATTTCGCGCAATCGTTGTTCCAGACACTGGCGGTGGCGGACAACTACCGCGCACATGGTCCTTGTTGTGATCTCATAACATCTTTCACTGTAAAAATTATTTATTACAGCAAGGCAAGCCACATGGCATCCCGGAAGCTTTTAAATAGTTGGCAAGCATGTTTTAGGATCTAAATCTCTGATAAACTGCAAAAGAAGAGGTCGTCAAGCGGTGCTTAGGTAATTACTTACACAGAAGCATTCTCTGCATAACTCTAGTGACAACTGTGATGATGATGTAACGGTGTCATATCCCTGCTCAAAAGATATTGCTACGGGGCGCCACAAATGAACATTCTAGAAAAGAGGACGATGTTTAGCGCGAGCTCGTGCAGACCGGCCTCCATATTGTATGCCAGCCTGTTTACCAAAAGTAAAGGCATTTTTCAGACGCCTTCTCCCCGTAACATTTTGGTGGAGGTGCGGGTCTTCCCACAGTCAACATCACGACGGAACCGGAACCCGGCAGAATGGCGAACTTCCGATGACAGGCCGATCTGCTTCAACTGTGGACGAGTGGGCCATATTTCACGTCATTGCCGCACTTCCTGGGGTTGGCAGCCATGGTCGCATTATGCCAACACCCGACGCCCACCTGCTGGCTCTCGGATGCCGATCTACACGGCACAAGATGATGCTTCGCCATCCAGGCCCGCCCAACCAAGCCGCTCTCCGTCGCCCTCTGGACGCATGTCCCGCTCAACTAACCGACGTCGCTCCCCCTCACCCTCCTACCGCCAGTCCTCGGAAAACTGACGGGCGCAGCTCCTAGAGGTGAGCCTGCTTCGACGACCCGACCCAAAATTCCTCTACACACGATACCCGGACACAACAACTTGATTAAAGTAAATGTTGACGGTACTTCTGTGGCAGCACTCATTCACATCGGCGCTCACATATCAGTCATGAACTCCAGCCTTTGTGCTCGACTCAAGAAAGTGCTCACTCCTGCTCCGATCACTCTTGTCCGAGTAGCTGATGGTGCAACAACAGCGGTCACCGGGATGTGTGCCGCCCGTGTCACTGTTGCTGGACGTCATATCACTGTTCTGTTTTACGTACTGGACCACTGCCCCCATGACATCATATTGGGACTCGATTTTCTGTCGGAGCATTCCGCCCTAATTGACTGTTCTGCTGGTGTTGTTCAGCTCGTCCTACCACACGCCGTTGACCCTCCTGATCTTGCGCCGCCAAAGCTATGCTCCGCCGACTTTGTTCGCCTATCTTGTCGAGCTGTGACGTATATCGACGTCTCTTCTGATCCACCTGTGGCTGACGGTGATTATGTCATTTCACCTAATCCTACAGTACTCTGTTCGCTCAATGTTGTGTTCCCCCACACCATCATCACAATGAAGAACAACGTGGCATGTCTCCCTATTGTGAATTTTGGACTTTGCTCTGAAGTGCTGCCACGAGGAATATCCCTTGCAACCCTTGCCCCGGCCGGCGACTACCACATATCGGCCTTAACAGAGGATACACCGTCATCTGCAAGTATTCAGTCGCGCAGTACACTAGACTGCATAACTGGAATGATTGCCTCTGATCTCCCGGCCGAGCATGTGTCTGCGCTTCGTGGCCTTCTTGCGTCGTATCAAGACGTCTTTGATCTCTGCGACCGACCCCTAGGTCAAACGACCGTCGTAAAACATCGGATCAACACCGGTGATGCAAATCCAGTACACCGGCGACCCTATCGAGTTTCCTCCACCGAGCGCCACGTGATCCAGCAAGAAGTCGACAAGATGCTTGCCCGAGACATCATTGAACCTTCTTCAAGTCCTTGGGCTTCGCCCGTTGTGCTTGTGAGAAAGAAGGATAACAGCTGGCGCTTCTGTGTCGACTACAGAAATCTTAACAAGGTTACAAAAAAAGACGTGTATCCTCTGCCGCGGATAGACGACGCTCTTGACTGCCTTAGTGGCGCAAATTATTTCTCTTCCATCGACCTTCGTTCCGGGTACTGGCAGATATCAGTTGATGATCTGGACCGTGAAAAGACGGCATTTATAACTCCCGACGGGCTCTATCAGTTCAAAGTAATGCCGTTCGGTTTATGCAATGCCCCGGCTGCATTCGAACGAATGATGGACGCTCTTCTTCACGGTTTCAAGTGGTCAATCTGCTTATGCTACCTTGATGACGTCATTGTTTTTTCGCCAACTTTCGAAACTCACCTCGAGCGTCTCTCAACAATTCTTTCGGTTTTCCGCAAAGCAGGGCTCCAACTAAACTCGTCGAAATGTCACTTCGGCCGCTGGCAGCTCACTGTCCTTGGACACCTTACCGATTCTTCTGGTGTTCGTCCCGATCCTGAGAAAATCCGTGCCATCAAAGATTACCCTGTGCCGACCTCTGCGAACGATGTTCGAAGCTTTGTGGGCCTTTGTTCTTACTTTCGTAGATTTGTGCGGAATTTGGCTGACGTCGCACGACCGCTCACGGAACTACTAAAAAAAATGTGACTTTTGTGTGGGGACCTGAACAAACCAGAGCATTCGTTGAACTGACGAGTAGACTTACGACGCCACCGATTCTCGGCCACTTTGATATATGCGCTCCAATTGAAGTGCGTACCGACGCCAGCGGCCACGGCATCGGAGCCGTTTTGGCACAACGACAGCATGGCTGCGAGCGCGTTATTGCATACGCTAGCCGTCTTTTATCGCCAGCAGAGCAAAATTACTCCATCACAGAACGCGAATGCCTCGCACTCGTCTGGGCAGTGGCTAAATTTCGGCCGTATTTGTATGGACGCCCGTTCACGGTTGTCACTGATCACCACGCCTTATGCTGGTTGTCGTCCTTAAAAGATCCTAGTGGACGTCTCGGCCGGTGGGCTCTACGGCTACAGGAATATTCCTACACGGTTGTTTACAAATCAGGTCGCCACCATGAGGATGCTGATTGCTTGTCGCGTCATCCAGTAGACCCAGCAGACCTTTCTGAGAGCGATGAGTCTACTTGCGTTTTGGCACTTTCCGCGTTTAGCAACATCGGAGATCAGCAACGCCGTGATCCTCACCTCAGAGATATAATCCTTCGGCTTAGTGGTCCCACAACTCCTCCGTCTCTCCGTATGTTCCTGCTCCAAGATGGCGTCTTATATCGCTACAGCATGCATCCTGACGGACCTGAGCTGGTGTTGGTCATACCACAACATATGCGTCAGACTGTCCTTGCACAGTTGCTTGATATTCCGACAGCTGGTCACCTGGGAGTTTCAAGAACTTATGACCGCGTTCGACGTCGCTTCTTTTGGCCCGGTATTTACCGATCCGTCTGCCGTTACGTCGCCTCATGCAAATCCTGTCAACACCGCAAAAAACCAGCAACCCTTAAAGCGGGACGCCTTCAACCCATTCAGATCCCATCCGAACCATTTTATAGGGTAGGTGTTGACTTACTAGGACCGTTTCCTTTATCGGCGAGCGGAAACAAGTGGATAGCAGTCGCCACGGATTACACCACTCGGTATGCCATCACACGGGCCCTTCCTACCAGTTGTGCGACCGACGTCGCTGACTTTCTTCTAGAAGGCGTCATATTACATCACGGCGCTCCTCGGCAACTGCTTACCGATCGGGGTCGCTACTTTTTATCACAAGTTATCCAAGACATATTGCACTCTTGCGCTACAAAGCACAAGTTCACAACGGCGTATCATCCTCAAACCAACGGGCTCACGGAGCGGCTAAATAGAACCATCACGGACATGCTCGCCATGTACGTTTCTTCCGACCATCGTGACTGGGACTTCGCCCTTCCATTTGTAACATTTGCCTATAATACGTCTCGGCATGACACTGCAGGTTTCTCGCCATTTTTCCTCCTGTACGGACGAGAACCTACGTTGCCTTTCGACACGCTCCTTCCTGCCGTTGGCCACACGTCAGAATATGCCCGCGATGTGATTTCTAGAGCTCTAGAGGCACGTGAGATTGCTCGCCGGCGTCTGAGCGATTCGCAGGAACGACAACGACAGGTCTACAACGCGTGCCATCGTGATGTCCACTTCAGTCAAGGTGACACAGTCCTTCTCTGGACGCCGTCGTGGCGAGTTGGCCTGTGCGAAAAGCTGACTTCACCGTACTCGGTTCCGTACCGTGTGGTGCGCCAAGTCACCGACGTGACATATGAAATTGAACCTTTTAACGCCACCAGCGCGCGATCGTGTTCTGACGTTGTTCACGTCACTCGGCTGAAACGATTTTACTCAGACCAACCAAGCACCGAGACGGTGCCTTCGCCGCCGGGGGTGATGCTACGGGGCGCCACAAATGACCATTCTAGAAAAGAGGACGATGTTTAGCACGAGCTCGTGCAGACCGGGCTCCATATTGTATGCCTGCCTGTTTACCAAAAGTAAAGGCATTTTTCAGACGCCTTCTCCCCGTAACAATATCATTCACCGTATACGCACCATTGTAGCTTAGCAGACTGAGATGTTGCGCTGCGGAGCTCACAGTAGGGCGTCTGACCCCCGGCTTCGGCGGCCATACGATTATGAAGACAGAATACAGTGACACCCGTGTGCCTAAATGCACTTTAATGAAACCAAATGGGTGATAATTATTCTAGAGTCCCCCACCACGCCGTATGTCTTATAATCATCTCTGGATTGTAGTTCGCGAAATCCCTGTTCTTGCTCGTAATTATCCTTCACCGCGACACATATACGATGCTTCTACATAAGTTGATAACATTCGTTACAAATTTCATTCACTTTGTACTTCCGCGCCACGGTGTGCCAGGTTCGGTTAACTGATCACATCGCGCGATATGTGTATAAAGTGGACAAGTTTCAAGACTGCAAGCGTCGTACTCCGAAAAAACATTCTGGTCACCATTTACCAGCTCCCAACGTCACGTTTCCAATTTTTTTTTCAAGGACAAGGAAAGTCTTTCCTTAGTTTTTGAGATAAAAAAACGTGCGCAAAGTTCAAGGAAATCTTCCATAATTTTATGTAGCTCAAAAAACATTTATTTGAATATATTCTGTCAAATAAGGGAAGGACAGTGTAGAAAATCAGCAGCTTATTTTTTAAAGCTCTTCTTGCCCGCCGTTGCTATTAGCACACAGGTGGACAAAACCGGATGTCATCAAGGGCCCGTGTTTGTAAATAGTGAAAGGGTCGCACACGAAGGTATCAAGAATAAACGGGACATACCGCTGCTTTTTAAATACGATAGTCTTTCTTGGGGACCCTGGACATGAAAATTTGGTCAGCCTGTCTGGTGGTGGTGGTGGTGGTGGTGGTACATCAGGGAGCGTTTGTAAGACACAAAGGCACACCGCCTCCAAGAGTGTGTTGAAGAAACAAAAAGGAGTCCGCAAATACTCGGCAACTGCCACCACTGAGAAAAAGAAAAGCTCTATACCACATAGTATGACCGCCGATCTCAAGCGTGCGAGCATTGCTATTTTCATGTTGTATAGTGATGGCGAAAAGATAGGATCACTACCAAATCGAATGCAAAAATTGTGAAAACTGAAGAGCTGGTGGACAAACTTGTGCGCTTACTCAAAATAGAACACTATTCGACGCAGAGTTTTCTCCCGAACACTCAAAAAGAAAGAAGAAGGCGAACCATGAAAAGAAAAGCGAAAACTGTGCACTCGTGGCATCATATTGGTGCACAGACGCCTCGTGTTTTGCGCGAGCTCTAAGATCCGGGCGATGGCCCTGGCTGATAAATCTTAAATTATTTATTTTACACATGTGTGAAAGAGAGTTCATTAAACTTTATTTTCGACCAGCTGCGCGTCCCCTTCGCCCAGAGGGGGGTGACTTGCTCATGCCAGGTATACACATGGCTAGCCACCGACGCCCGAGCTTCTTCCACCAGCCGGAGCTGGTCCTAAAGGTTTGCCGACGTCGGCAACGCCTCCCACTGGTCTTCTGTATTTTCTTGTACGCTGTGGTCATCCATGGGCGGGACACTCGGGTTGTTTCGACAGCCCCATTGCATGTGGTACAAGGCGTGAGCAGACTTCGGGCAGTATTGACAATTCCTGCTGTAGTTGGCGGGGTACATTGCGTGTAGTAGTGCACCGCGCAGATAGGAGCCGGCCTGTAGCTTTCTCCAGGTCACCGCTTGCTCTCTACTCAGCCTTTTGTTAGCAGGGGTGAACACTCATAAAAATGTGCAACGGGGAGCTGCGGCCACTGTAGCTAAGCCAGCAGTCAAACACGCGCATAAGTATCAGGTCATGGGTTCGGCTACCAACGACGTTTTCTCCTGTCCAGTTAAATTTGAGCTTGAGCTATCGCTTGCATGCTTCAATTAAAACCCCAAACACCTTCCGCTATAGTTTCCATGGACATGCAACCTTTTGACATCGCGTTATGGTTGCTCGTTAAGTCACACGCAGTAGGTATAAAAATAGTGCAATAAAACACAAATAATCTCTGGGAGGTGTCTGAACGTAATAATATCCGGCGACGTTTTTGCACGACAATGTGCAACCAAGTCAACCTTAAAGTTCGAAAAGCTGAGTCTGGTATAAAAAGAAGACACGTAAATCAATAATAATAATAATAATAATAATAATAATAATAATAATAATAATAATAATAATAATAATAATAATAATAATAATAATAATAATAACCTTGAGCTTTATTAGCCAAAACAATGTGATTATGAGGTACATTGTGGTGAAGCGGACCTCTAGCATTTCGCATCCGTTATAATGTCACCGCCGCAAGTTTTGCCGTTATTTGGACATCTTAACTTTAAAGTTCACATTTCCAGCTATACTGATGACAGTAAACAACGTATTCAATATGCTTGCCCCTAATTGTAACTTTTTGGCGTTCTTTTGCGAGGCACAGTCTTCGGTCCTATTACCGGCAATGGCACCCCGTATTAACGGGAACGAAATGCAGTGATGCTCGTGCATTCCGATATAGGGGTATGTTTAAAAACTCTAATTGTATATGAGGATTACCACTGTGTCGCCTTACGTATACGCTACAGTTCACACCACTCAGCTTAACTTTTCCTTCTTTTGGGGGGTGATGAATATCACGGCTTGTTTATAATGCGATTACGTCCCGATCTATACTAACATACCGATCCTATAAGCCTTCAAAAAAATATTGCGTGCGCAGCCTAAGACTGCGAGAGTAGACTAGAAAGCTGATAATCCTAAAAGGAAGATTGCTCCGTATCTGATTTTTAGCGTTAGCGCATAGTTTTGTAAGGAGTCTAATGTTTCTTACGTTTGAGATCTAGAGGTGTGTCAGGGATGACAAGTATATACGGTGAAGAAAGAAGAGAAATACAAGAGAAGGAATGGACGAGATGCAAAAAGAAAAAAAAGCTGAGATAACATAAAAAAGAAGCGATAAGTGCACGTGGGCACGCCAGATTGGTTGAGCGCGCACACGGGAGGACGTCGGCCAGGGCAGAGAAAAAGACGGCGGATGGTCTGGGCAGTCTGCGTCTTGCCCTAGTCATTGAGAGCTTTGAGGCCCGTTCGAATTCCTACCTTGGCGAGCTGCCGGGAACGGTCAGCGTCATGCGGCCGACCTTCAACGAGCCCGGGCTCGCAGCCACCCGTATGCCCTGCCGACTGCTCAGGGGTCATAGGAGATTGGGCGTGTCAGGAGTGAGAGCCGGCACACGTCTTAAGGCCAGCAATGGCCTTCGTCAGGACAGTGCTCACAGCATCGCCACTGAGAGACGCCGCAAGCGAGGGCCGAGTGACAGCGTCCGACCGTAAGCCCCCAGCACACAGACGTTAACAGACGCAGTGAGGGGGGGTTGGGGATGGCGGTAGTTTTGCGGTAAAGACCTACAGATTATTTCTTCATTTTTATGTGTTTTCATGTTTTTGTATACTCACATCTGTTTGTATTGTTAACGCGAATAAAGTGTTTTTTTTTTTTTGTGCCACCCTGTGTCCCCTTCATGCGTTCATTCCGCCAACTCAGACAAACCGAGCCGGGCGCTATGAACATCGTCACAAGGTGTCTTGCTGTCTCTTAAGAAGTGTACTGACTGGATCCACACTGCTAAAGCACGTGCACCGTGAAAGAAGTGTTAGGCGGTGCAGCAATTCGTATGATTTTAAACAAACTGCACTGGAACAAGAGTGAATTTTGACATTTAACGACGTGTCGCCACCTACAGACGCTGATGTATTCACACTTGAACTTCACAGCGGTGGATCTGTAAGATGTGAAATATTCGTTCACTAGCGCAGTCTTAGCAAAATTATTTCTGAAGAAGAACAGGAAATATGACTAAGAGAGCGTGAGCGGTGAAAAATCGAAGGATTTCCGCTGACGTAATCCAGCGTTAAGCTCAACTGCCATTATGGTGGGGCAATGGTGAAGAGAGCATTCGTAGTTTTAAAAAAAAAAACGGGAAAGCGAATCAACGCAAAGGAACCAGGTGAAGAAAAAGTATTTCTGCCAACTGCTGGCGCGCTAATATACAAATACTGCCCCACGCTCGCAGTAGAGACCAATGAAATGAACACGAATGGCGAAGCAAGCCGAAGTCGGATGCCAGAAATGGCCCATAAAAATTGCAACTCCTTTCTTCATTTGGCGGCCGCTAAATTTCTCGGCCCTTATTGGATTCGCCAGAAAGCGCACGCTGCAGAACTGAGAGGAAGTAAGGGCCGAAGGGAAGGAGCTGTGACGTAGGCTATAAAACAAACGTTGAAAATGAAGACGTAAGTCCAACAAGAAACAAACAGGACCTCGGCACCTTAGGGAGATTGTAGGCCGCTGGTAGGAGCGGACGAAGCATTCTCTGCGGGATGAGCTAGTCGCTGTTTTGCGGCGGCAGTTGATCTGCCGAAGTCATGCTCTGTTGCTGAACAAAAAGAGCGAACAAACAAAAAAGCTGGTGTGAACAATCAGGCAGACGCCCAACACCCAAAGGAGTTATGAGCAAGGCCTGAACAAAAAATACGAAGCCTGAAGCAGAAAGTAACGGTGCTTAATTCCGGCGCAGTCATCGTCCGTCTAGTCACCCTAACCACACTTACGTCTCTTTGATTTTGCTCGGACCGGGGCTTTCTTTCCTCATTCTCGTGAGAGAATGGCGCTTCGGGTTGTTCGTATACGTCGATCTACCGCTTTATTTCGTGCTATTCTTGAAGCTACTCTGATATTACATCTTTATACCTATCGTCGAGGTTTATCGGCTTGTATAGTACGCACCGAGGCACGCAGAAAAAAAAAAGAAAGTGCAACGGCCGAGCATTCTCTTTTATTGCACAGCTCACAATTGCCTTCTGCTTCTCCTCAGCCTCGCTGTAGTTTTCGACAGCCTTCGCAACGCAACGCCAATCGCGGACACCGGGAAGACCACCCACGTGGCTTGCTTCGTGGAACTCGTTGTCTATTTTTTTTTTCTTGTGCTTTTGACGTAACCACCTTCACAGTTTCATTTCAGTTCTCTGTTGTTCGACGCTGCAGCGTCCAGCTTCGCAGCGCCGGTGCGCCACCTTCTGTAACGCGCGGGCAAATGTTGCGAGAGTTTTCGATTTCCGATGAAATTCGATGAATTCTCGTTTCTCTCAGATCTGTCGAAACAGGAAAAGAACTTGCAACCTTAACAGCGTGTCGCGAATGAACCATTTCTTTTTTTCTTTAGTCATTTCTTTTTCTTTTGCCCTTTATGAAACTACGACGTGCTTCCACTTGTGGAAACTTGTTTTTGCTTCTCAATTTTCGGTCTTAAAGATAGAGTTAGCGGTCTTTATTCCAGTACCAGGAGATTGCGATCTTTTTTCGTAACGTTAAGAATGAACGCATTTGGCGACTGTTAAAGTAAGACCATTATAGAGTTAAAGTTTACTACGAAATACGCGACCTACATGTTAACTGAATTCTAAAAATATGACATCGATTCACTCGCTTCTTATGAGCTGCTAGTACCACTTCGTGAATGGCTGCACCTATAGTTGACTGGTACTCAACAGACATTTTGAAAGTTAGAACTTGAAAATAATTTCACATTTGGCTAGAAGTGACTGAAATCACCTATAATTAGAGACGTGCTGACACAGCTTACAATAATGTGATCAGCCACTAGTTAGTAGCATTTATCAGATCACATTTTCTAAGGATGTAATGAGACAAAACACTGAGTCATTAATTCAGAACAAGGCTACCAGGTTTCATATGCAAGTAGCGCTCTCTGCCATTCAGCATTTATATATTGAATTTCTTCGAGGCCTACATGCTGGGGATTTCAAGTGTGAGAGCCTGTATTAGCTAGAGGCTGCCCTGTGAAATAACGTGTGAAGTATGATCATTTAATCACATATCTGTTTCCGTCTTCATGCACGTATATACCCGATAATGTTGACCAGGGGACGCTTGTCGCCGTAGCTCAATTGGCACGAGCATCGTGTGCGTAACCCGAAGGTTGCAAGTTCGGTCCCTGCCTCTATCAAATTATATTTTAGTCCCCTTGAATTTCATCGCAAATCGATCACAATTACTGGAATACATTTATAACATATAAATAACGTCCACTGTACCTTTCTTGGCTTCATTATAAGTTGGTTTTCATTAAGGTTGTGTCAAACAAAGAAACGAGCCCTCCAAACTCCTTTCCTTCACTCTACATCGTTCTGTGACACTTTGAATCATGCGTTGTGACAACAACCTTATTGGGTGATGTATTAAAGCATAAATGTAACTGGTCGTCTTAAACAGCTCGATTCAACGAATGAAATTGCACACGGATAGGTCAATTTTCAGTGCGTGCATAATGCCAGTATCTATCAGGTCAATGTAGTCAACGAGCGAATCAAGAGGGACCTTCATATTCTGTACCCGAACACGCTCTAACTTAGCTCCCTGCTTTGTCGGCGCAACTGATAAGGCTGATGTGTCAGGCGCAATGCATTCTGCTGCCCGAGAGCCCAGGTACTTTTTCTCACTGTTTACGCCCCCGGCATCAAACGCCATGCAGCAGGAGTGCCACTACGCTTATTCAGCTCAATATTAAGACACTCTTAATGTATTGCTGCTCAGCAATTAAACGCCTTCGTTCCAGAACCACTTTTTTCTTACATTTTCTTGGGCTCCCGTTGCTCCTAGTGGAATGCGAAGACGTTCGGACCGATGTCATGTCGATTAACTGCTACCTAATGAACCTAATAAGCGCAAACCTATAATAAAGCAAAAGGGTTTCATCTCACTAATGAACGTTCTCCGCCTAAGTGCCATGACTCGTCCGTCGCTAGGAAACAAAGAGAATGGGGTTATACGGCACTTCAGCTTTATTAACACCGTTCATGGCGTTCAAACATAGAGCCGCTGCATGTGACTTAGAAAGTGAGCTGCCCAGATGATGCAGCGCTTGCGCGAGAATCTTGCAATAAGCTCATCATCATAGTCGTCTCCGTTGTCAACCAGTTCTACGTTTATTGCGGGTCGAAAGCTTCTGTCAACGATGTCTAATCCACCTGACCTTGTGAGAGTTGATTTAGTATCATTCCTACAAAATTATAAATTTCATCGGTCGACCCAACTCGATATCAGCTGCCCTCGGACGTCTTTGCCATCCCTTGGTTTTCATTTCGTCGTTCTCACTGATTTCAGGTGGTGAGTTCTGGTGCACCACCCTAATTTATTCCAACATTCGAGCTCTCAGAAGCAGAATAAATAACTTCGGTGTCCACGGAAAATCACAGGAGGGTATGCACCAGAGCAATTGAGCCTACCGAGTACAGCAGATGTGATCGAGCGTTAAATGAAAACTCTGCTCGTTGAAAAGAAGTGACACGGAACACGTGAAAGAGAAATAGAAAGAAAGCGATAGAGAGGAAGAGTACGATCAAATACAAAGAGGGATAAAGAAACTGGGAAAAAGATAGAAAGAAAGGAACAGAAATAAAGAGAAAAAAATACAATGATGAAAAGGGAATATAGGCGCAAAGTTACAAGACAGAGAAGCAGAGAGATAGAGAGAGAAATAAACAAAAACGCACGTATAAAAAACAGAGAACAAGACCGAAAAAGACGCGAAGAAAAACGTAGAAAAAAATTGAGAAGGAAAGTAGAGAAAAAATTAACGACAAACAAGGAAGGATTTCTCGCTACACCCTTCTTTTAGGCTTGGCACCACTATGTGGAAAGCTGTCATAATTTTTTTATTGCTTATTCTCAATCAAAACGGCAGTTAGCCCCGCCTGTACTCTGATCCACCCTGCTTTCTTCTGATATTCTAATGTTACACCTATTGTCTTTCCATCACGCGGCATGTGATGCTTAATTTTCCTAGAGTCACTGCCCCATATATTAATACTGGCAATCTATTCAGTGATATTCTTTATTTTTTCTTTAGAGATACCAGTGAATTCCCTGCCATTATTTGGGAATATGTGTTGGCTTCTTTCCAACCCATCCTTATTCTTTGGTGAATTTCCATTTTGATAGGCTCCCTTGTTGGTGTACTTGACCTATACATGTATGCTCTCACGCAATATCTAAATGCTGGTCATTGAATTCTACTGTTCTTGTCATTATTACAACAGTATGGCCGGTGGCGATCATACCTAATACACTGGAGGTGCGAACAATTTGTGGGTATTTCTTACGGTAAGATAATTTTGCTAATTGTGCTGTATATGAGAGATTGTAGGTATAGGTTTTATAACGCAGCACTCTCTTTTCCTCTGTCAGAAGACTACGGGGCGTATATAGAATCCGCGCATTCCACACCCAATATTTCTCATCCCGGAGATTATGCAGGTGCCCGCACCTGCCCGAAACAAGAGCCCTGCCCTGAGAATGTCGGTATGTGGAAATGCCGGAACACCGAGAACGAATCATTATCGCGCCCGTACAGAAACCATTGCTTTGACGCACTCACAAATGAAACGTGGGAGTGCATAATCATGACACAGCGTAACGAGAGATCTTGAATTTATGGGCGTCTAGAACGCTAACCTGAATGTTAACCTGAAACGCAACGACGGATATTAAGCCTATGGCTACACTTATTGTGAATGTAACAGGGCGGTTAGAAAGATGAAAAAAAAAATAGTGATTGTTTTATTACTTCAAGTAGCGCAAATCGCGTTCACAAATTCTTCTGATGCACAAGAGTTAATGTTCACCGTACAAGACCAAGTACTATACAGGTAGACGCGTATGTTTTTCATTTATTTTAAATATTGACGCAATGTATGTCCCGAGCTCGCTATCATGGGGTTTTTTGAGTAAGCTGGATGGTTATATTTTCTGGAGCGTAGTTGTGTCGTCACTGTCTCTTACTATATTCCCACATCTTCACCTTTTAGAGCGGAAGCTGTTATAAGAACGCAACAAGGGTCACGTGTGCCTTAGTTGTCCGCCGCCAATGTCCGTAACAACTATCGCGCAAAATTAGAACAAGTTCAGTAAATAAAAAAACACCAAGAACAAAACGGGATTCGAACCTATCTCCTGCTTGCCAGCCCTGTATTCTACCACAAATCCACGCTGGTGCTTCAAACTTCCTTCTAAAGTGGCCTTAAGCAGGCTTAATGACGGAAAAAGAATGACGTCAGTATAATAAAGTGTTTTAACACAACAGAAGAACAAACAGTTACCACACAAAGCGAATTGCGAAGCGAGTAAGTCGTTCAATGCTACAACTTATTCAAAGAGCTTCACGCACAATTCCAGATTGTCGTCAGCCACAGCTTTTGAAAATTGCACGAAATTCATTGTATGTGAGTAGCGGGTACCCTCTTCTCTGTCTCCATACTACACGAAAAATGTGATGATTTATGGTGCAGTAGGTACCATGCAAGTATGCCTGTAGCAGTTACCCAAACAGTGTTTTAAAAGGCTCTGAAAGGCCGCTTTTCCAGCTTTTGTTGTCACTGTGCTGTGCGTTCCGGGCAGGCCTGGCGGTTTTGAATGCGAAGCATTTCTTAGCGAACTGAGGCGACTTTTGACCGTATCTATCTATCTATCTATCTATCTATCTATCTATCTATCTATCTATCTATCTATCTATCTATCTATCTATCTATCTATCTATCTATCTATCTATCTATCTATCTATTCATATATTTATCTATTTATTTATTTATCTCTCTATCTATTTATCTATCTGTTTATTCATCTATCGATCCGCCTACGACTTCTAGCTCTCGTGGCCGTTTCGATAATGGTATCGATACCAAACTTGGTATGGCATAACAAGACCGTATGAAGAACATATTTGACTAGTCATAACAAGAAAATCATGACATGTATTCATGAATGTCACGGTTTACATGTCATGGTCTTGCTGCTTTTGCAGTGATTTCGTTCACATGACCTATTGCAAAACTGGTATGGTATGACATGGCTGTATGGTGAACATACGTGATGCATGTCATGTGAGTCATGACTGCACGCCACGCTCATAATGCGCTCCCGGTTGTTTGGCTAGCTTCACATATACAAAATTTGGTATTACGTGACGTGAATGGATGACGAAAATATATGACTGGTGCAAACATTATAATAGAACGGCAAGATTGCAACCCCTCCCCCTTCAAGGCGATTACCGACTCTCGCGTAATCGCCTTGAAGGGGGAGGGATCGCGATGTTGCCGCTTGTTCCATATCAGCAATGAGTGGTTGGTTTTGCTCGCCGCGAGAGGACGCGAAAAGAGACTGTGGTTGCTCTCACTCCCACTTGAACGCGCTGCCAGCAGCCGCCGGAGCGTGCGGGCCACGTGCTCCCGTGTTCGGTTTCATAAAAATTGACACTGTACCGTTGGCAGTCCTCATAGCTCCGCAATATCGGCACGTTTTCGTCATCAGCAGCGAGAAGGGTGCGAGGGGCCCGCCAATGGCGCACGGACTCGAAAAAGCGTTGCCCCATGCCACTCTGTGTGCTGTTATGTACACAAACCTGAGCATGGCATGGTTAAGGTGCGTCTAGGTGTTCTCTGGCGTGGTGGCTCACTCGCGTGCGCGCTTATCTCAGGATTTGGGGGCTTTGTACCTCGTTTGCTTCCACCGCAAGTTTGCTTTGAAGCTACCGTGGTTAAAGAGAGCATGAAGGTCACTTTTCTGATTGATTTATATGTTGGGTTTAACGTCCCAAAACCATTATATGATTACGACAGACGCCGCAGTGGAGGGCTCCGGAAATTTCGGCCTCCTGGGGTTCTTTAACGTACACCCAAATCTGAGCACACGGGCCTACATCATTTTAGCCTCCATCGGAAATGCAGCCGCCGCAGCCGGGATTCGATCCCGCGACCTGCGGGTCAGCAGCCGAGTACCTTAGCCGCTAGACCACCACGGTGGGGCGAAGGTCACTTCTCTCGCTGCCGAGGCCGCGATTATGAGAGGAGCGCGCTGCTCACACACGAAGAAGTAAGAATTGACAGTCGCTTGTGCACGTCCTGTGTATACTCCTGCATGAGTCTCGTGAGTTTGTTTTTTTTTTTCTAGTTGAGCAGCATGCTTGGAATTCCAAGCTGTGACACTGACTTGTCCGCGCTAATCCAGTGTATGCTGTGTATGCTCATGTTGTGCGTGAGTTGTGCTTGAAGTGCGAGCTGCAAGTTTAAAGCTGCTTGCTGTTCTCTGCATGAAATTGCAACTTGTTGCTGTAACATTCATTCCTTCGCCCTTGTGCCGAAAGAATCCACAAGAAACGCTCAACTACCTCTGATACAACACGTTTCACTTTCTTGTTATACCGATCTTTAAGACGAGGGATCAACCACGTGTTTTATTTATTTATTTATTTATTTATTTATTTATTTATTTATTTATTTATTTATTTATTTATTTATTTATTGGATATAAACATGAATATCCAGGACATGACGATGACGGCAACGGCCAGAATACGCTCAGAGTGTTCATTTAATAAATGTCGTGATATATAGTAAGAATAGGACAAGAAAAAAGAACAATACAATGCACGAGACTGTTTAAAATTGAAGTGATGAAATAGTCATTGTGCCATGGCCATAGTGCCAATGAGAACTTGGCGCTGATGTTGCCATTTATTTCGTCTATGAAACCGAAAATGAGAGCAGCCGCATTCAACTGCGGTCTGCTTTTCGCTATTTCACTAAAGGAAATGGCTGGGCTTGATCATTCGCTGCTGCTGTCCCTTTCAATGCCATCGACAGACTGTTCTCGCCAGCTCCACTCCGCAGAGATCTACGCCGCGCTGAAAGCAGTTGATCTAAATTTCAGGTCATTGCGACACGTTCATCACTTAGGCTGCACGCTCAAGTATAGATGAAACGACTTGCTGTGTCAACCCCATACCACAGTAAGCTCGATATTAAAAATGCAATGAGCGCGAGGTCTTGGAAGGCAATAGCGACACCTTCGTGTACGCCTGCAGTGACGTATTTTGAAGCACTTGACCAAACAACACATACTGTGCCTCCTATTAAGGCGTTTTATTGCGAAACGGAGAGGCGAGCGAGTAGCTACTGATCCGTAACAACGTAAATGTGGCGCGAAAAAACACAGACCCTTTCTTTTCCGTGTTTTTTTTTTCGCTCTACATTTACGTTGTTATGCATTTTATTGCAATATAAATTATATGGACAGTCTAAGCTGGTTTTTGCCATCGCCATCGCTGCCACCGTCATTCACGTATATGTGTGTGTATGTATAACATGAATATAACATGAAAATCATATGGGGAAGGATGCATTAGCCTCCTTCTTTTGCGGAATGAACATCGCCTTTGCAGCCGGGCTCGTCTGCGCGCGCTTATCTCGCCGCTTATGCATGTTGCCGCGCTATCACGGCAACGATCAGCGAGCGCCTTTTGTACCCCTACAGCAGGTGGGAGCTTTTAGGGGCTACACTCTCAACACGAAAAAAAATGGTGCTGAAAGTCGGCCTGGAGCGGCCACGTTCTCTTAGACCTGCGTTTTGTGGAGTTATGGGAGATCGGACCTAAATAAGCAGACGCCGTCACTACGCACGATCCTTTGATGGTCATCTACTGTGACTGCGCCGCAGGAAACTTGGTTACTTAGCAACCACATGTTTACTACACTTATTATTTTTCCTAAACATGCTGGTGTTGCTTCGTAAAACATTCGAATATGTTGCTATCACATTCATTGCTCGGCCCCTCTGGCTAGTGACTTTTTTCATGAGCGCACCTCGAGTGAGCAAAATTTACGCATTAGAAAATGCGATGGCACAACGCCTTCTAGCAGCGACGACCAAGATTGGCGGCACTGTCAGCTGCCTCTATGCATTTTGCAACGCACGCTGTACAACAAATGCGTGCATAATTTCGACGCTTCAGTTTCATCCATAGATATTTATCATCCAAAAATCCCACGAACGACACTAAAATACAGCGGGACTAGTGAACGACGCCCTTTACATATGCGAGTATGCGAATTTCAAGCATATCTATGACAGATGAACTGATGATTGATTGATTGATTGATTGATATGTAGTGTTTAACGTCCCAAAATCACCATATGATTATGAGAGACGCCGTAGTGGAGGACTCCGGAGATTTCGACCGCCTGGGGTTCTTTAATGTGCGCCCCAATCTCAGCACAGGGGCTACAGCATTTTCACCTCCATCGAAAATTCAGCCGCCGCAACCTGGACTTGATCCCGTGACCGGCGGGTCAGCAGCCGAGAACCTTAGCCACTAGACCACTACTGCGAGGCACAGCTGTTCGGATGTACTAATGCTTATGCGCCAATGCACGAACGAAATAGCAAAAATCTTCAACCCTAAGAACGCACTAGTTTTTTCTCATGGTTAAATTTTTGGTCAAATCGATCAGTTCCGACACTGCATGTCTCGCAATGCACTTTAAAGCCATGCGCAAATGTGATAGTTTTGCGTAGTTTTGCGTAGTTGAACGCGATAGCGATATCTTGTCCATGACACATACTGAGTTCAAAATGGTATGTCAGTGAAGCTTTCACGTACGGCGGCATTCTGTGTAGCATGCTTTAAACCACGGGCAATCGTGCGCGTCAAATCTTTTGAAGCGTGCTTAGAACCCACTACGTGGCCTAAGGGGATAAGCGCTCTAACATGTGCGCCTTTTGTGGGTAGCCCGCTTTAAACCACGAAGTCATGACAACATGTTCTGATGCCCGATGACAGTGTAAGCTTGTACCACGCATTATTACTGTGATATGTCATGTTGCATTGTGAAGCATGTGTACAGGACACGTGTGTTTGTAAATCATGCAAGTTACTTTCACTGTAATCCCAAGCAGAGAGAGAGAGAGAGAAATAATTAAAAGGAAGAGACAGGGAGGTTAACCTAGACGAACTGGTTTGCTACCCTGTACGGGGGTGGGGAAAAGGGTCGGAAAGAGGATAGCTATAGAGAGATATAAAATAAATTAGAAAAAAAACACATGCGATTATGCATGTGTAATCCCAAGCAGATTCCGTGTTAGAAGACCCACTTGCCTTGCAAAGGACCTGGCTTTGAACCACACGGAGACCCCGAATTTTATTTTATTTTTTATCTCATTTGCATCATTCGCAATTTTAGGTCACGCACAAGATGATTATTTCTCACTCACGACCAACGACGCCACCACTGCAATTTCTGCGAAACGAGCGTTTTAACCCTGTCGCGTTAATACAAAAACATGGCTCTTGATAGTTCGAGCATCGACATTTATTTTATCGCGCTGCCACTTGTATCTTCATAAGTTTTCACCTACGATGATAATGAACATTCTTCATTGCATGTTATCGGAAGAATTGGTTCGACGTAACAATTTCTTGCAGGGCGTAAATCCAAGAGCTTGGCCTTCTGCTGTTCTTGTGTTTTGTCTCTTTTTTCCCAGAAACTCTTTTTCAAAATAAGGGCAGCGCAAGTAGCTGCCACCTCCTTTACGGAATGGACTACGAAAATGTCACACTCCCTTATGTAGTATAATCAATGCCACTGAATCGAAGCGGTATTTGTGTTAAGTCATCGTACATGCATGTAAATAACCAGCTGTTACGATTTTAACCGGTGACAGCATGAGCTAGTCTACTTGAGTGTAGCTGTGGTTTTATAAATAAAAATACACGCGTACGTGGTAAGCAACTGAAAGAGCCCAGCCTGTCTTAGCTTGATGTAAACTTACCTAACCTGTATTGGTAAGCGTACACTAACGACAGCAATAAGTTAGCAGCTTTACTAGCTCGCAGGAATTATGCCACTGCTTTAGTTTGGTCGGTGTGATGGGCCTTAAGTATTCTGGGAATATTGATCAGACTTTAATGTGTTCTGAGCTCATGCGCTTTGTTTTCAATATTTGGTAGACATAAGTGTCTCCCCTTACGATGAAAAATAGCCGGCATGGCTGCCATAAAGAGAAACAACAATTATGAGCACAGGATCGGACCGCGGTCGCGGCCACAGCGTCTGGTGTTTTTTTCACTGATGTCATTGCTTTTGCCGTGAAACAAAAAAGAAATACGTGAAAATCGACGTTGTCTGTGCATGTGTCTTTCCTGACAATCGTTCAGTGGTAGCTTCTATTTCTGGAAAGATCGACCGGTTTCAATGCAAGCTCAGTGGCCTCTCCCTCCTTCCTTCCCCCAATGAGCCTGTGTTCTCGAAGCAAGATAACAGTTTGGCTCCGCGCTTGCAGATCACGTCGACTAGCACTTGAGTGCGCCGATGGCTTCTGTTCCCGAGTGTGATTAACGGCTCCAAACTAGCGTGATCGCCGTTCACTCAGTGCCTTGTTCTGAATTCTAGCCGCCTTTCGTCCAAATCGTAAACAACTTGACATCTGAAAGAGAACTGTATTCTCAACGCGTATTGCTCCAGAGCAGCTCTGCTATTTGGACTGGTGTTGTCCTTGATGAGGTGCCTCCGTAACTCTGCTGTCTCTCAACCTCCCGCCTGTCAAACTAAGTGGGAGGCACAACGACGCTGGCGGGAATATTTTGACGCCGCACAATATTTCGGTTTTACCGGATGAAAGTTTACGTATTGTGCGTACAAGGTAACGTGCCAGAAGTCATGCAACATGTCTGAGTGTATGCGGGATACACGCATCAGAGGGACAGTGGCTTTAAATATTCAAGAAGAATTATGCTCAGAAATGCGACATATTCTGAGTCCATAGAAAAGCTACACCTGTGCGTTAAATGCTACAAAACCGAAGTTGGCTATTTTCGTAAACCAGACGTGCCCGCGTGCGCGTTCTCGTATTTGTGTGTTTGTGTTTGTGTGATGTGTATTCGTCTGTATATCATTATCCACCGAGCATCTGGAGATGACCTCTCAGGAAAATTGCCAGGTGAACATCTACAGCCTTTGACTAAAATGTTGCTCTTTGTTTCCGTGGTGGACGTATATCGATTCATGTTAAAGGTCGTGTAGCACTCACGAACACTCGTAATGGAGAAAATGTTCGGTACATGCACCTCCTTTGCTACGTTGGTCTGGAGTCGCTACACAAAAATGACCCTATTTGCATATCACATGAGCTCAGTTTTGCATCCCATTCCACTTATTTAGTAACGTACTGCCGCAGTCTGGCAGTTCAACGTAGCTGGTAGCAAATGTCCAGGTGAGAGCCACTGCCACCCTAAAAGTCTTTGCCCTCACCAGCACATCCCCTATCGTGTTGTTCCCGTTGTTGCTGCGGGCAGAACCGTCCGAAGCGTAAGTCCCTCCTGGTTTGCAGGTAGGCTAACAAGGACGAATGGAGCATCACGCTTGGCAGTAAATGAATGGCGTGTAGCCGCTTTTAGTTTTTACATCGGCCATGAGCAATTTTTCGTCTATGTCAGCTTCATTCTTCCTTACCAGACCCCGTAATCGTAACGTGTTTCTTAGAATAATCCAGAAACGCTAACGTATACGTCGATGGTTCGGCGACACTGCTTCCGCGAGAATGCATTGTTGCATTAGTATTTAACACAAAATAGTAGCAATCAAAAGAGAAAGGTTACTCCAAAGATAAAGCTCTTTTGTGCAACATTCAAACGTGCAAAAAATGTTATACCTAGGCTGTGGTAGAACTTTTCGAAAACCAACCATAGTTCAGCAGAAGAGGAACGAGTGGTTAACGTCCAAATACTGGAGACGCGTTCTCTTTCTTTTCTTTCATAAATGATGTGTTGTAGTAGTTTTGATACTGACGTGGACTAGGACAGCAGCGTACAAAGTGGCAGAAAAAATCACAACATATCCACATATCCACGAGGGGAATGATGACGAGTTGGGCGAAACGGATAGACGGACAGATGGGTGGACGGATGGATGGACAACCGCGTGAACTGACGCGAGGACAGACGAACGCATGGACGCATGGAGGTACTGACAAATGCTTCACCCCACTCATCATCAATTGCTCAGTGGATATGTTGTCACACCGTTTTTATTGACGTGCATTGCAATGCAACTGGCTACTACGACGACTACGACAACAAGGAACATATGACCCATGGCGTAAGGGGCTTCGCCCCTGAAAAAGAACCGGACAAGAAAAGCGCACACGTGCGCCGTGAGATTCCAAAGAAGGGAAGAGAGGCGGGATTTCTGGCCGTTCTCTTCGGCATCAACACGTGAAGCACCGTCCACGCTTCTTTTGCGATCCACGCGCGCCATGCCTAACGCGTATACGGCTCCCCCGTCTGGCGGTGCCTGCAAATTTAACACAAATAGATTGCGCTCCTATAACACGGTCACAGTCCATTTTTCTTCACTTAAAGCTGACGGCTTTCGACCGTGTTCCATCGGCGTTAGCTCGTTCCGTCACCGCCATTTTCTTTCGACATTGTTTTTCCGCGGTGTGTCAGTATGTGGTGCCTTGTTGCTTTCTTGTACCAGTACACTGTGTCGACAGCAGCATTATGCAGTGTGCGTGTCTGCCAACCGTTCCTCTGGTAGACGACGCGCCCATTTCGACGTGGTGTGTCTTTGTGCTGATTGTGCTGCGTGCTAATGGAATAATTTGCGGTACACAACGGAGTTCATAAATGTGTCTAAAAGCAGATGTAGGGCGTAGCTCCGTTCCTGTCTGCTTTGCCCTTTATCTGCTGGTAATGAAGTAATATTATCAACGTATTAGCATTTGACATGTGTGTTAACAAAAGGTCTCTCTGAATTTTTTTTTTTCACTCTGAGACATCTTTCCGTATGTTCTACTTGTATTATTGTACTGTAATGAGTAAAACCTTTAAAACATTGCCCCAGTCCTTGCCCTAACCGGTTCATTCATCGTCGGAACAAAAAGTGGTTTGGTTCTAGCTACTGAAGTGCTGTTAAATGCTGACCTCGCATACGAGAACAGATGTGCAAAATTCAAAAAAAAAAGATTGTTTATTTACTTTTAGTAGTGATACAAATGTGCTCTAAACTATTCTACGCCCTTCGACTACAGCGTTTCTCACAGTCAGATCTAAATGATGGTTCTTAAAAGACTGTAGATTGTATTTGTTCTAGCTTTTATTAATGTCTCTGTTGATCTTATATTTAACCGCTGATTCGGAGAAAATTATTCGCAGCATATAGTTACTGTAAAATGCTGTGTAAGAATAACTCAGACAGTCGCATGCGTTAAATTGTTCATTACGTTATCATATTCTCCTTTGTTATTGCCCGTTCGTAATTAAAGGGGTACTGACAGAAGAAATGGTCAAGTGCTTTGTTGTGCAAGCTGGCGTGCGTGCGTGCGTGCGTGCGTGCGCGCGTGTGTGTGTGTGTGTGTGTGTGTGCGTGTGTGTGTGTGTGTGTGTGTGTGTGTGTGTGTGTGTGTGTGTGTGTGTGTGTGTGTGTGTGTGTTTCGCTGCATTATAATTGCTGGTGCGTATCAGCCTAAGCACGGCGCACCGCTTGCTGGTGCACACTACGTCTCATTGATTAATTACAGTCTGTATGTTGCCGACCATACTATAGTTTGGGAGAGCTCCGAGAATGACAGGCTGCCTGGTACACTAACGTCATCTAGCGTGTAAAACGGCACACGGAACTGTGACGCACTTCCGCGCTGCCTGCATCACCTGCTTGCGGTCTTTCGCCGGCCGCATGTGCTGCCCCAGGTCGTTGCCGTCATCGTTGCCCGGTGGCAGCTACTTTCTTGAGGTTTCGCACTTTGCCCGCACATCCACTGCGACTTGCGAGCAGCCACCAAACAGTAGCCTGCTAGTGCGAGGACTGCATGCATATTAGCAACTGTGACTATTTGGTGTCCTCAGTTCGCTGCGCCAGCTAGGAGCTTGGCCGCAGAGGTGACGTCACGCAAGTTGGCGGACACCTAAAGGCCGACTTAGATTACCTGAATGTCGGAAGGTGCGGTGTAAAGCACTACTTCATGCACGTGGATATTGCAATAATACCGATTACTTCCCAGCTATATTCGCAGTTGAGATTTGGTCGATGACGTAAGCGTGTTCGCAGAATTGGACCCCGCAGAATACTTCAGCCGCTGAATTTCTGTCAGTGCTTCTTTAAGACGTGTTCTTTATTTGTTTAGCGTACGTTCATGACATCCGAATTGTTTCAATGCTTCATGTTCATCACTAATTTCTCGTACGCTCGCACTAATTGCCGCTAACTAGGGGCGTAGCCAGGGGGCGGCCCACCGGGCTCGTGCTCCCCGGATTTTTTTTTCGCCATGGCCTAGGGAGTGAACAATAATCATTTCAAGGGTGTACCACCTTGAAAGCAAGAGGGTCGCCTCCCCCTCCCCCCCCCCTCCACACGAAAAAAAAATTCTGGATACGCGCCTGCCACAGATGGCTGTTTCACGTCGTCGTGTACGTAGGCACCTATTACGTCTTCATGAAAAGTAGTGTTTGCTTACAGCTTTCTGCAACGATGTAATCAAACGTGAACATTACTACCATTGCCACAATGAAACAAGTTTGCATATCAGCGCTTCTCACACCTCATCTCAAGAGAGAGAGAGAGAACTAAATAAAACGAAGAGGCAGGGAGGTTAACCTAGAAGAACTGGTTTGCAGGTTAATCTCAATATATTTACATGGGAAAGTTTATGACAGCGTTATTGGCTTGTCGAGCTATAACGAGTAAAGCTGCTAAGCCGGCCGTAAAAACATAGGCTTGTACAAAGGTTCATAATCGTGAACAAGTATCCTCCACAGAAATCCCACTACTCACTGCTGGCCCTCTGAAAATGTATAAGAGAATAGACGGGCGGCAAACACCGAATAAGATTTCTACACAGACGTAACGAGTAATTGAGAAATGCTTTAAAATTTTCGGTGATTAAGTGAGTTATAAGCCCTGTGGTCGCACATTGAGTTTCACGGAGGCACCTCTGTGAAATGTTTTAGCGGTACGTACGAGGAATGTCACTAGGTAAAGGGAAAGCCAACAGTGCATGTGAACCCTCCCCCCCCCCCCCCTCCTTTGCCGTCCTCAAACGATGGAGGCCCTATAGGCCATCTGCGACGTGTCTGTAGATCCGTGTGCTCGAGTTTCCGTCTCTGAAGTTTATACATCCAGGGTCGTGCATCTTACTGGCTGTGTTTTTACTAATCGAAACTTTGCCCTTTCACTTGCATAAGGGCACCCTTCTTGGTTTCGTGGCTCACCTTTATTTTTAGTGCCCTGCAGAAACTGCTTTGATGGTTATTTTCAGCCCATTTCCATTCACTGCACTGTTTGCTAAGGTAACCTTAGACGGTTCGAAAACACCTCCGATAACTTGTTAACGGATCCCTGGAACTCTTTTTCAAATAACGGTGAAATGGCTTCGCTCAAATAGCTTATTGGCTCACGAATTCGTAGCTGCAAAATTTTAAAAATTAGTGTAGTAGGAGCGAAGTTAGAAAGATATGTCGCACGCTGCGATGGTATTCTCCCTTCTCTCGTCCCGAGGTAAGCGCTGGAACCTAAGCAAAGAAACGCGTCACGCGCGTCTCGTGACCTTCAGCACTTTTCCTTGATTTTAGGGGCGAAACTTCTTATAGCGGCACCCGTTCGTCCCCCGTAGAATGTAACAAGTATAAAATTTTGACCTCCAAGGTGGTGCCGGTGAGAGACTTCTTCTGTGCGTTGTTGAACAATAAAAAATAGTGCTCAATGTACATGTCAATGGCTGCTAATTGGGAATGAGAGACAGGAGCATTCGGCTTTTAGTTAACGCGCAGGCTGCGATCCCCATTAGCAGCCGTTGGCATGTACATTGAGCACTATCTGAGAAGAAAGGGTTGCTACGTTATACTCGCTGGATGTAACCTCCTTAGCTTTAGAAGAGTTTAGCGAGCGTTGAGCCGCAGTGCCATGAATACAATGAACTTGTTTATACCATGAATGAACTCGAGGTGGTTAAAAATGGGAAGTAGATACGAAGCGCAAGCCGTAAGAAAGTAAAAGCCGAATTCTCCGCCTCTCATTTCCCATTAGCAGCCATTGGCATGTACATTGAGCACTATCTGACTGAAAAAGTTTGCTACGTCATACTCGCTGGGCGTAACCTCCTTGGTTTTCGAAAGGTTTAGCAAGCGTTCAGTCGCAGTGCCATGAATACAGTGAACTAGTATATACCATGAACTTGAGGTGGTTAAAGGTGGGAAGTGGACCCGAAGCGCAAGCCGTAAGAAAGTGTGCGTGTGCCACCTCTCGTTTAGTCATTGGAATGCCCGCTGGATGGCGGTGCTTCTATATGAGGAATATATGATGAAAAGATGCGAGATGGTGGTACTCGGAGTGTTGAATAGATGGACGAACGAACACATAGACAGATGCATGCATGGACGCATGAACGGACGCAGGGGCGGCTGCATGGACGAACGCAGGGACGGACGCACGAACAGACGCACGCACGGACGGGCTGATGGACGCATGGACGGTCACACTGACGGACGCATGGACAGACGGAAGCAAGAACGAATGGACGGACGAATTCTTCGCCCCACTCTCCATCATTCGCTCCGTGGATATGCTGCCATTTTTTTTTCTTTGAATACGTGGCTTTTTGAGTGTGATAGCGCGCGCAGGCGTGTACAAGTCACGGCCTCTCATGGCGACCATTGTAACGAACGAGCGCGCCCTGTTCAAATTAGCCAATGGCTCATAGACGGCCTTCTTCGAGTGATTATTAAGCTTCCTTCGTCCTTTGTCAAAAGAAGAGAAAGCAATTTTTAGTTGACTGATAATTTATGGCGAATTGCAGGCCACGTGCTGTGCTACAACATTTGGCTCACGTGTTCCCGGAAGCCTCTGCTACTGATCGGTAGCCTTTTCTAACCATGCTCCAAAAGTACAGCAGGGCCGCTATAAGATTTAAGGCAAACACCCGCACCAAGTCATAATGCTGTCACAATTAACAGTGACAAACATGGCAGCGCTACGAGCTGCGAGCGCGCCACAAGTTCCAATAAACAGTGCCACATCCTCTCCGGGAATTTTGATAACTCCCAGCGTTGGCCATGACGTAGACGTCCACATCTGGCCATATCATCGAGACAAACAACTTTTTCTCTCTGCTCGTGGGTACGCGTGCTGGCCACACTTCCTCCTTCCGGGGCGAGTAGTAGCCCTTGTCCAGAAGGAGAGACGAGCCGATGAACGGAGCCCAGGGACGAGCGAAGCGAACGGGGGCCACAAAAGCCCTCTAGGCTAGCTGAAGCCGCTTCACTTCTTCGTGACGCCACCGGACTACACAGTCGAGGAGGACGCATTCCCAGAAATGCACATTGCTGTGCGCTCATTGTACAGCATGTTGCCAACCCATTCGTTCATGCTGCCCTTCGTTTCCCGAAAGAACCGTCAAAGCAGCTCCGTCGCATTGTGATGGTGTAGGCGCTAAAAGAAGAGGAGAGGAAGCGGCCTTAACTATGCGTAAAGGGTGCTGGCAGGGGCCGTTTTTGAATCATCAAACGCGTGTAGCTCCACTGTTAGGGTGCCATTTCGAAAAAGTTTCGTGGATCCGTGTTTTTTTTTTTTTTTGAAGACTTGATCACAACTGCAATACCACCTATAATTTTTTTACTTCTGAGCAGTTTAGGGGCCCTGCAAGCATCTGTGCAATACACTCCACGTCGGCTTTGTCCATCCACGCGCGTGCCACACAATCCCGTGTACCTTATAAATACAGTTAATAACTTGTCCCAAATTCAAAGTTATAAACACACAACTAACATAACATCTAAACAATGCGTAATGTTATAATGACTGCGACTCGTGGTGTTTAACTGCAAAAATGACTAGTGCTGGTAACACGTACAGATTTTCCTCTATACGTGTTTGTAGGAGCTACAACGTATGGTGCTTCAGCCAGCTTGACGATGATGGGTACATGGATTCTTCATGACTTCGTTCTTTCGGCTCCGTTTGGCTGTGTGTCGTGGATCCGCTTTGTCACCTACGAAGTTCAGCAAACTTTTAGCAGCACCACTTCACCACTTTAAACTTTTCAGGCTCACCAATTTGAATCTGGTCACGAAGTTCGCAATGATTCATTCTTTTATTCATTTCTTTGTTTGGTTTGAGTACATATAAAACACGACGACAGCGGAAATAGGGAGGGAACAGGCTGACAACTGCCACCTATACAGGCACAAAGCCTGCTTGTTCCTTCGGGAAGGGGAGGCATAGAAGAAATAAGGTAAGAAAGAAAAAGAGAGAATAGGAGTTTTAAAAAAGAGAAAAAAAAAACACGCACACGCAAGAAAAAATAAATAGCCACATGAAAGATATCTACAAACGTAATAATTGGACATTCCACTGCAGCACGAAGGCCCGGCGGGGCTTTCGACTGTTTATACTATTTTTAGTGATGCTCGTCGAGAACTGGGACGAGTGCCTCCAAAAGCTGTTCTGCGGCTAGTGCTGCTGGTGTCTGGCGGCCGGCAATCAGTGATATAATGACATGGACCAGCATCCTAAGTAGGCTGATGCAGCTGGGCATCTGTGGCCGTTTTGTTTGCAATCTTTTCCACTGTATCTATAGGTGGGACCTTAGTAGAAAATGCTTCCGATGCTTTGCGAGAAGTGTTCTTTTCAGAGACTGCCTCAAACATTATCTAAATCTATTTACTATAGCCACCATCCTCAAGGTGGCTGAGTGAGCGCAACGGCAGAGTTTCTTCTAGTAAGTATTGCAGGAAACTTTACGGTTACATGAACCCGCACACATGCAAGAATATGGGCATCACTGAGAACGAAGGAGGCTGGCAATACTTTCAGATCACAGTTCCGGCCATATGCTGTGATGACACATATGTATACACAAATAGCCCAGGACACTGTAAGACCGGCGACGCCAAACGACGCATATTTACGGTCAGACTGGTTTGCTCTCGCTGTGCCCGGCCTCGAGGAGTGCGCGCGCAGCTTTACGACTGCAAACAACGGAGCGGATCACATGGATTGTATCGGCTCCGTTTACCTGGAAACAAAGCGTTCGCCCAGCAACGATTGAACGCGCTATAGCACAGTCTCGCCTGGCTTTAGGTGGGCGTCGCGTGCCGTCGTAAAGCGCCTCTGCGTCACGTCATAACCCCTAACACAGAAATCACGGGACAACTCGCAATTCCCGTGTGGCAAGCGGTATTGGTTCGGCCAAGCCTGTTCCTGCTGCTGTTGATGAGCGGCGCTGCGTCGAAAATTGGTCTGCAAGACTTTCGGCTGCGTCTTTCCCATCGTGTCGCCTACGTGAAAGTGTGATAATATGAACTGAAACGTATAGTTAAAAACAGAATGACATAAAGAATGTATGAAACAAAAGGAAACTTCCCGGTGAAACAAAAGGAAACTTCCCGGTTGTGACAGGCGAAGTTCTGTTCACATTGGTCAACACTAAACTTGCGTAATAAGAACACTGATATTTCAGTACAGGATGCGCGGCGCGCAATCAATCCTTAAACGCTGTAAGGACAACAGTCATGCAGCACGTATGTCATTCGTGCGGGCGGTCGTTTTTTACAGGTGATGCACCAAGGTACACAAGGGCCCCTTCTGGATAATCGTATCCTATCAATCTTTGAAACACGTCGTGACGCGTCAATCTGTCTGATTTTTTTCTCCTGCCTGCCTGACCACACCACGTACGCTTTGCAGCTTGTCAGCGCGAGGCTTTTTTCACGCGGCATCACATCCCTTCCCTATGGAGAGAGAGGACCCGCGCCTAGGTAAAACTGCGCACCTTCTCTCTCCATGCATATGGAGAGGGTGTGGCATTACATCAAAAAGGCACGCCCTGACCCAATGCAACTCATACGTGTGGTCAAGCCTTAACGCCGCGTGAATGCTTGCTCCACCTGGTAAAAAAAAATATGCAGTTGCATTCAACGTAAAAAAAAAAAAACTATGAAGAGCGGAGGAGTGATTTGCCTTTGCTTCAGTGACAAACACTAAGAGAATGTGTTAGAGGGCTATACCCAGTAAAAAGTTTCTGTGCCAGCACGGCTATAGCAAAACAATTGAGGCATACATGTTATAGTTCACTATAAGCACAACCAAGGTTACCGAATCGAAGCACACGCTTTTATTGCAATAGCAATCATATGGACACTCTCGGCTGGATTTTGACCGCGGCTTCGGCGTCCCTCACCGTATAAGTATACGTATATATATATATATATATAAATAAATATATATATATATATACATATATATATATATATATATATATATATATATATATATATATATATATATATATATGTGTGTGTGTGTGTGTGTGTGTGTGTGTGTGTGTGTGTGTGTGTGTGTGTGTGTGTGTGTGTAAACGCAAGAAATAAAAATAATCCAGGAAAAGGCGCCTGCACGCGGAATCGAACTTCGGACCTCTAAATCGTGAGTGCGAGGCGTGAACCGCTGAGCCACCGAGGAGCACGGCCTTCGCCGTTCAAACGGTAAGCTATTTATATCTACCACTCACCGCTGCTGACGGGCATCTCGGGAGGAATTATGGTGTTTTCAGCATTACGAGCAAGATGGCGCAATGAGCGTGGGTCACCACATCGCCACGACGCGGTGGCGCGTGCTCTCATCTACCACGAGTACTTTGCGCCGAAAGAGGAAGAGAGCGACGCTCATTCGCGCGCCCTCATCTCATAAAGGAGAGGATCGTACGTCTTGGCTGGCCTTGAGCTTTCAGGAACACTTCTGTTGTAGTTACCCGGCACACAAAGGTAACTGCAATCGTTTGCACAGTCACCGCTTGCGAAAAGGGCGTGCTTTTCAGACACAGCAAAGTAACAACTGAGACGCTCATTGGCGTTCATCTGTACCTGTGAGTACGTTTCGTGCGTCCTCGTGCGTTTCGTGCGTCCCTCCCTGTAATGACCCTCAAGCGAGGGTTGTCAGTATTATTTATTAAATAAATAAATAAATAAATTTGTGCGTGAAAAACGCGGGGCACGTTTCGATCTGCTTGCCATTCTGCGCGTGACCTTCCAATTTGTTGCTATCGCGTTCATTGATTCGTTTTTTGCGACAAAGCTCTGACTTTTTTCAGTACATTTCAGCGTGTTGTTATTGAACGATAATTTTGGTCGACTACATCACCGAAAATATTACACAAAAATAATATAATTACAAAGTACTTTCAATATTGTTTTTATTCTATATAAGGAAGCTTATCCCGCGAAGTATTTTTAGTTTTTTTCTAGTTTTGTTGTGTTCATTACACACTTTTCTGCTCCTGTACACAGCGATGGCGTCGCTCGGTTGAAGCAAGGAAGGAAAAGTTTTCAACTAGCAAGTGTACATCAAAGCTTGTGTGCTAGCATGAGCGCGTGTTCTTGTTGTGATCTGTATTCACTGAGTGGGGAGAAACGAAGGTAGTGTTGCATGGTGAAATAATATTTTCCTGCCCGCATACAATATTCGCGGGAAGGAAGTTGTGTGCAAGTTCATACCAGCAGCACAAATAGATCGTTCATTGCGAAAGCTACCTTGAACGAGAGGCCGGCGACCTGCCATGCCATCTTTCGCAAGAACAGCTGTTTGAAAAGAAAGCTGAAATCATAAAATGTACGTAAAACAAATTACGCTTTTCATAGATTGCGTTGCATACGTGGTCGGTATTTCGGTTTTCTTCAAATACTGGTATACAATCACCCTGAAGATGCCCCGTCGTGGTGGTCTAGTTGCTAAGGTACTCGGCTGCGACCTGCAGGTAGGGGATCAAATTTCAGTTGCGGCGGCTGAATTTTCGATGGAGGCGAAAACGCTGTATACCCATGGGCTTAGATTTAGGTGCACGTTAAAGAACCCCAGGTGGTCTATATTTCCGGAGCCCTCTACTACGGCGTCTCTCATAATCAGACGGTGGTTTTGGGACGTAAAGCCAATCAGTCAATCATCCTGAAATCATGTGCTGTAACACCATGCCCTAACAGGTACATTTAAATATGCTGTGTAATTTAGTAGGCCCTGTCAGAATAATGAGGAATACTACGCCATCATCCAGACTTAACACCGCAGAAGAAGGTTGCACAAGTGCTTTTGGGATTCTTCCTTTTTATTGGTTTGTCTGGAAGATTCCGCGCGGAACGCTCTCGCGTGTGGTGGTGTTCAATTTTTTTTACTTATTATTAGTCCTCTCGTGGCATAGTGCAGGATAGCATACCGCTTTCTGTCATCTGCTTAATGTCTCTCCTTTCCTCTTCTCTCTCTCTCTCTCTATAGCGTCTTTCCAGTAACAACCTTTAAGAGATGGTCGATAGTGTAAATAAATAAATAAATAAATAAATAAATAAATAAATAAATAAATAAATAAATAAATAAATGACTAGTTCTTCATACCAAATGTGACTAAATGAGAGCAGTGCTTTGGGCAAGTAATGTTAATTCATTACTTCAGTACGACTGCGCAGCGTAATAGACACAGACAAGAGAGGAGGTGCACCACCGGAAACTTTTATTTAAATTTATTGTGCCATCGAATCTGTTTATATACCAACGCAACATACCTTGTTCATGCGGGAACATGAACGGAAATGAAGATCGCACATTTGCACATGCCTTTCGCGCTCCTGTGACTTGCAAAACGCCAGCGTGTGGCCTCACGGGTTCAGAGATTATGCATGACTGCCACCAGCCCTTATTTCCATTATTAAACACGTTTATTTCACATGGGTATGTGATCCCACCTAAGAAAATAGTATACAGTTGACAAAATAAAAACAAGGTGATGCTAGGTGCAACATTTGAACTTGTGCTCCTGTTCAGTTTCAGTTTATTTTTAACACCAATATACAACGCCTAGTGATGTTGTGGCCAGTGGACAAAAAGCCTCTAAAACGGGCTTGAAAGCATCCACTGACAATAAAATTTGACAGACAGGAGTGCATAGCCAGTAACATAATGCCGTACAGCAGTGCAAGTGAACCGAAAAATAACAATGTACAAAGAAAATTCAATATACCCAATTAACATAGTACAAAGTTTTTACGAAAGCGAAAGAGTAGTCATCATGCAGGAAGTGTTCAATGAAGACTATGATTGATGCGAGCTGAGCTTTACGTGCAAAATTCTGCAGCTAAAGCAATCTCGAAAAGAAAAAGAGCAACAGAAAAACCGTAAAGGGAGAAAACTGAAAGTTGATATGATGCGCACGCTGCAGAACTTATCTATCTATAGGAGCCATGGTAACTGTCTGAAAACTTTTGCTCTCCATAAGTAGCTCTGCAACGCGGAACCTCCCACATGTTCTGAAATGTGGTGTCACATGCAATATACCTTAAGTGACAAGTATATAAGCGATGCTTTTTAGGGACTGGTATATTTTTCTGAGTTGTGATTCATGGCGTATAATGAGGATACATTCATATAGGTTTGGAAGTGAAAGCAAACACAACTCGTGGAAAAGTTGTTCTGAATGACTCTCGTATTAAGCATTTGTAATGGGTTGAACGGCTTTTTTCTGTATTATTTACTCACTATAAAAGCAGTTGTAGTATTCCATACTATGTAGCGGTAACGTAAAACTGAGATAAATAATGAGTCGTAAATAAAAAGTTTCACATTTATGAGAAGTGAATAACTCACCTTACGCAATATACTGGCTACTCAAGCTGATTTGGTTGCCGTAGCTTATATATGAGGATCCCATCACGTGTGCTCTTCATACACCTAGACACTTAACTGTAGGTGGTAAATAAATATGTGAATCCTGAAACTTCAGCACAACTTCTGTATCAATTTAACGATTCTTGGGTCTAACGAGAATGGCTTTGTTTTAGTAGTGTTTATTACAAGGGGATCGGCAGCATACAAGAATCCCGGCTGCGGCGGCTGCATTTCCGATGGAGGCGGAAATGTTGTAGGCCCGTGTGCTCAGATTTGGGTGCACGTTAAAGAACCCCAGGTGGTCGAAATTTCCGGAGCCCTCCACTACGGCGTCTCTCATAATCATATGGTGGTTTTGGGACGTTAAACCCCACATGTCAATCAATCAGCATACAAGACTGATAATTTCTTTAGTACTTCGCTTCTCCTCAGAAGTGAATTACTTGGGTTTCCTGATGTAATTATTGTGGTGCTATCATCAGCGTAAATGACAATGTCGAAAGAATTTTCTTTCTTTACGAGGTCATTAATTTATCAGCAAAACAAGAGCGGTCCCAAGATCCTTTCTTGTGGCACTCTTCTGTCACACGTTTCAAGTCAGAAGAATGGTTGCTTACTATCTATTTCTGCTGGTGGCAAAAAGGGAAAAATGAAGCAATCCTAAGAATACACCACGGAAACCATAGTGACTGGGTTACTTTTTTTTCAAAATTACATGGTTAATTAGATTAAATGCTTTGGAGTAATCGACGAAAATACCCAATGTACAATGCCCGCATTCAAAGACATCAAGTATTTTCTCATTTAGTGTCAAAATAGCATGCTCTGTCGATAGTCCATTCTGAAAACCATATTGCAGCAGTGTTGTTATGTCGTGCTTATAAAAAGCAAGTCTCGGATCGCGAATTATTTTCCTTGGCCTTTTCAAGAAATACCACTGCGATGGATATAGGTCTGTATTGACAAAGCACACTCCTACATCACTGCCTTTATGTGGAACACGATGCCTTTTGAAAAAATCCATGAGTGAAAACAGCATTAAGATGTGTTCCAGTGCACAGGCAAAGGTCTCAAGAACACGCCTAGTGAGACGAATCTTAAGTCCATAAACGTCACTGCAGTGACTATTTTTGGGGGTGAAGCTCCTTTAGTCTAACCTTGTCTTGCGTATGGCGTAACCGAGAGAAGAAGGGACGAGAGAAAAAGGCGGAATCTCTGCAACAGTATAATAGACGGCGCTGTCTCATACAGTTCATACAAACTGCAGTTGAGTGAGGGTATTCTAGATGGTGCTGTATCGCTACTCTCCGATTGGCTGCTGTGCGAGCTGTGCCTGGGTACGCGAAGAACGAGTGCCTCTCTCAGTCTCCTGAATAGTCGCTGTACGCGGTGGATTGTTGGTGAGGCATGGACAAAGCAGATTTGCAGGTGAGTTGAAGACGCTTGCGCTCGGCTTTTTGGATCGCGTCTCGTCAGTGTTACCCGCGCGCCTCCTGCATTCTCGAACGCGATCGGACACATGGATGCATGCACGGACAGACTGACTGACACATGGACGGATGGACAGATGGACGCACACGTGCACGAACAGACAGACAGACAGACAGACAGACAGACAGACAGACAGATGGTCGCATGGCCAGATGAACGGAGGCACAGACAGAGAGACGTACGGAACAACACACGGACGAACGCACGGACGAATGGAAGCATGGGCGGACGGATGGACAGAAGCACTTATGAACGTACGAACGCTTCGCCTCACTCATCATCAATCACTCCGTGGATATGCTGTGAGTTAGTGAATGAAATAACTTTATTAGGTCCACTGTAGACGCGAGTTAACTCAGCGTAACCTGGCTAGGCCCACTCGGCCTGACCGCCCTTGTGGGGCCCTCTGAACGGCCAGGATTTGAGAGGTGAAGCCCTGGGCCTTAATCAGCTGTGACGTTTTTATAGATCTAAATACATGAATTATTTCGTTTCTTAATGTAAAAGCCAGAAACGCACTTGTCTTTTGCCTGTTAAGGCCTGTCCACACATACTTGTTGCAGAGCGTAAGCGCGTGGATTTCTGACGCGGCGCCGCACCCTCTTCCTAAGAGAGAGAGGGCGCGAGGCTACGTGAAGCTGCGCGGCCACTCTGCGGCTGCCGCGTTGCGTCAGAAAGCCACGCGCCGACGCACTGCAACGGGTACGTGTGAACAGACATTTACTCAAGAAGTTTGTGCAGTTAGAGCCATCGGCTTGACTTGTGAGGGATACAAAATAATTATTGAATGTGTTTGCCAAGTCCACCCCTGAAATTACATTACCGTTGGTGGAAATGTCTCTTAATGTATTTGCTTCGTTTCCAGGGCACCCAAGAGAACTGTTCAGTCGCTTCCATGCTAGGTCTGTATTCTCCCATACCTCGCCGTTGAAAAGGTTATTGAAATATTTGTTTTCACTCCGTTATACGCTGTTTACCTTGTTTCTTTGTAATTTATGATTGTTAATAGATTCCTCACCTTTTCTGTTGAGAAAACATTGAATATTTTATTTTTTTAGATGCACAGCACCTCTTGCACGCGGGTATTTCACGCGTCCGGCGTCGGCACTCACACTACGCATGTGCGACTCACCTCCTTTCTTCACTCCAACAGCAGCGCGCTACTCTCTCCGCTTCTCTCTTGCCACCTGCTTGCGCTCACTCCTTCATTGCGTATGCGTGTCCCCTATCTCTCTCTCTTCTCTTCTACACTCCCCTTTCCTGCCTTGCAACGCCGACGCAAGGAGAGTCTGCTCACCTATACGCTCGCTCCCCCCTCTCATTTAGGCACTCCCGCGGCGTCTCGCAAAGCCGACGCAGGCAGATTCTGCTAGCGAGTTTCTTGATTGAAAAAGCCGACTGCATGCGCTGAACAGCCGTTCACTGGCCACCCTGTATATATTGACACTAGATCTTGACCTCCAAGGTAGTGCCAGTGGGAGATCACTTCTGTGCGTGGCTGAAAAATTAAAATTTAGAGCGTGCATGTTAACTAAAAATTGACATCATCTCCCCGAAGGGGACCCCGGCATGATGCGAAGCATCGTGGGAGTTTCCAACACAACAGCCATGGGATGTGTGGTGCCGAACCACGTTAACAACGTAATACCGTACAAGGTTCATCGCAGAGCTAACACCACGAACTGGTAAACTCGGCCGTTAAAAACACCGTTGAAAGTCCCTGCGAAGCTCCGAATCACTCCATTCATGGTCCCCTTCGGCGAAATGGTGTAATTTCTTGCGTATCTCCTTCATGCATTGCTTCATTATTCATGGTTTTTTGCTATTGCAGTAAGCTTTTAAAGTTATGTGTAAGAAACAAGACATGTTGCAAGTCATATAGAGAGCGCCTGTGAATTGATGCGTGAGTTAAGTTGAAAGTTTGCGCGGAGTGTGTCTTCTTCTTTCGTGTCCGTGTCTTTTTTGTTGTTCTTGTTACGCAGTCGTACTGGAGTTGTGGATAATCATAGTAAGATAAAAAAGTGGTATACCTTGCCTAGATACTCGAAGCAGTATTGATTAGATATTGATGCATGCAGCGTATACTTCATATACTGCATACACGAAACGGTTTGTTGTGTCTGCATATTGAGATTCTGTCCCGTGACGGCGGACCGTCTAACGCGTATTCGACGCCCAACACACCACGTACAAAAAAGAAGACACCACCGACGCGCCTCCGCCTTCCGAGTTGTGGTTAAGAACACGGCTCTCTTCTTGCCTCTGTCCGCGGTGCACTACACTCGTACCTGCGTCGCGAGATAATTATCCTCCATGTCAGCAACCTGATTACGCAGCACTGACAAAGGTCAGAAGCAGCTGCGACAGTCAAGACAAAGAGTTCGTTCCACTTGTCTTCCCCGTAAATGACTCTCGACATCACAGGTTGGCCGCACTGGTCATTTCCTGTCGACGCGCTTCGCATCACCGTGGAGGCTGCTTCCATTTGGGTACTCGGACGCCAGTTGCGGAGGCGTTCCTCACACCCGAACAGTCGTAATCACAGGTGAGAAGACGACCGAGCACGAAGGTCGACGACACTCTTGCTCGGCTACGTCATCCCACGGCTACACTTGTGGTCAGACTTCTGGCGGGTCAGTGTCCTAAAACAACGCGCCTCATCGTAGCTTTGTTTGCACATTTTCACAGCCTGAGTCAGCCAATGAGATCGCAGACGATGGTCGTTTGTCGGATCACTAGTAGTTAAATATCAGGGTGGTCGTCTCTTTTTTCGGCCTTATGGCATAGAGGGCCTGCAGTGTGAAGAGCCTTAATACTGACTTTATTATTTTATGTTTGCACATGCACAATTAAAAAAGCTCATCACGAAAGCCCGTTATCCATCTTGTTAATGACGCACATAATTTGTAAATGTATTAATAATGGAAAATGAATGCACTGTTCATTCCGGCGACTTCAACTACTGCACGCTTAATAATTTTATTGTGGTTACCGATAATAATTGTCTAAGATTCTAAAGGTTCTTTTTTAATGTGTTACATGACGCGCTTCTCCGCTTTCTCCCTCTTCTTGGATGCATTTTTTTATTTTTATTGAATAACTGCAGCGCATCTGGCTTGTTAATGCATGATTGTGAAGGCTGGTGGATAGCACCAGAACGGCTAAGCGGGGGAGTTTGTGTGCTTTCATCCCAATGTTTGCGTTCCTTGCTAGTCCCCCTTTTTCACGCTGTCCAATACGCTGAAGGAGGGTAATAATGCCAAAGCGTGAGAATAAACCAGCCCAGACAAAAAAGTTAACTTGCCAAAACGTTTATTCTACAAAACAATGGCTGATATACATAAACGTAACATCACGTGATAGCTTAACTCGCTCTTTTTGGCAGACAACCTCCCTATTGAGGATAAGGGCGGAGTGGTACAGTTTTGTTCGCGACTGTAAATGATCCCGTGTTAAAGCATAATCTACACACAATGGCCGTAGCTTACCCCGCTAGAAAAAAAAGGTCCCCAATTGTGCGCGTTGCCGGTATCACATTAGGTTACACCTGTGACGGACACCGAAATTTTACCGCGTTCCCCAACTACAGTGGTCAAGGTCAACGTGCTCAAGCACGGTCATCACCGTCACTGTCGTCTCGGGAGGCGTCAGCTGATTCTCAAATTACGGTCAGGACGCTGATTGCAATAGCGCGGTCAAGAGCACTTCGAAGGACGCCTCGTGGTGTCGGCTAGAGGAACGAAACACGGTGACGTGCTCGGCAGTTACGCCAGCAGCTCCATATTCCCTCGAACGCTAATCGAACCGGTCAAAAGGCCGTAAAGCCAGAGTTTCATGGTGGTCACAGAAGCTTTTATTACGTTCCTTCGATTGTAGAACCATTAGCGAGATATACGAAGAAGCAAGGGGCACTTTCAAAGACACCCATTTTTGCTCGTTCTTGCTCTATCGGTGGCTCTGCCACAATACGACTAAAAGTAGATCCAGTTTAAAAAACCAGATCTCAGAATGATTAGTGAACGTCAATGTCCTCCATATTTCTTTTTTCCATCGTGACGTCGCTGTTTTTATTAAATCTTCTAATCTTCTGACGTCAGTAGATTATTGCCTTATCAGTTATTTGGCAACTACATTAACCCTATACTATTTTTGTATACAATGTTTATAATATGTACTAAAATAGCCTTTGAATGTCGCAATAGCAGTCATATACGTCTTGAAGCGGTTATGAAAGCATAGTCAGTGAAGCCCATGATGGCAGAGCGTGACGCATATTTACGGGCGTGTTTAATTCACTCTTAAATCGCCTGTCAAAATTTAATTATGGGAGAATCGACCGGTCACACCGGTCGAATTATTGATCAGCCTGAGGACACGCGAGAATCACTGACGCGTGCTTACAAAACGTTTTTCGTAAGTTGATCTACAGGTATAAAAGCGGCGTGGACCTATTGACTTATCCTCATAACTAACTCATGGCTTTAAAAATCGCTTATCTAGGAGCGGTGATCCTTCTCTGGCTAGAACTAATTCAGAATCGCATGATAGGAAGAGGGGATCGCGCTAGACCGCAAATGCGGGAACAGATACAATTAACTGATTGCATTATCAAACAAAACTTCGCAGTAGGCATTGTAGCGAAGATGCTTGACGCATTCAAAAATGCGAATGCGAATGACGCAAGCTAAAGTAGTCGTACTTCGCGTGGATGATGCACTTGATAAAAGTAAGAGTTCATTTATTATGTACTCTAAGGTTGAACGGAAGAGATGGAATTGCACAGATTATGTAATGCACAAGACCGACAGAGTTTGGTCCATTAAACCGGGTGTGAATAAAAAAGAATCGAAGACAGCAGAGTATTAGTTCGCGTGACCAGATTAGAAAGTTTGCCGACATAACATGGAGTCGGTCGACGTACGACAGTCGTAATCAATGATTGATTTGTGGGGTTTAACGTCCCAAAACCACGATATGACTATGAGAGACGCCGTAGTGGAGGGCTCCGGAAATTTCAACCACCCGGGGTTCTTTAACGTGCACCGAAATCTGAGCACACGGGCCTACAACATTTCCGCCTCCATCGGAAATGCAGCCGCCTCAGCCGGGATTCGAACCCGTGACCTGCGGGTCAGCAGCCGACTAGCTAACAAACGTAATCAAAGGTCGCTATAGAGCAGGGCATTTTTCTATAATGGACGCCTAATAAACTGACGATGATGATGGCAAAAATAAAAATGACGCCAAAAAATACTTTTGAGGCATTGAGAATGGGAGGACCAGGAGGGGGAAGAACAACAAAAGGTAACGCAAGAAGGTTAACCAGGCACATGCCTGGTTGGAAACCCTACGCTGGGCAGAATCGCTTTCATGAAGAGCAGTGAACAATTGTACACCGCATTTTTCGCTCGTAGCCAAGCGTCATGAACTGTATCGGCGTGTTTGTCTAAGTGAAGCAGTCACGCGCACAAAGTGCGCTCGCCATGCACCACGACTGGGGTGCACAGCGAGTGAAATTCTTGGCCCGACGTAACCTAGGCACTCTCGTCAAGCTGTATTCATAAGTCATGTGACGAATAAGTCATGTGACGACCACCACGGTGGTTAGGGTGCTCGGCTGCTGACCTGAAGCTCCAGCGGCTGAAATATTTCGATGGAGGCGGAATGGCCTGTGTACGGTGTGATGTCAGTGCCATATGATTGAAGTTTTCGTAGCCCTACAGGGTCTCTCATTATCATATCTCGAATTGGGGGCAAACCCCAGATACAGTCGAACCGACTTACAGAAATACCGGTTTTAACAATGTATCGGTTATAGCAACCATATGCTGCTGCACCGTCAAGTTTTGTATGTTTTCCCTTGTGAAATAACATGCCCACAGCAATGTTTGCATGCCACATAATCGGTTATAAGAATAAATTCTAGATGTTAGGTGTCGATGCCACAAGGTAATTGAACAATAAATTCGTGATAAGAAATGAAACGAGAAATTCAACCTTCTGAACGCCCACCCATTACCTCAACATCCCCCAGGCTCCTTCGACTTAGCATTATGCTTCAGAGCACAGCGTTACAGCACCGCGGCAATGCTGCCTTTCAAATTGTGCTACAGTGCGCGAGCGGCGGTGGCTTCTGTTAATCACTTTCCGACATACAATTTCAGTAAAAGTTGGTACTTGGAACAGTTTCAGTTTTACTAACTTCGAATTTGCTCATACATTGTCTCTATAAGACTTGTGGTGGTCCTGTGAATTGTCCGAAATTTGACGCACATCCGAAAAATCAGCAGCCCTATTATTAACCTTACCAATGATGTCTGTTGGCATATCTCATTCATATTACAGTTTCCTCACAATGCCTTGCCATTTTTCTAGTTTGCTTATCCCAGTTTCCTTATAGTCGTGACTATTGGTCAGCTGCCAGCTCGTAATACTTTCACGTGCTATGTGACGCCACACAGGCTCATGAAAGAGTATGCCGAACTCGCCGCCAAGGCTACAGATGGCGCTGACGGACACTCCCACATTTAAATCCACATATATACCCAATAAAGTGGCTGGGAGGATAGCCGCCGTGGTAGCTCAGTGGTAGAGCATCGAACGCGTTATTCGAAAGTCACAGGTTCGGTTCCTCCCCACGGCAAGTTATTTTTTCGCCCAATTTTTTTTCTTCACATTTACCTTACAATTAGGTCTAATAACCTCCCCTATACTTTCCTTGGCATTACATTAATGTCTGTTAGATTTGATTAATATTGTGTCACACATGAAAAAACGAGCACCCTTATGTACACACTTTTTTCGTTTATATATATATATATATATATATATATATATATATATATATATATATATATATATATATATATATATATATATATATATATATATATATATATATATATATATATATATATATATATATATATATATGAGATATAACAGACAGTAATGCCAAGGAATGTACAGGGAAGTTATTAGAACCAATGAAATGTAAATAAGAAGAAAGAAAAGTGGATGAAAAAATAACCAGCCGTGAGCAGGAATCGAACCTACGACCTTCGAATAACGCGTTCGATGCTCGAACGCGTTATTCGAAGGTCATAGGTTCGATTCCTGCTCACGGCTGGTTATTTTTTCATCCACTTTTCTTTCTTCTTATTTACATTTCATTGGTTCTAATGACTTCCCTGTACATTCCTTGGCATTACTGTCTGTTCTATCTCATTAATACTGTGTTAAAACACGAAAAAACGAGCCCTTAGGTATACACCTCTTTCCCTTATATGTATATATATATATATATATATATATATATATATATATATATATATATATATATATATATATATATATATATATATATATATATATATATATATATATATATATATATATTATGTGGTCAAGCCGAACGCGATGGTGTTGTTTCTTTATTGGAAAGAGCCCTAATGTTTTGTTTTTTCTTTAGCTTAGAAAGCAGCGCTTCAACTGGCGGCGCTTGAAGATAAACGGTGTCCTCCAAACACCTAAGAAGAGAAGTGACCTAGAACGTCTGCGGCACTTTGTGACGTCAACCCCAGTGGGCGAAGCACTTGTGTCGCGCAGAAACGTGCCCCGAATTCTTTATGTCTGTCCAGTTGTCCCACGCACACTTTCATTTCGTCTGCACTTTGGTGCCACTCTGTCACCTCCGTCTTCCATTCGTGTTCCGACGACTCATTTTTCATCGCTCTTTACTACATTTTGCTTGAAGTAGGACTATGCAGCCATGCTCACCTCGAAATAGTGCCATCAGAGCAGTGCACCAATCTACTGGATAAGCAGAGAAGATCAACCCGCACAGTAGCTGCACAACTGTATTTGAGCGAGTTTGTTCCTAAGTTCAGGGCAACAAATTGGGAAACATCCACTTTCACAGTGTTTCTTTTTTTGTTTTGTTGTTCTGTACTTAAGATATTTTCTCGGCAACCGCAACATCCAGTCAGCCAGAAATAATTTTTCATAAAGCGAATGTATCTAAGCGAAAACCGAGCTAGCGCGTTTCAGTAAAAATGTGTCCCCCTCTCCCTCCAGACACTGGCCAGACAGCTGCCTTCGAAATTGGCGTGTTACGAGAAGCGGTTCAATAGTTATATAGGTTGGTGACACCTACAGTACCACCAACTTTGTGAAACTGTTTTCTGATTCGAAACATTAATTTGGGTGCGCGAGAAGCACACAAAATAGCAGAAAAATGTGGATAAGCGGGTTGAAGCACCACGCTAGATTGGCGACGGGGGGAGGAGGAGAGATGCAACGTAGCTTCTGAGAGTTCTACGCAGGTTCTTGAGGATTCTATATTAATCGTGGTGATGAGGAGAGGCATAACATTGAAGACCGTGTCAAACCTTGGACTTTCACTCTTGGACGAAGTAACTTCGTCAACAAGTGCGTACACTTATCACTTGTTGACGAAGTTACTTCGTCCAAGAGTGAAAGTCCAAGGTTTGACAGTCTCTGTCGTAGTCCTCTTCCCACATCGCAAGCTGGCACTTTCGGTCATCTGCGTGCACATATATACCATAGTGGAGGCTATTACTCTATGATTATCTCATTACTTATTAGGTCACATATCTAAAGTGCACTTGCATTGGATGAACTGAGAGACTCGAAGGACGCCGTTGTGATTACCACTGTCATGCCAGGACAGCGGTTACGCAAGTGCAATCTAAGCAGCTCTCATACCGCACAGTGAGAAAGGTAACTTGTTTTAAAACATCCCACCTTTTTACACATCGCTCATCCTTGCAAGAAAAACCTTGGCTAAAATGGGAGCATGACTCGGCCAGCTTCTCTAGCGTTGCTCGTTCTCGCAGCAATGCTTTAATGAACTTGTGCTGGGCGTACTCCCCGCGTGCTCACAAAGAGATCCTTCTATACAAATTGGCTCATTCCAAGACGATAACAAGAGGCATCGCAACACTCTGTTTAGAATGTGCGCTTCGGAAGAGCTGCATTCACAATGTGCAAGATATTTTTGATCTACGATTGGAGAGTGGTTTCCTTGGGTCGGTCGTCGTGTCTATTGCCGAAATGCTTCTTAAGAAGATGAATCACGGCGACTCAAAAGATGCCGCCATGTCCCGAATAGACTAGCAGAGGACAGCTGTGGTCCTGTACATGAATGAGGTCCCACACAACCTGAAAGAAGTGGCTGCTTGGTTCAACGCGCCATTGGTTTTCTTGGCCCCAAAGAAGCTCGTTCAGCTGAGTCGGCGCACCACCTGCGTGATGCAAAAGGAGGGCTTCCTAAAGAACCATGAAAAACGTTTTGGGAAATGTGCCGACAACGCCGTGTACAAGGTTCTTCTGTCCTGCGGCAAAGTCTACATCGGCCACATGGGGCGCTCTGTCAATGACTAGCTCGGGAAACACGAAAGAAATATGAATAACAAGGAGAGAAGTCACCCCGTTGACTACTGCGCAGCGTGCTCACTATGTGAACCAGTATTCCGATTTGCGAAATTCCAAGGCAGGTGTAGAAGGGGAAAACTGCTCATGAACCGCTAGAAGCATTTTTTTTATTAAAAATGCTGGTGACGACTGCGTGAGCGGGACATTCATTGCGCTGAACCATGCTGAATTTCTACTTCTTTTGTACCTGGTTTGAATTTTTTCGGTTTTGTAACGGTGTCCCTGCACAGGGTGTTGATGTATAAGTGTGTGGACCTTCCTTCAATAAGGTTAGTCGCTAGTGCGCGCCTGTTTTCGTCTGTTACATCGTGTCTTTGATTTCTTGTTTGTATGCGCAACTGAAACGATTTTTTTTACACCAGACAGTTGTACTCACCTGAAGTGTTTGTTGTTACCAGTTTGCAATAAACTTCCCTGTCTTTCTCGCTGCACTGGCCATGCAACCTCGTTCTTAGCTGTGAAGAGGCCGTGAGGCCCATGAGACGGCTTCATTCATTCTTATAGTAGAGTACAAAGTACTCTAAATTGCTAAGAACTTTTTTTTACACTCTTGTGTGTCGTGTTTTTGTTGTGCTCTCACGATGGTTTCTATGTCAAAGCCGCAACTCGCCTAACAATCAACGTTTTGTTGCACAAATAAACGTTGCTTACACATTGTTTTTGTAAATGTCACATCTTTGCTGTACCGTGAATGTCAACCTCACGTTGAACCATTGGCTACCATTTGAATGCCATATTGTCGTCGACATGGCTCCCACACCGTGCCTGGTAAACACACAACCACTCAATTTACGCTAAGACACCAATCCACTTCACAATCCTTCACTCGACTCCAAAATATTATGCGCAGGTTCAACTCACTGAACGTAGCGAAGGCGGACTAAGCATTGGAGCTTGTGGCATAGACAGCTAGCTACTCGCTGACTGATTCATGTGAAATCGATTCCTGCAATGCGTGGGACCTGCCCGAACTTCTTGTCTTCTTTTCTTTGTTATGTCTACGGACACCGATTAGTAAAATTGATTGATGTCTGCATCAATTACGTTTTGTTGACAGGAATAGAAAGTAATGCTTGAGAGCCATAAAGGAAACCCATCACTGTCATATCGTTTTCCAAGGAAGTGTGGAGGGGCAAACGGATTATTGGACAAAATTGGATACCCGCCCATTTCTCAGCGTAAGTCGTTTTGCCGCTTATAAAACGGGGGCTCTAGGTAAGCGCATCCCGCGTCGATATTTTTGCGGTGATTCAGTGACAAGAGCTGCACGTGAATTTCAACTTTGCTTAGTGCAGAAATGAAGAGTAACAAATATTCGGTCAGACAGTTTCAGCCTGATACCGCGAATACAAATGCTGAAAGATAACACGGTTTATATGCAGACGTAGTGTTATAAATAGCATTACTCTTAGCGCTTGACTGAAGCCGCCAGAGTGAAATTTTGTTACGTATGATGGATGAATAACAAGCTCTCAAGTATGTAAGCATGTGGGAGTCAATGTCTAGTATGATCTTAGCCAATAATACTGGACAACATCGCCAACTGAACAAGAACAAGGTATCAGTGAACAGAAAAGAAAAACAAATTGGCAACATATCCACGGAGTGAATGATGGAGAGTGGGGCGAAGCATTCGTCCGTCCATTCGTACTTGCTTCCGTCCGTCCATGCGTCCGTCTGTGTGACCGCCCATGCGTCCATCCGCCCGTCCGTGCATGCATCTGTTCATGCGTCCGTCCCTGCGTCCGTCCATGCATCCGCCCCTGCGTCCGTTCATGCCTGCATCCATGCATCTGTCTGTGTGTCCGTTCGTCCATCTATTCAACACTCCAAGTATCACCATCTCGCATCTTTCCATCATATATTCCTCTTATAGAAGCACCGCCATCCAGCGGACATTCCAAGGACTAAACGAGAGGTGGCACACACACACTTTTTTACGGCTTGCGCTTCGGGACCACTTCCCACCTTTAACCACCTCGAGTTCATGGTATATACTAGTTCACTGTATTCATGGCACTGCGGCCGAACGCTCGCTAAACCTTTCGAAAACCAAGGAGGTTACGCCCAGCGAGTATGACGTAGCAAACTTTTTCAGTCAGATAGTGCTCAATGTACATGCCAATGGCTGCTAATGGGAAATGAGAGGCGGAGAATTCGGCTTTTACTTTCTTACGGCTTGCGCTTCGTATCTACTTCCCATTCTTAACCACCTCGAGTTCATTCATGGTATATACAAGTTCATTGTACTCATGGCACTGAGGCTCAACGCTCGCTAAACCTTTCTAAAGCTAAGGAGGTTACACACAGCGAGTATAACGTAGCAACCCTTTCTTGTCAGATAGTGCTCAATGTACATGCCAATGGCTGCTAATGGGGATCGCAGCGTGCGCGCTAACTAAAAGCCGAATGCTCCTGCCTCTCAATCCCGATTAGCCGCCATTGGCATGTACATTGAGCACTTTTTATTGTTCAACAACGCACAGAAGAAATCTCTCACCTTAGAGGTCAAAATGTTGTACTTGTTACACACTACAATGGCTACGAGGGACGAACAAGTGCCGCTATAAAGAGCTTCGCCCCTGAAACTCACAAGGTGTCTTGTGCAGTCACCCGAGGTGACTCGCAGGTGAAAATCACGTTCTTCTTCTTCTCAGCAGATGTGTAAAGATTGGAGCCGTGAACACGTGACGTGATTTCACGTGCCACTGTTAAGAGCAGTCTTCATTTTTTCTCTTGAGGTCACACGCTTCCGATTTTGTTCGCCGCCCAATGGAAGGTGCCACAATGGCTTTGCGTGGCGTTATGTTCCATGACGTCATGGAATGATTTGTGGCGTCGTGATGACGTCAGCACGCGATGATAATTTCTCGCATCACTCGTCCTCGTCGCCAGCAGAGGTCAAGAGACAGAGAAGTTAACTTGTCTACCTCCAGTTTGCTACCCTACACGGCGAGAAAGGGGGAATAAGGGAGCAAAAGAGAGAGAAGCATGTGCACATTGCATGCCACACACACAGTGCACGGTTTCACAGGCAGTCGCTCAGTGATATACAAAACTTGTACAAGTGCTCGTGCGGCTTTCTGGGTACTTGAAGACTACTCACCCGAGGTCTCCTTAGTCAAGCGACGATCGTCCAGTCTCCTCAAGGCTTTGAGACTGTATGATGGTGCATCAGCTTTCACTTTAAAAGAAACATGAGAAACCAAAGGCCACTAAAATGCTTCAACGTGGGAAGCTTAAAGGGACACTAAAGAGAAAAACAATTTCTAGCTATTAGTTAAATACAATTTAACATACAGCTTAATACTCCCTAAAACGCCACTCTTATACTGCGAGACGACGCTTTGTACACGATAAAACGCGTGAAAAGAAGTTGTATGTGGAGACGCTTCTTAGAATTTCCCGCATCAAGCACCTTGAAGTCATAGCTTTTAGTGGCGTCTGCTGGGTGCTACGTAACTTTGAATCAATAAAAATGATGCGTTGTCATTAATGGTTGCCATAGATGTAGCATGTAATGTTTCAGAAAACGTAATCAAGCCAATTTCACAAAAATACGAAAAATTCATTTTGAATGCATGACGAATGAGAATTTCGGCGCAAAACTTAAAAATAAAATTTAAGCCTTAATTTCTTCCGCCAATGAAGAACCAGTCAAGAGGCTCCTACTTTTTTTTTACATCCCCGAAGAATCTTGCAATTTTTAGAATAGTTAAATGTTACAGCGCTGCGCGCCACGCAGAGCCTCCATTTCGAAAGAAAATTTTCACACTCCTTTCCTATTAATGCTTCACCAATCCTCCTTTCACGCGCAGTGACGCAAAGTTGCCGATCGGCCACTTGACGTAGTTCGCAGCTCGTCGATTGGGCTAAACCAGTCACGATGATGGGCTATGCCTTCTCCTCCCTGAGAGAAAGAGGTGTGGTGAGGCCGCGCGAAAACTATAAACCAGTTGAAACTGACGTTCTAACCCTTGTACCTTCCTTGTTATAGCACGTATTCGCAAAATTCTTGCGGCAGCATGTTCACAAAGCAAAATTGCACATACTTCCATAGCAATCTGCGGGTCTCGGGGTTGTTTACTGTGTCTTTAAAGATCTTGTGATAGAGAAACACAGGCCATTAAAGTTCTCAAATGGCAGTTTATCAATGTAAACCACGTTATTGCTTTTCTTTCGTGTATATAAACGTAATAGCTCTAAAGAACTCGTTTCGCAGGAATTAGGACGTCGGCATTGTTGGTTGTGACTGAAAAATCGAGAAAGATGGAAATAAAATGAATAATAAAAATTATGGGCACGAGTTTGGGTCGAACCTGGGTCGCTTTCGTGGCAAGCGGTTATTCTACCACCCAACCCGGCCACGCGTGCGCTTGTAATTACAGTGAAAACAACGTTTTCTGCTTTGAAATGCAGTCACTTTCAAGCTTTACAAACACACGTCCGGTATAGATGCTTCCCAATACACCATGAAATACAGCAGTGTAATGCGTGGCACAAGCTCACATTGCCATTATCTTAATGACTTCATAGCTTAAAGCCGGTCACCTCCTACACAAGCCACACACGTTACTGTGCGTATTTGTTTAAGGCCACGTAGTGGGTGCATGGAAGTTTGAAAAGATTCCATGCAACAAGTGTTTAAAAGTACGCAGTAGGGCCAGAGTATTGCTATCGCAATCAACTCCTAAAGGTGAAGCTTCAGGGTCCAACAATTTTTTTTTAAAACTGGCAGCAGTCATCAGTTGTAATTTACTGATATATTACCAATATAAAAAATCACAGGTAACAATAGCCAATGTATTGTCTGCTTTATTTTGCTGTTGTTCTTGCTGAAGAGTTGGTATGATTGAGGTTTCCTATGTGTCTTAGATGAAAACTTATCATCATAATATACCAGCGCGCGGTCATTCAATAAAAAGCACTCAGCACAAATGGTTAGAGAAAGAAGCTGCAATGTGCAGATATTTAGCTGTCATGTAGAGCAATTATCACTCACAGTTATCATTTTTGTAATGCTTTAACGTGACTATAAATATCCATATTACAAGCCACATCATCTGCCCTACCTCAATCACATGTTTACTCCTTCCCTCCTATCACATGAGAATGGAGCACTGCGTAAATCGCACTGAACCACCTCATAATGAAGACTTACCACAATGGCTAGTTTACCGAAGAGATATCGTTTGGATTCATCGAGCAAGAAGCCATATAAGTAAGGCTGCTAATTGAAAAACTAGCTCGCTTCGGCCGTCATATTACGAGATTGTTGGGTCTCCGGGACTATTGGTAGCATTACGCCCACAACACGAAGATCATTCAGTACCAATTTTAAGCAGCCTTAGGAGTGTCTGTTTTTCCACAGATGCGGGAAATCCACACAAGAGGAGGACTTTCTTCTAAGACATCAGGCTTCACAGCTGCAAGTTTGATTTCAATAAACGGCTTCTTTGACGTCACTCCGACAACCGCACTGTACTATCCTGCAATAACTTGGAAGCCGGCAAGCTTGCCATATTTTCTTTTTTCCACACACTGAATTCTTTTGCTCATTGTTGCTATACGTATACCATATCGGATTAATGCACAGCGATTTATTACCGCTGCATTAGGAAGCCCTCTTATATTACTCACGTGCCTTGTGTGAAGCACCACAAAGTCTAAATCAGAATCGGCAATGCAACACCTACATTCTGTGAAAATATTATCATTGAACTTTCTAAATTGCTGCATTTTTTAATATGTTTCGAGAAATTGAGATATAATAAGGGGAAAATATCACCTAAAAAACCTATTTTATTACACAATGCACAGAAAAGCTTCCGTTTCTGTTGTGTTCTGTTAAGACTGGCTGCGGTGGAGTGGTTGAGGTTTATACTACCTCGACCTCGACAACTGACGTTTCATTAAGTTCCACAGCTATAAAAAAGTGGGTGTTCACAATAATTGAAGAGCAAGAAAGAAAATTACACCTCTAACTGAGAAAATATTTAAAAAATAACAGTAATGTGTAGTTCGCATGCAGAAGTTCGCAATGCAATAAAGCGTCTACAAGCACATGTTTCTAGATCTGCTCATTATATACGGACTAACTTATCATTCCGTATGTAGTAACACATTGCTGCTACTCAAAATCGCTTATTTAGTCCAGTGCCCAATAAAAAGGTTTTTCAACAAGATGTTCACATTTTGTTGGTGATGCATTTCAGGCCATAATCCAAGTAATTTCTGTAATGTGAAGAGATCGCTGTCCAAATTTTCAAGTTTTTTCTGTAATTTTTTGTGTCATTTGCGTACTTTACGGACTCCAAAATATTATCCCTAACATTCTCATTTTGAGTACCACAGCAGCACTCCAGTGAGCTGGATCGGTGTACCTGTTGCATGAAGCTGTTGTTCATACGCCACTTAAGTCGAAGTAAGGGAAGTAACGATTCTATGTATAGTGAGAGATCTAGCGCTTTTGACAAGTGTGTGATCGACTTCATAAATGTTATGATTGCTTTGATTTAGTGCAACGAAACGAGCTCTTCATAAAACAATGAAAACCTCCTGGCCGAGTATTTCAACTGTCCACTCATACACAGGTGCGTAGCCAGAAATTTTTTAGGGATGACCTAAAGGCGTGGGTCTGTCCATTCCTTATATCTACGTGACCACCTATAGTTCCACCTTCAGAAACTGCGCCCTTCTTCGTCCTTGCAAACATCCCACAACGCCCCATCACCCACCACTTCACCGAACATAAAGCCGATATAATGAAGGGGGAACAGAAGTGACGTATAGCTACCACTTACGAATAATAAGCATTCTTGTATAAATAAATACAGTGTTCGCCACGTCTTTGATGGTGCAGTCGGTGACATTCGCGGATGGCTCACGGTTTAGCAATTAAACCCTCCAGAACTTTGCCCCCACTCACCATGATTCACTCCGTGGATATTCTGTGAATTTTTTTTATGACGGAGGAGGAGGTATGTGAAACAATTGGTCCCCGCATTTGAAGAAACAAGACTATATTTACATAATTGACACATAGCAGTTCGAACACAGTCTATGGTGGACGCCTTCTTTTTTCTCTTCTTTCTTGAAAGCTCACGCATTCTTCTCGACGGCTTCTTCTTCATCTTCTCCTCAACGAAAGGCAAATATTCAATAGGGGGAGGGGGGGGCACCATTTTGATATCAGGAGAAGCACCCCCTTAAAATGGTCATTTTCTGTTCTCTAAGCCATAGTTAAAAAATTTGGGGGCTCGTGCCTGGTGTGTCACCCGCTGGCTACGCCTCTGCCAGACATACGTATTGCGTCTTATTGCTTATTGGTTGGTTGGTTGGTTGGTTGTTCCTCGGTATTCTGGCGCAACCCACTACGGGGGATCGGCCATGAAACGGACGGTGCCTCATTTGTGAGGTGGAGTTGTTTTACCACCCTGATTATTTAGATAATGGTGTTTAAACAAAGAACCAATTGGTAAACGATAGAATAGAAATAAAATAGAGGTAATACAAAGAACAAACACGCTAATATGGTTTGAAATAAAGGGAATTTATGCCTCAGCTTAACATTCTAATCGTTTTGTTGCCTTTAGAAAATCACATACGGCCTCGCAAACATTCCTGTGGCTAAATCCCTTTTCAGTTGCTCCAAAAAAGAGGACCACCGGAAGGGATGAATTTAGAGCCAACCTACGGAGAGGTTCTTCTAGCAGTTTCTTTCTTTGGTTTGTGTATAACCTGCATGTTTGGTGAAGGGATTCACTGTCGTTGCAGTGGAGGCATAGGGGAGACTGTGCAAGACCAGACCTGTGTAGATGAAAGTTCAGGGGGGGGGGGGGGGGAGGGGACTCGGCATTTTAGTCTCGTAATTGATATCTCCGCCGTTTTAGAGGAGCACCATCGATTTTTCCAAGGGTACTTAAGATGGGAAAAATCCGATGTTGCCAAGCGAGATTTTTCAAACTGATCTGACATGACAAATTTTTCAAAGCGTGCCATGGCGATAAATGCAATATAGAAATTATGGCATATAGAAATTATGGGATAATTATGTGAGGCCACTGCGAGTGCATCTGCATATTCATTGAGGGTTAAACCTATATGCCCTGGTATCCACACCAAGCGAATGAGTCGTAAATGTCTTGGGGCAAGGTCGTAAAATTCTTTTAAAGCATTGGACATATTAGGTGCAGTTTATGAACTACACACATGCAAGAAGTCTGAAAGAATAATAGCATCTGTTATTGATTGAGGTAATTCTCGTAGCGCTCAGAGAATTGCCAATAATACCGCGTGATAAATAGGTGTAAAATCAGGTAAACGAATCGAAAAAAACCAATCCAACACTGAAGATGCAATTCCGACTCCTGCCTTCTCTTCGCGAATTGAAGCATCAGTTGCTATTACAATCTTTATGTCTAATCTTGCCAGGTGGTCTTTCAAAATGGCATCTAGATATCTACTGGGAATATTTTTGCAATTATTAGGAAAATATTGTCAAATTCTATTTTCATTGTTTGAATAGGTGTTCTTAGTACCCGTACTTCACGAAGGTTAACTTGCAATATTTCCAAGAGCTTCTCTACGACGATGACTTGTGGACACTTTAATCTAGACCACTGTTGGTTAAAAAAGGACGTCGGCTCATTAATGAAAACATATTGTGACCTCCTATGTGGGGATGCGTATATGTTTAGGAAGGTAAGGACTGCTAGTATTTGAAACCTAGCACGAAGAGAAGGCAGGCGCGCTTCCTTATATAAAATATTAATTGCGACAAATTTAGGGAGCTCAAGACATAAACGTAGCGTTTCGCGTTCTAGTAGTACCAGTGGTCTAATTTTGTAGGCGGGTGCTCCAGAAAACAAGACACAGCCAAACTCCAATATTGGGCGAAAATACATACAATATATCATTATTAGCACATCACAACGTAAACCACATTGTTTATTGTTGAGTCTACGAAGCATCCCAAGCGCCTGTGCTCCTTTAGCTGCCATATTTTTTATATGCGGACCCCAATTTAGGTTTTCAGTATAAGTCACTCCTAAGTATTTAATCCATTTCACCTGCGAAATAAATTCCTGTCTGTAAAGAACGGAAATACGCACTGGAACACTTGTAGGAAAACTACGACTGCACTTTTCCTTATGTTTAATGATAGATTAATGTCGTCTAACCATGTGTCCAGAGCGTTCATATAAAACTGTAGCATCTGATATAATGCATGTATATCTGCAGCTGTGGCAAAAAATGCTATGTTGTCAGCGTATACATACGCCTGTACATCATGTTGTACTAGAATTGTGCACAATGAAGTATCAAATAATAATGGTGAAAGTACCGAACCTTGGGGGAGACCTCTAGTTTGTTTATACCTTGAAAGCGACGTGCCAGATTGAGAGCAATATAATTCTCTATCTTTTAGGAAGGAGTAATCCCATGCCACGAAAGAATTTGGTAACCCTATGTGGGTTAGCGAATTTATTAGTTTAATTTGTTCCACACTGTCATAAGCTTTTGCAATATCTAAAGTTACTAAGGCGGAAACCTGTTTCTTAGAACGATCGAGCTAGTTGTATCCTGCTTTCCAAATCAACATGGGCACACCAAATGGAGCAGCCACGCCTCAATCCAATTTGGCATGGGCTTTTAATTGCATTTTCGTCCAACCAGTTGTCTATTCTAATGTGTAGAAATCTTTCGATTAGTTTTACCCGATTAGATGTGAGTGAAATAGGCCTAATGTTATCCAAAGTAAACCCAGCTCCATGTTTCTTTAATAAAGGAATCATTTTCGTGATTCTCCGCTCGGGCGGAATCCACGAATGTCTAATGGAGTGGTTAACTACTGCAAGTAAATGTTGAGGTGATACTTTATGGGTTATTTTTATTACCGATGCAGTAATTTCATCGGGACCTGGAGCATAATTGGGCAATATTTCGCTACTTGTGCTATTTCCGACACTGTAACCTCTTCAAAGTCATCGCGGTTAACAGGGCACGGCGAGTGGTAAAAGTTAGCAGCCATGAAGCGGCTTTCCAGCCCTCGACCAATATTTTCCAGAAAAGTAGGCAACTAACGTGGCGTTGAAACTATCGATTCGAGGTTTGTTGATCGTGGGATTACTTTTAGAGCTTTAAGGAAGTTGAAAAGTGATTTTCTGTGGCCAGACTTTGAAAGGAATGACGATAGTTATAGCGTGAGAACAATACGACGGCACAGAGACAAGAAGGACACGAAAGGCATGAGCGCAGAAGGACACGAGCGCAAGAAGGACGAGTGTCCTTCTTGTCTCTGTGTCGTCGTATTGTTCTCGCGCTATAACTATCGTCATGCCATACCAACTAGCCCAAGCTGCCAAACTTGTAAATTTGAAAGGAACTCGGAACGTTGGCTATCATAGTTATCCTTCGCAGCGGCAACTGTTCGCTTAAAAATTGCAGCCGCGTATTTGTAATCGCTCCAGTTTCTAGAGCACTAATTATAGAGCAGTTTTCGCCACGTTGCTTTTCTTAGCCTGTAAAGACGTGAACAATCAGAGTTCCAACAATGATCCAAAGGGCGATGTTTAGAGACCGGAACTGTAAATTTAGCTTTATTTAAAGATTGTTTTATAACATCCTTAAAATTGATAACATTTCGCTTTTTATTTACCTCGGTTCGTTTTGACAAAGCCACACGTATAGTGTCTGTTTAAATGTTTTAAAATTAATGTGAGAAGTGGGCTGCCTGATTATTGAAGTCAAGGGACATACAAGCTCGAACAATATAGGAAAATTATCGCTATTTGTACCCGAGTTTAAAGTAGACCATGTAGAAATACAGAGGCTAGGACTACAGAAAGTCAGATCAATCGCAGAATGAGACTGATTGCATACGAACGGGGGAGTTCGATGGTTCATGCATGTTAAATTATTTTTAGCAACAATATCCCACAAGCGCTTTCCACTTATATCTGTACTGAATCCCCACGAAGTGTGATGAGAACTGAAGCCTCCTACCTTTAATATGTTTTTTCTGCAAGACGAAATTACGGTATCTAAAACACTAGAATTTTGAACACCTGACGGAAAATAAGCGTTTACTCACGAAAAGGGAAGGTGTCCCGGTAGAGTGATATCTAATGTTAAAATTTCACTTTCTAAATTCATTATTTGACCTGTAACTTTTACCCGATGTGCAATTTTTGAAGAGATAAACACTGCTAAACCGCCTTATTGTCCTTCATTCTGGGCTTTATTGTGTGCCGCTTCGTCGCCCTTTCTTCATCTGTTTCTGATGAACTACGCGATTAGATGACGATTTTCTACGTAAATGCAAAGACCCACTCGGTTGTCCCTCACAGTGTTACAGGATCAAGCGATGCATTAGGTCTTCTAAAACGGGAAGACGTTAAGAGTTTGTTCAATTTTTTTTTTGCGTGTTGAGAACATGTGGTTTGAGTTTCTAAAGAAAAAAAAAGGAGTTTTCAAATGGGGGGTGCCAAAGGTCTTTGCATGAGATTGCTTTGGGTGGAGCAGAAGCTAAGAGTTTTCAAATAGAGCCTGCGACGCCTTGCACCTTCCCCCTATTCAAGGCCACACTGGTCTTCGCCAAGATCCGTCACTAAAGTAGGTGCCATCATGTTTAGCGCAAATCCTCAGTGGCAGGCTTAGTTGTTCTAGCTAAATTCGAGAAATATCGTCTACAACGCAAAACCCAAACGCTGGTTGGGTCTCGCACATGCGCAGTGGCCTCGATGCTGTTTCTTTTGGGCCCCAAAACGACTGAGGTCCTTGTTCGAAAACTCACTAATACATTTCTCCTTTTTGAGCATTCAGTGTTTGTAGCGGTCAATGCTGCTAGTTGAGCTCGCCAATGTATCGGTGCACGTGCTATCGGTGGATGTTAAGGTCGTAAGTGCGTTGTTGATGTGCTGCAGTCAACGCTTGTGAAATGCTGATTCTGATACTTTTTGAAGTATTTTAATTTGTATTCGTGTATTATGACGTTTTGCATATGTAAGTGATTATATAGCAGACAACTCCAAAATTATGATTTGCTGGGTAGCATTACAGGCGGCCGCCTCACTTCTAAGAGTTCATTAGAATATTAAAAAAAACAACCCATAAGAATTTTCGAGACAGCGTTAGAAGGTAATCAAAGACACTTAACAAGCTGTGTTTAAATGACATTGACGTTTACTGAAAAAAAAATATGGCAGCTTCTAACTAGTCTGCCAAACATGAAGTGAGAGCGCAGCTGGATTGCTGTTTTTGTTTCTCTTTATTTTCTTCTTTTTCTCTTTTAATCCACATGCGCCATGTGAGTTCTTGGAACCATTGACCGGTCAAAAAAAATTGCCCGCAGCTTCCCTCGGGGGAACACTGAGGAGGATGCGGAGCATATAATTGGTTAACGGGGTGTTAAAGTGCGACTTACTTGGGTCGATGGCTAAATTGGTTAACGTGGTTGTGAAATGGGGTGTTAAATTGCGACTTACTTGGGTCGATGGCTAAATTGGTTAACGTGGTTGTAGGAGGGGGTGTTAAATGAGTGAACACGTACACACGTATGCGAAAGGGCGGCGCTGGTCGAAGGGACGTCGATCATTGTGTTTGTGGATTCGTTGGAATTCATTTCACCGCGACCTTGGACGTCGACGCGCCGTACAAACCAACCGACGAGCGGCAACTGAGCGAGCGAGCGCCGACCTTGAGTATATATACAGCGCGACGGCGCATGCACTGTCAGCTGTCGAATGTTCGAGAAGGGGGAGAAGCGCAACGGCGCATGCGCGCGCGTCAGCTGCCGATGTTCTCGAAGCGCGACGACGCATGCGCGCGCGTCAGCTGCCGATGTTCTCGAAGCGGGACGGCCCATGTGCGCTACATTATACAGCTACCGAATGTTCGTGAAGAGGAGAAGCGCACGCGGTGTGTAGAGGAGGAAGGGTGCACAGATGGTGGAGGAGTGAAGCGCGCGCGGTGTGTAGAGGAGGAAGGGATGCACAGATGGTGGAAGAAGGAGGAGGAAGCTTGCGGACGGCGCCGCACTACAAGCCTTGAGTATTAGATGCTCCGCATCTAAAACAAAATTTTGTAATTTTGTCAAAGTGGAATAGCCCAGCTAGAGCCATTGCTTTAAAGAGTGCATACGTCTGGCATGTTCTACTGGACAGGATAAGAGAAGAAACCGAACCGTTCACTTAGAGTGGTGCCAGACTTCGCATTACAATTCAACCTACACTACCTACGGTCAAGAAAATCCGGCCAACGGAAGGGCGTGTTATGTTTTTCGGCAAAGGATCCCTCCCTGAGAGACACAGGCGGACTCTCAGTCGTGTGCCGAAGTTCGCTTGTAAACCTTGCTTGACACCTTCCGAGAAAAAGGTCCTGGCAAGAACTGTCAAACGACGTGCAACCGAAAATGTACGCCCCCGTTTCATCACACAATGCATGACATTATTAGGCAGGACTGCCGATAACAGGGCCTTGCATAACCCTGTGAAATTATTGGTGAATTATGCTGCGAACGATGGTCTTCGCTTTCTCACTTCTGATAAGAAAGGTTCTTTCGTCGCTGTTCCAGGGGATGATTTGCAGGGAAAGGCATGGGCATCTGTCAACAAGAATTTCAAAGTAACAGAAAAAAAAAGGCTTCGAAAGTGAAGGAAAGGACTAGAGTATAAAGTTGGGCATGTTGGTAAGACATAATTAATCGACGTAGCGCGTTTAGAAACATAGGACAAGGGAAGGGACAGGAGGGAGCGCTTACTTCCAACAAAATTTTATTTCGAGGAGCGTACATATATATGCTCATGAAATTCGAAAACAACAGACAAACACATAAAAATCCCTCTATTGCCATGCGCTAAAAACTTATGATCTCAAAAACGACAATTCTTTTTCACAAAGACCGAGAGAAGGATTGCTGACGCAGTTCAGCCCTAATCTACTAATCCTTTCTGCTTCAATTATCTCCCTTGTCACTTTATTTCTGTTTTTTCCTATGATTACCGTACCATGAAAAAGTGGTTTGCAGCCACACGTGCTGCAATGTAGTGCCAAAAAACCATCTCGACCATTTTTTACGTTGCAAGTGTGTTCGCGGAGCCGGTCATTAATTCACCTGCCAGTTTGTCCTATGTAGTGTTTACCGCATGAAAGAGGTATCTGATAGATTACAAATTGCGCGCATGTGACAAACAGTGTTAAGTGCTTTTTAGAGCGTCCCGGTTTTGCATGTGAAACAACTTTCATACACAAGTACGAGAGCTTTTTCGGGGCAGAAAACACCACCTTTACATTGGCCCGCTCTCCAACCTTTTTTCAAGTTGTGGGAGATTTCATGCAGATAAGGCACTACGGCAAGCTTCTGACGTCTTACTGGCTGAGCATGAGGGAGAGCTTGCTGCAAGGACTGAAGCTTCTTGACCAGAATTCCCGCGACGGAAACCTGTACGTGAGAGGGGTAGCCAGCGTCCAGAAGTCGTTCTGCTTGTTCCTTGAAACTACATAGGACAAACTGGCAGGTGTATTAATGACCGGCTCCGCGAACACGCTTGCAACGTAAAAAATGGTCGAGATGGTTTTTTGGCACTACATTGCAGCACGTGTGGCTGCAAACCACTTTTTCATGGTACGGTAATCATAGGAAAAAACAGAAATAAAGTGACAAGGGAGATAATTGAAGCAGAAAGGATTAGTAGATTAGGGCTGAACTGCGTCAGCAATCCTTCTCTCGGTCTTGGTGAAAAATTGCCCGCAGCTTCCCTCGGGGGAACACTGAGGAGGATGCGGAGCATATAAGTGGTTAACGGGGTGTTAAAGTGCGACTTACTTGGGTCGATGGCTAAATTGGTTAACGTGGTTGTGAAATGGGGTGTTAAATTGCGACTTACTTGGGTCGCTGGCTAAATTGGTTAACGTGGTTGTAGGAGGGGTGTTAAATGAGCGCTCGCGGGCAGCATCGGGATCGGCCTCTCGTCACCGACGCTTGCACTCGGCTTCCCGTTTTCGAAAGTCCGGGTCCTCTTGTCGACGCTTACGTTTCAAAGCGGCCGAATCCGGTGCTGCTGCTCGACGCTGACGTCTCTCAGCGGCTTCACGTTCTCTAAGTTGAGAATCTTCCGCTCGACGCCGACGTTTACGTTCGGCGTCGCGAGCTCTTCTCCGCGCTGCCTTGTCTTCGGACGACGACTTGGTTGCGGTTCCGCCAACACTTTGGCCGGCGCTGGTCGAAGGGACGTCGATCATTGCGACCTCGGACGTCGACGCGCCGTACAAACCAACCGACGAGCGGCAACTGAGCGAGCGAGCACCGACCTTGAGTATATATACAGCGCGACGGCGCATGCACTGTCAGCTGTCGAATGTTCGAGAAGGGGGAGAAGCGCAACGGCGCATGCGCGCGTTCGTGAAGAGGAGAAGCGCACGCGGTGTGTAGAGGAGGAAGGGTGCACAGATGGTGGAGGAGTGAAGCGCGCGCGGTGTGTAGAGGAGGAAGGGATGCACAGATGGTGGAAGAAGGAGGAGGAAGCTTGCGGACGGCGCCGCACTACAAGCCTCGAGTATTAGATGCTCCGCATCTAAAAGAATTGTCGTTTTTGAGATCATAAGTTTTTAGCGCATGGCAATAGAGGGATTTTCATGTGTTTGTCTGTTGTTTTCGAATTTCATGAGCATATATATGTACGCTCCTCGAAATAAAATTTTGTTGGAAGTAAGCGCTCCCTCCTGTCCCTTCCCTTGTCCTATGTTTCTAAACGCGCTACGTCAATTAAATGAAGGAAAGGGCTATGGCTATCCTTCAGACACACAATCTGGAATTTACAGTCGCGTCGGTGAAAGAAGGGAGACCGATACATTTAGGTATATCTTTTTTGGTGAAAAGGCACACAAACCGACGATTCCGTTCAGACCAATTTTCACGGAAAGGTATACGTGGCAGAATTTTGTATCATGCTACCTGAAAAAGAATTTACAGGTGCTGCAAATTAATGACCCCTTTGCAGTACGTAACTCTGTATAAATTGTTGAATATCTACATAGGTCCAATCTGGGCCCATGTAATGTTTTTAAATGCGAAGCATTTCTTAGCGAACTTCGGCGACCTTGAGCGTATCTATCTATCTATCTATCTATCTATCTATCTATCTATCTATCTATCTATCTATCTATCTATCTATCTATCTATCTATCTATCTATCTATCTATCTATCTGCCTACGACTTTTAGCTCTCCTAGCCGTTCTAATAATGGTATCGTTACCAAACTTGGTATGGCATGACATGTCTACAAGGAGAACATATTTCACCAGTCGTGACATGAAAATCATGACATGTACGTCATGAATGTCATCATTTACAATTCATGGTCCTCCAGCTCTTACGGTGGTTCGGTTCACATGGCATGTTGCAAAACTGGTATGGTATGATATATTTGCATAACGAACACAAGCGACAGACCCTAGCATGAAAATCATGACATGCGTGTCATGTAACATGACTACTTGCCACGCTCATGATGCCCTCGCGGGCGTTTCGCTAGCGTCACATATACCAAATGCGGTATTATGGTACGTGAATGAATGACGAAGGTATGTGACTGGTGCAAACATGATAATCGTTAGATCCGTGTCATGTAACAACATGACTGCATGCCACGCTCATGATGCCCTGGCAGCCGTTTCGCTAGCTTCACTTATACCAAATTTGGTATTACGGGACGTGATTGAATGACGAAGGTATGAATGGATGACGAAGGTATGTGACTGGTGCAAACATGATAATCGTTGGATCCGTGTCATGTAACAACATGACTACATGTCACGCTCATGATGCCCTGGCGGCCGTTTCGCTAGCTTCCCTTATACCAAATTTGGTATTACAGGACGTGAATGGATGACGAAGGTATGATACTGGTGCAAACAAGATAATCGTTAGATCCGTGTCATGTAACAACATGACTGCATGTCCCGCTCATGATGCCCTGGCGGCCGTTTCGCTAGCGTCACATATACCAAATTCGGTATTACGGTACGTGAATGGATGACGAAGGTATGTGACTGGTGCAAACATGATAATCGTTAGATCCGTGCCATGTAACAACATGACTGCATGCCACGCTCATGATGCCCTGGCAGCCGTTTGGCTAGCTTCACTTATACCAAATTTGGTATTACGGGACGTGATTGAATGACGAAGGTATGAATGGATGACGAAGGTATGTGACTGGTGCAAACATGATAATCGTTGGATCCGTGTCATGTAACAACATGACTACATGTCACGCTCATGATGCCCTGGCGGCCGTTTCGCTAGCTTCACTTATACCAAATTTGGTATTACGGGACGTGAATGGATGACGAAGGTATGATACTGGTGCAAACATGATAAACATGGGATGTGTGTTATTTAACAACATGACTACATGCTACTGTCATGATGCGCTCGCGTCCGAACCGCTAGATTAACATGAACAAACTCGGTATTACGTGACGCCGATGGAGGACATACGTAAATGACACATTCAAACATGATAATCACGACATGCGTGTCATGTAACAACATGACTGAATGCCACACTCATGATGCGCTCGCGGCCCGTTTCACTAGCTTCACATATGCCAAATTTGGTATAACGGGACGTCAATGGATGACGGAAATATGTGACTGGTGCAAACATGATAATCATGAGATGCGTGTCATTTGAGAACATGCATGACTACATGCCACAGTCAAGGCGCCAATACATTTAGATGTGACGCGGTGCGCGTCTCGCCGGCGTTCATTTCGTCGCGTCATGCCGGCGTTGCGACGCCAGGCACCGGTTTTGCTATATACTCGCAGGCATGCGCCGCGCTGCGTTGCTTTGACTCATGCGCGTTTCAGCGCGTCCGACATCCCTCCGTCACGAAAAGAGGGATACGCAGTGTTGTCTGGGTAACGCAGGCGTTCATTGCAAGGTATACTCACATGTGTCCCAACATGTTGCGCAGTGCAATTGCGCTCCTATCTTTCATGAAGCTAAAGTTCTATCGACCCACCGAGATCAAACCACACGAGAAATTATTGAAGCATATAGCACAAAAAAAAAGTGGCGTACCTCCTATAGCCCTAGATGACCACCCGCCATGGTGGTCTAGTCATTCTTTCGCCGGCACTCGCACGCGTCGGACGCAGGAATCATGGGCTCCCGCGGAGCGGCTAAGGCGGTCCTTGGTGGCCGCGGAAACAGGATTACAGACGAAAGTGACAAGGATTTTGAGATCATCTTGCCGAATCTGCCAACAGGACGTATTGTTTTGAATACAGTGTTTTTGCACGGTGATATTCGAGTGAGGCCTTTCAAGGTCGAAGATTTCCGAGATGCCCTGGACAACGAACGACTGCTTCCTGACGTAATTGCATTGGGCGCCCACCAGATCAACCATGTGTGGGCCGTCACCTTCAACAGCCAGGAGGCGACGAAGAGGTTGACTGAACTAAAATAACTCCAGGTCAAGGGACGCCGCTGCCTCGTTATCGACCCTCAGGAGCAGAAGGTGAGGCTGCGCCTTCACTGGCTGTTACACGGCGTTTCGGACGAAGATGTCCGCACGGCGTTGGCAGCATTCGGGAAAGTTACAGAAGTGACCCAGGAACGCTGGCGTGTGGAAGGAGTAAATGAGAAGAATTCGACGACCCGCACTGTTTTCATTAAGCTGAAAAGCGGTATGAAAGTCGAGGACCTACCTCATCAGATACGAGTCGCCGGTGAATTAGCCTTAGTGGTAGCCCCAGGTCGGCCTATGCAATGCCTGCGTTGCAGCGGAACAGGACATGTGCGTCGCGAGTGTAAGGTGCCTCGGTGCTCGCGCTGCCGGCGTTTCGGGCATGGGGACGCGGAATGCGTCCGTTCGTACGCCGCAGTGACCGCGTCAGCGGAGGCCGAAGGACGTGACATTATGGACGTGACAGAAGCAGAGGACGCGGCTGACGGTTGCGGAGATCAAGTCGCAGAAAATTTGAACTCCACATCTGCAACATCAGTAGACGAATCTACACCGGCACCTGTGGACACTCGACCAGGTTCTGCAGCTGTATCGACCGAGACAGCTGACAATGCAGTGACAGACGCAGGCTGTGAAGTAGCCGGAGCGTCTGCCCATGCGTCGGAGCAAGGCCAAGTTGTCGATGATGCCTCCTGTGGCGTTGGTTTCGACATGAAGATAGACGGAAACACGTGCAACGCCAGCCGCGTCTCTTGGCCCAGCGGTGCCGTTTCAGCCATTAAAAGACCATTGGAAGAACCTGTGAAGACGGGAGACAAGAACAGTGCAAGTAGCGTGGAAGAACCACCGGCAAAGACGCCGACTGGCAGACGCACCAGCATGAGAGCAAGAGCTGGTGGCACCACGGACAAAAAAGCTGTGAACAATTCAATTCTACTGTGCAGTGAAACCGGGCGGTCGGACGGTCCTGGAGGCGTCTAGCGTAGCGCTAGACGTGCAAGGTAAGCGCCATGCTCCGGGCCTAACTCCTCCACATGGTTGTAATGGCGCCTCAAGTATCATTTAGCTTCGCCACGCTGAATGTTAGAGGCTTGGCTTCAAAGAAGAAGCAAAGCCAAGTCTACCGGTTGTTATTGGAAGAAAATCTGGATGTGCTTGCAGTGCAGGAGACGAAAGTTGAAGGCGAGGAGGAGACTGGGAGCATGGTGCTTAAGTTTACATCACGGTATTTTGCCACTGTGAGCCAGGCCATAGGCACATCAGGGGGATGTGTTCTATTTGTTAGAAAACTGCCAGGATTAGTCATAGAAAATGTATTTTCTTGCTCTTCAGGCCGAGTAGTATGGTGTGATATTGTTTATTGTGACACTGAATGGCGCATTATATGTGTTTATGCCCCAACTATTGGCCAGGAAAGATCGGGTTTTTTTTTTTCAATTTACGACAACATATGTGTACCGGTAGGAAACTCTTATTGGTGGGTGATTTCAACTGTGTCTTGAATGAAAGTGATAGATCAAGCAGGCGCAACGTTAAAGATAGAAGCAGTGATGTCCTGGCACAGGTGATTATTGAACACGAATTAGTAGATGTAGCGGAGTGTTTGCATAGCTCCCGAGATGTGAAGTATACCCACTTTCAAGGCACAAGTAATGCCCGATTGGATCGACTTTACCTTACTGCAGATGCGATATCCCAGTGTAGCAGTTATAATGTTGTCCCTGTTTCCTTTTCCGATCACTGTCTTGTAAAATGCAATATCGGGTCAAAAAAGAAAGGAACGCCTTTTCTTGGGAACAGTGGAAAATGAACTCTAACCTCTTAAGGGATGAGTCGTTTAGCACATCAGTTATTAAAGAAATAAGTAATATTAACATAGAGTGTATGGACAAAATAGGAGAAGAATGGGAGCTATTCAAGCAGCGAATCAAAATAAAAGCAATAGAGAGATCTAGCGTTTTATCTTTTGAATCTAAGAAGAATGAGAAAGAGCTTAGACGAACACTTGAGAGACTAACAGCTCTTGAATGTGAAAAACCTGGAGTATATGGTGACGATTTGCGGAGTATCAAACAGAGGATAGAGGTATGTGAGGAGGAACGCTATCGCGGAGCGCTAGTGCGAGCCAGAGCAACATCAATGACTGTGGATGATCGCCCGACGAAGCGAGCGCTTGGATTAGAGAAGAGTCATGCCAGACGAAATCACATAGATGCCATTGAAGTCGACGGTATCGAAGTTTCAGACAATGAGAGCATAGGACGAGCGTTTGGCAAACACTACGAAGGACTCTTCGCTGCCACGCTCATTGATTCAGAGGCATTTAAGCAGGAGTTCCTTAGCAGAATGCCGAAGTTTTCAGATAACACCAAATCAGCTTTAGAGCTATTTATAACGCCAACGGAAATAGAAAGGGCTATAGATAAAATGAATCCTGGTAAATCTCCAGGGCCGGACGGGCTTAGTGCGTCGTTTTATAAGGAGTTCAAAAATGAATTATCCCAAGTACTTGCAGATGTCTTCAATCAAGCTTATAAACTTAATGTCCTCCCTAGGTCCTTTAGTGAAGCACATACAGTTTTGATACCTAAGACAGAACACTCGGGGAAGTTAAAATTAGTTTCTTCGTATAGACCAATATCACTAACTAATTGTGATTACAAAATTTTAATGAAAATACTAGCATGGCGACTTCAAGGGGTAATCAAAGAATTAGTAGGGCCTCACCAAACATGCGGGATTATGGGACGCTCCATTGTGACTAATATACACAAGATGCGCTGCGTGCTCGAGTGTAGCGATGCCAATCAAGTAGGGGTAGCCATTCTACAGATTGATCTTGAGAAAGCTTTCGATTGTGTTTCCCACAACCTTCTGCTTGCCATTCTTGACCATGTCAACGTTGGTTTTGTAATCAGAGAAGGAGTATCTATGGCATACCGGAACTGCACAACACGACTGGTAATCAATAAGACGCTAGGAGATACAATTAACATAAAGCGTTCTGTCCGTCAGGGCTGTCCGCTGTGCCCCCTACTTTTCAGTTTATATATAGAATCGTTGTGCTTAGCAATAGCTCAAAACAGTTGCATTCGTGGCTTTAGATTACAAGAGTCCGAAGTTAAAATTTTGGCATATGCCGACGATGTGGCTGTTTGTTGTATCGATCAAGATAGTGTTACCACTACCATCAGTGTGGTTAAAAGGTTCGGCAAGGCAACTGGCAGTCTAGTAAACTGGGGAAAGTGTCTGGGTTTCTGGCATGGAGAGTGGTCGTCAAAACCAGACTATTTTGCCAATGTTAAATGGGTGACCACACCCGTCAAGTACTTAGGGGCGCCACTGGAATTTTATAAAGATAATGAGAACTACTGGCAAGAACAAGCAAAAGAAATCCGGACGAAAGCTAATAGATGCAACGGTAATCATCTGTCAGTGTTTGCTAGGGCGACTGTCTGTAATCTTTTCTTTGCCACAAAACTTTTGTATGTGATGCAAGTATTGCATTGTTCAAGGGCAAACATACAGAAGTTCCATCGTATCTTCGCAGTGTTCGTGTGAGCTTCGAACTGGGAGAGATGCAGTCGAACTAATCTGTTTCGAAAAGTGAAACATGGAGGGCTTGGTTTAACACATCTTTTCATACGCCAAGTCGTAAATAGGTTCTTTTTTTTTTCGCTACACAAGGGACCCTTTCTTACGTACAGTGTGCCAAATGAGACTGATGCGGGCTTTACCTGTATATGTGGTTAGCACGAATGACATGACCGGTGCTGTGCGCGGGTATCTTAAAGAGGTTATTCTAAGTGTACGGTTTTTATCTGTTAGATTTTCCAATGAATATTTGTTTTCAGTGACTCGAAAGAAGTTGTACAAAGATGTATGCGATGTTGTTTTGCCTGAACCGCTGTACCGTGCCATGTACGCTGGAGGTGAAGGGAAAGATGTGCTTAAACGAGTGAAGAGAATGCAAGTGGCTCCTGGCGCGAAGTCTTTCTTTTTCAAGCTGCACACAGGTACACTATCAGTCAGGACATTTCAAGCAGACCGTGGTTTTTACTTACCTTGGGGGACAAATTGCCTTATCTGTAAAAAACCGGAAAATATTGACCATGTTTTCTTACATTGTTGGGAAGGAGTATATTTTTGGGATGTACTTCAAAGGACGTTACAGAAAGAATTACCTTTAAATTCATATGGTATAAGATTTCTGCCAATAGTGGACGAAGAGGGAATGCCTTTTGATTTGATTATGCTATGTGGACTTCACTGTTTATGGCGGGCCCGTATGGCGGGTTTCTATCGCGATCAAGATGCACGGCCTGCACGAATGTATTTCCGTGAATGTATGGCCAAGTATGTTGAACTGCAGAAAACTCAGGAGATTTTACCTGAGTGGTTGTCGAGGGTGGAGCCCTTGGCAGCACTTAGGGAATTTTAAGTTTCTGTCGGACTGTTACTGCTTGTTTTTGTTCTGCTTGTTGTTTGATGTATGCGCCTGTAAACAGGCAATAAAGCAAAAAAAAAAACCATGGTGGTCTAGTGGTTAAAGCGCTCCGTTACTGACCCGTAGGTCGCGGGATCAAATCCCGGCCGGGGCGGCTGCATTTTTGTTGGAGGCGAAAATGTTTGAGGTCTGATTGTTAGATTTAGGTGCACGTTAAATAACTCCAGGTGGTGGACATTTTCAGAGCCCCCCGCTACGGCTTATCTCATAATCATATGGTGGTTTGGGGAAGTTAGACGCCACATATCTATCACTCAACCTCAACGATTGCTTTTTTTTATTTTATAGCCCCACATGATAGTGAGGTTGGGTTCTTATATAAGACGATATTTTGTATTGTTGGAGAGTACACGTGGGGTGTATCAGGAATTTTTTTATTGTTTAAGATATCAGCTGACCTGTCATTTTCTTGCTTTAGTGGGTCACAAGGGTGTGAAGGTTGGTGTGTTTTTTTTTTGTTTATGTTTTCCAATAAAAATTCTCTTTCGAGTCAGCGCTGCGGTTTGCCGCTTCTTCTCTTGTATCCGCGTAGTCGTGCGCTGTGTTAAAATATGTGCATTTACTGCCACCAACTGGCCCAGCTTTCAGTCGTTCTACGAACATGAAGATAGCAACAGTCGACCCAGCCAATGGTTCCAAAGCTATGCACGCCAGTGAACGAAGAGCCCGAGCACGTATACAACAAGCGAATGCTAAATATAGGGAACAGTAAAAGCAACTGCGGCTGTGAGAAGAGGCCAACGGTGATATGGCCGTAGTTAGATCCATGAGAAATGTGAGCTCGCGCTTGGTTAAAGCCTGAGTTTCTGTCTCTGGAGTTTGCACATTCGTGTCTTGTATGCCACTATCTGTGACCGAAATCGGACAACTCTGCGCGGAGAATCAACGTAGAAGCATCCCAGTATCGCTTAGATAAAGCCTATCAAAGATCTAGAAGCAACCAGACTAACTTTCAGAATTGTCGAGATGTCTGTTTCAAGCTTTGCACTGCTTTTCTTTTGGTTGTTGTCGTTTGCTTTTCTGTATTCATTTTGAAGGTGCATTTTGAACTTGCTTGTACATGTTGAATGTATACATTAAAATTTTCATAAAATAATTTCCCAATTTGAATTTTCTTTGATCCTTTCATTGAAGTAATCTTGTGCTGGATTGTGGCACTTACCTTAACCAATCTTTTAACACTGTTATTTATTTATTTATTTATTTATTATTATTCATTTACTTATTTGTTTACAGAACACTACAGGCCCAAAAAGGGGCCCAAGCAGGGGGCCAATGTCCAATGAAGTGCATTTGAACAACATGAAACGCTTACAAACGTTAGAAAATGTCAGTAATACATATTGAGAAAAAATAACACTAATAAATATAAAACAAATAACAAACATGAAAAGAAGGAAGGCGCAAACATACGATTGTTAAGAAGGAACAATGCAAAATGTAGACACCAAAAGTAGCCAAAAACTGAAAGTAGACACCTAAATATAGTCAAACGTAAGATGTTCACATATTTAATGATAAAGACAGATTATTAAGAGCACGTGATATGTAGATACTCACATGCTCGTGAAAAAAAAAAGAAATAAACTCTTTCCAGAAGTGTTTGTAATAGTTTATTAAACTGTGGATCAGGGAGCACGAGCTAACCAATCAATAAAGGTATAAATATAATACATGAATGACTGTAGGGTGAAATGATTACATGCTCTAAAAGATTGGCGTTAGAAAGACGTGAAAAGGGTAGGTTGTTCTAATCTGTTATGGTGCGTGGAAAAAAGGTATACTTGAAAAGATTAGTTCTTGTACGATAAGGTGTTAAAGAGTCAGCGTGACGATGCCGGGTTTTACGAGCTGCAAATGGTTCTAAATCATGACTTGGGTTTATAGCAAAAAGAATATTTTTGAGCGAAAACAAAAATTTTAGTCTCTGAATTTTTCTGCGCAACTGAAGTGGTTGAATGCTGTGCTGTGTCATCAGACTAGATGGTGAAGCGCTATTACGATATTTAGTAAAGATGAATCTCACAGCTTTACGCGGAATCATTTCTAGAGTATCAATGTTAGTATTGGTGCATGGATCCCAGACAACGCAGGCATATTTGGGTTTAGGTGGCTAATTGGCTAATTTCCTTGTGGCGAATTGGCTAATTTTCTTGTTATATTTTTAAGAAATGCCCAAAATGTTTGCGGCGTGGAGTGAATAAACTATGGTAGTGCATGATGGAAGCACCAAGGTTTGGCATGCCACATCTTTTGGTTTAAGTTATTTTGTATTTCTTGGATAGCTTCGCGTGAAGAACGCCGCCGTCTTAAGCGCTGAACTCTTCTTTTAAGAGGCAATATATCTCTTGAAATACAGGTAGTAATTTCACATGTTGGTCTTTAACGTGACAGGACAGGGTCGATTATTATTTACTCGTTTCATTATTGGCGACATGGGACTACCATTAGCACGTAGCATGACTTCGCAAACGAAGAGAGAGAGAAGAACTTTATTGTGTGCCCATAATCAGTTCAAAGAGAATGGAAAAGGTGGGATATTCTCTTCTGTTTTCTTCCCATATTAACAAATATTCCCAACTTCTGGCCTTCAGGAAACGATGAGCACTTAAAAACCTAATGAATGTTTCTCATGAATGCAATAGGAACGATGAAGCACTGAGAACTTTCTTAGTGTGAAGAATTCTGGACATACTGTAAAAGAAATATAATCTTCATTAAAAAGTGTTCAAATGCGATTTTGAAACTATTATAAAAAGGGGTAGGTTGTGCTCCAAACAAAACAAACTTATGCACCCCAAACACGGGGCGTTTCTGCTTAAAATATTTCTTTTTACATGCCGCTGCAGCTAAACAAAAGCAGCACGAACCATCAACAAAAGGGAAAGCAAATGTGAAATAAGAATTGAGAAAAAAAATACACAGCTTGCATAAGTAAGGCACGTGGTCTTTGTCACGTAAGAGCCCACTGTACCGTAGTGATGTCTAGATGTGAATTGTGTCATTATTCTTTATTCTACAGCCCTGCCTTTTAAAAGGTAATGCAATATAAGCTGAAGGTGTTGAAAAATGTACCGTTTACAGGTTGGTCATTTCGCCCATTCGGCCTAATTGTCAGGCATACTTGTTCTAGTGTCTGTGTGTTTTCTCCTGTTTTCGATTATTTCTCGCATAACGCAGATTTATAGAACCTAATCGACATGCGCATTTGGTGCATGTTCCTTCGCACTAAGCTTAGTCAGGGCTGAGATATTAGCATCCGTTTCTGATTGGCTATTCATGCTTTTCTGCTAGAGAAATGAACAGCCGGTAGTGCACATGCGCATGCGGTGAGTGGGCGAAAGTAATTTGGAGTCTGGAAGCTTATCTTTTTACTATCAAAATAAGCTAGATGCTTTCCATGCACTGTTGCGTCAAACTTTGATGGCATGAGCAGCAATCATTCCAGAAGAAGACTTTCTTTATCGAGTAACCTAACACCACAGGATTTTACGCAAAAATTCAACTTGTCTGAAAGAGACAACATGCACCAATTTTCTTAGTGACTTTAATGCTTCAAGTCTGCCGCCGCCAAGTCCGGATGACAATTTCATTATTTCCTTGATTGTGGACGATAATGTGGTTTGTAAGTTGAAACATAACTTATGCAACAAAAAAAATCACAAATGTACGGGTATACATATACCTAACTAAAGTACATACCCTTCCGCTTCCTCTGATTGCATCACGAGTGCCTCCGCTGCTTCTGTGGCAAGATTCTGCCCTATGCAGTATGTCTTCTGCGATGAAGCTACACGCCCACTTGATGTCAGCTGTTTTGGAACTGATAATTATTCAATGAGGATAGAAGCAGGTCCGTAAGGGGCGCTATAGGTAGTACTATAATTTTCACTTTGATGTGCGCCCACAATAAACAGCAAATTGTGAATTTATTTTCCAAGGCCATCGCCAAAGAAACGTAATTCGAATTGGTGACCACTTTTGATGAACAATAAGTACCTAGCTCTTCCTGCTGCTTTAAATGTCTAAATGTAATTGTAAATTAACCTGTTCTACGTGTATAGACTTCTCTATGTGAATGGACTTGGTGCTGATATAACTTTTACTTATTGACTGATTTATGCAAACTGTCTTTCGGCCAGTGTTTACGTAATTTTTTTCTTTATCAATAACCCAATGGAAGCAACATACAATGAAGCCAAGGATGGTATGAGGGACGTCTGTAGTATGTGTAGTAATGACGTTATAAATGTGGAGACATGAAAGTGGCGACTGAACATACAGCCATTAAATAACGCGCCAGTTGTCCTGCTTACTTGTTTCATTAGATGGTGTTTGATATACAAAAACGAGCCCTTAATTCATCTGCCTTCTATATTTTGTATGGATGCGATCCTTAGCGAACCTACTCTGTGAAAAAGACTGGGCAGCGCTATATAAAAGGGACACCATCTGCTGAACAGCAGTTCGAGACTTGCCATCTTCAAAGCACCCGCTGCATGGCAAAACACATTATCAGCCAGCCGCGCTTTGCACGCTGTGATCAGTACACAAAAAACTTAAACGGCGCTTGAGCTTCGCCTTCAACAGTAGAACGCGATAGCGTAATCGGGCCACGTGATCATTGCCTCCAATCGTGCCGCAAGGAAACAAATGTTTGGGCGCTTAACACTGATCGCTTAAAACTATCCTAGGATATCTACTGGATGTGCAGTTTCCAAGTGCCCACTACGTCATAGGTAATCATTGTGCTAATTGTCATAGCATCCGTAAGGTGCTACGTGTAAAAGGCGGGAAGCTTGAAACCATTTGTATTGACACCTGATGCAATTTTGGGACTCTTCCACGCAATACGTCAAGGACCCTCCTGCCACTATACATGGCATTCATGTAGTGTTTTTGTTTTTTTCGAAGCTGTTTCAAGCAATGACGTTACTTTGTGGTAGAATACCTGCTTGCCATGCAGGTGGCCTGGGTTAGATTCTCACCTCGAACGGAAACATGGTATTATTTACTTTTATTGTATATTTCTCGATTTGTCAGTCACGGACGAGATTAGTTTTCCCTCGAAACCAACGACACCAACGCCGAAACTTCTGTGGAACGAGGTGCTCGACACGATCGTGTTGAAACGCACACATGCCTCCTTTCCTGTATTTTTGCCGCAGATTTCTGCATGTCCCCGCAGTTCGCCACGGCTTGCAGAGAGATCTCATGGGCCTGCATGACTGCATTATACGCTCGCTCACTCGGGAATTGAACCGTCTGAGCATAAAGTAAGGCCAAGAGGTCACAGCGCGTGGCAGACGAACACTGCGCAATATGCAGTGCGTGGTGATCCTTAACCTCACGGTGCACTGTCTACGATAGCTCAGTGCAAACGAATTGAGTGACACTATTGTGGGAATCACCCGTATTACTCTCGAAAAGCCCAAAGTTTGTCCCCGTTTTTTTTTTTTAAATCAGAATTATTGGCTCTTTCACGACCGTTCATTTCTCGCGGTCAGGGTGGGCGTTCAACTGCATACTGTGAATCGTGCGAAAGAAGAGAAAGACAACCGCGCTCGAGTGTTGGTTCACATAAAACTTTAAAAAAGGGGGCACCGCCCACAAAAGTGTGCGCTTTCAAGAAGTGGGGCTTCAACGCGACTACACGAAGAATAGCGTCGCGACTCTCGTTCGATAGAATTTGTTGCCGCCTTTCAAAGGAGTTCGTGACAGCTACTCAAACCACGAAACGGCCTGTTTCGTCTTGAAAAGTATGTACCTCCAGTTTTATGACCCCGGAGAGCGTTGACAGGAGCGTAGCCTTTCACATGGCTTCGGCATCTTGACTACGTTTTAGCTCTGGCTTCTAGATGTTTGTCCTTAAATACCCGATCATTTCATGACATTCTGAGAGGTGGCACCGCAGCATCTTTCTACTCCAGGGCTATTAGCGAAATACCTTGAATTATTCGAGAGATGCCAAGTGTGAAACACAGCTTCGCCTTTTCCCTCCTTTATTCAAGAATGCGAACTTAAAACGTCTTTTTTTTTTTCGCTAGCTGTAAACTTGGCAGGTCGTCCGATGCGGACATATGACAGTCAGTTGTCAAACACAGCGATGTAAGCGGCTCCTTTTTGCTACAGCTTCCACATTCCTAGTGGTTGCATGTTAAGAGATCTCCTCGACAGTTGGTATTTCTGAACCTAAGATTGAGTATTTTGCATCCGTCTGTCTTTGGCTAACCACATAGTGGCTTTGTCTCATCCCTTAAGCAAGACAGAAATCACGGTTTCTTACCACAAAGCCTTAGCAATGAATACAATAGCAGCGCACTTAAAAAGAAGTAATGCTAGAAGCTAACCTACCTAGCATCTGTCCTATAGCGTAACTCAACAAAATGATGACGTAAGGAAACGCGGACGCTGCAGCGAGCGCAACGACCTTCGTTCTGTCTGTCGCTTCAACGCGAACTCAGCAGTGAGACCACAACATACACAAATGTATGAAGATTATGGCTGATCAGTGATCACTGTCAAGGTAGGCCTCGCTCAACCGCATCCGGCCGTTCAAAGCACGCAGTTTCTGCCGAAGCCACACAGCCCACCACCTGAAGGGACACCACCATCGCCTTTCGTGCACGTCCGGTTCTCTTCCCCTACGCTTCAGCAGCGATTGTGGGCTGCGCTCGCACGCTATCACACGCACATATAATCTACTAGACTATGTTATCTTCCCTGCACTTTCTATGAAAAGTAATGGTGAAAGTATCACAAGTGAAGTTATCTTAACCCCAACCCCCACCCTCTCCCGATTGGAATTGGCTAGTGAATACGTGTACTGTTCAGTGCCGGCACTTGGAGGAACCACTTTAAAATGAAAATACATTTGAGGAAACGTTGGTGGTGGGGTATGGACCTGACCCAGTGCTTAGAAGCCAACGACTGTGTTACCCTCTAAATACATTGTTTATTTTTATTTGCAAGTATGCCTACACCGTCTTCAAAAAAAATTTTATGCCTGTCCGTCTGTCACGTAACACGAATGAATATAAATGAATAAATGAATAAAACAGGATATAAATTGTTGGCGGAGGCGGCTTTCAAAACTACGGCCCTACGTTGAGAAGCTCAGTGTCTTATCACCCGCGCTTGAAGAGGGTGAATAAGTCAGAATGCCCGCACATGAATGTGTTGAACAGGTGCTTTAGAACCGCTTTTAATCACTTTCGTGCGAATTGTCGGGGTGTATGTACCGACACCTGCTCTCCACCCACGGGGCAGGTGGGATGATTGGGACACCTGCGTAATGTTTCTGTGAGAGAGTATATTCAGCAGGTTCGTGCTGTAACCTGCTGAACCAGACGGCACCACTAGCAAAAGCGAGAGAGGCCGTGGCCGGCTCGGGGGACTCATGCAGCCGCCGAGCAGAACAGAAAGACGTTCCGACAACCCAGAGCGAAGAATCATCTGTTTATCTAGCTAACCCGGGTGTAATTATGTGAAATGAACTTCATTACTGAAGAAGCTTTAGGCCTAAATCAAACGAGCACACATAACAGGACGGCGCTTGCCCTGTTCTTTTGCGTTACGTATCCTTCTTTATTTTGCGCCAAAGTTTCCTCAGTCAGTAGCAACTAGCTCAGTTCAGAACTCTGCAAAAATAAACTCCTTGTATCATTTCGAAACCTCAACGTCATCGAGCTATGGAGAAAGAACATTTTTTTTTTTAAAAATGTCAAAGAACGGCGCATTCTGAAAATGGCTTATTGAAATCTTTCCTAAAAGGGGAACAAAAGCCATCATTAGGCAACCACCTGAAGTTTACTAGAGTGTTGTAGACTATATAAAACTTTGGCTTTGCGCAAAAATAATGCTAAACACACCTCATACCTGATCACTCTTGTGGTCAGAGAAACAGCTCTTTAGTGGCATTGCGTTAGCGAAGGCGTATGGTGTGGTCATTCACTCACTCACTCACTCACTCACTCACTCACTCACTCACTTCGCCACTTGATTACGCCAAACTATCGTAGATTTCGTTCCGTAAATAAGCCCTTGTACATGACCAAAACATCATTTGTGAAAAAACAAACTACCACTATTGCCGCTTGTTCTTTTCAAGACGCATCTCGTTACACCCTCCTAGTCTTACTGCAAATAGAGGTATGCAGCACCAACCTTGTATGTCGTGAATAAAAAACAAAAACATAAAACTTGTTTATACGCAAAGCCGTGCTCAATAAAAGCTGGCATGTAGCTAGAAGAGAGGCTCTCTCTTCTAGCTACATGCCCACTTTTATTCGTTTGCTTCTTTCTTGCTAAGCTCCCACGTGGTGACCTTTAACCTTAACGGAGGACGCTACGTCTGCGTGCAGTGCTGGCCTGTGCACCCGACTTCGATAGCACTGCAGATGAACGCAATTTGTTTTTCCTATAAGCTGCGTGATCGTCAGACGCTTATGGTAACGAACGAGAAATGATTGATTGATTGATTGATTGATTGATTGATTGATTTGATTTGATTTGATTGATATGTGGTGTTTAACACCCCAAAATCACTATACGATTATGAGAGATGCCGTAGCGGAGGGCTACGGAAATTTCGACCACCTGGTTTCTTTAACGTGTACCTAAATCTATGTACATGGGCCTACTTCATTTTCGCCTCCATCGAAAAGGCAGTCGCCGCAGCCGAGATTTGATCCCGTGAGCTGCGGGTCTGCAGCCGAGTATCTTATCCACTAGACCACTGCGGCGGGGCGATGAACGAGAAAGACCAATGGTGCTTCTAAGTCGCCATGTCATCACAGCAACACAGATGCGGGTATACTCACTCCCTGTTACCCTTTGGTGATTCGACAAACATAATGGCGAAACCTATTTGCTTCAAACTTCAAGTGGAATACATAGCATACGCGGACCTTACGTGCTTACTTACATGATCCGCACTTGCTTACGTGATCACGTCGCTTCTCCAGAATGCTACCTAAACTCTCAACGATGTACAAACGACCTTTTCCTCGAAAAACCACATCTCGTGTTGTAATACGAAGTCTATTGGCAGAGCATATGTGAACGCGTCTTCTCTCATAGAACAACCCGCGAATTTATCGAACAATGCAAACCCCAACTGGGCACGGAGCCTACAGCTGGACCGCGGCCGTTCTTACCGGACTACTACCGCTGCATGTGCGCGTTCTCAGAGCTCTAAAACGCGGCACACGAACACGCTGTGTGCAGTCCCCGTGGGCACGATGTTCACGGAGTCTGGAACATCATTCGAACTGCCTAGCACAGACATATAACTAGAGTACAATGAACCATCAGCAGTAGATCCTGTCAAAGCCCATGCGTCTTTACCTCGATCATAACGTGAAATAGCTTCATAACTAACCTCGCTTAGACACGCCGTGAAGGAAGCTGCTTTGCTGCTATGCTCTTCCCCCATCCACTGGTGAAGTAGTGTTGGCCGCTCAGCAGCTTCCACACCTTCATTTATATCAGCGTGACGTGACTTGTTGAAAGCACCAAATAGTTAGCGATGTCAGATCGACGTTTCGCGTAGCATCGTTACCGATGCGCGGTTCGTGCGGGTCGATGCCATCACACATTTGAATTATTGCTCGGTAACGTACATTAGTCGGTACCACAAGCTCTTCATGGCAGAACGGGAAAAGCGCGTGCACGTTTTTCTCACGCCATATCACTCGAATGACGGTACTATATACATGCACACGCGGTACTACATGCACGCGCAGATTGACAAGTCTGACTCAGTGCTGACAAACATGGCGGTCGCTCACTTTGCTAGCTCAAAATGACGTCGCGTGCAACCAGTGCATAGTGCGTATTTCAAACACTCAGTGGACAAAATCTTTTCGAGCTTCCTATGCACTCACTTTGTGGTCTTATGGAAATAGGGGCAGTAACGTGTGTGCCTTTTGTAGTGGGTGACCCTCTTCAAAACCATCGAGTTATTATTATAATCGCATGCTCTGACGCGCAGAGGAATATATCTTCCCTGTTTACACAATCAGAGCAGTAATTGTCTTGATTGACAACCATGGGTCTGTCATAGAACACCCGCTCACCACGCAAACGACCCGGGTTCGGTCCTCACTCGGACCCAGAATTTTTATTGTTTATTTTATTTGCAACTTTTACGATCAGTTTGTTGGTCATGCAAAAGATGAATATTTTTCTATCACAACGAACGACACCAATGCCCCAATTCCTGCGAAACGAGCTCTTTAATGCTATCGCATTAGAGCGCCCTGTATATAAAATATTGCGATGTTTATGTAAGCTTTTTGCATTACAATACGTCGTTGAAAACCTTACATCACGCGAGAGTAACATCTTTGAATAGCGTAAAGGTGATATGCAGTGACTGATTAGAAAAGTTTCGTGCCTTCAGTTCATCCCCGTACGCATTGGTGACCACGTCTATGAGGTAACAGCATCTACAATGCTGCAGCCATACAGGCCGCGAACGGGCTTCTCTCTTTGACGAAGACAAAGCTGCGAATCTCGGCGAGCATCACCGCCACGCCCCGACAAGCAACACTCGCTGAGGGGCGATTGACAGGCGCCTGAAAACAAGACGTTCACGAAAGGAACGCGCTACGCCGCGGCGCGCAGTGTCTGAAGCCAAAGCCGCGACGAGGCTCAGAGACGTTGCCACGGAGCGCGCCTCTAAAGCCTCCCGAACGTCAGGCCTGTCAGCTGAGGAGTCACATTCTGCGTCTGTCGCTCCAGTGAAACGGATCTACGAGACGAGCGTGGGGAGTGGAGTGCGCGTAGAATGCCACGTCGCTGAGGAAGGATTTTAGAAACATGTCGCTAACCTTATTGTAAAGGCAGCGACAACAAAATTGTGTCAGGCTTGTAGGTCGCGACTGAGCGGGAAAACGGGAAGAAATAAACAAAAATCTTTTTAAAAGTGTAAAACCTTACGACACGTGCTTTTGTTCCCATCGGAGTCGGCTTGTGTATGGCGAGACACGGTGATCTTTGATAGATCTCCCGCCGCACATGTGGCTCTATAGTTTTTCGCGGCGAATGCATGATGCGGACAAGCACCCGGTCGTATGCGGGATGAATAATGAATTCACGGCCCGGGAGTGGTAGAGTCGATCGCCTACGCCCACGATGTCTGAACCGGAGGTAAAACCGCTGTACTGACAGTACTCGAGTTTCAGGTGGGCCATATGCAAATGAGAAAGCCCTCTTCTCTTTCAACATCTTTCAACAGAGTTGGTGAGACGGGAATAAAAAAAAGTGTTATCTGTGCATTTTTTCTTGTCATTAGCCAACGCAGGTGGTTGTAAAATACCGCTGAGGCAGAGCTTTGTTTGCCTCAGCCGGAACGTAGACGCGCTTTGCTCAGTAGCGTATTCATCTCGTTTATTTTGCATGTTCAGTGGCACGAATTAATGTTTGCAGTACAACGCAATACCCGTGATAGGTAGTACGCATATTTTTATGAAGTTTATTTGTAATAACCAGTATGGAAATGGCAAAGTGATAGCCGAACGAAGCGCAGAAAAACTTATGTTTACAGCATAAAAGGTCAAAGTAAATCGTCAGATGCTTGCACATTTCGTGCTAAGCACACGCAGACACACACACACACACACACACACACACACACACACACACACACACACACACACACACACACATGCACTAGGCTGATGTAAAAATAATCTTAACACAAAAGACTAATAATAATAATAATAATAATAATAATAATAATAATAATAATAATAATAATAAATGCACTGAAAAACACAAACAAGAGGCGGTCTATGCTATTTTGTTAGTATATCTCTCAACAAGCAATTTTATAGATTCTGTCGTTTTCTCATGTACATCTGTGCTACTTTTTGTTCTTGGTGATTTTGGGATCTTGGTTTTGGGACGTTAAACCCCACAAATCAATCAATCAATCTTCTTGGTGATTACATTTTTGTACTTTAAGTATGTATTACCGGAAACGCACAAGTTCTCCTAAATTATACAATGCCATGATTGCGTGTATCGTTTCTTGTACAGTGTGGTGTATGTTATGGATTAGCAATTCAACCGATATTTTATTCCAGCATTTCATGCGCAGGCATACGAGGAAGCCAACAGTAAATGAAGTACAAACAAATATTTGCCTGCAGGTTGTCACGGTGATTATTCTAGTCATGTATCACATGAATTTGAGGACTCTATGTCGCATTTGACAGTTTCCGCCATTGCTGATAAGGTTGACCAAACTGATCTAGCCAAGGGGGGTGTTGAGTGTAAGGTGCAGAGCCCTTAAGTGTTTCAATGTTTCGTGGGTGTCTACACACGCGTGCATACAAACACACGCATAAACTCGCTATTGTTATCGATAGTGATACATATTCTTTCACTTCGTCCTTGAATCAACTGAATGAAGTCTTCTATTCGTTCAAGTCAAGCAGAACATAACGTTGTTCATCTCAAATGGACTTCAATGGGAAGCTTTGGTGTTCCCCTGTCTTTTATATACAGAAAGGCTTTGACGGACACAAACTGGGACACTTCGTACACATCGGGTAGCTGGGCTAGAGAAGGAAAAGTTGGCTGCACAAATGAGTCTCGTACTCTGCCAGACGTAGGCACAACATGCATTTCAGCTGTTCCAGATCAATATTCGCTGCTGCGTCACTCAGTCACACTAATTTTTGAAACAAAGTAGAGGCTGGGAAAGATTATATATTGCTGTACAATTCGTATATTGCTTTTGATTAACCAGTCGGTCGGTAAGATGGTGGTCTTTATTTTGTGCTTTTATCAAAACTAAGCGCTCAATACAAGTTTTAACAGTCTTTTTAAAGGACGCCACCGAGGAATTCACATAATTACATTCGCTGAGACGTTCGAAATTATCAAAGTAATCGCATGAAGGTCAAGAATAGACGTGTCATCAGCTCGTGAAACATGGGTGATTGTAGAATAAACATGATGGTTTGTACGCATACGAAGGCCTTGTGTATGAAATACCATCAAAAACTTCGCATTCGAAACCATTGTCAAAGGGGAGAGTGCTAATAAAAGATAAATATATAACTGCATCCCCTCGTGTGTTAGTTTCAAAAATCTGCTTTACACCCAACTAAAGCGAAAGATCCAAAAGAACTTTGCTGATTTCTATGTCATACATAGCATGTGAGTGATGGAGGTGACCTCAAGATACCAGGAGCGTTGAAATCACCCAGGAAGATCAAGCTGAAAGTAGTTAAGAAACTCTCGTGGTGTCGTGCATGAAATTTTTCCCCGGCCATAGACTACGACAGACCCTATGGAAATCCTTCGCAAATAAACCTTGCGCCAAACAGATGCAGTATCGGGTGGGCTAGGGATAAATGAAAATGGAATGAAAATGAATAAAATATGGAAACGCAAAATTAGTGCAAGACACCCACCCCCTGCTATGACGCCTGTCAGTTCTGCCAACTGTAAAGCCATATCAATCGCAGAAATGAATTGATCGTTTACATTAAATTGCTATATGCTAGCCGATGCTCAAACACAAAAGCGTAACAACTGTGATGGTTGGTTCACGCTTGTTCTGTGTATGCCTGTGCGTCTTTTTCATGCGTGCATCCTTGTGCTTGAACGGAAAGCTGCAAGTACTGAGATATTTGAATCGGGTTATCATACTTTGATGGTGATGAGATATTCGTGAAATGGATTGATTGATTGATTGATTGATTGATTGATTGATATGTGGGGTTTAACGTCCCAAAACCACCATATGATTATGAGAGACGCCGTAGTGGAGGGCTCCGGAAATTTTGACCACCTGGGGTTCTTTAACGTGCACCCAAATCTGAGCACACGGGCCTACAACATTTCCGCCTCCATCGGAAATGCAGCCGCCGCAGCCGGGATTTGAACCCGCGACGTGCGGGTCAGCAGCCGAGTACCTTAGCCACTAGACCACCGCGGCGGGGCATTCGTGAAATGGGATGCATTCGTTTCGAGCTATAGACAAGTACGTTGACACACACTTCTTTCGGGAGAAGTTCCTTTTTTTTTGTCTCTATATGGTGTAGCGGTTACGATAATCGGCTGCTTATTACCCAAAGGTACCGAAATCGATCCCAGCCGCGGCGGTCGCATTTAGACGGAGGCGAAATTCTTGAGCCCATGTACTGTGAGAGACGTCAGCACACACTAACAGAACACCATATCGTCAAAATTCTTGAAGCCCTCCACTTCAGCGTCCCTCGTAATCTTATCATTGTTTTGCGACGTAAAATCCCATTTGTTAATGATCTTTCGTCTATCGCGTATTTGACAGAAACAATATTTTGTCTATCACGTGTTTGACAGACTGTCATTTCGGGAGATCGTGTCTGTGGCGTTGGAACGCAGCTCCTTTGCTGAACAAGGTGAGTGCCAGCGAAAATTTGTTCACCTTACGATAAACAAAAGCTTCGCTCGTCCACTCGCGCACATTACTTGTTGGTTTAGCGTCACTGTGCGCGAGTTTTGTACCCGGGTTAGGGAAACTGCGACGAGCGCATAACACTGAAGTGTTTAAGTTGGGCGCCACTGTGCACGTGGACGCGGCAAACTTGCATTATGAAAAGCGGAACCAAATTGCCAGCGGGCAAGTGCTGGGACCGGATACAAGAGCGCACGCAAAAAGAGACTGCAAGCAGCACCAAGTGCTATATTAATTAAAGTCCTCGTGCGTTCATTATCGGCTGTATGGTGAGCCGTAGAACTAACGCGCCGGTGGTCGCAGAATGCCAAGAAAACATTCGGCGATAATTGTTCGCCTACCGGGAAGAACTGCACATATTACAATAGCAGGAACAATCAAGGACTACAAAAAAAAAAGACTTCACAGAGAGAGTTGTCAAATAGAAACCATAAAGAAAGTGACAGCAAAGCAGTCGCAGGCGCTGTTACTAAGGTAAATCTTTTAAAGGTATTTTTGAGCTCTAGTATGCATTCATTTATGAAAATGGAAAGTAGAAGGAAGCTATATTTTTTTTTTCGGGTGAGAGGTAATGAAATCATATCGTAATCACAAAGAATACCATTTGCTTATTTTTTATATCGGCGTACCTGGTGACATATTTTTGCAAATATATAAAAGCGACAGAGGAAAAATGAAAAAGCTGTTGAAGAAACACCGAGAAGGCTTTATCAATATTAGGATATTATGATTGAATTTGAATTCCCTGAGGCGAGCAAAAAGACGGCACTTTGATTTCTGGATTTCTGACTGTTTGTCATGAGTACAACGCCATACTAAGTCATCGTGTGTAACATAAAAAATTAAATAATTACAAAATATAGAGAGAAAAAGCGATTAAATTTAAGAATTAAAACAAGCAAAAAAGCACATATTTTCGGAGAAGACGCTAAAAGCGCATTTGTACACACGGTTATAACTATATTGGAATTTCCGCGAAAACAGCCCGCACTCATATTACTGTGTTTACAGCAACCTGATCGTAATATAGCTTGAGAAATTACGCCACTGCTTCCAAGAAAGTGGACACTAAAAAATGATCAAAAAATAAGATAGAAAGAGAGAGAGAGAGATGTGTAGGTATAAGTGTGGGAATGTGGTGCTTCCTGTAACCCTAGAGGGTGCTTGGTATATGGGGTAAAATGGGAAAGGGGCTGAAACCACGCGGTATGTCGGGTCTAAGAAACAAGGAAGCGGTAGGAAGGAGGGTGCTGATGTGTTGCTTCGAATGTTGGTTGTTCATTTCCTTTAAAGAAAACGGCGCAACAAACAACACGAGAAGACGTTTTACCACATGAACACAAAGTATTTTCATTTATTTGTATTTCTTGCACCGTTTTATTAAACATCCATCCGTTTTAATAAACAACCCAGCTCGGTAGTCTATAGTGGCTAAAACACTCTACTGCGATCCCTCAGGTTGCGGGAACGAATGCCAGTCACCACAGTCGTGTTTTTGATGCAGGCGCGAATGCTTGACGACCATGTACTTTGAAGAACATCAGATGGCTGAAATTTCTGGAGCCCTCCACTGTGGTGTCTCTCATAAAGATATCGTGCTTTGGGACGTTACACCTCAACAATCATTATTATTAATATTGAACAATACATGCGCGCTAACTCGCCCACCTGTCAGTCCTATGTGGTAGTTCAGGAGAGCGTCTTGAAGGAAATGCATGGCTGCCTTTTCGCTGAGGTTGAGGGCAGCTTTGACGGGCTCATTCATGGTCAGTCACTGGGACTCTTCGATCAGTTGGGATCACGGTGGCTAGCTGCGAGATTTTTTTCTCACAAAGCGAAGCATTGAAATTGTTGGAAATGAAAAGTGTTTCACAGAAACTATGACCGCTCGTATATGGCATGGTAGTTTTAAGCGAGGCGCTTGTACGTTAGCTGGCGCTGTCGCGTCGGTAATCAGACGGCTGGCCGCTGGCCGGTAAGATTACCAGCATATATATATATATATATATATATATATATATATATATATATATATATATATATATATATATATATATATATATATATATATATATATATATATATATATATATATATACATTGTTACGGAAAAGAACGCAAAGACCACAACTCCAAGGATGAACAGACAGACAGACGGATGGATGGATGGATGGATGGATGGATGGATGGATGGACAGATGGATGGATGGACGGATGGACAGATCGACACTTGGTTGGGCGGATGGAGGGATGCACGAACGGATGAACGATTCGCCCCACTCATCATCATTGAGTCCGTGGATATGCTGTGACTTTTTTTTATTGGGATTTCGTAACTTTTTTTCTATGGAGAACTATGGTGGCTGTGGATCTGTTGCAGCTTTCTCCCAGTAAGTTTACGTAGGGTTCTTCGATGCCCTCATTCCGTAGTGCCTGCATTACTGCTGTTGCCTCGACTGTGTCAAACGCCTTCTCGTATTCTATGAAAGATATGAATATGGGCTGGTGGTATTCCGCGCATTTCTCTATTACCTGATTGATAGAATGAATATGGCCACTTGTTGAGTAGACTGTACAAAATCCTGCTTGGTATTTTGGTTGATTGAACTCTAATGTCACCTTATTTCTATTAGCTATTATTTTTATAAACAGTTTGTAGAGAATGAACAGCAAGCTGCTCTACCTGCAGTTTTTCAAGTCCTTGACGACTCCTTTCTTATGTATTAAGTTGATGTTGGCATTGTGCCAATATTCTGCTACTTTTCCCGTCAAGAAACACTTCGTATGTAACGTGGCCAATTTTTCTAACTCTATTTCTCCGCCATTTTTCAGGAGGTACATTGTTACCTTATCCTTACCAGTGGCTTCCTCTTTGTATTTCTTCTAGGGCTTTCCTTACTTACCCTGTTGTTACTGGTAAGATGTCAAATTCCTTTGGACTATTATTGTTTCTCACGATATCACCCTGGTTGTTCTGGCTCCTGTACACTCTTGGTATAATTAATTCCTTTGCCACTTCAGCTATCACATTCGTATTGGTTATGACATATTGCCTTCCTTGTTTATCAAGGCGTACATTCGATTTTTGCCTACGCACAAGTCTGCATTCGCAGCTCTTAGGCTTCTGCCGCTTTTACAGCCTGCTCAACTCTTTCTCTGTTATACCTATATAACTCACACGAATGTACATAATATATGTAACACAATAAAACACACTCACGTATATACAACACAACCATTTTTCGCATATATTTACGAGGTGCGTCTTTCAGCGCAACCTGTGATTTTTTGGCGAAAGCGAATACAGTGAAATACCAAGCAACTATTTCTTTCGGAAAAATACCACTATGCCCTAATGACCAAGAGAGCACCCCCCCTCCCCTTTCACTATTTTCCCCTACAAAATTCTGCAGCAGCGGTTCCCAGGAGCCCAAGTGCCTAGTCCTTTGATACGGAGACAATTTTTTAGTACTTTTACGGAGTGGTGCCCCGGCGTTGCATTCTTAGTTGTCACAAATTGTCGGAACAAATTGTTACGGGAGGGCACACAGAGAAACGAGGTGACAGTTGTGATATATTTGCACGACGCCAAGGCTAAGCCGAGATGGCAAGCCAGAGCGTGCCCCACATCCCAGAATTGTGTCGTCTTTCTCGCTGTCTGTCTTGCTTCTTCAGCGTGATGTAGTCTTGTAACAATATGAATAACGCCTTTCTCTTTTTGTCATAACCACACGTCGGCGAATTCACTCATGATTCGACTCATTCGAACTCACTGAGACTCAGGTCGAGCCGCAAGTCTGTCCGATGAGCATTATTTTGGTGAGTTTGAGTCCGAAATTTCAATGGTGATTCTAAGTGAGCTCCCCAATTTTGGTGACCTATGGTCATAACGAATGACATTTCACACATGGATTCTGTCTAGTTCAGTAAAAATAGCAGCTGCATACATGTTTCTTAAACATTTCATTAGAAGCTTTTTTTAGGGGCTCTTTCATGGTCATCTTAGTACACGACCGACCAAAGGCCTCCCCTCCAAACTTTGTCTGATTATGCTTCACCAAAATGAAGGGGGAGGGGGGAATTCTCACCAATACAGTGTTGATAGAGGGGGGTGACAAAAAAAAGCGACTGGCCACTTGACAGACTTTCCAGGCCCCAGTTACATCAGGCAAAGTTAAGGGGGGGAGGGGGGGTCGGAGCACATAATCAAATAGTAGAAATAACTGGCCCTGGTTACACAAAATAAAAGCATATTGATAAATTGGTGTAACTCTAAATAAAGGTAGTACAGGATATACGCACATTTGAAATAGCAAGAGGCGTGGAAATTATATCTACAAACACTGTGCACAAATATTTCAAAGAGTTTCTGCTGTAAAAAACCCTCATTTGATACCTTTTTCTTTATCATTCCAGGGTGTCGAGTTACGTGTTGAATACACACAAGGTTCCTTAGGCATTCGCTAAAACGGCTCGAAGGTGAAAGTCGTCTTCTTTTTTCTTTTCTTCTTCTTCTCAGTCGATGTGTCGATGCTCCTCATCGGAAAGCATTCTTTACCTGATGGTATCTGGCACTCTCTTCAGGATCAGACGCACTGAAAGCTCTCTATGTTTAAATTCGACCGGGTTAAGCAATGGTTAGCAAACGTGCAGTGCACAGGCGTACATGTACCGCAACCCCACTTGCTTCCCTCCTATTTCTTTGTTTAACACCTATGCATTGCTTCATTTCATTGTACGGTAGCAAACCGGTGTCGAGTAGAATGTTCTTCATCTTCGTCCACATCTGTTTTCACTCCCAGAACACGGGAGCCGATTTGTCCGGCTTGAAATGCAATAATTGTGATGGGTGAGGGAACTAACACAGATATATATATATATATATATATATATATATATATATATATATATATATATATATATATATATATATATATATATATATATATATATATATATATATATATATATATATGATTGAAGAGAAGGACGCACGTACGAAATGTGGATTTATTAACGTTTCGGCTGGTGGACCAGCCTTCGTCAGAATGATTGCAAATGTTACAGGCACTTAATATATAGGTAGGCGGATGTATACACAGGAACAGTGCACCACTGCCAGATGCTAAGCGCAATGAAAGCAAGGTACATGCGCATGGTGGACACAACACCGCACTGTGACTCACAATCACAAAAACAAAGATATCGCGTAAAAAATAATAATAATCGCGTCACTGGCCAGTGAGATACCACGAGCACAGAACATATAAGAAATATAGGCAATGCGCCGAGCGTACATAGCACAAGATTGACTCTACAAAATAATAATAATAACGATACATAATGCACTTTTACGAAGGATTAAACATCCATTCACACACACACGAACGAGATAAGTTTGTCGCCGCATGAGGCCGAGCACGCACTGTATTCTACGCAATTATGCTAGCCAGTTTGCCCGCGTTTTCGTTTAAACCCCTAGAAGCCGTTCCGAACTTATGAATTAGAAATGATTCGCGTATCTCACGCTTATAATGCGACGTGAATCCCGCCTCCAATACAGTTGCCCTAAATGATTCAAAACTATGTCCGGTAGTGGCGACGTGCCTTGAAATCGGCAGATGAGGCATGGAGTGCACATGGGCCTTGTGATTGTTGAAACGGTAGCGAAATGAATTTTCAGTATGACCGATATACTGCAAGTGACAAAAGGAGCACTCAAGCAGGTAAACCGCATTATCTGTGTCACAGGTGAAATCGCCACGAATTTTTAAAGTGAAATTGTTTGCGGAGCTTTTAGCCACAGCGGTGGTTGTCATCTGTTTGCATAACTTGCATCGAGGTTTGCGGCATGGATGGCAACCAACGTGTGAAATGTAATTGTTAGTCCGTACTTTGGAGGACGTGAGGATGTCCTGCAAGTTCCTACAGCGACGAAACACGGCGCGGGGTGGCTCTGAAAAAACTTCTTTTAGGTGATCGCTTTGCGTCAATATGTTGTGATGTTTCCTAAGAATGGCTGCTACATTGGGTGCGGAAGCGCTATGCGTGAGTACTAGGTTAGCATTATTGAGGCTATGGGAATGTTTCTCTGCATTGATCAGTGTTTTTCGGTCAAGCATATCAGCACGTGCCACTGCGTCATCAATCATCGGTGCCGGGTATTTCTGCTTTAGAAGAGAAGCACGCAGTTTATCACAACTAGCGATGAAGTCTGCTTGCTCGGAGCAAAGGCGTTTAAAACGAACAGCTTGGCTATATGGTATGCTGGATTTACAATGTTTGGCGTGACTGCTGTTGAAATGTAGGTATTGTTGTCGGTCAGTAGGCTTTTGATAAAGCTTGGTGATTAGGTTGCCGTTTATTAGGCTAATAGATACGTCTAAGAAGTTTATGGTTTCAGTCGAGTAGACGTGCGTAAAAGAGATGGATGGGTGAACGTTATTGAAATCTGATATGAATGAGAGAAGGTGCGATTCACCATGAGGCCAAATAAAGAAAATATCGTCAATGAATCTTTTATAGCATAGCGGTTTTAATAGGCGACTGCGTAAAAACTCCTCTTCAAGCTTCCCCATAAAAATGTTGGCATAATTTGGCCCAATCTTAGTCCCCATCGAAGTGCCGCTGACCTGTACATAATGGACTTCATTGAATATAAAATTGTTCATGTGGAGAATCATTTCAAGTAGCACCGCAATGGTAGTGCTGTTTACTGGCTTATCATCGGAACATTTCTCATACGCTTCTACAACCGCGAAGATGCCATCCGAGTGAGGGATGTTTGTGTAGAGTGACGATACGTCCAGCGTTACCAGAAAGGAACCATTAGGCACGGTAATGTCGTTAACTACCGACAAAAAGTGGTTCGTGTCCCTCAAGAAAGACTGATACGTGGCGGGAAGGTGACGAATCAACGAGTCTACATAACAAGACAAGTCTTCTGTCACCGTTCCGTTTGCAGAGACTATGGGGCGGCCTGGGTTGTTCGGCTTATGAATTTTTGGCAGCATGTAAAATCGGCCAGCAGACGGACTTAGCGGGACTAGTGTTGTGGCTGCCTTATCACATATTTTTTTATCTCGCCAGAGTGCATATATCTTTCGTTTTAGAGTTTCTTTGAAGTCCATTGTGGGGTCTGCATCAAGTCGTTTGTAAAATGAAGTGTCATTGAGCTGCCGAAGAGCCTCCTTAATATAGTCTGCTGTGTTCATAACCACGATGGCACCACCCTTGTCGGCTGGCTTAATAGTGATGTCGTTGCGCTTCCTTAATAATTCGATCGCTTTCAGTTCTCCGTCGCGCAGATTTCGACGGAACGAAGTTTTCTGCCTATATGCTTGAATTACATCGCGCTGAACAGCATCAATATATAGATCAAGGTATTTATCGCGTTGTAATGGTGGTGTCCAACGTTTAGCTGACGGCAGCACCCCGGAAGCATGGCTACTGTTATTTCTACCGTGAAAGAACTCCCTCAATCTCAGGTTGCGTGCGAAATTATCTAAGTCACTGAGTAGCTGGAATTCATCGCAATGACCCGTTGCGGGGCAAAACTTCAAACCACGCGATAATACAGACATTTCATCTTTGGACAGACTACAGTTCGATATGTTGACTACGTTTGAAACATCATCCGAACGGGGTGTATTTTCGAAACGGGACGGCGCCGTACTTAAATTTTTAAGGAGTTGCGCGGGTGTGCAATGAGACATCACGCCGTCCCTGAGTAACTTCTTACATTTGACAGCACATATTTCATTGCGTTTCTTTTCTTCGAATATGCACAGCGAGTTAACCTCCAGAGTACTAAGCGGGGTTTGATTACACATATTCTTCTCTTCGTTCATCAGAGATTTCAAAGACGAGCGGTAATGATTAACAGTAATACGCAGAAGTTCTAGCGAAGACTTCTGTAGGGTGTCTTGCCACCTTTTTGCGTTATTATTTGACAATTGAGAAGTGGCAGGGCGTAGGAAAAGGTTCAGACCTTTTGGTGCAATAGAAGCAGCGAGGTAAGTTTCTAAAGTGGCAGTGTGTAGCTCGTAACGAACTCGTTTTTCCACTGCCCTTCTCATCTTTTGAAATCCCTTGGAACAAAGGTGCGAGGTAAGGTTCTCATTGGCATGCGTCGAAGCTAGTCAATTCTTCGAATTACTTTTTACAGCATCGGAAAATTTTTTTCGAAGTGGATACCTTGGGTGAGCAGTAGGACCAACTGCTTTCGTAGTGGGTCCTGCTTGAGTAGTGGCGATGTCTTCTGTAGCCGTTGATGCCGCGGCGCCAGTAAAGCGTCCCTCACTTTGTTGCAAAGAATGACCACGGCGGGACAGGATGACGGAAGAACTTGCAGTGGAACCACTCACGCGAGGGGCTGTATCCGCTGTGTGTCGTGATGTGTCGAAGGTCGGGTAGTGTTCCTTACCCCTCTGCGAAGGACAATGGCCAGCGGGTGGCTGGCATTCGGGGGTGGGATTGTTTCGGATCACTCTCGAAGTACACCCACCGTCATCAGTACGATCACCACGATTCTTGTTTTTGCCCGTTGGTTTCTTTAGCAGGGACACGGCTGTGGACGGCTCAGGACCTACCCCTCTAGTAGACGGCGTATGGTGCTGTATAGCTGGGGCACAATCTTGCCAAGATGCAGTGGTTGCTTGACTCGGAGACTCGAAGCACAGTTGTCGGATATGACATGCCACGAGAGCAACGCCTTCAAAGCTGAGATGTACGCCATCCGCTGCTAGGACTCGTGCGGGGGGAAAAACATTCGAGTGCATGGTCCAAAAGGTGCGCCGTACTGGAACGTCTGCAATAACGGCGTAAGAGACTGTTGAAAAGGCTGGCTTCACGGTTGAACCGGTGAATAAACCTTTGATTCTTGTATCCACGGCGGCGGTTGGCAGCCCTCGGCAAAATAAGTGTGGCGTAAATATTCCGTATACCTTGATACTCCTTTTGGATGCAGGTAAGCATGTGAATGTAGTTTTCGAAGACGGCACGTGCATTGTTCTTCGTTAAGTCATTGGTGCCAATGTGCACAATCAACGTAGACGTCGTTGGAGGGACAAAATCGATCAGCAAAGGCATGTCAGCTATAACAGCGCCATTATGTGAAACAAAAGCTGGCGTACCTGCCAATAGAGGGTCAAAGTGCTGGAACAAATATTTGGTTTGTGAGTCACCCACGACGACAGATCCGAAACAATCCCACCCCCGAATGCCAGCCACCCGCTGGCCATTGTCCTTCGCAGAGGGGTAAGGAACACTACCCGACCTTCGACACATCACGACACACAGCGGATACAGCCCCTCGCGTGAGTGGTTCCACTGCAAGTTCTTCCGTCATCCTGTCCCGCCGTGGTCATTCTTTGCAACAAAGTGAGGGACGCTTTACTGGCGCCGCGGCATCAACGGCTACAGAAGACATCGCCACTACTCAAGCAGGACCCACTACGAAAGCAGTTGGTCCTACTGCTCACCCAAGGTATCCACTTCGAAAAAAATTTTCCGATGCTGTAAAAAGTAATTCGAAGAATTGACTAGCTTCGACGCATGCCAATGAGAACCTTACCTCGCACCTTTGTTCCAAGGGATTTCAAAAGATGAGAAGGGCAGTGGAAAAACGAGTTCGTTACGAGCTACACACTGCCACTTTAGAAACTTACCTCGCTGCTTCTATTGCACCAAAAGGTCTGAACCTTTTCCTACGCCCTGCCACTTCTCAATTGTCAAATAATAACGCAAAAAGGTGGCAAGACACCCTACAGAAGTCTTCGCTAGAACTTCTGCGTATTACTGTTAATCATTACCGCTCGTCTTTGAAATCTCTGATGAACGAAGAGAAGAATATGTGTAATCAAACCCCGCTTAGTACTCTGGAGGTTAACTCGCTGTGCATATTCGAAGAAAAGAAACGCAATGAAATATGTGCTGTCAAATGTAAGAAGTTACTCAGGGACGGCGTGATGTCTCATTGCACACCCGCGCAACTCCTTAAAAATTTAAGTACGGCGCCGTCCCGTTTCGAAAATACACCCCGTTCGGATGATGTTTCAAACGTAGTCAACATATCGAACTGTAGTCTGTCCAAAGATGAAATGTCTGTATTATCGCGTGGTTTGAAGTTTTGCCCCGCAACGGGTCATTGCGATGAATTCCAGCTACTCAGTGACTTAGATAATTTCGCACGCAACCTGAGATTGAGGGAGTTCTTTCACGGTAGAAATAACAGTAGCCATGCTTCCGGGGTGCTGCCGTCAGCTAAACGTTGGACACCACCATTACAACGCGATAAATACCTTGATCTATATATTGATGCTGTTCAGCGCGATGTAATTCAAGCATATAGGCAGAAAACTTCGTTCCGTCGAAATCTGCGCGACGGAGAACTGAAAGCGATCGAATTATTAAGGAAGCGCAACGACATCACTATTAAGCCAGCCGACAAGGGTGGTGCCATCGTGGTTATGAACACAGCAGACTATATTAAGGAGGCTCTTCGGCAGCTCAATGACACTTCATTTTACAAACGACTTGATGCAGACCCCACAATGGACTTCAAAGAAACTCTAAAACGAAAGATATATGCACTCTGGCGAGATAAAAAAATATGTGATAAGGCAGCCACAACACTAGTCCCGCTAAGTCCGTCTGCTGGCCGATTTTACATGCTGCCAAAAATTCATAAGCCGAACAACCCAGGCCGCCCCATAGTCTCTGCAAACGGAACGGTGACAGAAGACTTGTCTTGTTATGTAGACTCGTTGATTCGTCACCTTCCCGCCACGTATCAGTCTTTCTTGAGGGACACGAACCACTTTTTGTCGGTAGTTAACGACATTACCGTGCCTAATGGTTCCTTTCTGGTAACGCTGGACGTATCGTCACTCTACACAAACATCCCTCACTCGGATGGCATCTTCGCGGTTGTAGAAGCGTATGAGAAATGTTCCGATGATAAGCCAGTAAACAGCACTACCATTGCGGTGCTACTTGAAATGATTCTCCACATGAACAATTTTATATTCAATGAAGTCCATTATGTACAGGTCAGCGGCACTTCGATGGGGACTAAGATTGGGCCAAATTATGCCAACATTTTTATGGGGAAGCTTGAAGAGGAGTTTTTACGCAGTCGCCTATTAAAACCGCTATGCTATAAAAGATTCATTGACGATATTTTCTTTATTTGGCCTCATGGTGAATCGCACCTTCTCTCATTCATATCAGATTTCAATAACGTTCACCCATCCATCTCTTTTACGCACGTCTACTCGACTGAAACCATAAACTTCTTAGACGTATCTATTAGCCTAATAAACGGCAACCTAATCACCAAGCTTTATCAAAAGCCTACTGACCGACAACAATACCTACATTTCAACAGCAGTCACGCCAAACATTGTAAATCCAGCATACCATATAGCCAAGCTGTTCGTTTTAAACGCCTTTGCTCCGAGCAAGCAGACTTCATCGCTAGTTGTGATAAACTGCGTGCTTCTCTTCTAAAGCAGAAATACCCGGCACCGATGATTGATGACGCAGTGGCACGTGCTGATATGCTTGACCGAAAAACACTGATCAATGCAGAGAAACATTCCCATAGCCTCAATAATGCTAACCTAGTACTCACGCATAGCGCTTCCGCACCCAATGTAGCAGCCATTCTTAGGAAACATCACAACATATTGACGCAAAGCGATCACCTAAAAGAAGTTTTTTCAGAGCCACCCCGCGCCGTGTTTCGTCGCTGTAGGAACTTGCAGGACATCCTCACGTCCTCCAAAGTACGGACTAACAATTACATTTCACACGTTGGTTGCCATCCATGCCGCAAACCTCGATGCAAGTTATGCAAACAGATGACAACCACCGCTGTGGCTAAAAGCTCCGCAAACAATTTCACTTTAAAAATTCGTGGCGATTTCACCTGTGACACAGATAATGCGGTTTACCTGCTTGAGTGCTCCTTTTGTCACTTGCAGTATATCGGTCATACTGAAAATTCATTTCGCTACCGTTTCAACAATCACAAGGCCCATGTGCACTCCATGCCTCATCTGCCGATTTCAAGGCACGTCGCCACTACCGGACATAGTTTTGAATCATTTAGGGCAACTGTATTGGAGGCGGGATTCACGTCGCATTATAAGCGTGAGATACGCGAATCATTTCTAATTCATAAGTTCGGAACGGCTTCTAGGGGTTTAAACGAAAACGCGGGCAAACTGGCTAGCATAATTGCGTAGAATACAGTGCGTGCTCGGCCTCATGCGGCGACAAACTTATCTCGTTCGTGTGTGTGTGAATGGATGTTTAATCCTTCGTAAAAGTGCATTATGTATCGTTATTATTATTATTTTGTAGAGTCAATCTTGTGCTATGTACGCTCGGCGCATTGCCTATATTTCTTATATGTTCTGTGCTCGTGGTATCTCACTGGCCAGTGACGCGATTATTATTATTTTTTACGCGATATCTTTGTTTTTGTGATTGTGAGTCACAGTGCGGTGTTGTGTCCACCATGCGCATGTACCTTGCTTTCATTGCGCTTAGCATCTGGCAGTGGTGCACTGTTCCTGTGTATACATCCGCCTACCTATATATTAAGTGCCTGTAACATTTGCAATCATTCTGACGAAGGCTGGTCCACCAGCCGAAACGTTAATAAATCCACATTTCGTACGTGCGTCCTTCTCTTCAATCATCTATTACACCGGACCATCGATCTTCATTCCTAAAATATATATATATATATATATATATATAATAATGAGATATAACAGACAGTAATGCCAAGGAATGTACAGGGGAAGTTATTAACATTAATGGAATGTAAATAAGAAGAAAGAAAAGTGGATGAAAAAATTACCAACTGTAAGCATGAATCGAACCTACGACCTTCGAATTACGCGTTCGATGCTCTAACCACTGAGCTATTACAGCGGCACTCCCTCCATCCACTTTTTTTTTGGGTTTATCTGTGAATTTAGAAGTAGGAGCGACAGTCAGCGCCATCTATAAGCCAAACAACGAGTGTGAAAACACTCTTATGCGCATGTTTGGCGTCACGTAGCACGTGAACTTATTATGAGCGGGCAGCTGATTAATTGTCCCTCTTATACAACCTAAACACACCAAGTCTGCCAGTACGAGACCCTCGTTCAATGAAATAAGGGAAAGAAGTGTATACCTAAGGGCTCGTTTTTCCGTGTTTTTAACACAATAATAATGAGATATAACAGACAGTAATGCCAAGGAATGTACAGGGGAAGTTATTAACATTAATGGAATGTAAATAAGAAGAAAGAAAAGTGGATGAAAAAATTACCAACTGTAAGCAGGAATCGAACCTACGACCTTCGAATTACGCGTTCGATGCTCTAACCACTGAGCTATTACAGCGGCACTCCCTCCATCCACTTTTTTTTTTTTGGGTTTATCTGTGAATTTAGAAGTAGGAGCGACAGTCAGCGCCATCTATAAGCCAAACAACGAGTGTGAAAACACTCTTATGCGCATGTTTGGCGTCACGTAGCACGTGAACTTATTATGAGCGGGCAGCTGATTAATTGTCCCTCTTATACAACCTAAACACACCAAGTCTGCCAGTACGAGACCCTCGTTCAATGAAATAAGGGAAAGAAGTGTATACCTAAGGGCTCGTTTTTCCGTGTTTTTAACACAATAATAATGAGATATAACAGACAGTAATGCCAAGGAATGTACAGGGGAAGTTATTAACATTAATGGAATGTAAATAAGAAGAAAGAAAAGTGGATGAAAAAATTACCAACTGTAAGCAGGAATCGAACCTACGACCTTCGAATTACGCGTTCGATGCTCTAACCACTGAGCTATTACAGCGGCACTCCCTCCATCCACTTTTTTTTTTTGGGTTTATCTGTGAATTTAGAAGTAGGAGCGACAGTCAGCGCCATCTATAAGCCAAACAACGAGTGTGAAAACACTCTTATGCGCATGTTTGGCGTCACGTAGCACGTGAACTTATTATGAGCGGGCAGCTGATTAATTGTCCCTCTTATACAACCTAAACACACCAAGTCTGCCAGTACGAGACCCTCGTTCAATGAAATAAGGGAAAGAAGTGTATACCTAAGGGCTCGTTTTTCCGTGTTTTTAACACAATAATAATGAGATATAACAGACAGTAATGCCAAGGAATGTACAGGGGAAGTTATTAACATTAATGGAATGTAAATAAGAAGAAAGAAAAGTGGATGAAAAAATTACCAACTGTAAGCAGGAATCGAACCTACGACCTTCGAATTACGCGTTCGATGCTCTAACCACTGAGCTATTACAGCGGCACTCCCTCCATCCACTTTTTTTTTTTTTTGGGTTTATCTGTGAATTTAGAAGTAGGAGCGACAGTCAGCGCCATCTATAAGCCAAACAACGAGTGTGAAAACACTCTTATGCGCATGTTTGGCGTCACGTAGCACGTGAACTTATTATGAGCGGGCAGCTGATTAATTGTCCCTCTTATACAACCTAAACACACCAAGTCTGCCAGTACGAGACCCTCGTTCAATGAAATAAGGGAAAGAAGTGTATACCTAAGGGCTCGTTTTTCCGTGTTTTTAACACAATAATAATGAGATATAACAGACAGTAATGCCAAGGAATGTACAGGGGAAGTTATTAACATTAATGGAATGTAAATAAGAAGAAAGAAAAGTGGATGAAAAAATTACCAACTGTAAGCAGGAATCGAACCTACGACCTTCGAATTACGCGTTCGATGCTCTAACCACTGAGCTATTACAGCGGCACTCCCTCCATCCACTTTTTTTTTTTGGGTTTATCTGTGAATTTAGAAGTAGGAGCGACAGTCAGCGCCATCTATAAGCCAAACAACGAGTGTGAAAACACTCTTATGCGCATGTTTGGCGTCACGTAGCACGTGAACTTATTATGAGCGGGCAGCTGATTAATTGTCCCTCTTATACAACCTAAACACACCAAGTCTGCCAGTACGAGACCCTCGTTCAATGAAATAAGGGAAAGAAGTGTATACCTAAGGGCTCGTTTTTCCGTGTTTTTAACACAATAATAATGAGATATAACAGACAGTAATGCCAAGGAATGTACAGGGGAAGTTATTAACATTAATGGAATGTAAATAAGAAGAAAGAAAAGTGGATGAAAAAATTACCAACTGTAAGCAGGAATCGAACCTACGACCTTCGAATTACGCGTTCGATGCTCTAACCACTGAGCTATTACAGCGGCACTCCCTCCATCCACTTTTTTTTTTGGGGTTTATCTGTGAATTTAGAAGTAGGAGCGACAGTCAGCGCCATCTATAAGCCAAACAACGAGTGTGAAAACACTCTTATGCGCATGTTTGGCGTCACGTAGCACGTGAACTTATTATGAGCGGGCAGCTGATTAATTGTCCCTCTTATACAACCTAAACACACCAAGTCTGCCAGTACGAGACCCTCGTTCAATGAAATAAGGGAAAGAAGTGTATACCTAAGGGCTCGTTTTTCCGTGTTTTTAACACAATAATAATGAGATATAACAGACAGTAATGCCAAGGAATGTACAGGGGAAGTTATTAACATTAATGGAATGTAAATAAGAAGAAAGAAAAGTGGATGAAAAAATTACCAACTGTAAGCAGGAATCGAACCTACGACCTTCGAATTACGCGTTCGATGCTCTAACCACTGAGCTATTACAGCGGCACTCCCTCCATCCACTTTTTTTTTTTTTGGGTTTATCTGTGAATTTAGAAGTAGGAGCGACAGTCAGCGCCATCTATAAGCCAAACAACGAGTGTGAAAACACTCTTATGCGCATGTTTGGCGTCACGTAGCACGTGAACTTATTATGAGCGGGCAGCTGATTAATTGTCCCTCTTATACAACCTAAACACACCAAGTCTGCCAGTACGAGACCCTCGTTCAATGAAATAAGGGAAAGAAGTGTATACCTAAGGGCTCGTTTTTCCGTGTTTTTAACACAATAATAATGAGATATAACAGACAGTAATGCCAAGGAATGTACAGGGGAAGTTATTAACATTAATGGAATGTAAATAAGAAGAAAGAAAAGTGGATGAAAAAATTACCAACTGTAAGCAGGAATCGAACCTACGACCTTCGAATTACGCGTTCGATGCTCTAACCACTGAGCTATTACAGCGGCACTCCCTCCATCCACTTTTTTTTTTGGGGTTTATCTGTGAATTTAGAAGTAGGAGCGACAGTCAGCGCCATCTATAAGCCAAACAACGAGTGTGAAAACACTCTTATGCGCATGTTTGGCGTCACGTAGCACGTGAACTTATTATGAGCGGGCAGCTGATTAATTGTCCCTCTTATACAACCTAAACACACCAAGTCTGCCAGTACGAGACCCTCGTTCAATGAAATAAGGGAAAGAAGTGTATACCTAAGGGCTCGTTTTTCCGTGTTTTTAACACAATAATAATGAGATATAACAGACAGTAATGCCAAGGAATGTACAGGGGAAGTTATTAACATTAATGGAATGTAAATAAGAAGAAAGAAAAGTGGATGAAAAAATTACCAACTGTAAGCAGGAATCGAACCTTCGACCTTCGAATTACGCGTTCGATGCTCTAACCACTGAGCTATTACAGCGGCACTCCCTCCATCCACTTTTTTTTTTTTTTGGGTTTATCTGTGAATTTAGAAGTAGGAGCGACAGTCAGCGCCATCTATAAGCCAAACAACGAGTGTGAAAACACTCTTATGCGCATGTTTGGCGTCACGTAGCACGTGAACTTATTATGAGCGGGCAGCTGATTAATTGTCCCTCTTATACAACCTAAACACACCAAGTCTGCCAGTACGAGACCCTCGTTCAATGAAATAAGGGAAAGAAGTGTATACCTAAGGGCTCGTTTTTCCGTGTTTTTAACACAATAATAATGAGATATAACAGACAGTAATGCCAAGGAATGTACAGGGGAAGTTATTAACATTAATGGAATGTAAATAAGAAGAAAGAAAAGTGGATGAAAAAATTACCAACTGTAAGCAGGAATCGAACCTACGACCTTCGAATTACGCGTTCGATGCTCTAACCACTGAGCTATTACAGCGGCACTCCCTCCATCCACTTTTTTTTTTTTTTTGGGTTTATCTGTGAATTTAGAAGTAGGAGCGACAGTCAGCGCCATCTATAAGCCAAACAACGAGTGTGAAAACACTCTTATGCGCATGTTTGGCGTCACGTAGCACGTGAACTTATTATGAGCGGGCAGCTGATTAATTGTCCCTCTTATACAACCTAAACACACCAAGTCTGCCAGTACGAGACCCTCGTTCAATGAAATAAGGGAAAGAAGTGTATACCTAAGGGCTCGTTTTTCCGTGTTTTTAACACAATAATAATGAGATATAACAGACAGTAATGCCAAGGAATGTACAGGGGAAGTTATTAACATTAATGGAATGTAAATAAGAAGAAAGAAAAGTGGATGAAAAAATTACCAACTGTAAGCAGGAATCGAACCTACGACCTTCGAATTACGCGTTCGATGCTCTAACCACTGAGCTATTACAGCGGCACTCCCTCCATCCACTTTTTTTTTTTTTTTTTTGGGTTTATCTGTGAATTTAGAAGTAGGAGCGACAGTCAGCGCCATCTATAAGCCAAACAACGAGTGTGAAAACACTCTTATGCGCATGTTTGGCGTCACGTAGCACGTGAACTTATTATGAGCGGGCAGCTGATTAATTGTCCCTCTTATACAACCTAAACACACCAAGTCTGCCAGTACGAGACCCTCGTTCAATGAAATAAGGGAAAGAAGTGTATACCTAAGGGCTCGTTTTTCCGTGTTTTTAACACAATAATAATGAGATATAACAGACAGTAATGCCAAGGAATGTACAGGGGAAGTTATTAACATTAATGGAATGTAAATAAGAAGAAAGAAAAGTGGATGAAAAAATTACCAACTGTAAGCAGGAATCGAACCTACGACCTTCGAATTACGCGTTCGATGCTCTAACCACTGAGCTATTACAGCGGCACTCCCTCCATCCACTTTTTTTTTTTTGGGTTTATCTGTGAATTTAGAAGTAGGAGCGACAGTCAGCGCCATCTATAAGCCAAACAACGAGTGTGAAAACACTCTTATGCGCATGTTTGGCGTCACGTAGCACGTGAACTTATTATGAGCGGGCAGCTGATTAATTGTCCCTCTTATACAACCTAAACACACCAAGTCTGCCAGTACGAGACCCTCGTTCAATGAAATAAGGGAAAGAAGTGTATACCTAAGGGCTCGTTTTTCCGTGTTTTTAACACAATAATAATGAGATATAACAGACAGTAATGCCAAGGAATGTACAGGGGAAGTTATTAACATTAATGGAATGTAAATAAGAAGAAAGAAAAGTGGATGAAAAAATTACCAACTGTAAGCAGGAATCGAACCTACGACCTTCGAATTACGCGTTCGATGCTCTAACCACTGAGCTATTACAGCGGCACTCCCTCCATCCACTTTTTTTTTTGGGTTTATCTGTGAATTTAGAAGTAGGAGCGACAGTCAGCGCCATCTATAAGCCAAACAACGAGTGTGAAAACACTCTTATGCGCATGTTTGGCGTCACGTAGCACGTGAACTTATTATGAGCGGGCAGCTGATTAATTGTCCCTCTTATACAACCTAAACACACCAAGTCTGCCAGTACGAGACCCTCGTTCAATGAAATAAGGGAAAGAAGTGTATACCTAAGGGCTCGTTTTTCCGTGTTTTTAACACAATAATAATGAGATATAACAGACAGTAATGCCAAGGAATGTACAGGGGAAGTTATTAACATTAATGGAATGTAAATAAGAAGAAAGAAAAGTGGATGAAAAAATTACCAACTGTAAGCAGGAATCGAACCTACGACCTTCGAATTACGCGTTCGATGCTCTAACCACTGAGCTATTACAGCGGCACTCCCTCCATCCACTTTTTTTTTTGGGTTTATCTGTGAATTTAGAAGTAGGAGCGACAGTCAGCGCCATCTATAAGCCAAACAACGAGTGTGAAAACACTCTTATGCGCATGTTTGGCGTCACGTAGCACGTGAACTTATTATGAGCGGGCAGCTGATTAATTGTCCCTCTTATACAACCTAAACACACCAAGTCTGCCAGTACGAGACCCTCGTTCAATGAAATAAGGGAAAGAAGTGTATACCTAAGGGCTCGTTTTTCCGTGTTTTTAACACAATAATAATGAGATATAACAGACAGTAATGCCAAGGAATGTACAGGGGAAGTTATTAACATTAATGGAATGTAAATAAGAAGAAAGAAAAGTGGATGAAAAAATTACCAACTGTAAGCAGGAATCGAACCTACGACCTTCGAATTACGCGTTCGATGCTCTAACCACTGAGCTATTACAGCGGCACTCCCTCCATCCACTTTTTTTTTTTTTTTTTTGGGTTTATCTGTGAATTTAGAAGTAGGAGCGACAGTCAGCGCCATCTATAAGCCAAACAACGAGTGTGAAAACACTCTTATGCGCATGTTTGGCGTCACGTAGCACGTGAACTTATTATGAGCGGGCAGCTGATTAATTGTCCCTCTTATACAACCTAAACACACCAAGTCTGCCAGTACGAGACCCTCGTTCAATGAAATAAGGGAAAGAAGTGTATACCTAAGGGCTCGTTTTTCCGTGTTTTTAACACAATAATAATGAGATATAACAGACAGTAATGCCAAGGAATGTACAGGGGAAGTTATTAACATTAATGGAATGTAAATAAGAAGAAAGAAAAGTGGATGAAAAAATTACCAACTGTAAGCAGGAATCGAACCTACGACCTTCGAATTACGCGTTCGATGCTCTAACCACTGAGCTATTACAGCGGCACTCCCTCCATCCACTTTTTTTTTTTTTGGGTTTATCTGTGAATTTAGAAGTAGGAGCGACAGTCAGCGCCATCTATAAGCCAAACAACGAGTGTGAAAACACTCTTATGCGCATGTTTGGCGTCACGTAGCACGTGAACTTATTATGAGCGGGCAGCTGATTAATTGTCCCTCTTATACAACCTAAACACACCAAGTCTGCCAGTACGAGACCCTCGTTCAATGAAATAAGGGAAAGAAGTGTATACCTAAGGGCTCGTTTTTCCGTGTTTTTAACACAATAATAATGAGATATAACAGACAGTAATGCCAAGGAATGTACAGGGGAAGTTATTAACATTAATGGAATGTAAATAAGAAGAAAGAAAAGTGGATGAAAAAATTACCAACTGTAAGCAGGAATCGAACCTACGACCTTCGAATTACGCGTTCGATGCTCTAACCACTGAGCTATTACAGCGGCACTCCCTCCATCCACTTTTTTTTTTTTGGGTTTATCTGTGAATTTAGAAGTAGGAGCGACAGTCAGCGCCATCTATAAGCCAAACAACGAGTGTGAAAACACTCTTATGCGCATGTTTGGCGTCACGTAGCACGTGAACTTATTATGAGCGGGCAGCTGATTAATTGTCCCTCTTATACAACCTAAACACACCAAGTCTGCCAGTACGAGACCCTCGTTCAATGAAATAAGGGAAAGAAGTGTATACCTAAGGGCTCGTTTTTCCGTGTTTTTAACACAATAATAATGAGATATAACAGACAGTAATGCCAAGGAATGTACAGGGGAAGTTATTAACATTAATGGAATGTAAATAAGAAGAAAGAAAAGTGGATGAAAAAATTACCAACTGTAAGCAGGAATCGAACCTACGACCTTCGAATTACGCGTTCGATGCTCTAACCACTGAGCTATTACAGCGGCACTCCCTCCATCCACTTTTTTTTTTTTTTTGGGTTTATCTGTGAATTTAGAAGTAGGAGCGACAGTCAGCGCCATCTATAAGCCAAACAACGAGTGTGAAAACACTCTTATGCGCATGTTTGGCGTCACGTAGCACGTGAACTTATTATGAGCGGGCAGCTGATTAATTGTCCCTCTTATACAACCTAAACACACCAAGTCTGCCAGTACGAGACCCTCGTTCAATGAAATAAGGGAAAGAAGTGTATACCTAAGGGCTCGTTTTTCCGTGTTTTTAACACAATAATAATGAGATATAACAGACAGTAATGCCAAGGAATGTACAGGGGAAGTTATTAACATTAATGGAATGTAAATAAGAAGAAAGAAAAGTGGATGAAAAAATTACCAACTGTAAGCAGGAATCGAACCTACGACCTTCGAATTACGCGTTCGATGCTCTAACCACTGAGCTATTACAGCGGCACTCCATCCATCCACTTTTTTTTTTTGGGTTTATCTGTGAATTTAGAAGTAGGAGCGACAGTCAGCGCCATCTATAAGCCAAACAACGAGTGTGAAAACACTCTTATGCGCATGTTTGGCGTCACGTAGCACGTGAACTTATTATGAGCGGGCAGCTGATTAATTGTCCCTCTTATACAACCTAAACACACCAAGTCTGCCAGTACGAGACCCTCGTTCAATGAAATAAGGGAAAGAAGTGTATACCTAAGGGCTCGTTTTTCCGTGTTTTTAACACAATAATAATGAGATATAACAGACAGTAATGCCAAGGAATGTACAGGGGAAGTTATTAACATTAATGGAATGTTAATAACTATTATTATTGTGTTAAAAACACGGAAAAACGAGCCCTTAGGTATACACTTCTTTCCCTTATTTCATTGAACGAGGGTCTCGTACTGGCAGACTTGGTGTGTTTAGGTTGTATAAGAGGGACAATTAATCAGCTGCCCGCTCATAATAAGTTCACGTGCTACGTGACGCCAAACATGCGCATAAGAGTGTTTTCACACTCGTTGTTTGGCTTATAGATGGCGCTGACTGTCGCTCCTACTTCTAAATTCACAGATAAACCCAAAAAAAAAAAAGTGGATGGAGGGAGTGCCGCTGTAATAGCTCAGTGGTTAGAGCATCGAACGCGTAATTCGAAGGTCGTAGGTTCGATTCCTGCTTACAGTTGGTAATTTTTTCATCCACTTTTCTTTCTTCTTATTTACATTCCATTAATGTTAATAACTTCCCCTGTACATTCCTTGGCATTACTGTCTGTTATATCTCATTATTATTGTGTTAAAAACACGGAAAAACGAGCCCTTAGGTATACACTTCTTTCCCTTATTTCATTGAACGAGGGTCTCGTACTGGCAGACTTGGTGTGTTTAGGTTGTATAAGAGGGACAATTAATCAGCTGCCCGCTCATAATAAGTTCACGTGCTACGTGACGCCAAACATGCGCATAAGAGTGTTTTCACACTCGTTGTTTGGCTTATAGATGGCGCTGACTGTCGCTCCTACTTCTAAATTCACAGATAAACCCAAAAAAAAAAAAAAAGTGGATGGAGGGAGTGCCGCTGTAATAGCTCAGTGGTTAGAGCATCGAACGCGTAATTCGAAGGTCGTAGGTTCGATTCCTGCTTACAGTTGGTAATTTTTTCATCCACTTTTCTTTCTTCTTATTTACATTCCATTAATGTTAATAACTTCCCCTGTACATTCCTTGGCATTACTGTCTGTTATATCTCATTATTATTGTGTTAAAAACACGGAAAAACGAGCCCTTAGGTATACACTTCTTTCCCTTATTTCATTGAACGAGGGTCTCGTACTGGCAGACTTGGTGTGTTTAGGTTGTATAAGAGGGACAATTAATCAGCTGCCCGCTCATAATAAGTTCACGTGCTACGTGACGCCAAACATGCGCATAAGAGTGTTTTCACACTCGTTGTTTGGCTTATAGATGGCGCTGACTGTCGCTCCTACTTCTAAATTCACAGATAAACCCAAAAAAAAAAAGTGGATGGAGGGAGTGCCGCTGTAATAGCTCAGTGGTTAGAGCATCGAACGCGTAATTCGAAGGTCGTAGGTTCGATTCCTGCTTACAGTTGGTAATTTTTTCATCCACTTTTCTTTCTTCTTATTTACATTCCATTAATGTTAATAACTTCCCCTGTACATTCCTTGGCATTACTGTCTGTTATATCTCATTATTATTGTGTTAAAAACACGGAAAAACGAGCCCTTAGGTATACACTTCTTTCCCTTATTTCATTGAACGAGGGTCTCGTACTGGCAGACTTGGTGTGTTTAGGTTGTATAAGAGGGACAATTAATCAGCTGCCCGCTCATAATAAGTTCACGTGCTACGTGACGCCAAACATGCGCATAAGAGTGTTTTCACACTCGTTGTTTGGCTTATAGATGGCGCTGACTGTCGCTCCTACTTCTAAATTCACAGATAAACCCAAAAAAAAAAAGTGGATGGAGGGAGTGCCGCTGTAATAGCTCAGTGGTTAGAGCATCGAACGCGTAATTCGAAGGTCGTAGGTTCGATTCCTGCTTACAGTTGGTAATTTTTTCATCCACTTTTCTTTCTTCTTATTTACATTCCATTAATGTTAATAACTTCCCCTGTACATTCCTTGGCATTACTGTCTGTTATATCTCATTATTATTGTGTTAAAAACACGGAAAAACGAGCCCTTAGGTATACACTTCTTTCCCTTATTTCATTGAACGAGGGTCTCGTACTGGCAGACTTGGTGTGTTTAGGTTGTATAAGAGGGACAATTAATCAGCTGCCCGCTCATAATAAGTTCACGTGCTACGTGACGCCAAACATGCGCATAAGAGTGTTTTCACACTCGTTGTTTGGCTTATAGATGGCGCTGACTGTCGCTCCTACTTCTAAATTCACAGATAAACCCAAAAAAAAAAGTGGATGGAGGGAGTGCCGCTGTAATAGCTCAGTGGTTAGAGCATCGAACGCGTAATTCGAAGGTCGTAGGTTCGATTCCTGCTTACAGTTGGTAATTTTTTCATCCACTTTTCTTTCTTCTTATTTACATTCCATTAATGTTAATAACTTCCCCTGTACATTCCTTGGCATTACTGTCTGTTATATCTCATTATTATTGTGTTAAAAACACGGAAAAACGAGCCCTTAGGTATACACTTCTTTCCCTTATTTCATTGAACGAGGGTCTCGTACTGGCAGACTTGGTGTGTTTAGGTTGTATAAGAGGGACAATTAATCAGCTGCCCGCTCATAATAAGTTCACGTGCTACGTGACGCCAAACATGCGCATAAGAGTGTTTTCACACTCGTTGTTTGGCTTATAGATGGCGCTGACTGTCGCTCCTACTTCTAAATTCACAGATAAACCCAAAAAAAAAAAAGTGGATGGAGGGAGTGCCGCTGTAATAGCTCAGTGGTTAGAGCATCGAACGCGTAATTCGAAGGTCGTAGGTTCGATTCCTGCTTACAGTTGGTAATTTTTTCATCCACTTTTCTTTCTTCTTATTTACATTCCATTAATGTTAATAACTTCCCCTGTACATTCCTTGGCATTACTGTCTGTTATATCTCATTATTATTGTGTTAAAAACACGGAAAAACGAGCCCTTAGGTATACACTTCTTTCCCTTATTTCATTGAACGAGGGTCTCGTACTGGCAGACTTGGTGTGTTTAGGTTGTATAAGAGGGACAATTAATCAGCTGCCCGCTCATAATAAGTTCACGTGCTACGTGACGCCAAACATGCGCATAAGAGTGTTTTCACACTCGTTGTTTGGCTTATAGATGGCGCTGACTGTCGCTCCTACTTCTAAATTCACAGATAAACCCAAAAAAAAAAAAAGTGGATGGAGGGAGTGCCGCTGTAATAGCTCAGTGGTTAGAGCATCGAACGCGTAATTCGAAGGTCGTAGGTTCGATTCCTGCTTACAGTTGGTAATTTTTTCATCCACTTTTCTTTCTTCTTATTTACATTCCATTAATGTTAATAACTTCCCCTGTACATTCCTTGGCATTACTGTCTGTTATATCTCATTATTATTGTGTTAAAAACACGGAAAAACGAGCCCTTAGGTATACACTTCTTTCCCTTATTTCATTGAACGAGGGTCTCGTACTGGCAGACTTGGTGTGTTTAGGTTGTATAAGAGGGACAATTAATCAGCTGCCCGCTCATAATAAGTTCACGTGCTACGTGACGCCAAACATGCGCATAAGAGTGTTTTCACACTCGTTGTTTGGCTTATAGATGGCGCTGACTGTCGCTCCTACTTCTAAATTCACAGATAAACCCAAAAAAAAAAAAAAAAAAAAAAGTGGATGGAGGGAGTGCCGCTGTAATAGCTCAGTGGTTAGAGCATCGAACGCGTAATTCGAAGGTCGTAGGTTCGATTCCTGCTTACAGTTGGTAATTTTTTCATCCACTTTTCTTTCTTCTTATTTACATTCCATTAATGTTAATAACTTCCCCTGTACATTCCTTGGCATTACTGTCTGTTATATCTCATTATTATTGTGTTAAAAACACGGAAAAACGAGCCCTTAGGTATACACTTCTTTCCCTTATTTCATTGAACGAGGGTCTCGTACTGGCAGACTTGGTGTGTTTAGGTTGTATAAGAGGGACAATTAATCAGCTGCCCGCTCATAATAAGTTCACGTGCTACGTGACGCCAAACATGCGCATAAGAGTGTTTTCACACTCGTTGTTTGGCTTATAGATGGCGCTGACTGTCGCTCCTACTTCTAAATTCACAGATAAACCCAAAAAAAAAAAAGTGGATGGAGGGAGTGCCGCTGTAATAGCTCAGTGGTTAGAGCATCGAACGCGTAATTCGAAGGTCGTAGGTTCGATTCCTGCTTACAGTTGGTAATTTTTTCATCCACTTTTCTTTCTTCTTATTTACATTCCATTAATGTTAATAACTTCCCCTGTACATTCCTTGGCATTACTGTCTGTTATATCTCATTATTATTGTGTTAAAAACACGGAAAAACGAGCCCTTAGGTATACACTTCTTTCCCTTATTTCATTGAACGAGGGTCTCGTACTGGCAGACTTGGTGTGTTTAGGTTGTATAAGAGGGACAATTAATCAGCTGCCCGCTCATAATAAGTTCACGTGCTACGTGACGCCAAACATGCGCATAAGAGTGTTTTAACACTCGTTGTTTGGCTTATAGATGGCGCTGACTGTCGCTCCTACTTCTAAATTCACAGATAAACCCAAAAAAAAAAAAGTGGATGGAGGGAGTGCCGCTGTAATAGCTCAGTGGTTAGAGCATCGAACGCGTAATTCGAAGGTCGTAGGTTCGATTCCTGCTTACAGTTGGTAATTTTTTCATCCACTTTTCTTTCTTCTTATTTACATTCCATTAATGTTAATAACTTCCCCTGTACATTCCTTGGCATTACTGTCTGTTATATCTCATTATTATTGTGTTAAAAACACGGAAAAACGAGCCCTTAGGTATACACTTCTTTCCCTTATTTTATATATATATATATATTGTAACGACGAGAAATAAGAGACAACGCCTTTGCTGCAGGCCGGCTGTTCTTATTCTGCTTCCTCTTCGTCGTCTTCCGTCTCTCCCAGGTATGCGCCGAGCACGATCGCCGCTTTGTCATCATTACACTCGGCCACGCTGCAGCTGGTCTACTCCTGTAAGAAAAACACAAACCAATGTCACGTTTGCCGCCGTATGCAGTTCTTCATCCGCGACACATGCACCGCAAAGTTATTCCGTTTTCTCTTGTCTCTGCGCGTATCAGAAGCTGTGGATCGTACTCGCCAAGTGTTATCTCCCAAGCGCTCAGAAATAATGTAAGGGCCGTCGTACTTTGGGTGCAGTTTGTTTGAAGACGATGGCGCACCTCGCTGTAGCCACACCTCATCACCTACACTGTATTTCGGCGCGGGACGGTGGCGTCGGTCGTAGTATCGCTTTTGTGCCTGTTGAGCATGCACAATCCTCCTACGCGCCTCCACACGGATATCGCGACAAAGTCTCTGGCGTGCAGCGGAACGCCCTACTTTAACGGGAGTGTCCAAACCGAACGTAGCATTCAGTTGCGGGAGCTGACCATAGACAATCTCGTAGGGGCAAATTCCTGTGGAGCTGTGTGCCGCCGTGTTCACTGCGTACGCAGCTGCTTGGAGATGATCATCCCAGTCGGCCTCACCTCGTTTGTGATTCTTACAGTACGGTGCGAGTCTAGCCTGGATAGTCTGGTTCGACCTTTCGGTCAGTCCGTTCGCCTGCGGATGGTATGCCGACGCGAAGTGATGGTCCACTCCAGCTTGTTGTAGGTAAGTGCGGAGCTCGCGACTGCGAAAGGTGGTCGACCGGTCGGAGATCAACTTGTTAGGAAGACCGTGTCGCCACTCGAAGCGATCTTTCAGGAATCGGATGACATGGCTAGCAGCAAGCGAAGGCACGGCCGCGACCTCTACGAACTTGGACAAGTAGTCCACAGCGAGTATAATGTAACGATTGCCCGCTGTCGTCATTGGAAGAGGCCCGATGTGATCTATGCCCAACGTGTGGAAAATTGTCTCTGGAGGCTTGATCGGCGTAAGAAGTCCATGTCGAGCTCCAGGACGTCGTTTGTGTTGCTGACAAATCTCGCAACTGGCAACGTATGAACGCACGCTTTTATCCATTTTCGGCCACCAAAAACGTTCTTGTGCCTTGCGTAAGGTGGCTCTGTAGCCAACATGGCCTCCCTCGGGAGTGTCATGGATGGCGCGTAGTACGCTCGATCTTAAGGTGTCAGGAATGACCAGGAGATGACACTCGGTGCTTTTATCGGCCCAGTGACGCCGATACAGCGTTCCATTACGTAAGACAAACTTGGCATTGCGTCCCGCATCGCCAATGGAGTCTATAACGGATGCGAGTCTTCCATCGGCTTGCTGAGCCTTGGTCACGTCCTGTTGAGAAAACAGGATCCAGGTTTCTCGATTTCGTGTGGAGAACTCCTCGATCGGATTTCGCGATAAAGCGTCCGCAAGCTGATTTTGTGCTCCAGCACGGTGACGGATGTCGTACGTATAGTCTTGGAGCCGAACAATCCATCGGGCAAACTTGTGCTTGAGGTGCTGCTTCTGGAACATCCACGCAATCGCGGAGTTGTCTGTTACTACCGTGAAGTGTCGGCCAAACAAGTAGTGGCGGAACTTTTCATCCACACTCCATACTACAGCCAAACACTCCAGTTCATTCGAATGATAATGCCGTTCTGCGTCCGATAGTTTACGACTGGCGTAGCAGATGACGTGCCCACGCCCCCTCGAGTCACGTTGAAGTAAAACCGCCCCCAGGCCAATCTGACTCGCATCAGTATGGACTTCTGTCATCCAATCTTCATTAAAGTGGCAGAGCACCGGGCTATGTGTAAGCTGGTGTTTGAGGGTTTGGAAGGCGTTATCCTGCAAAGGACCCCACTGAAATTGGGCGTTTTTCTTCAGTAAGTCCGTGAGTGGAGCAGCAGTTGACGCAAAGCTCGGTACAAACTTGCGCAAGTATGACGCCATTCCTAGGAATACCTGGAGCTGTTTTATAGATGTTGGTGCAGGGTATTTGGCAACGGCGTCTATGCGTTCAGGCAAGGGTCGTACGCCATTATGAGATATCTGATAACCAAGATAAGATATTGTCGTCAACCCAAACTGGCACTTCTCGCGGTTAAGTCGAAAGCCGGTGTTGTATAGCCTCTGCAGAACCGTGTCGAGATTTTGTAGATGTTGTTTTTCTGTTTCCCCGATGACTAGAACGTCATCGAGGTACACGACGCAGGCACGGTCTATCAGTGTGCCTAACACTGTGTTCATGGCACGCTGAAAGGTGCTTGGAGCAGTTCGCAGACCGAACGGCATCCGATTAAACTCGTACAAGCCAGATGGTGTTCGGAAGGCCGTCTTAAACTTATCTTCTTCAGCCACGTTGATCTGCCAATACCCTGCTTTTAAATCTAGCGACGAAAAGAACCTCGCTTTTCGTACGGCGTCAATAGCGTCGTCAATGCGTGGCAGCGGGTACGAGTCTGGTATGGTGTGCTTGTTCAGCTCTCGGTAGTCAACACAGAATCGGAGATTGCCGTCCTTTTTACGGACTAGGACAACAGGTGCTGCCCACGGGCTAGAAGATGGCCTGATTATGCTTGCGGCAAGCATTTCTTGCACCTGCTGGTCAATTAATATCCGCTCTCGTTCGGCATATCTACGTAACGGTATGGACACCGGCGGATGATTGTCGGTAGTAATATGGTGCACTAGCACGCTAGTTCCGGGAAGCTGAGTAGTAGTATCAGCGAAGAGCGATGCGTGCCTCTCGAGTATTGCGGGAAGTGTAAGTGGCGTCGTCAGCTCACCTTGGGATTGCGCCGGAGGCACACTTGGAGCCACAGGATGGAGGTTGACGGTACTTCCTTCCACCGTGAGGCGCACTTCCCCGGAGAGCAGGTAGTCGGCCCCTAAAACCATGTCTGTGGGCAGGTCGTCGAAGACGGGCACCGAGGACAAAAACTTGCTGCCGGCCTCGGTGTTGAGTTGCAGGTTTAGGGCACCGACCGGTAGTACGTCGCCACCGAGACCCCGCAGTGGTGGCTCAGTCCAAGGCTGGAGAGGTTCGGAGGCGTGGCGGCGAAGCAACGCCGTACGTTGAGCTCCGGTATCAACGAGAGCTGTCAGTTCTCCGATGCCGTCGACGCGGACCTTGAGGGTTGGAAGTGGGCGTGATTGATATTGCATCGCTTGAGGTTGGCTTTGTGGGCAGCTTTTATACCCATGCCCGATGCGGCCACACGTATAGCATCCGCGTCTCGGTGAAGCTGGCTCCTTTGGGCCAACTGCAGCCGCCCGGCGATGAGACGTGTCCTGCAACTCCATTGCCTGGCGTACGAAAGTGGAGATGTGGACTGGGTGGTTGTAGGCGGACAAGACGGCTGCGTGCGTCGAGTCATGGATCCCGTCAATGATGTACTGCCTGGCTGCGGAGGAGGTCCACTGTATATCGCAAGCTTGTAAAAGGTCCAGCTTGTCGTAGATGTAAGTCGCGACGTCCTCGGTTGCACCTTGCCGGCGTGACCGCATGGTCATGAAACGGTCGTCGTAAGCGCTCGGAAGCGGCGCAAACGCGGACATCAGGGCCGCGCTCCATGTTTGCCATGTAGCGTATGTACTGCCTTGGAAACGATGCCACGCTTGGGCAGATCCTCGCAAACGTCCTTCAGCGACCGACTTCTTAATCGTGTCGCTCCACGAGTATTTAAGGGCAACCGAGTTTATCACGCTTACCCAGTTGGTAGGGTCATCCTTGAATCCATGAAAATATGGAATTTCGTTCTCGTTGAACGATCCAAAAGAGGCGCAGCCAAACCCGGATGTCTTGAGCTCTTGGGCGAACAGAGAGAAGCCTCGAGAAATGGCCTCGCTGCAGTCATGATGCGGTGCCGCCGTGGAGGCTTGGACGCCGTCCGTGATCGGTGGGGAGTTCGAGAGCACTCGTCCACTTCGAAGTGTAGTGGACGCAGGGATATCGGGGTCAGTAGTTCGCGACTGCGCCATTGTAACGTGGAGAAATAAGACAAAGAGACAACGCCTTTGCTGCAGGCCGGCTGTTCTTTATCTGCTTCCTCTTCGTCGTCCTCCGTCTCTCCCAGGTATGCGCCGAGCACGATCGCCGCTTTGTCATCATTACAATATATATATAAACAAAGCGATTGAGAGAAACTTTTGGTGGAACAAGTTTCCCGGCGAGGCGAAATTAGAATTCGTGTACCCACGATCTGAAAACGAGTGTCGTAACGATGCTTGGCTACCTAGACACGATAGCAGATCATAGTGTAGCCTTGTACAGAATATTACAGTGAGGGGGTGGGAAAGAGAAGTGTAGGCGAGGAGATGAAATGTTCAAATGGTTAGGAGGACAAGGAGAAAGATATAACGAGCATGGTGAAAGAGAGAGAAAACAAGAGAAATAGATAAAAAGATGAGAATAAAATGGCTGGTTAGAAATCTACTGCAGATACAATGAAAGAAAGAAGAGTATAAAAATACAGAGAAAGAGAGAAATAGAGAGAACGAAGGAAAATACAGAAAATTCGGCAGATCTCACGTACCTTAGGAATCGGTATTATGCAAAGCACGCGGATTGGATGGGAGTTGAATGTGTTTTATTCTTTATTGAGCGAGACGTTATGAAGTAGTGCTAAATATATGTACAAATCCACACACACACACACACACACACACACATACATTCAACAGCCCCATATGTTTTATATTAGCAGTTGTCTACAGTTGCCTAATGATGCCAACACCACCAGAAATAGTAAGCTTATATAAAGCGCTGGTGTTCGCGCTGGTGCGCGAGATGGTAGCCTTCAACCCTTCTACACAAATCAACTTCAGCTGATAGCGCCTAATTACAATCTGACATGACGGCTGTATATGGAGTACATATGTAATGTTTATAAAATTGGATAGCCAGTACTAAACCACAACTGACGTTGCGCGAACTTTAGGGTCTATTTGAAAATTATATTCGAGGCTTGGCGTGGCTCTGTGGTAGAATACTTCATTGCCATGCAGAATGCAAGAGTTTGATTCCTGCTGGGACACTGACATTTATTCTTCGCAGTCGTCTGGTCAACGCTGCCTATGATAGCTCTTTCTTAACGCTCAAGCGTTAAAGTCTGTGTTCTCGCCGTTCCTGGGTAGATAAAAAATGTCCATTACCTGTGGCACATACCCACACCCGGCTATTTGCCACAGTTTTTTTAAGTGTTTGAATACGTTCGTAACGAGATTGTTACCTATTGATGTCATGACCAGCGACTCGTATTTGTCGAACATTTTACCCTCCCGTACTAATTTTGGTATACCCCCTAAATAAAGAGGGTGATCATGACAGCACTCAGAGGTGGGCGGCTAGAGATAGATAGATAGATAGATAGATAGATAGATAGATAGATAGATAGATAGATAGATAGATAGATAGATAGATAGATAGATAGATAGATAGATAGATAGATAGATAGATAGATAGATAGATAGATAGATAGATAGATAGATAGATAGATAGATAGATAGATAGCAAAAGTTCTTGCAGCATGCAAAAAGATAAAAAGACAGAGAAAGAGATAGACAAAGTGAAACAGGCACATGGAAACAGAGACTGGAAATATAGGGGAAACAAGACATAGTTTAGTCACGTACAGTGTAGTATATTAAGGGATGGTAAAGAAAGAGGTGAGAACGTAAGAATAAAAAAAAAGTTTGGCCAAGCCAGGACCAGGTAGTTGCCCACTGCAGCTCTGCTGTGGGCACCTATCTGGTCCTGGCTTGGCATGACTGTGGGCACCTCTACCTGCTCCCCAGCAGTGCTGCAGGTGCCCACTGCAGCAGTGGGCACCTGCAGCCTTGCTCTACTTAATTCAAAGCACTGAGTTTTTTAGCCCCACTCCTGTTGAGGCCGCCTACGCCAAACGCCGGGTGGTCAATTTTCTCGTTTGATGACGCATGCACGGCTTTCTTCTTAATAAATTTTGTAAACTGTGTTGTTCTTCCTTACCTAGTTTGCAGTTTCGCAACGCGAAATATAAGCATGAACGTATTCCAGTGGGACCTAATTTCTCATTCAAGTTACATTTCCATATCATAGGCGGGTGGGATTCTTCGGGTGGGATTTTTCTCTTCAGATGTCCTCTTCTGTGCAGCTGTAATATGGCGACATCGCAAAACCTTTCCGAAACGGTGCAAAGTGTTACTTGAACGCGAGAAGAAAGAAATGATAGTTTGCACCCTAAGCTAAAAAGAAGCAATCCGTCCTTTTTCGTAGGCGGTCGCTTTAGTTCGGTTGCTTTTTTTCTCTTTAGCGTTGCTGTTTTGAATTACCCTTCACACTGTCGCGGCGCGCTCTTGCCGCGTTGGTATGAAATCGAGAAAGATTCTCTGTTATTATTTTACTGCGTGTCTTATTTTAGTGCGATCGGAAAATTGCAATTCAGCTGCGATCACGTATTCGCTGAGAAAGATTAAAAGACAAGAAAATGACTGATGTCGTTAGCCTGGTTACGCAACGTTTACCACCCACACAACACCGCGAGATAGTGAAAATGGTGGTCGCCATTAGAAACAAAAGCGTTGTACGAAGGTGATGCACTAGCACAAACAATAGCGTTCGCGTGCATTCGAAGGCGCCTACAGCAGTCGTCGAAGTGCTGTAGAGTTTCTGTGCTACGTTTTTACCATTTTACACGGTAATTTATCTCGAACGCGTGTGTCTGTTAAAGTGAACGACGACTAAGTCTTCACAACAAAGTTTTCTCGCGAAGCCGGCATGTTCACGCAATCACAAATCTATTTCAACAAAGTAAAAAACTGCCATTAATGTGCGAGCCCCTGGTGCCCCTAATCCGGTATGTATCCGACCATGCAGAACGCTTGAGTACTTGTCCTTACAATTTGTTCACCTTTATTGTGTGTTTGTTAGCACTTCGCCTAAACAAGTGTCGACGATTCATGTTGCAGGTTCTTTTTGAATGAATGAACTATTGTTATTTAATGTTTAATAGACAGTTTACAATAATCTGCAAGGCGGCTTTCCTGTAAGGTTTGTTTTCCTACCAAAATATCTCGTTCACAGACTGTTTTTTTCACTGACTGTGTTGTACTCGCGTGCTCGCGTGCCTTTGCTGCACAATGAGCGAGAAAATCAGTCTGTGAACGAGAGTTTTCGGTTGAACAACAAGTCTTACAGAAAACCCGAATTGCAGATTATTGCAAACTGTCCATTCTATATTCCAAATTCCCTAATACAAACACTTGTCGCAGCTGCAGCAAAAGGGTAAGTAGTTTTTGTCTAAATTTCCGACAAGTATTTTCAATATCTTCCCGTATTTGAAGGTTAAAGGTGTTCTTATTAAACTGAACACAACAAAGTCGCCCATGCACACCTTTCCGTTCTTTTGATGTCTCCACGCACTATCGGAGAGGCAGTCACTCTTCTTATAGTACTGCCGCAGCAGGCATAACAGTTAAGAGTTGTGACCCCACATCCCAGAGTTTGCGGAAAGTCGCAACCACAACGGATTTCAGACCAGTGCGCACTGAGACAAGTCTTCCAACTGATGATGCTTATTCCCCTCACATGCATATCTGCCAATTGCAACAAGTACAGTATTATATCCGATTAACATGACATTGCATGTGATGTGGACTTCCTACTCTTGGACGCTTGGAACCCATGTGTTCTATATATGTTAGATGCCTCTAAGGGCTCGCTCGCTGGATTCCGTGCCAACCGGTTGTGCTCTCGCGATCTCCGACGACAGCGCAGCTCTGGCCGACTGGGTTGGTCCTACGCCATCTTCTGTTGCCGACAAGAGCTCTCGTCTGTGTACGGTGCCCCGTCCTCGGACTCCTGCGACCGTGTTTCATCTTTCCTATCTTCTCTTTACTTCAGTCACTCGCTGTCCCTGCGCATCTCTCTCTCTCTCTTTCTCTCTCTCTCTCTCTCTCTCTCTCTCTCTCTCTCTATATATATATATATATATATATATATATATATATATATATATATATATATATATATATATATATATATATCTTTTAATCCCTCCTTACCCCCCTCCCTTGTGAGCTACTATTGAGATGTCGCACCAGATGCAGACAGTTACGGGGCTCACTTTTCTCTTCTTTTCCCTTTTATAACCACATAAGAAAAAAGAAGAATGAATGAGAAGTAGATGGCGCCTTGTGTGTTCGCTAAAATATCCTTACATCACGTCAATAATACACATATACACATAATACCACCTCCGCGACAGAGTGTTCTGCACTACCAGGGGAAACAATCCGGGGCGTCAGCTCACCCTCCATGCCCGGAGCGTTGTGGGGGTTGAAGGCGGTGGCGGTGGTTCCGGCTTGGTTGAGATGCAGTCGGTAACACCTACCAAGACAGAAGACCCCGAGGTCACCAAGAAGGTGAGGCGTATGCTTGGCTTGAGAGTAGGAATCTTCCCTCGAATGGGAAAGGTGAAAAGGGGGCGTCGTGGTTGCAGAATCAGCGCATAGCGCGAAAGGCAACAAAAGGGAGAGGTGGGGGATTTCCCTTACAGCGCAGCCCTCTCGTTGCAGCGCGCGTAAACCACAGTATAAGAATCCGCTTTGAACACACTACGTTGCGCATTCAACACCACAACTTCTGATGAACGTAAACCGGGCAACCCACGACATGGCAAGGAAAAGAAATATAATCTGCACAACATATATTTTTATTATTTATACAGTACAACAGAGCTTAATTGGGTCCGTGCAAGATGGAAGTAAATAGGTGAGAGTGAATACTCAGTGGCAATAAAAAATCATTTCTTTTTAATATTTACATTTGATCCCACTTACCAAGATAATGGCTAAATACATCAAAATTCAGGTATAGTTCTCACAATTATACTTCCGCATGTGCATTACATGCCCTACGGAGAGTGAGGTACAAACTTTCGAGTACTTTACTGTGGCTTTGATGCATCGAATATTTGACAAACCACGGAACATGGTGAGAATAACAACTTTTGCTTAGGTTCTCGTAACAGCAGTGTTCACTGTTATCTCTTCTCATATCCCACTTATCCCATTTCTCTGTTCTCATTCGCGAGAAAACAATCCGTGCTGTTTTATCTCTTTTTGCTTGATATGTCACTCCATATGACCAGCGCTCGTCAGCTCATTTTACCACCGGGAATTTGCGTTCGCGCACACACTTTCAGAACTCAAACCTGCGCTACAACTAATGTGCTGCACAAGATTTTGGTTTTCTTTTTTAGTAAACTTCTTTGTTCCTGGTAATCCTTTGGCTAAGCTTCACGTCGTATTCCCTATTTAGTGTCCTGAAAATTGGACAAAAGTTTGACAGAACGATTCGAGAAATGTTGTGCCACGTCTTTGACATAGATTATGATCAAACTTCCCATATAAAATCAGTGCATTATAAAAACACCGGCAAAGCACGCGGTTATGTTATAGAACAGTGCTCAAGCGCCGAGAGGCGTTCATTCACGAGCTGCAGCTAGCACTCGAGAATTTGCACATCCCCCAAATTTTAGCTGTCAAACCTCTCGAGACCTCTCGCCAACACAAATTGTGTTGGACAAAAAAGTAATCTAAGTACAAATCTTCGGACAAATTTAGCCTCGCATGCGCGTTCTTCTCTCACTGCTTAACGCGAAGCGGCGCAACTTGGTGAATGACGAATGGCCGCCCCTTGGGAGACAAATCACATCTCCACTGAAATTTCGGCATTGGCAAATTTGCATTCTAACGCCGGCAGATCATTCGGGGGTGGCGGGTAGCAGGGAAAGGCTCGTACACATGACAACAAAAACGGGTAGGATGGTCGTCAGAAAACCGAAAAGCCGATTGCCTCATTGCCCTGGGCAAGCCCTTTGTCAGTCGTTACAGACGCTCATGGATGTGAGTGACGAACACTGGAGCGGGCGCAGTTTGGGCCTAAAAAAGGAAGCCACTGCGTATTGTAATACCAGAGCTGTCTCCTTCCCATCGTCACCACGTCGTTCTGCTTTTGAGACGAGTTCCAGCATTTTGTATCCGCAGTCCCATCCATACAGCCGGCTATACAATCTCCCTTGCTATAACGGTGCAGTGACCTCAACTCCAACTTTGGACTCGGTTAATAATAGGAAGAATACGTGCACGAGACTGGTTCTCCTAAGTAAGCACAACTGATCAACGGCGCATATCGGAAGTCACGGCCGCTAAAAATCTAAACACGAGGAACCTGTAAATCAGAAGCTTGCGTGAACTCCGTAAGTTCGGCTCCCGGAACACTGGCTCCAGCACGCAGCTTTCACGGTGGTGCGCCCAACTAAGACGGTGGCACAAAGAACGCTCTCAGCGGCACCGACGCCGTCCCCAAAGGCGAATTCAAATTTGACGCGCATCTCGGAACTCTTCGGTTGTTGCGCCAATCCGAGATAGATCCATCGTGGAGAGGCTTCATCCCTTTTCAGACGGACGGCTGACGCAAAAGGAAAGCGATGAACGTTAAAAAAATGCAATAAGAATGAGTAGCGGAGAGCGCGAAAAATTGTCTGCAAATTGACGGTGCACGCATCATGCATTACTGCGGCAGTCACTGGCCCCGGGGCTTTCGTTGAGGCGTGTTCAGTGGTCATCCCTCTATTGTTACATCACTGAGAAAAGACAAGCACGACCCCGTGGCGAACTTAGGGCGGCGAGCACGTCACCTTCGACTGGGCAGTCTTCCCCACTGGGGTATTTTGTGCAGAGTAGCGATCACATATGCGATGCAAAGCTAATGCGACACTTTCGCAGCACCCTTTTGCTGACCCGCAAGAGGCTTTCAAAGAGTTTTGATGAAAGCTGGCCTTTTGGCGTTAGCAGGCAATAAATAATACTTTTTTTCCGAACTCCAGCAGTTATATCTTTTTTTTTTCTTTTTTTTATCATCATCATCATCATCAGTGTTTATTCAATCAACGTAATACAAAAACATGGTTACAAAAGTATTTGGACCATTAGCCTGTGTGGCTAGTCAGTGGTCCAATCTATTACATGATTATTTTATTACATGTCAGGAGCAGAGGTGCAGTTAATATGATTATGAATCTATACACAAATTCAATGACAGGGTAGCTTTTAAGGTATATTTTATCGAATTAAATACACATGACAATAAATGCTAAATTGCTGCAAATACTTTTAGTACACAAGTGATAAAGAACTAAAGGCATACATTGTAACAATACAGAAGATAGTGATACCACAAAATATTTAGCACAATTTGTGCACAAAATTAACTGCGTTGAAGAATCAATATAATCGAACTCACTTCAGAACTAGAAACAAAAAGAGGGAAAGAAAAAGAACTATGCCAGATGAGTCGTAAAAAAGTGTGGACGTGAGCTTAACTTTGGTTAAGAACATGAAAAACTTACAAAATGCATTTTACAAGTGAATTTAAAGTTGCGGGCAAGTTTAATTTCAAGTGGGATTGTGTTCCAGATTTTAGCACCAGTGAATTGTATTAACCGTTCGCCATATACATTCCTACAAGTAGGGAGGTTGAAGTTGCCGTTGCCTGCATGCCTTGTGTTACGGGTCGGTGTAGAAAACGCACTCACAGGTAGTGGAAAATTGGTGTTAATGATAGAATTTATCAACACCGCGGTTTTATAATTTCGCTGAGACGTGAAAGGCAGTATCTGAGTAGATGAAAACAAATCTGAGCTTGGGCAACAAGAGGACGATGCCGTAATAATTCTTAAGGCGCGTTTTTGCAATCGTATGATCGGTGCTATATACGTTAGATAAGTAAAGCCCCATATTTCGCTACAATAACTGAGTTGAGAGTGAAATATAGAGAAGTATAATGATCGTAGCACGTTATATGGAAAGTAACATTTGGCTTTAATGAGCGTGAAGCATGCGAAAGCAAGCTTTTTGGATATATAATTAACCTCATCTTTCCAATTCAGGTTTTCATCTATTAGAACCCCTAAGTATTTAAACGCGGAAACGCGCTCAATGGGCGCGTCGTTAATTTCTAAGTCCAGCTGACTATAATCGAGGTTTTTTCTTCTGGAATGAAATATGATATATTTAGTTTTGGCTACATTTAATGCGAGCTTGTTGCGGGCGAACCATGCGGAAATCTGTGCCAACTCTGCCGTGATTTCTTCTTTCAGCGTGCACAGAGAGTTACCTCGAAAAAGCAATGCAGTGTCATCAGCGTACATTATGGTTTTGCGTGAAAGAGCAGATGGTAGGTCATTTATGTATAGTGAAAACAACATAGGACCTAGCACGGTTCCCTGGGGTATTCCACATGTTATTTTTCTAAATCCTGAAGATATACGGTCAAACACGACGCATTGTTTTCTATCTGCCAGATAACTAGAAAATAACCGAAGTGTCTTCTCGGTGAAGCCATAATAAGATTCTAATTTCTTTAATAAAATGGAATGCGAAACAGTATCGAATGCTTTTTTTATATCCAAGAAAACGCTGACGGCAATTTCGTTATCATGAAGTACTGAGTTGACGAACTGTGCTAGTGTAAAAACAGCTGTGCTCGTTGACCTATTTGTGATGAAACCATGTTGTTCAGGGCAGATTATGTCGTTTGAGCTTAGAAATCGACAGAGACGGGACCTAATTACCTTTTCAAAAAGCGTGTTAACAATGCTGAGCACCGAGATGGGACGGTAACTGCTCGGATTTTCTCGATCCCCGGATTTGTAAATAGGTACGACTCTCGCTATCTTTAGGATATTTGGGTAAGTTCCATTTTGCAGGCAGTTATTCATGATGCGGGAAAGAGGCTCCGAAAGAAGGTCTACATTTACCTTCAGTAGTTTTGTAGTAATCCCATCATGACCAACGGCTTTATTGCATGGGAGTTTTAGGATTTCTGACCTAATTTCCTCAGTGGTTACGCTTGCAAGCTGAAAGTCTTCCTCAAATATTTTGTTTTGGCAAGAATGTAGAGGATCTGCTTGAGATTGAGCAGGAAAGTTGTTACCAACATTGGTAAAAAAATTATTGAAGTTATCAGCGGTATTTGTTGTAGGATTATCCGCAGCAATGCGCTTTTTTTCGCCTATTCCCGTAACTTCACGCACTAGCTTCCATACCTGCTTGATGTCACCGCTCTGTTGGACTATTTTAGCACTGTAATACTGCTTCTTGGCTTTCCTTAACATCCCGACTGATTTGTTTCTGAAGTGTTTAAACTGCTTTTCATAGTATTCATTTGTTTTGTTTTGTTTCCATCTAGTGAAGTATGTATCTTTTTTCTTTATAACATTCAGTATGTCCCGCGTCACCCAAGGACATATTGCTTCCTTGTGTCTTCGGCCTGTGTATTCTTGGGTTGATTGGCTAATTGCCTCCATTATATGGCAAATAAAGTTTTCCCATTCAGTGTGAACATTACTGTGGTACAAGGCTTCAAAATCCGTACGCTCAAGTAATTTGCGCACTACAGCGTAGTTTGTCCGCTCAACTCGTTTTGAGTTATGGCATGGAGGTCCTAAATTAGCATTAGGCACAAACAGAAAAGTGGGGCAGTGATCAGCAATAGTAACGTCATACACTCCGGCGAAAACACTCATATCAGTTCCACAAATAATATGATCAATAAGTGAGGAACAGTTATCACTTATTCGTGTAGGGGCAATAATAACGTTCATTAGATTATATGACTGGAGCATCAATACATAGTCAGGGTATTCATCTTTAAGTAGATCGACGTTAAAATCACCACATATAACCAGTGGGCGGTTGTAGGCTATCAAAGGGTCTAAGACAGTTTCCATAGTAGAAATGAATGCTGCTACAGACGAGCTAGGTGGACGATAAACAGCTCCGAGTATAACGCCACATTTCAAATGCACAAACAAGGCTTCACATTCAGGTTGGCTAGTAGAGTGGTTAGGCATGCACTGGTAATCGATGCTTTTTTTAAGGAACAGAGCAACGCCCCCACCTCGCGAACTGCTCTTCCTAGGTAGCGATAATAATGTGTATCCTGGAACATGCGCAGATTCTCCATCTTTCAACCAGGTTTCAGTAAGAGCGATAACGTCGTATACAAATGAATGACGCGACAAATGAGCGCAGAATTGGTCTAAGTTTCTTCGCGCACTTCGAATATTGCAATGAACAACAGACAAGTTTTCGTACTCATGCCAAGCTTGGTCGATACTTGAAAAATCAAACATCATTGCTCAGGAAATTTGCGATAGATCTTCTGCGCATGTTATGTGCAATACTCGCGAATTTTCTGTCTTTCTCATGAGAAATTTTCCGCCGGATACCCAAGTGAATTTCCAGTTATTTTCGCGCTTCGCCTTTAATGCCTTGCCCAGCAGTACCTTGTTAGCTGGACATAGGTGGTCATTAATATAGAGCGGGGTGGAACCTTCAAAGCCTATGATTGTAGTGGTCAATCTTTGCTTCTTCGTGGCATTCATGAACTTATCTCTGGGGATGCGGGAGATGAACTTAGCAATGATGTTCGATTGTGACTTTTCCCTGGTTGACGTGCATCTACTGTGTCGACGTGCGATATGGAATTTCGTTGATGCTTATTGTGTGTGTGTGTGTGTGTGTGTGTGTGTGTGTGTGTGTGTGTGTGTGTGTGTGTGTGTGTGTGTGTGTGTGTGTGTGTGTGTGTGTGCGTGCGTGCGCGTGTGTGTGTGTGTGTGTGTGTGTGTGTGTGTGTGTGTGTGTGTGTGTGTGTGTGTGTGTGTGTGTGTGTGTGTGTGTGTGTGTGTTTCTGTGACATCGCATCTGGTGAACCGTCACGACACTGTGCGAAGTTTAATTGTCCTGTTTGTTTTTGTTGACACTTCAAGTACCACCATCTCGCTTCTTTTTACCATATGCGGGTGGGTATACCTACTGCTACTGCAACTACATACCTCATAAGATGGGCAGACCCACGCGTTAAGGAGCTTCGCCCCTAAAAAGTGAAAATCTTGTCGGTTAGAGCCACCAAACGTTAGGTGATTTATTTGACATCTATTTGTATGAAAAGGTTCCGTAACTCTACGTGCTAGCCCCACCATGGTGGTCTAGTGGCTAAGGTACTCGGCTGCTGACCTGCAGGTCGCGGGATCGAATCCCGGCTGCGGCGGCTGCATTTCCGATGGAGGCGGAAATGTTGTAGGCCCGTGTACTCAGATTTGGGCGCACGTTAAAGAACCCCAGGTGGTCGAAATTTCCGGAGTCCTCCACTACGGCGTCTCTCATAATCATATGGTGGTTTTGGGACGTTAAACCCCTCATATCAATTAAACTCTACGTGCTAGTTTGTCTTTATGTGCAAACAAAAAATATCTGTATCATGAAACACCGGATCACAATGGCATGATTTAAATGACCAGACAAGTGTTAAAACGTTTCTGTTCTTAGGAACACACCTTGCTTTTTGAGACATGCGTTGATACAGGGGCCACTTTCGGTTAAAATATGGATACATACCAACTTGCCCACCTATCAGTTTTACGGCAATGAACAAGTTCGTTGGATATTATAAAGAAAATTGAGTAAAGTTCGATTCTTGTAACCGGTTGTATGAACCGGCCTATTCGAACTTGGCCGCACGCGCACCTAGTAGACAAGCTACAACAGCAGGTTTATTCGTAATGTTATTCTTGCTGTTTTTTTTTACTTGCTACTGTTGTGTTGCTGATCGTTGTTGATGGTGCGGTTGGATAGCCTTCACAGCTTTTGACAATCATTTTTGACACTTATAAAACTGGAAAGGAAGAGTCACAACTTTTGAGAACAGTGATTTGGGCAAGTTGCTGCTTGGTATTCAACTTGAAAGCATCTTTTTTTTTTCTGTTTCAAAAGTCTGCCCCTATGCATAATACTTTTTAAAATAAAAATGAACATACAGGTATGCTTCGTGTATAAGGTCCAGTAGAAAATGGCGGTGAAGTCCACGAATACAGTGATTAAAGTCGGGTGATCGGTCAGGCCTGAGACCTGCATGTTGCACGGAGGTGACGATGGCGGCTAAATTGCCAGTGCAGGTTCGTGGAACCCACTGAACACGTATTTGCACAGATGCGGAGGCACCAATAGGGGGATTATCATCATCGAGAAGGACGTACACTGTAAACAAAAATATACCCAGTTGGGAGTAATCGGGGAACGATGTGCCCGCTCTGTTCCGGTGGCTCCCCTTAAACCGGATTGCACGGGAGCAAATACATTCGTTTTCCACCGTTTACCTTCGGTGGGTGCCGGACAAAAAAAAAATCCGGAGGAAAGCGGGGCCAATTTCTTGATTATACTCCTGTGATTGCTCCGGAAATGACCCAGCACACCGCTTTTGCCCCGGTGGATGCTCCCCAATAGGTGACCGGTAATATGGGCAATCGCAGGGAACTGTGGGATACGAAGGCTACCGGTTCGACGCACCATGCGGATTAGCAGCGGCACGCGTGCATTTTTGTACCGCTCCGTTGAAAAAAGCATCTTTCTGTGCAATGTCAGTGCTTTAGAAGTTGGTTTTTTGTTTCTGCTGATTTTGACTGTGACGATGACAAGCTACGAAAGCTATAAACGACAAGAAAACTTTTTTACCGCACTAAAATGATCTGCAATGCTTTTGTGTGGCTCGGGGTATACTGTCAGTTTCGCTAGCAGATCACTCGATACAGAAGACAATTTTCATTGTATGATACATTACGGCAGATAAAAATCACCATTTTAAAAAATATCAGGAGTTGCGGATGACTGTAGCAGAATGCTAAAAGTTCATTTCGGGATCGCTGCATCGACCGACATCGTTGGTCTATCGGCATGAAGCGCAGCACTTATTAAGCGCGTCGAGATATCCTTTTTTTTTCTAGCCTTCAGCGCGCTTTAAGATGCATTTTTAGTCAACTGGTTGATTGATTGGTACGTGGGGTTTAACGTACCAAAACCACCATATGTTTATGAGAGATGCCGTAGTGGAGGGCTCCGGAAATTTCAACCACCTATTTTTTAGTCGAAGCTAGATGCTTATTGGAACGCTAATCTTGATCCAGCTGCGAGGCACGGCGGCACATAAACAACACAGTCAGACATAGACGGCGCTTAATAATCGAAACCCTGCGCTTGTTTAACGCGGTTCTTACTTTGTGTGCTGTCCTGGCGCACAGTTTAACCAAGATAAACGCAAATTAACTCGTCCAGCGCTTCGTGTAAACTTACTCTTGAGTGAACCTTTCGCGTTTTTTGTAATATATTATATGGGTGCAATTGCCAGCGCTCATCTCGTATGGCAGGTAGATTTCGCCCGTGGGTTTCCAGAATATTTTTTGCAAGGTGCGCCTGCGCGACAGTTTATTTCTCCATATAATATCGCAGCAAATCCATGCGTAAGCTTTTTATTAGTGCGTATAATACACACGTACCTGTGATAAAATGGTCTTCGCACACTCTGACTTAAACGTTCGGTACCCAAAGTCTACTTGTCGCTGTGGCTCTCGTCACAGCCGCGACCCACCTCATTTCGCTTTCTTCATTTCATGGGAATCGATGCATGCATTTGCCCTTCACGCTCGAGTTGGAGCAGCCAACGACTGAACAGCCGACCATGGTTTATCAGGACGAAGATAAACGGGCGACCACACGCACGAATCCCGAATAATCTGAGGCTAGAGGCGAAGTGGTTCGCCATCGTCTGCTCTTTTCGAACCAGAAGTTGGCCGCAGACGACGCATCCCACAATCCTTCGCTTTTTTACTGGTCACCTATTGCTCCTGCTCATCGTTCTGTGGCATTCATTGGCTGTTGGAGGAGTGACGTAGGCAGCCTTGCCACCGGGAGGCCGTTCCCCACAAACTAACATGGCGCGGACCAAGCTGGTACAGTGAGGATTGTGCGAAGGGTTCGGCTGCATTCGGGAAAAAGAAATCATTCTGTGCAACTTCTGGGTATCACAGGCCGCCACAAGCAGCAACGTAAGTTATGGCAGGAGGGGGTTCTGCGAACGGTAATCGTGTGATGGTTCCTGGCAGCGAACGACACATTGTGATCTCCAGAGGGGTGAGAGACTCGGCGGTCACTTGTGTGGTGCAAAAGTGGTGAGTGAGCTCTTCTTGAATTATCTGTGTCATTTGAGTTATATGTCATGTGGTGCTAAGATAGGTAATGTTGGGTTGATGAGGAAACAGGTTACGAATAATAGGCTAATTTTACAGACGTCAGTAAACGTCAGCGAAAATTACGATAATGCGCTGTTTCGCCTGTATGAGTCTTTTTCTTAACAAAACTTCGGTAATTTTAATCACAATACTCTGATATTCGGAGCACTAATTTGGTATGCAATAGAAAATTTCATGGTTGTGGGTTGCTTCTATAAATAGGTAGTAATTGTTAAAAGTAAACCTAACAGGTTAAAAAATCTTCTAGGTATTCTCATCATACAAAAAGTGGTTATATTTGTCCGCTTTCCATATTAACAAACGCCTGGTTGAGGTCTACCATTACGTATAAATTATTTTGATCTATCATGTAAGCTGTACTAATAAAACATGAATAACTGAAATCAGTGTCAATTTTTTTAATGTAGTGAATTGAGCTAGGACAATTGGTTTGCTGCAGAGTTTTATAACTTATACACGCACTCATTTTGGTGAAATATTTTTATTGTATAAGTGTTATCTGAATTATCAACCTTCGGGGGTCGTCCTGCTTATAAAACAAGAAAGAGAGGGAGGAAGGCATCTGACGATACCATTGGCGAGTAATTCGTGAAGAAAGAGTGGTCGGGTCACTAGGCAGAACAGGTTGTAGAGCTCAGAAGAACCGAGTTTTGGGCAAGTTGGTATTCGATTGTAGATGAGGTTTCTCACAAAAAAAAAAGAACAAGAAAGAAGAGAGCTCACAGAGGCACAGCCTGTGTTCTTTTTTTTTTTTTGTCCATATTTAGCGCAAAACGCCACCCACAAGGGTTGTGGGTAAAGACTTATTTCTGCAGCCAGCCCGTTTGACTGCGCAGCTCGACGTAGGATGGAGGTGCATTGTTTGAGAGTAAAAGAGAAAAGAGAGAGCACCATCTCGAGAAACTAGCAGTATTTTCTTTGTTCATCATGGTGGAGAATAGTGTCATGCTGCAACATTTTTTATTTCTCTTTTGAGTCCCACTCGCATGACCGTGACTGCAGTTTCTTGTTAGTTTTTTTTGGGGCGGGGAAGGGGGGAGTCAAGTTTTTCAAACCAAAAAGGTAAAACTCAACATGTTCGGTGTCCTGTCCACCTTCTCTCTGAAAAAGAAAACGCTTGTTTCTATCTCTCTCTTACGAACAGGACTCGAATACCAGAAGCAACAACGCTGGCCTGGGAACAGAACAGGGAAAAAGAGAACTCCGCGAATCCTGGTAAACTCGTCGTGATGCCTCTATGAACATTCTTCCATGACCTACGACGTTTGCACGAACCTGTAAGTTGTGTAAAGTAGTCGACCTTCCCTCATTTCTTCCAGTATATGACGAAAATGCAGTTGGCATAGGCGGCGTGATGTTAGTACCTTTTATTGCTAAATTTTGTTACGTAGTTGTGAACTTTTCTTTATTTTCTCATTGAGGCTGTTCGTTTTGAAGCAATACATGCTAATGCATTATCTGTACTTCCACAAATGTTCCCTACGACAAATATCAAAACAGAGTGGGCAGTACTAATTAAAAAAAAAACAGTGCCAACTTCTCTCGAAGATTACTTTGCAAAGTACAATGAAGGTACGCTTTTTTCAAAGACAGGCTGCAAATATACAAAATGTAAGGGTCTAATTTACCTGAAGTATGACGATGAGCGCCAACTAAAATGCGAGTGTAATATCAGAAATATTATCTGATAAAATCAGAAAATGATCTGGAGAGGCATTCCCAATGTTATCCTCGAGGGTACCAAAATTTGCTCGATTTAGGGGGGAAAAACACTTTGGAATGTTTAGCAAGAGCAGGGCTATCAATGTAGAAATATATAGGAAACTTTCGTCCGTTTTGAACTTTGTTCGCGTCACGCAGGTGTGTTTGTATGGCGTACCGTCTGCCTGACACCGGAGTACATAGAATCGACTTCTTGGATATTGAACACTGGTCCTGTGTTTTTGTGTTTGTGTGGTCGGTTTCCAAGGCTAATTATTCTCGTGTACTCGTTGACTGTACATAATTTTACGAGTACCCATGGCTTCAGTGTCCTCAGATTTCGTGCCGCTCACATTATTTGCAGTTCCCATGTGTCTAAATATTTTTTTGCTCAATTATGCAGGAAGCAATTGGCTGAACCCTTGTGTCGTCAATGAAGCTGATGAATGGTCCCTCGGGGATAGTGAACAGTTGTTATCGGTGGCCACGCTTTCTTCGTTTGTCGTGCATCGTTTCAGAGCATTCTGGGCTTCATTTCGAAGTGCTGCGCCTCAAACTTGAGCGCTGTTGATTTTATGTGATCTGTCTTCTTTTGTTTCTTGGTGGCTTTTTGCATCTTTGTTTCTTTCCATCTTCTTTTCGCAAATTATGGGCAATAAACCAGAAATGGCAGCTCATTTTCAAAGAAATGAACGAATAAAAACTCAATTGTTTAATAATAATAATAATAATAATAATAATAATAATAATAATAATAATAATAATAATAATAATAATAATAATAATAATAATAATAATAATAATAATAATAATAATAATAATAATAATCATGAAGCGCAGGTCACGCCTCGTTAAAAGGGGACGCTCTTTCATTCGCCCATCCACAGGCATCAAAGAAACTTGCGCACTCGTTTAGGTTGGTTAGGACCTGAAAGACACATTCTTTTTTCGACTTTTCGGTCAATTGCAATGATCGCCCCGCCCTCCAAGAGAGATTAGTCTTGGGGTGTATTAGAAATGTCACCCTCGGGAATATCGTGTCATTTTCCACATTTTTCCGCATTGATGACGTACGAACAGTACAAATTAATATTATGCCTTAAGGGCAAGCCTATATCGAAATGGAGAAGGACTAATTACCGTACGCCTTACAGAAAAATTGTATTACCAATCTACTTCCCCATGGTGCACACTGCCCGGAAAATCCCGACCACACCCAATGATTAAGGCAAGTATATAACCGATGGTTAATACCCGGCGTTTACTCCGTGCGAAATTCTAATTCAACAACCATTGTTTCCTAAGCTCAGTAAGCAACCATTTTGAATGTGAAGCATTTCTTGGCTCATCGACTTTGAGCGTATCTATCTATCTATCTATCTATCTATCTATCTATCTATCTATCTATCTATCTATCTATCTATCTATCTATCTATCTATCTATCTATCTATCTATCTATCTATCATCTATCTATCTATCTATCTATCTATCTATCTATCTATCTATCTATCTATCTATCTATCTATCTATCTATCTATCTATCTATCTATCTATAGAGCCGCCAACTTTCAACTCTTCTGGCCGTTTCTGTAATGGTATCGATGCCAAAATTCGTTTGGCATCACATGACTCTATGACGAGAATAAGTGAGTAGTTATAACTTGAAAATCATGAATGTCATGATTTAATTTTCATGGTCTTGCTGCCTTTGCAGTGGTTTCTTTTACATGGCATATTGCGAAATCGGTAAGGGATGACATGACTGCATGGCGAACATAAGGGAAAGATCCTAACGCGGAAATCATGACATGCTTGTCATGTGTGTCATGGCTACACGTCACACTCACGGTGCGCTTGCGGCCGTTTCGCTAGCTTCACATATACTGAATTTAGTATTACAAGGCTTAAATGGATATTGAAGGTATATGACTAGTGCAAGTATGATAATCATGAGATGCGTGTTATGTAACAACATGACTACATGCCACGCTCATAATACGCTCACGGCCGTTTTTCTAGCTTCACATATATCAAATTTGGTATTATACGAGACGTGAACGGACGACAAAGGTAAATTACACGTCCAAACATGATAATCATGATATGTGTGTCATGTAAAACATGACTACATGCTACGCTTATAACGCGCTCACGGCCATTTCGCAAGCTCTACATATACCAAATTTAGTGTCACAGGACGTGAATAGATGACGAAGGTAAATGACACGTCCAAAGACGATAATCATGACATGGAAGTCATGTACGGCTTAGTCTTCGTCCGCCTCGTAACGTTGTGCTGATTTTAAAGTGACATATCAACCTTCCTCATTCGTCCTTTGCATATCGTCGATTCCCACTGTACGTGGGATCTGCCAATTTATTTATTGCTTCCCCTATTTCTTTTGTTCCTTAATCTTATTTGACAGAGTTGTTTTATTGACTATTATTTTATAGAATCCATTGTTCACTTACAAATACTCGTAGCTAATCAAGTCGATGTAGTAGTAACGCAAACAACTACAATCGCTGCTGGCTACGTTGTCGAGAGTACCGTATGTCTGCTCAAGGGCTCCTTTTGTGTTTCCGGCTATATTTAGCAATTCTAAATTTCTTTTGTTTCGCTCCGTCTCCGCTTGATTGCGAACTGCGCTTTGTGACGTCAGCTGGAGGGACAAGTGACGCCGTCGTCGTGGTCACGGTGCAGCGGCGTCGGTCTCTGCGGTTGTGACGACGTCTCGCTTCAATGCCGAAACACGCATGTCCAAACGAAACGAAGAGACAGATAGTAAAAGAGAGAAAAATAGAGTCCATCAAACCGCGACCACTCTTCTCTTACTTGACGGAGCGACGCTCCACATGCTTCCAAAAAGTCGAATTGCTTTTTTATGGATTGCACTGCGACGGCCACGGTTCCGACAAAGTTACATTTAACTGCGACTCCCACTCTCCGCACTCGAGTGCGCCTTTTGTTCTTCGCTGATTGCCTGGTGAGCTCTGCCAGAGCTTTTCTTTTTCACTTTTTTTCACACTGCATATGCGTTCTATGGGGATTACTGCTCGGAGCTGTCAAAGCACCCTTCCCCCTTTAAATGCGTCGAGAGTTTTGTCGCTCCTAATCACAGAGTATTTCGTGTCTGCGTTCATTATCGTGTCGTGTATCACGTGTTCTCAATTGATCAGCTCAATGTACATGTACGATTGCTATTGTAGAAGTAATCAAAAGGACAAGGAAAGAGAGATATAGAAATAAAGAAGAAAGAGAAGAATGGTACCATTATGTGATTTTCCGCGTTATGAGTCTACTTTATGAAAGAGAAATAGGAGCTATAAAGAGGACAGGTGAGGAGAAAAAATGTTTTTTGAAAGAAAAAGAGAAAACGGCGAAAATTGCACTAAGCCACGCAAAGCTCTAACTTGAAAGAGTGGCTTGTTGTTTCAGCGTCATAGTAGAATATCTGCATGCCACTGACATAACTTTATTGAGCGTCATCCACTGAAATTTGTTTCTTACCAGTTGTATTCTGACCATGTGACTATTGGCACTACTTACATGTAAATGTTTTCTAATTAAACTCGGTTGATATATTTCGCTGTGCTTGTAAGCTTCTTTCTTTGTCTTTTTTTTTTGCGCTGATTGTGTGATTAGCAAGGCTTGAAACAGTGAAACTTGACGATTATGAAGACTAATTTGGTTGCTTCTAGGTTTTTTTTATAAGCATTAGCATAGGTGATGCAGGCTCTTTCTAGGTAGCTTCTGAGTCGTTGCCTTCAGCTATAGGAGATGGTGCTAGATTGTTTGTACTGTGATTCTCGGCGCAGATATCTCCGAGTTAAACCACAAAAAGTCACCTACACGACACGGATGTAAAAACTGTATAGATAGAAACTCACGCTGAAACAAAGCGTTTGCGCCTCTCGTAGTTCTATAAACACGTCATCGCTGGCGTACACGCCAGTGATGACGTCACTTCTATCACTTCGAAGTGTTTCTGTAGTCGCCGTTGCCTCTCCCATTGCCCATTATTGCCACATTGTACCTACTCGGGCTCTCCGGCTTGCCTCCGTCACTTCGCAACCATTTGTTGGGCTATCTGTTGCCTTCATTATTTTTCCCCTATTCGCCGGTGTTGAGTGCTCACCGGACCCAGATTCTGCGGCACACTCCCGCTCATCATGATAACAGTGTTGTGACAGACCGCAAAAAAAAAATACGATTAGCTTAAACAGCTCCACTATTGAGAGGGTGAAAAGTTTGAAAAAGTATTCCCATTAAAACATTCAACAACGCTGATGAATCGCAAGAAGCGCTGTTGTAGTTGTACAGACCTCTGTTTGTTTCACAGCCAAATTTTCACAGTCAAAACTTAGAGTTGTGCTTTACTTTTTTTTTCTTTTATACCCAAGACACAATGATGACGTGGCCAATATTACGTCATACATATTGAGGACCTTCGTTCTATATCAGTGGTTCCTGATCTGTTAAAGGCATGTTACTCACTGTTGCCTGGAGTTAGCCAGACTATTTCTTGTGTTCTCAATTATTGTTTATTGGATATGTTTAATTAACTAACTTTTCAAGAAAGGAACATAGATCAAAAATTCAATGAGAAAGTTGTAGATAGGTTTGCAAAACGTCCAATTAGACAGTTTTGAACTTTATATCTGTTAGGCATTAGTGTTTTTCTGCTAATTACAAATGCCCGTAATGTACAAAAAAATACAACGTGGCAAATTCAGACGTGCGCCAGTGCGCACATCGATTCTAGTGCTCCCTAACGTTCCGCGTACGAACGACCATAGCATTTGCCGCATTGTGCTGTCTCGGCAGGGCCGAAACGATGGTGGTGGCTTTACGATGAACACGCTTTGCTATCGGCCACAAAAACGATAACCGCTGTGACTGCTTATCGCTGTCATGAACCGGTGCGAGGGTAGTGTGTCGTTCGCACGCGGAACGTTAGGGAGCACTAGAATCATCGGTCACACTGACGTGCAAGCGGGTTTGCCACATGAAATTTTTTTCTAATGTGAAGCATTTTTAGCGAACTTCAGCAGCTTTGAGCGTATCTATCTATCTATCTATCTATCTATCTATCTATCTATCTATCTATCTATCTATCTATCTATCTATCTATCTATCTATCTATCTATCATCTGTTCACCTACGACTTTAACCTCTCCTGGCCGTTTCGATAATAGTATCGATACCAAACTTTGTATGACATAACCTTACTGTATGAAGAACATATTTAACTAGTAAGAACATGAAAATCATGACATGTATGTTGTGAACGTCATGATTTACATTTCATGGTCCTGCAGCTCTTCTGATGGTTTCCTTTACATGGCATGTTGCAAAAATGGTATGGCATGACATGATTGCATGGTGAACACAAGCGACAGACCCTAACATAAAAATCATGACATGCGTGTCATGTAACAACATGACTACATGCCACGCTCATGATGCGCTCGCGGCCGTTTCGCTAGCGTCACATATACCTAATTTAAAATTACGGTACGTGAATGGATGACGAAAGTATGTGACTTGTGCAAACATGATAATCGTGAGATGCACGTCATGTAACAACATGACTACATGCCACGCTCATGATGCGCTGGTGGCCGTTTCGCTAGCTTCACTTATACCAAATATGGCATTACGGGACGTGAATGAATTACGAAGGCATGATACTGGTGCAAACATGATCAGCATGAGATGCGTGTATTACGCGACGCATGGATAGATATGTGGGGTTTAACGTCCCAAAACCTGATGCGCTCGCGGCCGTTTCGCTAGCGTCACATATACCTAATTTAAAATTACGGTACGTGAATGGATGACGAAAGTATGTGACTTGTGCAAACATGATAATCGTGAGATGCACGTCATGTAACAACATGACTACATGCCACGCTCATGATGCGCTGGTGGCCGTTTCGCTAGCTTCACTTATACCAAATATGGCATTACGGGACGTGAATGAATGACGAAGGTATGATACTGGTGCAAACATGATCAGCATGAGATGCGTGTATTACGCGACGCATGGATAGATATGTGGGGTTTAACGTCCCAAAACCATTATATGATTAGGAGAGACGCCGTAGTGGAGGGCTCTAGATTTTTTGACCACCTGGGTTTCTTTAACGTGCACCCAAATCTGAGCACACGGGCCTACAACATTTCCGCCTAAATGACACGTCCAAACATGATAATCACGACATGCGTGTCATGTAAAAACATCACTACATGCCACACTCATGATGCGCTCATGGCCGTTTCGCTCGCTCCCCATATACCGAATTTGGTGTTACGTGACGTCAATGGATGACGAAATTTATGACTGGTGCAAACATGATAATCCTGACACGCGTCTCATGTAAGAACATGAAAACATACCACGCTCATAGCGTGCTCGCGGGCGTTTCGCTAGCTCCACATAAACTAAATTTTGTGTCACGTGACGTGGATAGATGACGAAGGTAAACGACACATCCAAACATGATAATCATGACACGGACGTCATGTACGGCATCATTTACCTCCACCTCGTAACGTTGCGATGATTTCAAAGTGGCATATCAACGTTTCTTTTTCGTGCTTTGCATATCATCGATTCCCACTGTAAGTGGGATCTGCCAATTTTTTTCGGTATTTCGCGGGCAATTGTAATTAGCAGAAAAAACACTTATACTTATCAGATGTAAAATTCAAAACAATTGATTTGAACGTTTTGCAAACCGATGTACAACTTTTTCAATGAAATTTTTATTCATCTTGGTTCCTTCGAAAGTTATTTAATTAAACAGATCTATTTAAACAAAATTTCAGAACACAAAAAATAGTCTGACTAACTCCAGGCAACGGTCAGCAGCATGCATTTGGTCGCGTCGTAATTACGTGTTCCTGCATATTTTTAAACACTACCTAAAGTTATGGGGGACACCCTGTATACATCTACATTGACATATTCAACACATATCAGTAAAGATTCGTTTATTTATTTACAGATCAGCAACAAATACGCCGTGATCTCGGTCGACCAAGCTGGTTCGGTCATCATCGCTGCATCAACCGAATGTTCCTCATCGAGCGCTGCCAAGCAGGTGGCCATTGCCATTTCTCCCCTCTATGGTAAGCCTGTGAACGTATTCAGTGACTCCCGGGCAGTTGTCCATGCCTTCGCCGTCGGTGCAGTCGCCAAAGAATCACGCCGTATTCTCAGTGAAAAAGGCATTTCTAACTAACTTTAACACGATTACCTTTTCACATGGGCCATTTTGAAGGAGGTCCCGCCAACCTCAACGAGCTATTCCACTCCAAGGCACGAAGTATGACGTTCCGCGCCCACGGTAGTTCACCCCAGCCCACGACGTGGGACAATAGAGATCGGCCCACGGCACACGATGAGCTAACGTAGCACTTCTACCTAAGCAGGAGGGTCTACCCCCTTTTCACAAGAAACTACACAGAGCCCAGGATATAAACCTGAGACTCTTGCAAATGGTTAGCCTGCCCGTCCCAACATGGGAGAAGCCCACTGCGCACAAGTTACGTGTCTCAGCACTACAAATTATGTTCTTCGATCCATCCATCCACCCACCCACACACCCCTCGTCCGTCCGTCCGTCCGTCCATGCATCCATCCATCCATCCGTCCGTCCGTCCGTCCGTCCGTCCATCCATCCATCCATCCGTCCGTCCGTCCGTCCGTCCGTCCGTCCATCCATCCATCCATCCATCCATCCATCCATCCATCCATCCATCCATCCATCCATCCAACCATCCATCCATCCATCCATCCATCCATCCATCCATCCATCCATCAGCCGACGGTGGTTGCATCCACCATCAGTTGATTCTGCTGTAGGCAGCTGCCGCAGAGCGAGGGTTACATGCCCACGTGTTCCCTTTAATAAAAATTGATACTGTACATCGAAAAAAAAATTGTAAAAGAGGCCACGAACTGCAGATACCATGAGCCAAACAAGCGAAACTGTGGCAAACGTGAGTGCAGGTTGTTCACTTTACGTCATGCCTTTTGACTACACCGCGATTATCGTTAGTCACACAACTAGCTGCAGGTGGTGGTAATTTTTACCGTGCCGGTGCATGACTTTGAACGCTCCAGCGCGCTCTGAGGTGTAAGGTCGGTACGGCAGCAGGATATCCAATGGTCATGGAGACATACCAAAGGGAGGAGGAGTTGGGAAGTGTTTGTAAAGCGTTAATGTATGTCTTGTAATTGGTCAATGTGGCGGCACAAATGTGAAACATACGCGGATGTTCTTCGGTTGTGCGCTATTTTCAACTAGCCCAGTATCAGCCCTATTTCGCGTGTTGCACACCGGAAGCGTGATGAGCTAGTTAGTGTAATTTATTGTCTAAGAAAGTAAGGCTTGCCCGCATAAGCGCAGGAAAGAAGAAGTGGGCAACACAAACACCGTCGTTGGGGTTGCTCGCTTCCCTTGTCTTCTGTGCGTGCCTCCGCACGTAACATTCTTCTGCGTTGAATGTTATCAAGCATGTGCAGAGACAAGTGTAAATCCCAGAAGGTTACTGTTCTCATTTGACATCATAACAAAGATCGTTGGTGGTGTTTACTGCCATCACCACATCTTAAATATCAGCGTAAACTCAGATGCACGCCGTCCTAATTAACAAATATCCACCGGCAGAATTCATTGCCCGTCTGATTGCTCTTTGATATTCGCCGTCATACATTCCCATTAGCTAAGTATCGTAGGGAGCCTAAAGTGCGGCTCGCGGCCAAGGAGGTTAATCTATATGCTGTCGTCGCGTTTCGAGAATAAAGCCGCCTTCTAAATAAATAAAAGTAGCCCTGACTGGGTGCACGTCTAATTAATACGGCGCGGAGCGAGATGTGCTCGATTATCAATTACTGTACGCCGCTGACGTCGGGCGACCTTCGTTCATCACGCTCGGAGCCGGGCAAATGATGAAAGATCCTTTAAAAGAGAACCCCTGAAAACTTTCTCGGGGGAAATTGCCGCGATCGATTTGAAGTGACCTGTCTTTGTTCCGGAGTATAACAAGGATATAAGGGTACTCTCTGAACTAGGCTATATAGGCGAATGCCGTAGTTACAGCTGATGGCAATCACCGCCAGATAATTCTAAAGTATACGAGTTGAAGTCACGTATAACGATGCTGGATAAGAACAAAAGAAGTATACATCAGGGCTCATTTTCTTTGTTAGCTACAATAGTTATGAGATCTAGCAGACAATCACGAGAAAGAAAGCATAGAGGATGTTATATAAGGTAATTGTAATGTGAATGTGAAGAAATAAATGTGGATGAACAGATAAATTACCGTAGGCAGGAACAGAACCTGCGACCTTCAAATAACGCGTCCGATGCTCTACCAACTAAGCTACCGCGGCGGCTATACCCCCCCCCCCCCCAAATCCACTTTATTCTGTATATATGTACGTGACGTGGGGGCGTTAGTCAACACCGCCTTTAGCCATGACAGCGAGTGTGGAACACTCTTTTTTCTTTTGACTGTTTGGCCTCACGTATAACGTGATTTGATTACGAGCTGGCAGCTGACAAATAATCTCTCGTGTGCTATCTGAAGGCACGAAGTCTGCCTGAACGACCCCCTCGCTATGAAATAAAGGAAAGAAGCGTACACTTAAGGGCTCTTTTTCTTTGTTATCCACAATATAATAAGGTTTAACAGACAATCATTCCAAGGAATGTATAGGGGATGTTATATGAGGTAATATATATATGAGGGGATGTTATATATGTCTACTTAGGGCAGGTAATAACCGCGGAGCCGAACCACGAGGTTGAAGTAACTGGAAGAAAAAGAATGAGGTGGAGCACATTTGCCAAGCACTCTCAAATTATGACAAGTAGATTGCCACTATCCCTCAAGAGGAAAGTACATAAGAGCTGTATCTTGCCCGTACATAGCTACGGAACAGAAACCTGGAGACTTACAAATAGGGTTCAGCTTAAATTGAGGACGACGCAGTGAGCATTGGTAGGTGTAACCTTAAGAGACAAGAAGAGAGCAGAGTGGATTAGGGAACAAACGAGGGTTAAGAATATCATAGTTGAAATCAAGAAGAGGAAATGGACATGGGCCGGGCATGTAGTGCGTAGACGGGATAACCGCTGGTCATTAAGGGTAACTAACTGGATTCTCAGAGAAGGCAAGCGGGTTAGGGAGATACAGAAGGTTAGGTGGGCAGACGAGATTAAGAAGTTTGCGGGTATAAATTGGCAGCAGCAAGCCCAGGACCGAGATAACTGGCAGAACATGGGAGAGGCCTTTGTCCTGCAGTGGACGTAGTTTGGCTGATGATGATGATGATGATGATGATGATGATGATGATGATGATGATGATGATGATGATGATGATGGTGGTGGTGGTGGTGGTGGTGGTGGTGGTGGTGGTGGTGGTGGTGGTGGTGGTGGTGGTGGTGGTGATTATGATGATGATGATGATATGAAATAATTGTGATATAAATGCGAACAAGCAAAAGTCGATGAAAAGATAACTTACCCTGAACACGGACCGAACCAGTGACCTTCAAATAACGTGTCCGATACTCTACCAACTGAGCTACCACGGCGGCTGTCCCCGCGGTGGTAGCTCAGTTTGTAGAGCACTCTGTCTCGTCCCTTCTATTCAGCGCTCTGTCTCGTCTCTTCTATCCCCTCCTGCCGTTTGCGCTGTTAAGCACTCAATCATATTATACCAACAGGCCCAAACCTACTGCCCCCCATAGAGCATTGTCCGTAGAGCATCGGACGCTTTTTTTTTTTGGTTCGGTCCCTGCCCACGGCAAGTCATGTTTTCATCCACTTTTAGTTCCTCAAATTTACATTACAATTACTTCCAATAGAATCCCCTATACTTCTCTTGACATAATTGTCCATAGATCTTATTCATATCATGGAGAAGGACATATCGCTTGGCGATACTATGATTACTTAATGTCGTATTACGGTGTTATGAAAGGAGACAACCTCAATAAAAGAACGAATGACAGCTTCTGTGCAGTGAAACCTAGGCAATGCGTCGCATAAGCCCCCAGAGATTCTCGTTCATAGTGTTCCCACTGCTCCGTTTACCAAAGCGTCAATGACGTCAATGTTTGAGATAACCATGTATAGGTTTCTCCAGCACGCGTAGCGTCTTGCCAGGCTGATTTATATACTCGGTGTGTGGCATGTGTGCTCCTTTTTGCTGCGCTTTATCGACTTCCACTTGGTTGTTTCCCCGTCAGATGCAGTAACGTAAGCGACGCGCCGGCGCAGAGTCGGAACGGGGGGAGGGGCAATCGCTCGCTTGGCGAGGTGGTGGCGTCCTCTCTCAAGCCCCACTGAAGTCAGCTGTGTGTTTGCGAAATGTTTAAACAATTTTATTTTAATTATTGCGATTACGCATAGGCTGTTTCTGTTAAATGCATTATTTTTGACCTCGTTCATTCAATTTACCTTTAGTTTAAGCACGACAAGATGCAACTTCACACAAGAAGGCCCTGAAAGCGCTACTACACTTTTTGCGATCGACCGGCCTTACTGAACGGTTGTAGCTAGGACGCCCTTCCTGTGTGTGTTTTTGTTTTCACATGAGTGCGCGTGCGTTTGTTTTTTCCTCTCTATCTACCCCCTCTTTATTACCCCTATTTCCCCGCCCCCAGCGCTGGGTAGCTAACCAGATGCCAATATATGGCTAACCTCTCGGCCTTTCCTTTCTCTCTCTCTCTCTCTCTAGTTTAAGCGAATGCTATAGCCTTGTTATAGCCTTTAGCGGGCGCTTCATTGTGAGCGTATATTACGCAAAATAAGATGTATCGATCGAGGCGAAGTCGGGCTGGTGATGTGATCCACACTTGAAAAAAAAAAAAGAAGACGCATGAACGCGTGAAACAGTCCCTGAAAATGGTGAGTGAGTGAACAAACTTTATTTAACCAGCGGATTGAGGCATGGGCCTAAGCCGCACCAGGGGCGGTGGAGAGACCCTGTCTCTCAGCCGCCTCCCGTGCTCGCTGGATGGCCCATATTTGAAAATGGTACCTGTGTGTCTTTTGGGCAGTCGTGCTGCTGCAACTTCGGAAGTCAAAGTTGATCCAGTTGATAAGTGAGCTTGAGTCTTTGTTGCCCACAGTAATTATTGAACAATTAAAGCATAAAGCGTCCCTGCGCTAGAGCAATAATCACCGAATATTTTTATCGGGCTTCATGGTGGTTTCACATATGTTCTTATATAAAGTTTCAGGTTGCACTTGTAAAGCAAGATAAACAATCAGGACTTAACAATTTCAGGATGCTGAGCTTCATCTGCGGAATAAGAAAGTATCTTGCGACTTCTCAATTTCTAAATGAATTACGCCTGCTTTATTCCCAATAGTAGAGTAAATATGAAGCTCTATGACGCCTGTAGGTGGCGTTTGTACTCACAACAGCAGCATAATACAGTCATCTAAATGTTTGGTTTACTTAGCCACGAAACCATCTTTATTGCACCATGCTTTTAATAGCTTTGTTTAATCTACACATTTTCTAGCACGAAGTATACATTCAAAAAAGCTGAGTGTTTATCACCGCTTTCACACAATGAGCAAACAAGAACTGTGGAACGTCGGACCAATTTTGCAAGTACTTTTGATGCCCCTTCATCGTTTTAGTCTCGAAATGTCATTGCCGTCTATCCAACTATTTCTTTCGTTCATCACTTTCTTTGCGAACTCTAATAAAAGTCAAGCCAGTTTTATTTCACTTAGAGAAACCGCTGCACGCGAAAACGGATTTCACCGAGACATGCATGAACAAGTGGTAGGCAATAATGGTGATTATACCACTATGCATGAAAAACGCAAGGTGAAATACAATAATTTACGTTCAACTCATCCACAGATCCATAGCATATTGTAGTAAATCTCCAATAAACCAGCCGCTTTTCTTTAGTTCAGAAATAGTAAATTAGAGTCAGAACTTGCTTTTCCACAGCAAACCCGAGAGGTACTATACAAAACATACGTGAGATCAGTACTGGAGTACGCATGTTGTGTGTGGGACCCTGCAACATCATCAAATAAAGAAAGATTAGAAAAAGTTCAGTCTATGGCGGCGAGATATGTGTTTAATGCACCTATGTACGACAGACAATTCAGTGCGACGGAAGCTAAGCTGAAGTTAAAATGGAAGTCTCTGCAGCACCGAAGGGCATCGTTTCGACTGAAGCTATTGCACAGCATATTTTATTCTCATACTCGAATTCCCTGTGACGTATACATAAGCCGGCCTCACTACATTTCAGCCCGCAAAGATCATGAACACAAGATAAGAGAATATAAATGTAATACATCGTCCTTCAGCAACTCTTTTTTTCCGAGAACTATCAGTCAGTGGAATCGACTTCCTCCCACAATTGTAGAAATTTCTTCAACGGATGCGTTCTTTTCTGCAATAAAAATGATTGAATCTTTGGACCGCTAAGCCCTGTAGACTACGTGTGTGCGCCTGGCAGTCGCCATGATCTGTACGGTATCTTGGTTGTAAGCTATGTTGTTTTGTTTTGGTGTTAATTTGCCCTTGTGCTAGACGAATGCTGCACTTTGTTTTAATTATCATGAGATTTTCATCAATTTTTTTTTTGTGGTTTTTTCTCTAATACATATGACTTTTCTGACGCATCTGTGCTCGGTGCAACTGTGTATGTTTTTGTGTTTTGGAAATCTACTTCTTTTCTCTTTTTTACTTATGTGAATGCAATTATGTGAACTTATGTGAACCTGCAATTTTCATGTTCTTTTCTGTACCCCCCCCCCCCCACTATAATGCCTGTATGGGCGCTGTGGGTACTAATTAAATAAATAAATAGAACTGACCTTGAACGCGGAGTTTAAGCATCGAGGAAGATTTATGGAAGCGTTCTGGTGTCCTATACCGTTTTGAAAACGTTTGTGAGACTTCCCACAAACCCGTCATCCTCAAACACAAAAGAGGGCATTCACTGCTTTGTGGGGTGTCGAGAGATGAGGACGGTGCGGTAATAGCACCGCCTCTGACTTGTGGCCGAGTTCTACACGCTGCAGTGAATTCACAGTCTGTCTCACCCTTTTCCTTCTCTTTCCCCTTTCTCATCTTTCATTACCCTTTCCTCCATCCCCCAGTGTAGGGTATAGCCAACCGCTTGTCTTTCTGGTTACGCTCCCTGCATTCTCCCTTTGTCTGCTTCCTCGCTTCCTTTATGAGAGTTCCGATGAACTCGTAAGAAATGTCTGTATTAACTGTAAATGCAATTCAAATATATTTTCCCTGTGTACGAAGGAAAGAAAACTGGCTCCATTGCGAAGTGAATCCCGTTGCAATGACACCTCATTTATAAAAATTGTTGTTCTTTTTTTTTCATTTTATCTAAGGCGAAATTGTTACACTTTGTCTTGGGGGACATGACTAAAGGCTAAATAAACGCCTGACTAGGTCGTGCCACACTGGCAGCACAAGCATAGACACACCAACAAGCATTTGTTGTACAGAATACACTGGTACATAATCATCCAAAATTATTACAGGATTAATTAACCAATCTATCAAATAATTACTTTTTATGCCGTAAAAGATTATTGCAAAGTATAAAAAAGATAAATGTACCAAAGTACAAGACTGCTACTTGACTCTTGATGAAGGTTACAAATAATGATTACAACGATTCGCACAAGTTTAAAATGTAAAACAAGCATGCAGCAATACATACCAGAACAAAAAGCGAAACGCAACAAACAAAAAAAAATTGGAAGATTCCTCGTACCTTGGAAATTTAAGTTATGCAAAAGCATGCGAAGAGAAGGTGACCGCATGGTATGGTATAGAAAAACTTTTTAGGTCCAACGGGGCGTGAACTAGCACTTAGCGGGCCGCTCCCACGTCGGGACAAATAGGGCGAACCTCTCCACTCAGAGGTAGAAGGTTATCGTGTTGTAGTATTTTATGGAGAAACACGTTCTGGAACTAAGATATATATATATATATATATATATATATATATATATATATATATATATATATATATATATATATATATATATATATATATATATATATATATATAGGAATTCTTCACCAACTGTTGATACAATTTATGCGTCCCGTAGGATTGGAGTTCAGAAAAACACTTCGGAAGTCTTTTGCGCTTTCGTCAAGTGACTCCCCTCCAACATGATACTCCGTGTAAAACCGCGGACTTCAGGCGGCCACCTGCGGTTCGATATCGACGGGTCAGAAAACCATCAATGCAAACCACGAATTAAGAAAGTCTTTGTGAATCGAAACAGGAGCACCGCATCTTTGGCACCCGTCTGTGTGTGGCAGTTTGCGAAGCTATCGCCTGCGTGCCACCTTATATTCTTTCCTGTGAACCACAGCAGGTTTTTGTCGGCCATGGAGAGCAGAGTAGAGCTCCTGGGAAATCTAACAGGGCTTTCTCGAGAGATTTTCGAGCAGTTCTGGGCGTGCACAGAAAGCCGGTATCGGTACCGGCCAACCGAGTTTTTTTCCTCTCACTCTTTCCTTTTTTTCCTTCTTTCTTTCCTTTAGCGGGCTAAGGGTTCAGACCCTAAGGTTTGGATCAATTCAAGCAACCTCACCACAGAACGGGTGGGAAAGCAAGTCAGCCGATTTCGTAGGTTAGAGACATGCCTATAGCTACACAAGAATAAAATCTTCTGCCTGGTCAATATTCTTGCAAGGCGGCTGGCTTGTGCGAACGCCTCTGACCATGAGTCAGGGGCTTTCGCACAAGCCAGCAGTCCTCACGCAAGAGTGCCTTCAATTCATTGGGGGCCCGTGAGCGAAACGGGGTACAAACGGGGCCGTAGCACTATACCTGCACAGAAAGTGGCTGGTCGTCCTGTCGTACAGAGAACTTATTTATTTGTCTCCACAGCTTTTGTTTCCTGTGTTCATTTCTTTTCTCATAGGTGTCTTAGTGTTTACATTAAACTCCTACATGGGACAACATAGATGGTAATTATGTATGTTCACGTCAAGCGAGACCTTCAATTCGTGATATTTTGGTGAAGCTTTTTTTTTGTTGTTGTTGTTGAGGGGCCACCCAGAATGCTTTCTGTCGTTTATATAAGCGAGTTCTTTTTTTTTATTGATATGATATATAAGGAGATGTTGGCGCACCATAAGCGAGTTCTTCCTCGCATATACGTGCCGAGTTGGGCATTTTCACTGTCTGGTAACGCAAACATTGCGACCAGACTTTGATATTCTCTTTTCCTGTTTTTTTTTTATGATACTCTCACGTGCGTACCGCGTCGCGACAATATGTACAGCCTAGCACGTAATTAACAAGTCGCTATTGTGTCACAGCCGTATACTCCGATTATGATATCCTGAAGATCATCGAAAAATGAAACCACAACAAAGTTTAAAAACGTCTGGGCCTAGCTTTTTTAGTGACCACAAGATCTGTTCGGGGGACGGTGCTGCCTAGTAAATCAATATAGGTTTGCAGGATCGAGAAGGACAGCATCACTTTTAGTAGCTATACCTTAATTATGGATGACACTTGTGTCGTATCACGCCTCCCTCGTGCGCTACGTACGATAAGCACAAGGGGCTTCGCCCGATCTTGATGCTATCGCATGTTGATCAAAGGGGCGTTGCCCAGAGTGTATTATAAATGTGACGGACTGTATAAACGGAGCAGCACTAGCTGCCTGACGCACCTGCTGTCACGCTGATCCCTGGTCCCATACAACACTGAGCACCTGTATTGCGTAGCCTTGAATATCAATCAACGCGAGTTTTAGATTACATTATCATATTGGACGAACTATGGAGTGTTGACAATACTGTATATCGATTTCTCATCGTTACAGTCTTTCGTTTAGTCTGGAACTTGCGTATCGTTTGGTTGTATTCAAACCATTGTGCGCGGAACACAGACAGTGGAAGTTTTTAAAGAATATATATAGTGTTTTGCATAAAGGTCACCTTATAGGTGCGTGCAAGGTTCCCCCTTCAAAACGAGTGGAGAGGAGGTTCGTGTCAACGTCCCTTCCCCGCCTACTTAGTCAATGTATGAGGCAGATTTTTCCCCCGCCTTTTTTATATATGAAGGGAGTTGGGGGCACACCACCTGCCTCTTTCGAGCACACTCCAATGAGTTAGATCACTACCTCCGTAACGCTTCGTTTCTCTTTCTTTCTTTTTTCGGGGTGTGATCCCAAGGCTGTACGCAATACAGGTGAACACACTCTTTATACTATGATCTATTGATTATTTTTCAAAGGAAACTTGCCTTTAACGTTGGAGCCACCCATTTATTGCAGTTGGTATCACATTACATCACCGCCTTCACGCAAAGCTTGCAAGAATGCAAACAATTGCAGGACGGTGATGGCTGCATCATCCGCTTCATTCCTCGACACTGCCCTTGTTTATTCATAGATCCCACTTTGCTACCAATCAACGCGCGGTCCAAAAGGATAACTGAAATTGAAGCGTTCCTTTCTGTGCCAAGCAATGGCGGCCGCTACTTTTTCGAAACGCAGCACCTGGCCTCTTCACCTGTCATCTTGAGCGGCATAAAGGCGGCAACAGAGTAAGATGGTTTAAAATTTGTACTCATATTTTATTACACCTTTTTTTTTAGTTTTGCAACAGCGCACTCAAAGGATGATTCATCAATTTCTAAGTTTGTCCACTTTTGTTAATCGCGCCGAACTTTAATGCACTCCATTCCTTGTGGATATCAAAATTTATTGTACCTGTCATAAAATAGATGCATCTGTTGTCGCCGTTTTTTGAGGCACAAGAAAAGAAGGGTGCATTTTATATTGACCAACGTAAAGGCCCCTTCAGCCTTTTCAACCACCTCTATAGGCTACTTTACGGACGGGCTTCTGTGCCCCCCACGTTGGATTGTTAACCTTGTGTTACATAGTTCTGACACACCCGATGTGTGTACCAAGTACGACACCACGCAGTTGACAGGCGGAAACATACTCGTGTATTCTTCCCACTTGAAAGCGTATAAATAGTAACTAAAACGGGGAAAGGGGTTGATTGCAAACAGAAGGCTCATGCACCAAAAGCGCGTGCAGAGCAGTTTGATAGGGACTGATGTCAATGTACAACACCTTGTCATTTCGTACCTTTAACGCGCGTCTCTCATTATCAAATAGTGGTTTTGGAACGTTAAACCCCACAAATCAAATCAAATCGCACCTTTAACGATTTATAATGAACACTCCTGCAGCGGGCGTACACGCGTGAAAATGGTTGGGCTGGTAGATTCGACGTATCCGACCTCATCAATGCACGTGGTGAGATACAGAAATCCCAAAACATTCGTTTGAAAGAACCGACTGACAGCGCCCATATGTCTTATTTGAAATCGTGTGCGCTATAAGACGTGAGGCTAGACTACGTTAGCTATTTGTGGTTTACACCTGCCACCTTTAGTTGCATTCTTCCAATTTTCGCGCCCATTGATGACCTGCACTGACTTTTGCTATTATTGGCGTTTCGGACGTCTCCAACCATGTTGGTGCTGCAAGATGGTTGGACGCGAACTTCGTAATTTAGCGTTAGTGTTATAAGTATGGATCACATGACGGTTCCTTCGTTATTCGTGCACAAAAACTCAATAATGTCCCCGCGACGTCGTGATCACACTGAAGTAGGCTAATTACCACGTGATTACACTGTCTTGGCGTCGTATAATCCACCATGTTAGAGCCATATATATATATATATATATATATATATATATATATATATATATATATATATATATATATATATATATATATATATATATATATATATATATATATATCATTACCACATCACCATCAGCCTGACTACGTCCACTGCAGGACAAAGGCCTCTCCCATGTTCCGCCAGATAACTCGGTCCTGTGCTTGCTGCTGCCAATTTATACCCGCAAACTTCTTAATCTCATCTGCCCACCAAACCTTCTGTCTCCCCCTAACCCGCTTTCCTTCTCTGGGAATCCAGTTAGTTACCCTTAATTACCAGTGGTTATCCTGTCTACGCGCTACATGCCCGGCCCATGTCCATTTCCACTTCTTTATTTACACTATGATATCCTTAACCCCCGTTTGTCCCCTAATCCACTCTGCTCTCTTCTTGTCTCTTAAGGTTACACCTACCATTTTTCTTTCCATTGCTCGCTGCGTCGTCCTCAATTTAAGCTGAACCCTCTTTGTGAGTCTCCAGGTTTCTGCTCCGTAGCTAAGTACCGGCAAGATACAGCTGTTATATACCTTCCTCTTAAGGGATAATGGCAATCTACCTGTCATAATTTGACAGTGCTTGCCGAATGTGCACCACCCCACTCTTATTCTTCTAGTTACTCCAATCTCGTGGTTAGGCTCTGCGGTTATTACCTGCCCTAAGTAGACATAGTCTTTTACAACTTCAAGTGCACTATTACCTATCTCGAAGCGCTGCTCCTTTCCGAGGTTGTTGTACATTACTTTCGTTTTCTGCAGATTAATTTTAAGACCCACCTTTCTGCCGTCCTTGTGTAACTCCGTAATCATGAGCTGCAATTAGTCCCCTGAGTTACTCAGCAATGCAATGTCATCGGCGAAGCGCAGGTTACTAAGGTACTCTTCATTAACTCTTATCCCTAACTGTTCCCATTCTAGGCTTCTGAAAACCTCCTGTAAGCACGCGGTAAATAGCATTGGGAAGATTGTGTCCCCCTGCCTTACACCTCTCTTGATTGGTATTCTGTTGCTTTCTTTATGAAGCACTATGGTAGCAGTTGATCCCCTGTAGAATTCTTCCAGAATGTTTATATATACTTCATCTACGCCCTGATTCCGCAGTGTCTGCATGACGGCTGATATTTCTACTGAATCAAACGCCTTCTCGTAATCTATGAAGGCTATGTATAGTGGTTGGTTGTACTCTGAGCATTTCTCTATTACCTGATTGATAGTATGAATGTGGTCAATTGTTGAGTAGCCTGTTCGAAATCCTGCTTGTTCCTTTGGTTGATTGAATTCTAATGTTTTCTTTTCTCTGTTAGCAATTACCTTTGTAAATAGCTTGTACACTACAGAGAGCAAGCTGATCGGCCGGTAATTCTTCAAGTCCTTGTCATCTCCTTTCTTATGTATTAAGATGATGTTAGCGTTCTTTCAAGACTCTGGTACCCTTCCCGTCAGGAGACACCTCGTAAACGGGGTGGCTAGTTTTTTCTACCACAATCTGTCCTCCATCTTTCAGCAGATCTGATGTTACCTGATCCTCACCAGCAGCTTTGCCTCTTTGCATGCTCTCCAAAGCTTTTCTGACTTCTATCATTACTGGTGGGGTGTCATCTGGGTTACTGCTAGTTCTTATAGTATTAAGGTCGTGGTTGTCTCGGCTACTGTACAGATCTCTGTAAAACTCCTCCGCTATTTTAACTATCCTATCCATATTGGTAGTTATTTTGGCTTCTTTGTCCTTTAGTGCGTACATCCGACTTTTGCCTATCCCAAGTTTCCTCTTCACTGCTTTGACGCTTCCTCCGTTTTTCAGAGCGTGTTCAATTCTCTCCATGTTATACCTTCTTACATCGCATACTTTACGTCTATCAATCAACTTCGAAAGCTCTGCCAGTTCTATTTCGTCTGTTGTACTTGACACTTTTATGATTTGACGCTTTTTAATTAGGTTCTTCGTTTCCTGGGAAAGCTTGCCAGTGTCCTGTCTAACTACCCTGCCTCCAACTTCCACTGCACACTCCGTAATGATACTCGTCAGATTATCATTAATTGTATCTACGCTAAGGTTGCTTTCCTCACTAAGAGCCGAGTACCGGTTCTGCAGCGACACTCTGAATTCCTGTACTTTATATGTAAATATATATATATATTATTCCGCCCGCCTATAGCCATTTCTTTTTTCATTTTCAGTCGACATATCTGAAGATACGGGATGATCTCAGAAGGAACTAAAACTTGAGTCTTTGAGCTGAGTGAAAAAAGTGAATTGACTGGAAAAAAAAAAAGAGAAGACGACCGTTGCCAAGGCGAAGCATGGAACTCAGGATTATTACACTACGTCACAATCGTCGTCGACAATCTAAGCCGGTCCATAAAGGCCTGCAGGTCTAGAAAAAACGTGAAGTGGTGAAAAGAAAGGACATCAGACGATGGCCAAGAGATCTCCTTTCAGTATGAATGCCGCCTATTGTGCCGAATCTGAACCATAATTATTTGTATTTTGCTTTCATTGTAGTTCCCCTTCCGTGACGCTATTGCGTTCATGGCGACTCCGCAGCTATGGTAGGCAGTCTTTGTGGATGGTGCCCAAGGCACCGGAACTTGTAGCACCCGACCGAGGCCTGTTTTCATTTCGCTAATGCGAGAACACCCGCAACAACGAAATGGAAACAGCGAAACCTTTTACCGCGCACGCACCTGTACAATTTTGTGCAGCCTTCTCACACTTCATTTTCCCTCTTTCTTTTGTTTCTTTATGTTTTGTTTTATTTTGGGTTGTACCGGCCAAACAACTAATCTAACAAAAGTATCACAACGAAAGCATGATACCCTATCCATATACTGACCGTGCACGCCACTGTTCTTCGATGTGAGTGTTCGGTGATACAAGGGAGAGAGAGGGGGGGCAGAGTTGCTTATATGCAACATGCACCATACTATACGCTCGTGAATAGGTATGACCAAGTATTTTCACCAACATCTTGAACATGTTGTAAGGAAGGACGCTAAAGTTTTGCGCAGTTGTCAACGAATGCATAAACGCAACATTTTGGCATGAAGTGATCCGAGCTTTTCCAGGGCAAACCGGCTGTGGAGCAACGTCCCTTTAATCATAGCCACGCTGATAATGCTTGAAAGTGGCCTTTTTGTGTAACAATATTTCTACACATTATTCAGACCTAGCAGCCGTGCACTAATGAGCATATACAATTGCGCAAAGCACTACTTTGAGGTTTTAAATGCAGCAACTGCGATATGACTGGGAGGCACAACGTATACTGGTAGTTCCGAAATAATTTTAAACAACCGCTGTAAAATTGCAGTGAAAGTTGAAAGAAATTTATGTAGCGCGAGGCGAAAAAACGAACACAGGAAAGAATAGACTGAGAGGACAGAGCGCTGTTTCACCAACAAGCCCACATCGCCACTGTTGCCAAATAAAGAGCACATAAAATAAATGAAAGTATCAGCTAACTGCTTCATTACGCATTACAGCTTTAACAACAACTTTTCTTTTAAAAACAAAACGCCAAATCGTCGAGGCTTACCAAATAAAGAAAACGTGATCTTTGGTGCTTAAAAAAATAAAGTGCTTTTCTTTCGACCCACATGGATACACGATAACTGGTTCTCGAGTTTCATAATTGAAAACTGACCCACGCTATCTCTTGTGGGATGATGTGTGAGTATCTACGAGTTTGATGCGTGGGTATACACTGTGCAAGTAAACACCGGTCTTTGTTTTTGTTCATCTCCAACTTCGGCTCACGCCGGATTGGTCAAGAACTGAGTGGTCTCACTATTTGTTATGGAACTTAAGAATAAGTGAGGTTATATGATAACATTGCAAATTTTGTATAAAATTTTGGTGTTCGGCCAAATCTATTAAAAACAAAAATAGCAATGCTATTTTTATTAGTAGTAATGGCTAATAGAAAAATCAGAACCCTCTTAAAAATATACAAGTGATGACGAGGATGTATATTAATATGGATTACTCTGTTAACTAAATGGTTTCATTGAAATTATTCTGAACATCCATGCATGTATTCCAATTAGAGAACCCAGAAATAAGCTCCAAAAGGTTCATTTGAATAGCATGTAGGCGGTTCTAAAGAATTTTTATTTGTTCAGTAGTAAACGGCCTACAGGTCAAAATAAAATGATGAAGTTCCATCTCACCACAAAATGCGCAGTCCTGTTGTATCTTTGTCGTTTGCACTTTACAAGTTTCCACTAAGTTTGACCATTTAGCGTGCACATAAATCGAAGTACAAGGATGCTCTTGCACATTTTTCGCGCCCTTTTGAATTCAGCCGCTATGTCCGGGAATCAAACCGGCGTATTCCAGCGTAACAGTGCAACACTTATATCTTCCCAGCAACCACGGCGAGTAATGAAGTGCTTTGACACCCTGCAAACTTGTGCGCGTCTCACACGCAATATTGCATGTGTTAATGACGCTCCTCGTGCTGCTTAACATTTTTATAGTTTTCCTTTCAGGAACAATTTCATGCATGGGCGTGTCTCTGTAGTCGAGCACCTGCTGGCCATCCAGAATGTCGGAGTTCAATTCTCAATCGAACCGACGATCTTTTACATATAAACTTTGACTTTTCGCTTGCAAACAACGGTGAATTTTCCTTCACAACCAACAACGCTGACGCCTTAATTTCTGCGACAGTTTTGCGCTATTGCAGTTAAGAGAGCCCAGAACATTTTCTTTCTCTTGTTATCTCTCTCTCTCTCTCTCTCTCTATATATATATATATATATATATATATATATATATATATATATATATATATATATATATATATATATATATATATTAGTTTTGCCACCTAAGGCAACATTTGAACAAGCGGACTAGTCGAAACTGTAGCTCCAGCGACAATCCCAAGCAAGTCGCTGAAATGCATGCTGATAAATCACCCGCCATGATTTGAGTACAGGCGTGAACGCGACAGTGTTATGTTGGATGACACCGAACATGGACGCCTAACTCAGCTGCGTGCGATGACGAAGACATCGACGCGTCACAACAGTACGATAATAAAGTATCCGTCAAGCCAACGTTCTCGGAACTCCTCGCGCAGCGGGTGCTATAATAATGCGAGTCGCGTTAAACAATTCATGCACCCCGTGCTGCGCTATCCCTGACGTCCCCACAAACACAAACAGTGTGACGCATTAACATAGCTGATGGCGCACCTGTGTAGGCACTGACAGGTGGATCAATGAAAACTGCATGGCCCTGCTGCCGCCTATTTTCCGCCGCCCCATGGGTTATTCACGTCAAGGCATCATTTTTGTTCGCGTAGCGAGCGCTGGCAGCATATATAGCCCAAGCGGGGTTCCTAATGAAGCGCATACAAAAGCGGCTGGCTTTCATATGCATGAGTTCAAAGCATACAAAAGCTGCTCCCTCAAACTATCACGCTCAATATATTCTCTGAAGACCACGCCTCTTACGCCCAATCAGAAATATTATGGGGCTGCTCCCCGATCACCTTCGCGGGAGTGGTTATTCTCGACCGTGTCGCTGCTGAAATTTCCTCTTATAGATACATAAAGACTATCGGGTGTAATGAAAATCGCGAATGTATACTTTCACGGCCGCTGGATGAAAAAGAAGGTTTTTTTTTTTTTTATCCAGCAGTCGTCGTACTTGCCTCACGGTAGGCATTGTTAGAAGATAATTCTCCGAGATACTTTAGTGGAGGAATATTTGGGTATGGTAGTTCATAAGATCACGATTATTGGCGCGCAAAGAAATTAATTTTAACTGAAATGAGTAACCCAGGATGCGTATATGTGACATGCATATGTGGCAAAATATCGAGGTTATGCTAGAATAAAAATGAGACATGGGGCAAACTGCGACATTTTAACTTTGGTGACTTTTGTTGCCAATACAACAACTTTTTTTTAGTTTTCTACTTCAGTTATAGGTGCCGTAGTTTCCGATGTTTTCTGGTGTTAAAGTTACTGGTTACTCACAGCGTTGATGCGGGCAAAAACTGTGCGGCTGATGTCAGTGTGTTGGCGACGTGCCAAAAAGGCACGAAATTCTGCTCGGCCAAATTTTCGGATCCTTGCATGAAGCTTCTCCTGCGTCAGTACAGCATTGTAAATATTTATTTGGTTATTTTCTTCTACTAGCTACATGCCACATATAGTTTAGCTTATTTGGTGCCAAGGTCTAAAGGAGATTTTGTTTTTATTTCGTGCATGTGAGATGGGCAAAACGCGTCAAAAAGGAATTGAATCGCCTTAAAACGTGCCTTATTAAGTGAACCATTTACTTACACTCATTACACATTATATATTATATTTCCTTGTTTAGGAAGGTTTAGACGTACAAAACAATATCATTCAGAACTTCCTTGGAAGACAACAATGTTATAAAGCATCGATTGCTGTTCAGGACATGACAACCTTCATTCCCGCTGCATCGAGGTTTTTCAGTGTTCACAAGGACGGTTCCTCGCAAAAGACTAGAAGTGCTTTTGCAAGATAAGCTGAAGCTATTCACCGATAAGGAGCCATTTCTAATTAAGAAGTCGAAGGAAGTTATTCAATTTGACCAGTTTGGTGGAGTGTCATTTCAAGACAGCCCGGGAATGAGTGCGCGTAATTTTCTAGACTTATTGGACATGTATCTCCACTCCACATGGGTAGAGTCGAATGACAATGTGTATCTTCAAAAAAAAAAGGGGGGGGGGCGTGTCGATTTGGTTGTGTCTGGCCCCAGTTTTAAGCAATTTGTTGTTGGCGAAGTTAGACAGGGCGGTTAATCAAGAATTAGTTAGCACTGTTGCGAAGAAAGTGTTTAGGTTTGTTGATAATTTTTCAGTCATAGAGGAGTTTTATCCGCAAGGTTTTGTGTCTCAGGCCACTAATGCGTTGTCGCTCTTTATGAAATGCCGTGATCCGCTCATATATACCCATGAAACGACGGAAAACTCACCCATCAGGTTTCTTGACCTTAGGCTTACGTTTAGTGCCAAACACACCTGCAGGGTGTATGAGCCAACAGCGTTAAGACCGCTGCTGCTGTACACGTCTGCTTATAGCAAACTTGTAGAAAGAGGCACGGTGGGTACGTGTTTCACTAACGCAATCGGCCGTTCTTGTGTGCATTCAATGGAAGCCAGCTTCCACAATCACGTCACTAGGCTCAAGTCAGCTGGATATCCTGAGCCAATCTAGGTTTCCGTGGCTGAAAGTATCCGTAGAAAACGGAGGGCTAAAGATGGCCAATAAAATGGTGCAGCAGAACGAGATAACAGCAATCAAGAAAAAGAAGCAAAATGGCTATTGTCCCTTACATGCATCAGGTCACCCACTGCCTGAAATAGGTGGGGCAACGGTGTAGTTACCCCTGCACCACACAAGCTTTCTCAGCTGGTTAGGCCGACATGTGCCACTAGACACAAGAGACGGATTTGCAAAACTAAGCACAGAAATCGTTTCATCAATTGCATTAGCAACGCTGTTTTATTGAACAATCTGGAAGATGCCTTAACGAGAGATTGCGGGAGCATGTGTGCGATGTTCGCAGCGGTAATGATGGTTTTCTGGCTCAACACATCACTAGATGGGGCTGTGAAGTTCAGTTTGGCAACACAGTCGTACTTAATAAACACTAAGATGAGCGCACAAGGATTAGAATTGAAGTAGCAAACATAGCGTGTGCACTCTTGACTTGCGTGGACAACAAACCTTCAATATAGCTTTGTCTGATAAGAATGCTAGCGTTTTACAGCGAAAGGTGTTGTGATATCACAGCTCGGGTCATGCGCAGTTGTCCGCCGCCGCCGGTGTCCGTAACCACATCGCATGAAGTGAGAGAAAAATCCTAGCACCAATGACACAGTGGGGCTCGAACCCGGGTCCACTGGGTGCCAGCCCAGTATTCTACGACTGAGCTACGCCGGTGTTTGTGACTTGTTGGCAAACTTTCCTTAGACAGGCTTGATGTCGGGAAAGCAATGGCGTTAATATGACTTATAAAGTTCTTTAAAACAACAAAAGAACAGCAGTCATCGCACAATGTGAATAGCGTAACGAGAGGGCCGCCCAATGCTCAAACTCTTGTTTTTATTCCCCTATTAACTGTGGCACATTCCCACTTCAGCTATAATTCCTCATCGTCGGCTGCGACTGCATAAACAATTGGCACAAAATTCCTTGCAAGTGTTTAGTGGATACCACACTTCCCAGAAGAATGACAAAAAATAGCATAGCAAATGTCAGCCTACTAGCCCCAAAAATGTATTAGTAATGCCCTAGTGGGTATCAAGCAGGTGTCCTTGCAGTAGTTACCCAATGAGTCCCCACAGTGGGTATGAGCCACAAGTTAAGGGCAACAAGAACAGGAACATGTTTTGAAAAGGCTCTGAAAAATCGGTTCTTCTAGCTTTCACTGTGACTGTGCTGAACCTTCCGCACAGGCCTGGCGTTTTTTTTTTTTTTTTTGACAGTCGCTCATTAAGTATTCGCTCTAAGGCATAGCGGGCGTTATTAAGGTAAAACTGACATACATAGATATTTTATCGGTTATTTTATTATTATGATTTGCAATTTGGTTTTATCGTGTGTGCCTACGAAATCGTTTCATCTGTCAGTATATATTTCACAGCTTTCCGAATAAACTTTCAGTTGGTAATGAGCGCTTGTCCCTGCCTATCCTGTCCGCGTCTATACGTAATGGAGTCTTATTTCAAACAATCATGTATCACCAACTCGCCCAATGAATCATATTGACAAGCGGAATAGGAAGTTTGGTGGGCCGATAAAATTAGAAACGTTCGTTGGTATAACGTGGCAACGATAAGCACAGGACCGGGCTGATTGGTGAATCATGGAAGAGGCCTTTGCCGTGCAGTGGGCGTGGTCAGGCTGATAATGATGACGATGTTTTCATAGGCGTGTGTACGAAGAAGGCAGGGGAGTCTGCGACAAACCCTCACATTCCCCTCCCTGAAGGGAAACCCAGCGCCCGCTTATGCATATTTTCGTTTTTGTCTTTTGACACTTTCGAAGTTGGGTCAATGTAAACACAAGCACGTGGAAACGTCAACAATGAAGGACTCTTTTCCTTTCAGGGTTATTTACGGGTTGCGTATGATTTCTACCTGCGAATTCTTTGAGTGGGTCGATGAAAGCAACGGCATGGTATTATAAACGTGCGTCACTGTATTGATACATCCGCCACAACACAGCGACACGCGAGCGTCTCATTCCGGGAGATCGATTAGGTGCGCTGTTCACCCTCCCTGAACATTCGAGCGAATTTCACATTCGTGCACACTTCGGTGGTTTTGGTCACCTAAAGTCGTTTTCGCAATGCGCACACTGACTTGCAACAAATCAAGATGGTCTTTTCCTCCAGGATTTTGTCAAACGGCGCATCAAAGAACAGGCTCGATGGAATATGTAAATCAAGTATGCATTAGGGACAAGTGACTCGCAATCGATTTCGCCTGTCGCATCTAACGTTTCTATCGTATTCACATCTGCGATACGTCGCAGAGGCCGGATTTTATAGACGAAGAGCAATAAAACGTCGTTCCTGACGTATATATCAACGGTAGCCAACGTCTTCTTAAAACTGAATAACAAAGTGAGGCAGTTTTTTCTTCGTTTATTTCTTATATATGAAAGAAAAAATTGGAGTGCTGCAGCTTGTGCCGATAAGCTACAAAAAAATTTATATTCGTTTCTCTGAAACGAAGCCTTTTTAATTAAGTAAAAACACGCCCTAGCTCGGAGTACGAGCTCGCGAAAACAGCGCCATTACTGTGCTGTCACCGTACGCCCATTGACCTGACCAGGCGACTAGAAAATGGCAGCGCCAGCACGAACAAATTGACAATTCTAGACACATTGATACTAAATATTGCAAATCGTTTTTCCAGATGCCCGCCATGCGGCGGATATGTTACGAAAAGGAGAACTACCATTCAGCTCTTGCAGCAAAAGTCTGATGGAAATACATATGAATTTCTTTGCTGGGGGACAACTTTTCCTCTCGTAAGAAATAAATGAATTGACACTGAATGATTCCGCAGAACTGACTTAGCAGATTGGCCCCTGAGTTCAAATAAAAGCGTGCACCAAACATTAGATTAATGTTTCGCCTACAGCAATTAATTTATTAATATTTAAACAATATTTAGTTAACGCACCAAGAGAAAAAATTGGCCGAATCTACATGTTACACTGTAAATGTCGTCGAAAGACGATAGCCTTGCGTCAGGAGAGAGAGAACAAAACGTTTATTTGATGTTCTGCGCAAGAAAATCGGTGAATGGTGTTCTGCAGGCGCTGCGTTAGAGTGCCGCGAACGTGTGGCGGAGGGAACGAGCGCATCTAGGCACATTAGACCCAACTGTCACCTGGCAGTTATCTTCGAAAAAGAAGGCGTGCAGCCCGCGGAGAAAGATGCGCGCCAGTCTCGGAGGTGATAAGGTGTAAAACGCAAAGCGACGGGCAGGTGCCACCACCGTGACGTCGTAGCAAAGCGTTGGAAACACCTTTTTGAGCATCGCGTTGCACTGTCAGCGCAGCGCGATTAAGCGCTACATTCCTTAGAGTTACTTGTGTGTGTCTCTTCTAGTATGAAGGTAGACACAGCAAATATCGAAGCGTTGTTGAGGCGCGTCAGATATGCGCAATAATTACTTTTTAATTGACAATCGCACAACTATAAGCGCTAAACCTTGAGCAATATTGGTGGGTGCTGCGGATGGGGCTGACCGTTTGAAATGTACAGACAGACAGACAGACAGACAGACAGACAGACAGACCAAAATTTTTCTGTTGAAGGTACCCAAGAAAGACTATCGTCTTTAAGAAACACTTGGGCCATCTCTTCGGAGAGAACCCTGGTGAGATGCGAAGCAGCAGCGTTGCGCACGGGTGGCGTCACCGGTTGAACAGAGCTAACGTGAGTGCTGCGGTGAGCTCTTGAAGATTCGTTTGAAGTGATGGCTGGTGTAGATTTTGTAGGTGACGCAGACTTGTTTCAATGGAACGTTAGGCGCGCGTCAGGTTTACGTATTGCGCTTGAACCGACGAGTCGGCGGCGTAGCGAGTCGCGGTCGCGGCAGGTGCAGCGGGTGAAAAGACGAGGCGGCAGCTGCGGGCGCCGCGGTGAGTGCGTGGCAGGCGAGCAGAGAGTGACGTCCACGGGGAGGGGAGCGTGACGTCAACGCGCCGCAGCGTGATCTACTTGGCACCGCGCCAACACTTGCGGTGCGCGGCACGGTCGTACAGACGGACAGCGTCAAACAATCTATTCAAATAGCTGCTTCGCATCTACGTGAAATGCAGCTGGAGAAACTCTCGCCGAATGCGGGCGTTCGCTCCACCGAACGCGCTCCCGCAATAATTTCGGTGCCGCAACGCCGCTTGTTCAGCGTGACTTTGTTGCAAACGTTTGATATCGCGAGAAAACTCCGTGGCCTACAGTTTGCAGGATCCGCCCACTACTGGCGCTTGCATTTTCGTTCGCGTTATCTATAGAGCGGCTTGGAAGGCTGCCGGACCATTGGTGCGTAGTTGCTGCCAGCACTCGGCCTCCCGGGCCTGTTTTTGTGCCCGGACTGCACCCCTTGCCCAGCAAATGCAAGCGCTATCACGTTTCCACTGTCAGCGCTCTTCTAGAGTTGTCCATAGCATACCCATGTAGAAGCTTTTAGTAGAAACTAATACACGCGCGCACGGCGCCATGGCTGCGACATCACTCAGAACGCACCCAATGACACGTGTGCTTGGGTACGATGCTGAGAACGACGCAACAGATAGCTATAGTCAATGTAGACTGCTTGTGACACCGAAGCCGAAATGTTTTTCGTTTCTACTAGTCATATACGGCTTTCGCCGTAAAACCTTGAGGTCTTTTGGCGGCAAGAAGGTTATAATAAAGAATACAATAAAGAAAGTTTGAAGGAGAAAATACAATTGAAAAAGCGAAAGAATGTAAAGACGACATTTCAGGACAACACCACGAGTGTCGACAAAGGCAGGCGGGTACATGGAATTGCCTATCTGTTCTATTTATCCGTAAATTAATACGACGACAAGGCAGGTTTGTCATACAGTAAGCAACCTGGAAAGCAGGTAGCAGGTCAGCGTGATTTCGTCGGCGGCGAAGTGATGACAATGACATGAATGCAAGAGTGTTAGAATGAGGTCTAAAGTAATTTATAGCGAAGTGATCGTTATGTATACTGAAGAGCATTTTCCCCCGCTTGCACAAAATCCCGCAAGGCTGGGTCATAGAATGGCTGGTGGGCACATGCCTGGTCCAGGCTTGGCTAGGCTTTCATCCTCTGACCTCTTTATTTCCAACCACTCGCTATATTCTACTCTACCATACAATACTATACTAAACTATACTATACTGTGCTATACTGTACTATGTACTATACCATATACTATGCAGGGAATATGAACTTGACGTCATACGGGAGGATCCGCATCGGGGTCACCGTTTTGGCGGTTCGCGCGCTTACCAAACGCGCGAAAAGCTCGCTGTGCGTATTGCGTCCGAGATTCATACGGCAACTTGGGTGTCAACTGACCTATAAAATACCTCCTGCACGCCGAATCTCGGACAGCTGGATGCGCGTACGAATGGACCTTCAAAATGGCATGGCGATAGTGCTGCTCCCGTGAGGATGAAGGCTTAGTGGATACCCCATATATAGTATACTATATTATGCTATATACTTTACTATATTATACTGTACTATACTATGTTTGTCTATGCTTGCTCTCTTTATTCTTTTATTGGTGAAACTCTTTAAGCCGATGTTACTGTGTCCAACACGAACAAAAAAGCGCCTCGCTACGATGACATCACCACGCGTTGCCTAACAACCGGTGGCTGCAGCTGTGCGCCTGTTTCGCTAGCCATTACATGGCTCCACCACTAGTCCTCATGCCTATGCACTGGGCGCGATCAGACTTATTGTATTTCAGGTCGGAGAAATCGGTGCACCGTGTTCCGGGAGCGAAGAAAAAAATATGAGGGAGGAAGACGACGACGATGAAGAAGAAGAATAAAAACGAAGAAAGCGCATGCCGGTTCATGATTATGCAATCTCTGTTCACTCTGCATCAACTATCGTTCGACCAAAACAGTTCCAGTGTTGAAATTTTTCATAGGCTGCACTCAATTGTGTAAATGCTATATTAAGAAATACCATTCCTGATCGCAGGCACATACTATAAAATATACTACGGTGTATACAATTTGCTCAAGAATAAAGCAAGATTAAACTGCCTAGATATTCTTCCCACAGAACTGAGACTGAAATATAGGAATGCACTCAGTGTGGGCAGTAAAGTGTAAGGTTCTCTAAAGATACCATGATCTTTTATATGACATGGCTTGCGCGGTGATACAAACTTCACACGAGAGGTTCCACGAATAATAATAATAATAATAATAATAATAATAATAATAATAATAATAATAATAATAATAATAATAATAATAATAATAATAATAATAATAAGATTAATAATAATGATAATAATAATAACAATAATAATAACAATAATCCACTGACTGAATCATTTATTTAACGTGCCGGAACAACCATAAGGTCTTTGTGCAGGCGTGCACAAAAATAAAACAATAAAAATACACAATTCAGTACAGGCAGCCTTCAGAAAATAAATAAAAATAAAAGAAGCGAGGACGCACAAACAACAAGAAATTAACGGCAAATGGAAAAAATAAAAAGACAAGACGAGAATCATGAGTTTGAATTTCCCGCATTGAGACTGAGAGAAGACAACGATGAGCTTTGCGCCAGAAGAGGCCCTTTTACGTTCTGGACTCGTGCGGACGCTAATAAACATCTGTCTGAGTTCTCAAGCACGAGTCAGCTGTTCTGTTCGCCAGATATTTTATACTTGGAATTGGAACGAAAAATAATGTGTTTGGTAGTCCAACACAATACTCTTGACGCGGAACGCGCTGCCACTTAATTGCAGGTGTGTTTCGGTCGTTTTTATTATGCGTGTGCGTGTGTGTGTGTGTGTGTGTGTGTGTGTGTGTGTGTGTGTGTGTGTGTGTGTGTGTGTGTGTGTGTGTGTGTGTGTGTGTGTGTGTGTGTGTGTGTGTGTGTGTGTGTGTGTGTGTGTGTGTGTGTGTGTGTGTGTGTGTGTGTGTGTGTGTGTGTGTGTGTGTGTGTGTGTGTGTGTGTGTGTGTGTGTGTGATCTTTTCTGTGTCTAAGTGTGTGTGGCCTTTTCTACACGACATCAGGTCAGAAACGATTTTTGTCGTGTGAAGTTGCAAAGGATTTTAAACGTAGATGGGCGCATATATAAACGCGCACCTCATCCTCATCCCCCTGGTCCCGGCCCCTCTTCCTACATATCCCACACGCACACCACAGACGGCCAACATCTCAAGTGTAGCAACAATGAAAAAGCTTGTAAAGAAGATGAGCGCAAATGCTTAAAACGCGTCAACACCCAATAAAACATGTTTCTAAATTTTATAAATACTAGCTCGAAACTTTATACGAAGAAAAGACAGGAACGCCGACCAGACCAAATGACTATATATGCTGTTCTTGGGCAAGGGGGATAACCGACAATGCATGCTATGGAACTCCCAATTCTCTATAGCACACTTGTGGGGCTTTTTTACTGGCCGCGATTGGCAATATTCGGCAGTAATACAGCTAGTGTTTAATTATGCGAGCATCTGCGTTCATCTGCAGCGCTTGCCTGTCAACGCGAGTATATATGTTATCGATTTTGGACTTCATACGGATCATGACGACGATGGCAAAAAACTACCGAGAGTGTGCATATAACTGCTATATCGGTAAAATGCAGAGAATTTTATTTCAACTATATCAGTGAGTGAGTGTCTCGACAGCCTCTTCTCGTTCTTCTGTCCTGTCGAATTTATTACCGAGCAGAACACAACATTTTCTCTTGCCTCGAAGGCTAAGCTCAAGTTTCTTCGTTGAGCGTACGTGTGTTAGAAGGAGCGCGTGCCGTCCTAATCGACAAAGGCTGCCAAGGCAAAGCACGGGGTCAGATTCATTTGCATATCTCTCCATCAGTGCACGGCTATAATGGCGGCCCGTAAGTGGGTTTCAGGACAAGTAAATGCTCCATGACAAAATGGTCCGTATACTCCCGGTGTACTCATACCCGCGCTATGGCTGCACGATCCAAGAAGGACTGCATTGAAGACTAATGGAAACTTTGAAAAGGTTGTAAATGCAGCGACTAATTTGAGCGGCATCATGGCAAGGCGTATGCAGTGACCTTAATTATCTCCTTCTAGACTCCCTTACTTATTTTATGGCGGAAGAAACACTGATAGTCAACAAACATATAAATGTACTTATCTGAATTGAATTTCCTATGGGTGCTACCTTATTCTATAGCAGTGATTTTGTCGCATTTGCCTAAGAGAGAGAGAGAGAGAGATAAATGGAGAGGAAAGGCAGGGAGGTTAACCAAGCTTGCGTTAGCATTAACATCGTACACATTAAGGCCAAACCATCGTGCTGGTGACCACTCCGTGGTTTCACAAATAGTGAGAGCCGACCGAGAGTTCAAAGGAGAGCTCGATGGAAGGTGGCACAATTTTAGGGGCGAAGCTCCTTAAGGGTGGGTCGTGCGTCTCCTGTATGTAATATCTACCTCTCGCTTTAGTCCTTGGAAGTTCCGCTGGATGGCGGTACTTGTATATGATGAATACACAATGAAAAGATGCCAGATGGTGGTACTTGCGAGTGTTCACTAGATGGACAGACAGACTGATGGATGGACAAACATACAGACAGATGGACATGCGGACATACGGATGAATGGACAGACAGACATACAAACAGACGGACGGACGCGGACCGCATATGATTCACGGTTTGCCGATAAAACCCTTCGAACCTTCGCCCCACTCATCATCATTCGCTTTCTCGATATGCTGTCATTTTTTTATTCAATAATAGATATTTAAAGAGATAGGTCGTTCTACTATACGCGTATATAGCATACATACGCTGTCGTCATCACTCACTTGTCCTTTGTCACAATCAAGTTTACGGTGTTCCATCGCACTACGCCTATGGCCCGCAGTATAACTCGTCCGACTCTGCTTGTGGCTTTAACGGGATACAATGAATGTCTCCATCATCAATTCATACAAAGTAGCCTCCCGTGTGCACGCAGTCATCCGACGTGTGACTGAGAAGTAGACAGTGTCTGAAAGAAAAAAAGGTCGTCCATCAGTATGCATTCAATTACCATCCCACCATTTTGAAATGACTCTCGAACCAATGTAGCATCAATGGTGTATGCTTGGGGTGTAAGAACAACGCTAAAATAGAGACAAGAGCTGAAGAAGAGATGACACAGGCACTGATCTGCGCGAATACTAACTGTCGAGAAGGTTCGCAACACCACGATAGCGCAAGCTTCCCTTTTTGCAGAGGTGTAATCCTAACGCGTTACGGAACCCAGTTTTCACCTTCCTGCATTACAGATTGGCCTTTTTTTTTAGCTTCCTAGTTATGTTCAATGCCATAACTTCGCATATCACCTACTTTCTTGTTGGTCAGCTTCGACAGCTCAACCAATTCTGTCTGGTATGTATATACAGTTGAATACATTCTTTAATAAGTATTGCCTTACCTCGAGAGCTCAGCTTGCATGCTTTTTGTGATCGCGTGTTATTTCTCACTTCAATTGGGGCTTCTGAAGCCAGTCAAGTTATGCTACCTTCGTCGTTAATATGGCGAAACAAAAAGTATATAAATGAAGACAATCGTCTCATAACGGTTGCCATATTTTACCGAACCCTAGTTCCAGCCGCCGTGACGTCAAACTACTGTAAAAGCAGTGGCGTGTTTTCGCAGCCATCGGTAAGATGAACCGCTAAAGGGTGGGAACACATTTCCAGCCTACTTCTTTTCTCCCTGTATTTTCTGTCTCTGTCCAAAGCCTCGGACACATAGGCAACCAGACAACTATTATCTGTCAACCTCTCTGTCCTTCATTTCTTGTTTTTATTCTTTCTCTTTATCGCTTTCTCTCCCTTTCTTTCTCTAGCAATGTGGACACTCTCATTTGCAAATTATACGCATAGAATTGCAAATAAGTTCTTTCTACAGTCGGCGGAGCCCCAGTGCGCCAACACAAAAGCGAAACAAGAGTACCGACAGTGCCTTGAAATTCACGTGCTATATCCCTTTGGCATCACAAATCCTACCAGCGCCTCTGCATCGTTTTATAGTGAAATATTTATTTATTCATAAACTTTGATCATATTATCTTTTATTTGTGCAAGAATGTTTTGTGGTCTACATAGTACTGAATACTGTATGACTGTACAGTATTCAGTACTCTGTACAAAGCGCGCGAAGACATCTGTACAACTCGGCATTACGTATGTCGATATGTATGTATACGCTGTACCGACTCTTTTTAACAAAGAAGCTTTTTCTTTTCTTTGATGCATGTAAATATTGCCATTTGAGTTATCGGCAACTTGTTCTCCATTGTGCCTAGCTTCACAGGAATCGGGCAGGCCCCACTACTGAGTTCAGCACGTGCGAGCGTTCAGTCCTGCTCGCAGAAGTAGGCCACGTGAAACAAGTGAAAGAGACAGAGAGAAAGAAATTTGATATAGAAAAAATGGGGAACAGGAAAGTTACAGGAAGAAAAAATAGAAATAAAAGGAATAAAGACATAGAAAGACGCAGATAGACTTGGAAATAGAGAGAAAGAGGTAAAAAAAACAATCAGGCGAAAGAGATAGAAAAAGCACAAAGCAAAAGAAAGAAGAAATAAAGACAAACAATTAGGAGAGAGATATAAGCACACATAGAAAGAAGGAAAGAACAGAGAAGGAAATAGAGAATGAGAAAGAGAAAAAAATGGGTAGAGAAAAAAAGAAATCAATAGAAAGAAATACATAGAAAAAAGCAGATGCAAAAAAAAGCGATGCAGTGAGAAAGGAAAGAGAGAAAGGGAAGGAAAGCACCAAGCTCGGATAACACTTCAGGCTCGCACCACTAGAGCGAAGCGCGATGCGTCTAGATAGAAGTGCTATTTCCAGGCGATGCGGCGTGCGGCGCGACCATGTGCCGGCATCATCGTGCAGCTTTCGGGACACACGAGGCGAAGGAGCTATCAGCGGTAGGCTCCACCCCCATGCGGAGCCTCGGCATGCATGGTCGGACGCCTTCGTATCTTCGTAACGAAGCTCTAAACGAACAACATTGCACAGCCACGCTTCGTCCCATAAAAAAGTCAATTTCGCCAAAAGGGTGAATCAATGAATGCGATGGCAACATATTCGAATGTTTTATGAAGTAAGGCTAGAAAATTGCAATGTTATTCGAAGTGAGGCTGATTGATTTGTGGGGTTTAACGTCCCAAAACCACCATATGATTATGAGAGACGCCGTAGTGGAGGGCTCCGGAAATTTTGACCACCTGGGCTTCTTTAACGTGCGCCCAAATCTGAGCACACGGGCCTACAACATTTCCGCCTCCATCGGAAATGCAGCCGCCGCAGCCGGGAATCGAACCCGCGACCTGCCGGTCAGCAGCTGAGTACCTTAGCCACTAGACCACCGCGGCGGGGCTACGAAGTAAGGCTGGCAGTCGCCTCAATTAGATTCGATCTCACGTAACTCTACAAAACACTGGTGTAAGAGAACACGGCCGCTTTAAGTACACCTTTGGCACTGTTTTTTTTTTTCGTGTTGAGAGCGCAGCCCGTAGAAGCTCCCGCCTGCTGTGAGGACACAAGCCGTACGCAAATCGTTGCCGTGATAGCGCGGCAACCATAAGCACCCCCCCCCCCCTTGTTCACTCACGAGATAAAAGCGTGCGCAGACGACCCCGGCCGAAAGGCGATGTTCGCTCCGCGGAATGAAGATGTACACACTTGATATAAAATGACCATATTATATATATACGTGTGTGTGTGTTTGTGTGTGTGTGTGTGTGTGTGTGTGTGTGTGTGTGTGTGTGTGTGTGTGTGTGTGTGTGTGTGTGTGTGTGTGTGTGTGTGTGTGTGTGTGTGTGTGTGTGTGTGTGTGTGTGTGTGTGTGTGTGTGTGTGTGTGTGTGTGTGTGTGTGTGTGTGTGTGTGTGTGTGTGTGTGTGTGTGTGTGTGTGTGAAGGCGGCTCCCACGGCGGCAAAAACCAGTAGAGATTGTTCATATAATTGCTATCGCAATCAAAATAACGAAGAAAACGCCTTCGTGCACGACAAGCACGTCGCAACAGCGCCAACAGCTGATTATTCACGACTCCTACAGGCAGGCCTGTAGGTGTCGTGAAACGTGGACCCGGCGCACGGGGTCCAGGTTTTCACTCCCGCTGATATTTTTTTTTTCTTTTTGCCGTGGCGAATAGACCACGAAAATGACACTGGATAACGCCTCCCTGGTCAGTCCTCACTTCAGATCTAAGTGATGGCCTCCCTTAAAAAAACACTCTAGGCCTGCACGGCGGCACAGGATATTCACAGCGAAATTAAGCTGTGAGTATGCATTTCAGAGCCTTTTTTTAAAACACTCATTGGGTAACTACTGCAAGCACACTTGTTTGATACCCACTAGGGCATTATTATTAAATTTGTGGGGGTAGTATGCCGGTATTCGCTATGCTATTTTTCTTCATTTTTCTGAGAAACGTGGTATCCTCTAAACACTTGCAAGGAATTTTGTGCCTATTGTTCATGCAGTGGCTGACGACGATAAGGAATTATGACTGAAGTGGGTACGCACCACAGTGATATATATATATAGGGGAACGAGAACAAGCTTTTGTATTGGGTTCGAGCGTTGGACGGCCCACTGGTTACGCAATTCGCATTGTGCGATGCTGTTTTAAAGCGCTTTATAAGTCGTATTAACGCGATTCCTTTCCCGACATCAATCCTGCCTAAGGCAAGTTTACCAACAAGTCACAAGCACTGGCGTAGCACCAACAAGTCACAAGCACTGGCGTAGCACCTCAGGTGCTACGCCAGTGCTTGTGACTTGTTGGTAAACTTGCCTTAGGCAGGATTGATGTCGGGAAAGCAATCGCGTTATTACGACTTATAAAGCGCTTTAAAACAGCGTCGCACAAGTGTGTGTTTGCCTGACTTCTGATGAAGTATGTTCTGTGTAATTTACTGGTGATAATTTCATTCATTAAAGAAAAAAAAAGCACTGGCGTAGCTCAGTGGTAGAACGCTGAGCTGGCTCCCAGCGGACCTGGGTTCGAGGCCCACTGTGTCATTGATTCTATGTTTTTTATCTAACTTCACGCGATGTGGTTATGGACATAGGCGGTGGTGGCGGACAACTGCACGTGACCCGAGTGGTGATTTCATAAAAGCTTCCGCGGTAAAATTTCTCACTGCGCCCCTGGCATATGACGTTCTCACATATCGCAACGTTCTGTATTTCGGCATCGTTCGATGTGGATGTGTGAAGTCACCTATCTCTGTGCGTTCAGTTGGTGGGAACTTTTTTGCAGTACGATTTCTGCGGAGAAAATCCAGGTAGTCGGAGGTACTTGGCTTGCGGTAAGGGAGAGAGAATTATGGCTTCGCTTGCAGCAGCAGCTTTGCGGTCGATCAGACTCGGCTGATCTTGAAGCCTAGCCAGCAACTCTTACCATCGCTCCGGATTTTGTTGGGGGCTAAGCCTGTAGTGGCATGACATGGCCACGTGACGTGGCACAGCGTATAGTTTTGCTTGCCTCTTGTTCCGTGATAACATTCGTGTTGCGGTCATACGCAAAATACGAGCGATGTCAATTTTAATTCCCGGAAGAAACCAGCGAAGGTGCTTTACACTTATCGATCTTGAAGATCGCCCATGCGGAGTCGGCGGGCGTTATAGAGATTGATTTATGAGAGAACATAAAGGGGTGCGCCAGAAGCGTTCATAAAGGCCCTCTCTCTTGAATTCCCCCGAGCCTCGACTAAAATTATTGACAGGCATAAAGTCTCGCAACGCAGAGCGGGTTTCAAGGTGATGTAATTGTGCAACGAATGATAAATTTCGGCTATTTTTTTCTAAAGCATTGAAGCTACAAATTTTATTAATACGTTAAAGCGTTCATTGTTGCATTTTTATCTTACACCCTGGTCATTTCTTTTCGGAACGACAAGATTTCGAGAAATTATTGTTATAATGTTCCATGTCCGACACAATATTAGCTCATTAAATTATGCAACAAGGAAGGAAGGAAGGAAGGAAAATAGAGGGAAAAGAAAGGCAGGGAGGTTAACCAGCCTATAGGCAGCCGGTTTGCTACCCTGCGCAAGGGAGAGGGATGGGGGAGATGAAAGATAGAGAGCAGAGAGGGAAAAGAGAAACGGCACATTCGGCAGCACACGCGCGCACATTATGCAACAAATTTCCTCATGCTTAAAGGGGCACTATAAGCACGGTCGACAGATAATGCTATTATTGGTCACGCGTAAAAAATAACGGTAGTTTTTCTTTCTTATCAAAATGAAATTTTTGTACGCCTGAAAGGAAGAAAATGCCAATATAGAAGAAATGTTAAGGTTCGGGTGCGCCACCTTTTGCTTCTCAGATAAACCGCTGGTGCACCGATTGCATCGAATCGGCTCCGCTTTATATTTTGTTATTTGTACTTTTACACCCATAGCTCCATAACTCATTATTTTCATAGCTATTTTTGCTCCCTTATTTTATTATTTGCACAGCCCTGTATTTTTCACATTGAATGTACACGTACCTGTATGCATGCAATTCGCCATCGTTCAAAAGTGCTCTGGCCGTGATGTCATCGTCCAAGAAGCATTGAGCAGAGCCTTTGTTTGAGCTGATTCATTCATTTTTATGTACGTTGTAATTGTGCAGTTTGCGGCACGAATTACCCTCGAGTGTGGCTTTTTTCGACTGCGTAATATGGTGTGAAGGCGGAAGCCTTGGGTGCCTCATCAAATGCGCAATGTGACCATCAGCGACGTCATCACGAGTGATGCAAGAAATAGCGATCACGTGATCATGATTTCACATAACAGCGTCATCTCACGATAATGTCGTTAGTGAAAGGTAAGCCGATCACGGAGGCAGGGTAGAACCAAGTGCGGTGTATAGAAAGCTCGCAATGCCTCCAATCCTGGAGGCAAGGCGAAACCGCTATAGGCGCAGGAAGCTTTCGGAGAGTGAGGGAGTAAGACGGTAAGTTGGGCCAGTTGGTTAGGATTCATCGTGAACTTACTTACAGCGCAACACCAGAAAAAATACAGGACAGGGAAGGAGTAAAAGAGAAGAAAAGAGAAGAAAAGAGTGAGGGAGTGCTGGTGCGGCTCGAAGGGGGGCAAGAAGGGCGTCTCTTTTTTACCCCCCTGGTGACGCCTATACTGTGGAGCAGTAGGGTAGCCAGCAATATTTTTGTTCGGTGGGAGGTAAAGGTGAGCGTATAACCATACTTTATGATGTCGGTTCGTGCGTGCGTTGCGTGCGATTGTATCCGTGCTCTCTCTCTCTTTCTCTCTATCTATCTATCTATCTATCTATCTATCTATCTATCTATCTATCTATCTATCTATCTATCTATCTATGAGAAGAACGCCCATATAAAATGTCGCTTTATTCCATTTATTATGGCATCACAAAAATCGTACGTGCGTCCTTCAATCATGTATCGTGCCGTATTTATCAATCCTAATGTACAACATATTTTCTTTTTTTTTTTTTGGCGTACTGATGCTGCTGCTCTTCAGCGTGTTTTTTTATACGTGTGTTATAATTGACGCATTTAAAAATCCACTTTGTTGTCACTGATGGTTCGAGTTATGTGCAAATTAGAATCCAACACAAATTTACGTACACAAGAGAGACGTATGAGCACTCTCTCACTGCTACGTCACAGATGGCTACAAAACTGTGTCTTCGGGATTCTTCAATACCTAGCCATTATAGGAGTCTATATGCCACTTCTCTACATTTGACAAAACAAGGTATAATTACTAGTAAGTGAGCCACTGTTTCATGCATTCGAGCAATACATTAGGGTATAAAACAGGTATACATATTGTTATATCATATATTGTGTTTCTGAACCTCCCACGCCTATGTTGTTTTTTTTAGATTTCTGATACACCGAGTATCCCAATCACGAGGAACTGGTTTTGTGCAGATGCTCAGCCAGTACTGCACGGATTATGTATTGGCAAAGCATTTGCCATGTTCGCACCTCTGTCACGGTGCAATGCATACGAGGGTGTAAAACGCGGGCATCTCGTCCGAGTCGACCATGGAAACTAATCTTTCGGTGCACTGAACGCAACTACGTGCTCGCGTCCACGCAACGAGCAGACGCGCTGGCACGCACGCGCCCCGGCTGATTGGGGACCGCGCGCTCCGATTAGCGCAGCGCCGGGGGGTCGTTCGCTATTCGGCGGCACTGACGCAGTGTCCGCTCGACGCCTCCACCGTTGCCCTGATTATCTCCCCCAGAGACGGCGGCGAAGACGTTTACTAAAATGGCAGCTCGAGCGACCATGATCTGGGCCACTTTGGCTGCTGCCTCTGCGGGCCGAGCCGACGGGCTACACCACGTATTCGCGGCTTGTTTACGCTACGGACATCTACAGAGCCCGATTTAGATGTCTCTTGTGACTAGCGCCTGCACTCGTCGACTGCATGGCTCGTGATCGAGCAATCGCCACGTCGGTACGCTTTTCGAGGTACGGACAGTTTCTTCGGGGACTGTCCCTGCCTTCAAGCGTCTGTGCGTTGTATGTTTCCTCGACAAAGAAGAACAAAAAGAAGGAAAAGAACTGCTGCCAACAACTTCGTTCTGGCTGCAGCTAAGTATCATAATTTCTATTATATACCTGCGGTCAACGCAGCGCCACAGAAAAGGCCGTGTTTTTCTCGTATACGCGGGAACGTGAGTGCAGGCACGCAGTGATGCAGAGAGAGAGAGAGAGAGAGAGAGAGAGATAGGCACGTTGAAATAGAGAAAAAGACAGAGGCCTACTTCTGTACTCAGGTATACGGAAAGCAGCTTGAAATACGAAGTTGATTTCTTGCTTAATTTCATTACGCTTGATTCTGTGCGCATATCGTCCGTTCACGCCCCTCCGTGCCTGTTGACAAGGTGGGCAAGTAGTCGTTCTTGTCATTAGCCAAGCGCCAAAAGCATGAAAACGTCCCTTCTGTCCAGCCATAATTAATTATCATCATAGGCCGGATAATCAACAGAGTTCGCAGTGTCGTATAAGTGCACGTATTGCTTTGCATGCGCGTACTGGGTATTTCGCTGCTTGGTGAAATGGTACTGGGCACTCTGCGTAGGCTCCCCAAGAGACTGCACAACGACCATTGTAGAGACGTTAGTTCACTCACGGCAAAAGCTGATGTGTCCACCCAGAAGCGAAGGATCGCGAGCGAAAGCGGTAAGAACAGGGGCCCAAAACGCTATCGTGCTTAAAGGGACACTAATATCAAATAACAATTTACGTGAGAGTGGGAACTCAATGTATGACAACGTCTAAAACCACAATATCATCAACAGTAGTGCCCTATATACTTACCGAGAAATTAGGGTAAATGTACGAAAACACGTGCGCCGCATTAGGACATTCTCAAACTGATTCCGATGACGTCAGAGTTGCAGCCTAGTAATTCAACTAGCTGCACTAAATAAAGAACCTTCCGTGCATCAATAGATGTAAAATAATGCTGCTTGTTCGTTTCTGTTTGATTCATGAAAAAATAACCGTCGGATTTTGCTATGGGCAATGGCGAGAGTGGTTCAAAAGTTCAAATACATTTCGCCTGGTTAAACTAGACAGGTCTTGCCATCTAGCGGAGCCCAGTTGAACCAAGCACGTCGGCCACCTCGGAGCTTACGGCAGGAAATCATTCAATGGCCATTGTTGCTGCTATGGCTCCCTCTGCTTTCGTTCTGCTGCTACTCGTGTCGGCGGCCGTGTAGCGAATCAGGGCAACTTTGTGCACGGCTACAGTGACGTAAGACGTTCTGCTTGAGGCGGGTAATTTGAAGTGCGCTAACCCGATGCGGATCACTAAAACGTGATTTTATTTCAAAATATGCGCTTACTTGGCACAAGGGTAATACTAAGAGCTTTCTGGACCGCTATTTCAACAATCAACGTTGACTTAATAGTTTCCTCTATTGTCACTTTAATGCATGGTTAACGGCTTATACATAACTAATTCGACCTAAACTCGATTATGCCTGTGTTGTCTGGGATCCATACACCAAAACTAACATTGATACTCTCGAATTGATTCAGCGTAGCGCTGTGAGATTCATCGTTTATAAATATCGTGATAGTGATTCACCCTCTAGTCTGATGACACAGCATAGTATTCAACCACTTCAGTTGCGTAGAAAAATCCAGAGAATAAAATTTCTGTTTTCGCTCAAAAATAATCTTTTATCTATACACCCAAGCCATTATTTAGAACCACTTACAGCTCGTAGAACCCGGCATCGTCACGTTGACTCTTTAACACCTTATCGTACAAGAACTAATCTTTTCAAGTATTCCTTTTTTCCACGCACCATAACTGATTGGAACAACCTACCCTTTTCGCGTCTTTCTAAAGCCGATCTTTTAAAACATGTAATCCTTTGACCCTACAGTCATTCATATGCTGTACTTATACCTTCATTAATTGGCTATCTCGTGCTCCCTGATCCACAGTCTAATAAACTGTTACAACAACATCTGGAAAGGGTTTATTTCTTTTTTTCACGTGTATGTCAGTATCTACATATAACGCGCTCTTATTGATGTGGCTTTATCTTGAAATATGTGAACATATTCTTACGTTTGACTATATTTAGGTGTCTACTGTTGGTTTTGGCTACTTTTGGTGTCTACATTTCAGATTGTTCCTTCCTAACAATTGTATAGTTGCGCCTTTCTTCTTTTCGTGTTTGTTTTTGTTTTATATTTATTACTGTTATTCTTGCTCATTGTGTATTATTGACATTTTTTAATGTTTGTACGCGTTTCGTGTTGTTTAAATGCATTTGTACATTTCTTTGTACATTTTGCTTCTGCTTGGGCCCGGGCCTGCATTATTCTATAAATAAAAAAATTAAGAAGTTACATAAGAAAAGACGACGTGTCACACAGGCACGCAAAAAGTCTTTTAAGTAAGCGGTCTTTTACAAAGTTGAAAGACTTTTAACAAAGAGGTGTTTGCGGCGCAGACACACGGCAGCAACGATCTCCTTTTAGTGTTTTTGTTCGAAGACGCTAGCGAAAGCGTGGCGCTAGCAGTTAAAAGAGAAACAATGAAAATTAAACGATGTGTCACAATGTACAAATTAAACACTTGTTGCACTGCTCGTTTCTTCAAATAAATTTAAGAATAAGAGATGAAGAAACACCAATGTGAAAGTTTTTTGCACTAGATAAGGAAGCATTCCCATAACTAGCGACGTGCACAAGTCCGTCTGGCACCACTGTGCTTTTATTTACCGTATTTGTTTTTCGCTGCTCTCGACACGTTATGGGCGACCGTACGGGAGAAAAAGCGAGGATCGCAAGCTTCATGGCCTGCCTTCTCGCTCTGGAAAGCGAGGCAGACGCTGCAAAAGCCGCCAAGGAGACGATGAAGCAGCGCAAGACCGAGCGTCACCACGTGATATTGCCGACGCGTTGTAGCTGCTTACGACAGTAGAAAAGGAAATAACCATTAAAAGAGTTCATTACACTTTTTGCAGGATATAAAATTTGTTTTTACAAAGAGTTTTGGTGGCAGAAAAATAAGCATTTGCTCTTTTTTTCCCACCACTCGAAAATTGCTGGCGCCCACTGGTTTTGAGGCTACTCATTCGAAGCCGTAAAAGAGATCGACGAACGCCGTTTACGAAAAAGACCGCTTCTGAAAAGAAGTTTGCTCTGTGCCGTGTGTCTGCTGTCAGGAACTCCTTTTCGGAAAAAGACCGCTTACTTAAAAGACTTTTAAGTGCCCGTGTGTAGAAAGTAACGAAGGCACTTTAGAATGCCCACTATTCGCGAATGTTTTGAGTGGACAACATTAATGTGTGCGTTCCATTGCACATTTTTTTTTCAAAACAGAACACCCAATGTTTTTTTTATTGCTGGTACAAATTCTATTAGTGAAAGACCAAGGTGCAGAATAACATTTGAATTATTTGGTTTTATATTTAGGGCGAGGCAGAACTGTTTTTGTCTTTGAAATATTTATAGTTATGGCATTGACCTGATTCCAAGTATTCAATGTAATGAGCACATCATTTGCTCTTTTTCACAATGCTTCCGAGCCTTTGGCCACAAAGGCTTTGAGGAGGAATTTGGGATACTTTCCCATGGCCTCCGAGATGGCGGGTGCGTGGCGGGTTTCTCATCGGCCTCCCAGAGGTGGGCGTGGCCCGCTCTTTTCTTCGCACGGTGGCGCTCCTTCGCATTGTCGAAAAGGCTGCTGCACTGTTGGCAAAACTTGCATGCGGCGAGAAAAAAAAAACGTTCTGCGCTTTTATATAACTTTGCGCTCGTTTGGAAATGTCAAACCAAGGAGTACAAGAGGCAAAGCCAATTGTTGAGCGTACATATTCTAAAATGTAATTATGCTGGAAGTTTTGCACTGCCCACACTAGAGCACTTGTATATCGATGCCTCCGCAAGAGATTTGGATGTGCTGGACACTTACTGTACTTCTTCGCCACCACCGGAATCCGCGCCCTTTCGCGGTAGCAGGGCGCGCGAGACGACACTTGTTGATTTCGCTATGGAGGGTGGTAATTGGGAGGGCCAGAGAAAGACACACCGCGCGCCCGCTATCTCAGATACCATGACTTTACCCATAGAGTTTCCATTACATACGCTAGAGCAATCTCCGGCGCTTGTGTCTATGGCTAATGGGTAAAGCCCCTATACTTTGTAAAAGTACCGCCACCTGCTCTCCCCCTCGCCGCCTCCTCTCTTGTGTGTTTTTTTTTCTTTCGCTTGCGACAGTGGCGTCTCTTGTAACGCGCTACGAGCTCGCTCTGGCGGGGAGAGGAGGAAGCGGCGCAGATCAAAAGACGGCTGTACTTTTCCGAAGACATAGGCGCTTTAATAATGAGAGCTGCAATGCGCGGTGCTTCAGCGAGCATGGGAATAATAGGTAGTACCACAGAACATCTATATACTACGGATTACTACCATCATTAAGTGAATTTGTCTAATCTTCGTACTTTACGTTCATTCCGGCTTCGCGTAGCTTGAAGTTGCTTTGCCGTGAAACAACAATTAGCAATAGTTGATGAGTTACTCTTCACCACCTTAATTTTTAGGCTCAACAATTCAAATCCTGGCCCCTTATTTTTTTTAGGCTAAAAAATCAAATCTTGTCCCGAAGTTGAGAACGCTTAGTTTTTTTATTCAAAACAAAACCGAAACTCAGCAATGAACGAAGCCACAAGTGCGATTCGAGGCCCGCGAAGCCGCAAGTAGGAAACTTAGGCAAATTCATGTACTAGTAGTATATTCTAGTTCACTATAGTACTAGTACTCAGCTCGCGGGACGAACGCAGCGCCAGAGCCCCCTCTAGCTAATATTAGGAAACTCTATGACTTTTCCATCTCTCACTTGTAGATATAATGGTAATCACTAACCCGATCCATTACATCACATATCACCGCCATCATTTTAAACTCTATGTACACCTTTTATGCTTGTATATTGCAAGTGATTTAAGGCGTCTATACAGCCACAATACGCCCTGTTATCGCAATCATCGGTAATCGCCATAGAGTTAATATAGTAACTCTACGGTAACCACTAACATCGCAATAGTGACATTGTACTTTTTGTCCCATGACTCTGCGCCACAAAACTTCATTCATCATCAGTATCATAGACAATTTTTGGGGTCGCATTGTCATCGGCATTGCAACGCCGATGACGTCAGCGCCATCTGCCGCTTCAGTTGAGAAGGTTAGTTATAAATTTCTCTGGCCGATAATCCTGCTCGTGCGTTCGTCCCGAGGTATGCTCTACCTCACGCAAGTACTCTGACGTGCAGCACATGATTCGGCTGTGTGTTGCCTCACGGTACGCTCTATCATACAATGTCAGGGGTGTCAGTGTTATGTCTTCGCACAGGCGAGTGATGCAGTGGCTTCTGCACCACGCTAACGGCTCGCGTAACAAGTGCCGCATCCGTAATGCCGGTTGTGGGACATCCGCATAGGAAATATTTCCTCCTGTTATGACATCAGCCTGCTTGCCGTGTTTGAATTCGCCGACCTTCGTAATATCTACTTTCAGCTTCATTAGCTGGTAGTCTTAAGCATGATGCAAGATTTTCTATTCGCGACGAACTACGTGGCTTTCGCTACCGACCGAGTAAGAATCTAATTTGATTCTTTATATACCGTTAACGAAACGTGCACTTTTCGCCGCCGGTTTGTCTAAGCGAACTTGACAAGGCTCGCTAATCTGTAATGCTTTGCGTTGATTATGGTGTATCGGTTATGCAGCTGATGTGGGCGTGAACTTGTCAAAAGTAGGTTAAACTCCGCGGTCCGTAGTTCTGCTCGTTAAGTTTCTTGCAACGTATTTCCTTTTAGAGTTCCACAACGGTGCGTGCCACAGTGTGTTGTAGAGCTCTAAAATGCAGCTTATTTTGTTTTCAGAGCTCTGTTGCTTTGAAGTTACCGAAGACGACATGCCCGATTACAGGGTCATCGGGGTCATGAGCGGCAGCTCGCTCGATGGTCTCGACATTATCTACGTGACTTTTCAGGTGAACGGTGAGACATGGAAGTACAAAATCGAACACACTAACTGCCAGCCGTACGGTAAATACTGGGCTAACAAGCTCCAGCACGCAGCGCGCTCGATGAGTGCCCTTGAGTACCAATTGTTTCACACCGAATACGGCCGCTACCTCGGGGATTGCGTCAACATTTTCATCCGCGACAACCAGCTGCAGGGCAAAGTGGACTTGGTAGCCTGCCACGGCCACACAGTGTTCCATCAGCCAGCTCAGCTGACAACTGCACAAGTCGGGGATGGTGCTGCAGTTGCTGCTGTTACCGGACTGCCTACTGTCAGCGACTTCAGATCGGTAGACATCTCTCTGGAAGGCCAAGGCTCCCCATTCTCGCTGGCCGCCGAGCGGAAGCTCTTTGGCAGCGAGTACCAGTACTTCCTGAACATAGGAGGCATGGCGTGCCTAACATACGTTGGCAAATGCAACCATGACAGCTTTGCTGTGGACGTCTGCCCTGCCAACCAGCTTTTGAACCTCCTCGCCGAGCACGAGGGTCAAACTTTCGACAATGAAGGAAAAATAGCTGCTGCAGGAACGGTCAATAGCAGACTTCTGAAGGACCTCGATGGTTTCACCTACTACATGAAACCTCTGCCCAAATCTCTTGGCGTAGACTTTGGCCCAGAAATCTTGTACCCATTGATATGTGCCCGTGATTTGTCCACTCCAGATGCCATGCGGACTTACATGGCACACATCTGCAACCAGGTTGTTGCAACAGTGCGTGCTGTCAAGCAGAAAGTTTCTACCGATTACCCAGGTCACTGCAAGATGCTCGTCACCGGTGGTGGTGCCCGCAACAAATTGCTTGTGGACGAGCTGACCAAAATGCTCAAAGACGAAGATATTACCGTCACGGTGCCGACAGATGAACTCGTCAAGTTTAAGGAGGCCCTCATGACTGCTGTCCTTGGCATGCTGAGGGTGAGGGAGGAGGTCACCTTCTTCAGCAAAGTGTCGGGAGCACAACGCGATTCTGTGGGTGGTGCGCTTTGGTGTGGGGCAGTGACGCAAGCTTAGAATGGTCAACTTGACTGCCATCGAAGACCTCTCACAAGTTGCCTTGTGTCATTCCTCATTGAGAAGGCAGAATTTGTTTCGGTACCACAATGTTAACCCAACTACCAATTATATAAACTTTTATGTTGTGTATGATGAGCGATATGAGGGGTGATCTTATGACACCCAGCATTAGAAGTGCCTTATCCATTCATGCCAGGCATGTTTATTACTGGTAGAATTATATTTAACAGACCCCAATAGTGTCTGCATAGCTGTGGTACACGTCACAAAAACATCTCAAGTACCTGCCTTGTGCCTTCTTGTTTAAAGGTGCTGGTCGAATTGAGCTATGCGATGCTAAATCGCGTACAATATTATTTTTACAGTGCTGACCACCTATTGATTTCTTTACAACTTTGTACCATCACACTTGCTACAAGTTATATTACAGTAAAATGCTTTTTGAACAGCAGTCCTTGTAGCATTTTCTCAGAGAACATTTGCGTATTGTTTTGAACAGCTTTTTGGTATATGAAATGCATGGCACCCAGAGCAGGATACTTAAATTACTTGTAGGTGACTGGGCAAACTACATGCATTACTGATGATTTGTTCTACAAACAATGCACAATAAATTATTGAAATCTCCACTGTGATAGTGATAGTTACGAGTTCTCATACCGTTTTTTTATCAGGTAGACTCTCAGTAAATGGCACATGAAGGGACCAGGAGAATGCATTCTATTCAATAGGAGTTCCGTTTAATGAGAGGTGAACATGGGTGCAGAATACAAGCCCTAAACCAAGCATTGCAGAGGCCATAGTTCCGTTTAATAGATTTCTATTTACTGAGAGTTTACTGTAGAGATAGCATTAATGCTAGAATTTGCAATTTACTGGCAGGAACGTGCTTTCACTAGGCAGTAGGTTTTCCGTGCATATTTTATTTTTAACATATGTACCAGTATATAGCAAAACCTAGTGCATCAAAAGGCACTCTGACACACGCTATCATTGTGGCTACAGCGAAGCGTGAATTGTCTTGGATAATATAAAAATTATGATAGTGTATTACTAGTACTGCAAAATAACACCTTTTAAAAAGGGCACATCTGCTTCATTACATATATTAATCAAGAACACTGTATTTGCGTCACATGTGCCTTAGATCTGCAATAATGATATTCACAGTTGTGTCGTGAAGATTTTGCCATTTACAAGCCTCAATATTCCAAACCACTTTTATATATAATTGAATGCCATCAGAGTTTATTGCGTCATGAAGAAATTGCCGTGAAAACCTTTTGAATCCATCAAAAATGCAATTAGTTTATTTCATTTCGAAGAGTGCGAAAGGTAAATAGGGAGTAATGATACTGGGAAAAGAAGCTCCATAAGTGCACTTCATAATCTTGAGCGCACATTGTGAAACCCAATCTCTCTCTCTCTCCCAGTGTATGATTTTGCTTGTACTGTGCATTTTTAACACACTTGTAGTGTGTGGTGCCCACCCATGGCCAGAACAACTGCTAATCAAAACATTTCTCTTGATTAAGATAAGCTTTCCGCCAATATCAGTGGTCTGTTGTATGGCTTACCCTCCTAGGAGAGCGTACACTGTAAATTTTTATGAAAGGGAACACGCGAGCGTGCTGCCTGCGCATTCCGGTGGTTGCTGACAGCGCATTCAAAGCCGCAGCAACCACAGCATCTTTTTGCGTCATTTCGAGGTGAGCAAAGCAACCATTTATTGCCAATATGGGACCAGCAGCAAGATTGTAACCCCTTGCCCCTTCAAGGTGATTACCAGCCTCTTGCATAATCTTCTTGTATGGGAAAGAGGTTACAATCTTACCGCTGGTTTCATATCAGCAATGACTGCTTCTTTTGCTCGCCTCGAGATGACGTAAAGAGAGGTTGTGGTTGCTCTCCTTGAACGCGCTGCCAGCAACCGCCGAAGCGTGCAGGCCACACGCTCGTGTGTTCTCTTTCATAAAAATTGCCACTGTACAGGCGCCTTTATGTAGGAAAGACGTGAAGAAAGCAACAACTGTGTCTCCACCTGTGAACTTTCCCTGGCATGCATGGCTGCAAAATTTAGCTAGGCTGTTCATAGCAGCGTCAGATTGTTTGTTCCTGCATGCATTTGTTCACTAAGCATGAGAAGTGGTCTAGGGCATCTTTATGTGTGTTTGCTTACAATGCTCGATGTTCTTCCGCAATGTATGTCTGTCTAGGAGTCTTAAATGCCATTTTGATGAAGTCATACCAAGAAAAAAAAAAGCACTTGTGTTTTTCAGAGCAAGCAAAAAGTTATTTGTTGGTAGCTTTGCTGATTTACTCAAGCACATTTATTTCGAACTTTCCTCTTTGTCGAAGGCATCTTCATCACTGAGAAATCTTCGTTTCTTCGCAGTGTTCATGTATGGCCGTAAGCTCCATTCAACATCCAATGCGGCAGCGGCGTCAAGTGTACCCAACTTGATTTCATACACTGTTCGGGAGAGAAAAAAAAATTAACATTGGAATCTGAAAGTCTATATACCTGGAAAATTCACTTGCTTTAATATGACAAGAACCTCACTTTTGGACATGTTTGAAATCAACCATATAACCACGATAAAGTTGAAATTTACTCAAGCACTTAGCAAAACAAACCTTTTACTTTCGGCGGCTGCATTTCCGATGGAGGCGGAAATGTTGTAGGCCCGTGTGCTAAGATTTGGGTGCACGTTAAAGAACCCCAGGTGGTAGAAATTTCCGGAGCCCTCCACTACGACGTCTCTCATAATCATATCGTGGTTTTGGGAAGTTAAACCCCACATATCAATCAACCTTTTACTTTCGTCAAAGTCCCAGTTCATCAGTGCTTCTGAAACACGTGCTTTTTTGTAGAAACAATAATTCACGCTATGAAGCAAGGTAGAGGCCTTAAAACACATTGTGGAGGTTTGTAGACTACGAGAAACATGCAGCAGTCCGCCGCACCAATGGGCCAGAGCCGCGAGTGGCAACTTGTGGCCATCTCAGTTTCAGCTGTCATACTAAGAATTGTCATCTCTACATCATCTATGCCCACATCGTGTGCAAGTGCGTGTGTGCGAAGGTGACAAGTTTGAAAAATGGTTAGGCTAAGCGAGAGCATAATTCTTCTAGGGCCCCAAACAAAGACCCTCCTAAGATAGTAATTTAACATGTACATGTTAAATTACTATCTTAGGAAGTAATTTAACATATACATGTTAAGTTACTTTCGTATAAATCACTGATCAAACCAAAATTAGAATATGCATCTGTCATATGGAGCCCTTATAAAACCTACTTAATGCATTATAAGCTGTACAAAATCATGCTGCCAGATTAGTTAAATCGGCTTACTCATACGATATCAGTATTTAATCTTAGAAAGCAAAATTTGGACTACCACCCCTTTCTTCGTGCCACCGCATGACAATCCTCATGCTTTATAACAAATTATTTCATTCCTCGTTCAATCAATGACTTGTATAACAGCTGCAACATGCATGTTTCACTAAACCAGTCAACCATTTTAGGTTGACCGCCCATCATCACACGTCAGTACTTTTTCTGCATCCTTCTTTTTTTGAGCAGCCACAGACTGGAACGGCCTTTCCCGGGACATCGTCACTATCGCCTTACCATCTGCCTATTGATAATTTTCAACACTAAAACTTTGTGCACTGTGTTTGTTAACCTAAATACAACCCCACCCCTTACACAATGACCTTCCAAGAAAGCGCCTTTAAGGTAATGACCTGAACTGAAAGGATATAAATTCATGGAATCAATCTTGTTTTCGATGTGATGTAGCACAAATGTCCAACAGAGTATTCAAAATGGCAATTCGTGTCGCTGGCCGGCGTAAAGCTCGAAGCGCAGGCCACCACCAGCCATATTTGTACACATTACAGTCGCCGACCGATTTTTCGGACCTGGCGGGGACCGAAAAAAAGTACGAAAAATCTAACAGTCCGAAAAATTCGTTTTCGCCAAAAATCTGAAGTTTATTGCATCAGGCAGGTTTAAAAAAGTCCTTGATGCTGCCTTGCCTCAAACTACGCTTGGAGGCAATTTGGTTTGCCCGTATTTGCGCCAAGGTGAAATCCTCGCCGTAAACGCTCGACCTTGTCACCGCTCGAATTGTCACCGCGTTGGCGATCTCCGCCGCCGACGGCTGCGGGCGGTCGTCGACCGTCATCTGGCGACATCTAGCTGCGAACGTCCACTCTCTATTAGCTTGAATATGGCAGCTTTCTTCTCCATCGTCAGGGTCATATACTTCCCACGCCTCTTCACACCACCTGGCTCCCGCGATGACACAGATTGCGGAGCCATGGCACCGAGAACACAAAATTCGATGCCGCAGATAGCCGCTGCGAAGCACACAACGTCGCGACGCTACGCGACACAACACGTGCAGAATGGCGACTGAAAAAAGCTGCAACGACAATAAAAGACTCCTTCTTTCGCCTCCTCCTCGTGCGATGTGATGACGATAGTGCTGACCGAAGACGAAAAAACGGCATCCATCACCGCGTCTTTTAAAAAGCAAACACGGCCTCCGAAACTTAAAATATGGCGTGCGCATTCTAATCTCGAAGGCATGAAAGGCATTTGAAGACCAAGCTTAGCCAAGCCGACGGAAAATCCAACATGGCGGCGTTCACAATGGCTTGGGGCGTGGCACAAAACGAGCGATTTAGTCCGAAAAATCGAACTTTCAGGGGCAAATTCGCCCGAAAAATCGGTCGAAACAATGCATTAGCTATATGGGATCCCTGACGGTGCATTTATGAAGTCCGGAATATCCAACAAGTCCGAATTTTTGGAGTCCGGAAAATCGGACGGCGACTGTATTTCTTGTCACTTTGCCTGCTTATGGTTGAGTAAAAGATGGCATTTGTGCCTGACAGCCTCGCGCTATGTTCTCAATATGTAGGATCACTGAACTGCACCTGTTGCATTTAGTAATGTGTGGTGTTTCTGCGAAGTTTCTGAGCAGTAGTTCAGCTCCGTTTGAGGTAGTTGCTCGGGCTGCATGAGTCCTTGAAAAATATCATCACATGACACCTTTGAACATGATATCTCAGCTGTTACGCAGTGCAAGAGAACAGCGTGGCACAGCTTCGCTTGCACGCAGACTACTGTTAAGGGCTAGGGCAGTACAAGGGAAAAAAAATTTTAAATTCTCGCGGTCCGCAACACACTTTGTCTGGAATGCGGGACTTCTATCTTAATGAGTTACTGTTTATGAATAGCGATATGGCAAACAAACAGCAGCAGCGTACGAGGGAGCATTGCTGGAACTGTCGATTGCTTTGAAGTCAATGAATTGTAAACTGCACATTTGAAATCACTTTGCCGGCTGCCCCTTGGTTCCTTCTGCACGGTAAAAATATATAGATTAACTTACCTAGAGAGTTAATTCACGGTGAACTAGCTACGGCATGTACTTCATAAACGTGCCTCCGGGATCACTTGCTTTACACGGCGTACACTAATCCAGTGTTCCCAATGGTTTTTGAAGCATAGTCATGACAGAAAACTAGAAAACTTCATTTTTGGTACGTAGTTCTTATAGTTTTTGGCACAATTTATGACACAGCAATTGAAACACAACATTTCTAAGCACTGCTAACATCCTTAGACTGCTCGGCTCATGGAGCACGTCAATCCCTTTTATTCACTCCCAACACTGTGGTGCCACCGGCTCAGTACACTTTTGCTTCACTGTACACCTGATGTTGATTAAGTGGACAGACTGGTCTTTGAGACCAAAAAGTGACAAAAAAGTTCATTTTGTAAAATTGACATATTTGGTTTCTGCAAGTATTTTTCTATCTCTACAAATTTTCACGCACTAGGAAGTGGTGATTTTTTTGTGTCATTCTAATTGTCCAGATTCTTGGTGTCTGTTAACATGCAGAACCTGCCAAGAAATGGGGAAGAGACTTCGGGGCTTCTTTATAATTTGCCGGCACCTGTGTTAGAAGCTCTGCTACGAACTTATAGCACCTTTATGAGGATTGCAAAACATGCACACCATGATTCTTGCTTTTTGAAGAAGCTGTGTGTTTTCAGCTTTTTCTATTTTTTTCCTCAAAAAAGTAAATTTACAACTTTTCAATTTTGAGGCCTCAGTATCTCTGCAGCTAGGGCAGGTATAACTATAATTCTTTTACAATGGAAACCTGCATGTGTCTAGAATGCAAGTATTGGAGCAGAATTTAGAGCACTAGCCTTTTTACTTGATTACTCATCAAAAGTGTAACACGATCTCAACTGCTTTTGAAAATGGATAGTTCATTTTGCTGTAAAATTACCAAGAAAGGCCTAAAAACAAAAACCTTTGCATAATTTCAATCTATAGTCATTAGTCCCATGTTGGGATATCTTAAATATCACTTTTAATTAGGCACTTTTTTATGGCAGCCTTATACAATAGGGGGTGAACTTAAGTTATCTCAGGAACAAGATGAGTTACACGAAAACTAATTAAATATTTGAAATCAGCAGAGAAAACTGCGTAATCCTGTGCAAATTGATCAAGATCACTGAAGAAATAAAAAAACGTACAAGACCAGTCTGCCCCCTTAAGAGGGCAATATGGAGAAACATTAAAAAGACATTACAGAGAAAACTGTTTTTCATGTATTAGTAAAGTAGAATGTCATGATCCGAAAAGGACCACTCTTAACACGGGATGATGCTTAATAAGCGAGAAAATGCGCAAAAAAAGAAAAAGTGCATGGAGATGCCACCTTGATATTCCCGCCCAAAACACCGTGACATCGTAGATTTTGAAGGAGTCTACTGGGTCCTACACAGCTTCTAATCAATGAAAATAAACTACAGTCCTGGTCAAAAGTTTGCAGGCCATGCTTCCATAGAAATACATGGGATAGTGGTCTGCGAAGGTTTGAGCCCCCCCTGTACATCTGTAGGACCTAGCATAACAAGTTCACCTTTTAATTTCGCAGTGAAACTTCAGCTAAAGAATGCCAGTCACTCACCAGGACTTTCCTGAACTTCAGTACATGTATGCCAGTGAAACATGATGGCTTTGCATATTTTAGCCCATTATTGATTTAACAAAATGTTTTAGAACTTGCTATCCTAGGACTTCGTGTAGCTTACAATGCTATTTAAATAATTTTTTGTGACAAAAAATTACGTATGACCTGGAAGACATAATCAAAGTCTATCATGTAATAGTGAGCTAATGCAAGAACTTCCAAGGCAGTGCTGCCGTCTGTATTTTCTTTTTGTGCATATTTTTACTTGCCAAGTGCCTCCTCATGGGAAGAGTTGCACTTAAAATATTGTGAAATTAAAGTTTACTACACTCGAACCCCTTAGTCAGAGACACTGATGTAAGAGACAAATGGCTAGAAGAGGCACCAGTGTGCCAATATTGAAAAAGGCGTCCTTAAAAAATAAATGCATATGTGGCACCTTGCTTAGCAACTGCAACTCCTTATATAAAAGACAAAAACTGCTGCTTGGTGCCTGTCTCTCATAAACAGGTTCAACTGGAATCATATTTCAAAATGTTTGAAAATCAATCTGTTCAATCAAGCTTTGTTTCCATTTATTTAAATTTTCTTTGGTTGCGAGAGCTCATACTCGCACACCTCTCACTTTCACCAAAGTGTCAGTAGCCTGCTAGAGAAAGAAACAAGCAGGTAGTTAGGATTACTGAGGTGCTAGTCCAAGCAGAAAATCAACTCACATTTTAACTCAAACCTAGGTCCCACTTCCTCAAGCTGGTAGTCCTTTCCTTCTTTCTTGAAAGTGTGATGCCTGTTTTAGAAAGTAATACAATATACAGTAAGATTTTGTGCATAATGACTCATCACACAAACTGGCTGGTAAGCAGGGAATGAACAAAGTAAACATACAAAACATAATGGATAACATGTCTTCACCAAAGAACGGCTTATAGGCAAACAACTACTTGATGCCACACATCATGGCCCAATTTTTTAGTGTTATGTGCATTAATTAGGTGATAAGTGGTGGTTCAGCAGACTGGAACGTTGCCTATAAATATTTATTTCCATCATGTATATTCTTATGCATGCCTAAATTTGCTCACAGCACCAGATTATGCCATTTCAGGGTGCTCTTCAGAGTTTAAAAAGCACATTTTCTATACTTTTTAACAAGACTTGGAAGCACAGACAATGTGATTAAACTTTGGTTTAGTGGGACATAGCTCAGTCCAAAGTGGCTACCCCAACTCATTCGTGCACTCTGTGGAACGCCAGCTAAAATGTTGTGCACATCCTGACAAATGGTGCCATAGAAAACGTGCTCCTGTGCCGCTGTGATGAGCGAGTGCCTTGCGCAGGTTCTACGACCCTTTGATGTTCAGGTAGCACACGTGCCAACAAACAAGTTGAGGAATCTTCTTGTGAAGGTAAAAGACAAGTCTGCCAAAGGTAAAATGTCCATGTGTTGTACACAGCATCCCATGCACAGATTGCAGTAGAAACTACGCCGGCGAGACGGACAACTTTTGGCAAAGACCCAAGCAGCACATATATGATGTAAGAAAGAAGAAGGTCTCATCGAACATGCTGGCCGAACACTGAGAAGCAAATGGCGATGCAATAGACTGGGATTAGGCAAAGGTAATGAAAAGAGAAAAGAACTGAACTTCTCAGCTTCATCTCGAATCTTTGACAATCCAGACAACGGTGCACACTAACATAACGTAACTTGACTGTATGCACAATAATTTGATTTTTTTTATTGTGAACAAGGCTGCTGAGTGGGAGCTGAAATATTTTGCTTTTATGTTGCTGTTACTCATGGTCGGCATTTATCTTAACTGTCCTCAAACCTTGGCACTAGCAGCATTCCTTGTTTTCCCATCACTATTTATCATCACTTCAAGCCTTTATCTTCCTCTGAACTTCTTCCTAATGTGATCTAGCGAATAACAAGCTTACACAGTCAGCCCTGGATGAGCCTTTCAGGGCCTGTCACTGCCTGATGCTCCTTAACAATTTCCCATTTAACTTCCAGAATGAAAAGTCGTGGTATGGTTTATTCTTCAGTATTAGGCAAGCAACTTCATGTTAACTTCTGCTGGTGCTGCTTGAGACAGAAAACTGCTGAATTATTAAAAGGGGTGAGAACATTGGTGTAAATTGTTCTATACTTAACACAGATGAAATATGCAGAGTGCCAACAAAGCCAGGAGAAGTGATGTTTGCACAAAATGCATGTGCTGCTTTTAAGACAACACAAGTAGACGCAACATCTAATTCTAGACACTGCATCCATGACAGTTTGCTTTCATGGCAAGCCTGCTTTACTCAATATCTGCTACATTTAGCAGACAGTGATTTTGAAACAGTTTGTCACAAGTATTTTAGACCTTATCACACCAAAATTAAGCACTTCTTCTTTTACATGCATAGAACCTACACTTTTAATAGAAAAATATGCAGCAAACAGTACCTAGTCCTTTTTTTTTTAATTAAAAATGTTTGTCTTTACCTCTATATAGCTCGTTACTCATGATGCTCTTTTTATACTGCTCGCCTTCTGCATGTTTGTTTTGCTCAGAAAAACCAGACATAGAGCCAAGCATGAAAAGGTGTCAAACCATCAAGTTCACTAAACAATTGAATTGCAACCCCATTTCAACACCAAATGAGAAATTTACTTCAGATGAACGGTCTATTGGGCTAGACAATCTAAAAGTTTGTGTGACAGTATAAGAACCTGCCCTCTGCACATTTCAAACTGAATGGCTGCACTGCATAAAGAGACTGAAATATCAGGAATAATTTCGTGAAGGTGAGAAGGGAGATAAACAGATGTCACAAGAAGATGACATGACTCATCAGTCATAGCATTATTTGGTGATCAGATCAAAGAAAAGAAATCTCATACAGATATATGAGGCACCTAGCTTGCAGAAACCCTTGACTATAATACTATATTTCCTTCTGTACAATCTGCCCCTCCATAGAGTACACACTCTCAGCTACAAATCAAGAAAAAAAAGGCCCCCTTATATTGCTGTGAAGCTACCTTGTACACCAACATTTGCATATAACCTGCACCCTGACATTTGATACAAATTTTCAGTGCATCTTGTAAAGGTTATATGCAAGAAAATACAGCATGCACTCAGGAAGCATTGCAGGAAAAAGTAGATGTGACAGTCAACCTACAGCAACAGAATGAAGGACCAAGAAAGAGCACGTGATGGCACAAGAAGCCAGTCTTTCATAGCAGTTTGTGCAACAAACAAAATGTGATGGTGAGGATGTCTCAACATCCATTTCTCTGTGTTTTAATTTTTACTTTGGTCAATGTAGTGCAACAGGGGTTTTTTACCTTCACCGTGCCCCATGAACATAAAAACTAAAATTAACATAAACGTTCCAATACGCCTTGTTTATCTTTTTGGAGAGCCAAGAATGTAGTTTAAGAAGAGTTTTGTTCACCTGAAAGAAATGTAGTCGTCCTGGTTGGCAAAGGTGACAACGCGGTGGGAGTCCTCCTTCGGGACCGGGAAAAGGTACTTGAGGATGTTGACCACCTGTAAGGGATGAAGGGGCTACTAATCTAACACCTTATCCAACCGCGGAGCTTAGCTCAGCAAGAAGTGATGTTCTCACCATGGCTGATCAAAACTTAGCTACGGTGAAAACTTAATTTCACGAAACCTGACATAATTAAGTTCCCGATCTAACAAAAAATTTTCGCTACCTGGGAAATGGTGTTGACATCAACCCAAATCACTGCACTAATGTGGCCACCTAATCCAATGTACCAAAGTTCTTTCTAAAGTAACTCAGTGAACAAGTGGTAATTCCCTTCCAATTTTAAGCATGATGGGTTTTCCTACAAGCACTCACTGGGCTTCTCTAATGAGATTCTGTAATATGTACGACTCGAATGCTATAGAATTAAAGCATCTAGGTACTTTAGTTACAATACTAGGTTTACTTTGATGAGGCTGCATGCCGCATCCATGCATGGACACAGCAGTCGATAGCGCTCTTTACATGCCGGATGGTGCTAGAGGCGGTGGTGGCTGCTTTAGTTATTTCTGTGGTTTATGTGAGAGATAACACTCATTAACTCCTCGCATCTTTCTCGTGCAGCCTACTTTCACTATTGTTGCATTCGTTTTCTACGTCACTCCATGATCCTGTAGCCTGTAATAGCTTCTCATGACCGCCTGGCCTGCACCGCCCAAATTTTTTAGACACGCAGCTGTGTTTAGCAAGCAAAAAAAAAAAAAGGTTTCGTGATAGCTCTTGGGTGTCAGTATTCCAGATTTCAAAGGATCAGAAAGTCTTTTTCTTGATCTTACAAAGCTGCTAATCCAGTAGAATAATTCAAGCGTGGTCATCACATAGCTAAAATGAGTTTCTACAGTACTTTCATACCATGTTGCCACAGGACATAAACTATGATGAAATGTGAAGTAGTTTCCAGGTCACTCACAGCTGCCCTACACACACGCCGGCATGGCTGTTGCAGCAGCCGCACAATAGTATTTCTCAAGCTCTTGTCCTACCTAGGTCAGGTCAACCATTTGTGCATGATACTTGTGAGAGCAATGAAAGAAGGGCCTCTTTTGTCATTAAAAATGTATCCAATTTTACTCATAGTCCTAGTAAATGGTGGCAGTGATATTGAGAAGGAGGGTAAATAACAATTTCAGATTATGACACATTTAAACCTTTGTTAACGAGTGTTTCATAAGATCTTGCTGTCTCTTGAACTTTAATAGCTATGATATAATTAGAAACACTGCACTTAATTCTTCAACATGCATATATTGGTTTTGAAATGTTGTATATCCCTCTCAAACAGTGTGTGGCTTCTTTGTAATTATAATCTCACTTTTTTGTTTCTATTACCACTCACATCTTTAAGTGTATTGACACTAAGGGTAACATAAATAAAATTAATAAATAAATGAACCTTGCTCAACAAATGGTGCTGATGGCACCAGTGCTTTATATTTCCAGCGCCGGAACAGGTGTTTTAAAGAACTTACCCTCTTTCCAAGCCTGGTCTTGAAGTTGTGGAAGATCAGATGGGGGTAGGCTTCCGACATTGTGCCAATGTTGGGAATATCATGCCTCATGACTGTGTTCAATATGGTGAAGTAGGCTGTTGGCCCATATGGAAGATGGCAGACCACCAGGCCATCTGGAAAAATACAGGAATGGGGTTGCAGCCATAGTTTATTAATAATCAGCATAGTGGCACTGTGAAGCCCCAATTAAAATAATCACAGAAACACACCTGGATTGCCCCTAGTCTCATGAACAACAATGAAGTCTGTGACCTCATTTGCACGGCAGGCTTCGATGAGCTGCTTCATTTCGTAGCCACCACGATTCATCCTCTGAGCGTTGGGAAAGATTAGCCGAATTTCCTGCATGGAAGACAAATCGGCCACTGTCATTCTGCATACAAGCCACAACAGGTAAGAATATTGTGTGTATCTTTTATTGGAAAATAAATCTTTCATGTCAGCATTACTAGTTCTTTAACTAGGTATTTAAAAGCAACACTTATGTATTTATATAAAGTACAATTAACTAATTTGTTTGCATGAAGTCCAGTGAGCTCCGACCTGCCTTGATCAAGAAGAAAAAAGCTGCTGTATCGTTTGAAAGTGGTTTAATTTTGATTCGAATAATTTTTTACATATTCTCTGTCTCACAAAAATACACACACAAATACTTCCTCTTTGTGAGCAGTCTTATTTATGAAGCAGGCATAAGAACATTGCTTGACACATACACACGTTATGGACAAGACTGTTTTCAAGGTGCATTTTTATTCCAGTTAACATAAAATGTCAACGAAAAAAATGCAATAGAAGTTTTGTATGTGGTCGCTAATCACCTTGGCAAACTGCTTTAGCTTGGAACTTGGATCCCTAGAAGTTGTTACAACAATCTTGGGGTCACGCACTCCTGCCCAACGGTATTCGTCGTCTTCATGACTCACCACACCTGCGATGAAGAAGCCTTACAGATTCGCATTCCTGACACACGAAGCTTTACTTGATCAACAGTGAGCGTCAACATGCGGACTCAAGGCTTGTGCACCGGGCTAGCACATAATGTTCTGGCACGGTGACATCCAAACCGTGTATTATGTCACTGCTGTGAGCCACACAATGCGCGCTTTGCTGATTCACGAGCTTACCTTCCCCTCCGGGATCATCCCAGTCCAAGGCACGCTGCAAGTTAAGAGCTTCCTCGCGTAGTTCATAAGGAATCGGACGGTTCTCTAAAGAACAAAATGATAATAACACGAAGATGAGGAAAAACATACGCTTTGCTGCGCACTACGCGAGAGCCATAGCCGCAGATCATTCGCACAAACCTTCTAGCGCTTGTTTTAGGCGCTCTTTTTTCTCTTCGATGGTTCTCCTTTTGTCCTCGATTGACTTCCTATACAAGTATTCTCGCCTTTCGCGAGCAAGCCGCCGCAACTGCAGTGACAACAAGATAAATGTCAATATGCATATTTAAGTGCGTATGAAGTTCAGGCCATCAAAGCGCGTTACACAAAACGACACCTAAGATGCTGAATGAACTCACCATAGCGTAGTTGATTAAGTGGCACTACTCACACTACCAAGCCAAGAAGTACAATCTGCGAAAGACAGAGACTACACATGGAGCGTTGCGTTGGTTACACCGTGGTTACACAAAATTACACGCACGCCACTATGGATTGGCTAGAAGCTTGGCTTGATGTCAAGTAATAAAGCGGCATATCGGCACTGAGTGACCAAGCATGAACACTACTGTTGAATATTGTAATTTGTTGCACTAAGCTTTAATATTTTTTGTGAAATAACTTTTGGGGTAAATAAAAGTGTTTGAATTTAGAATAAATGTTATAAATTGAAACGTGTGAAAGTAAATGAATTGGAAGAGGCCTGGTTACGATTTCGAAACGTTTTGAGCTGCCGTGGTTCCCAAGATGGCAGCTGCTGCCCCAGCGGAGAAAGCTAGTCTCAGTTTTAAATTCACAAAAAAAGTCGAGAACAAAGTACTAAGCTGCGAAAATAGTAGAACAGAACGTGAAGTCAATGAAGAAAGGGATTACGTAGTTTCCGTCGACGACAGTGTTGTGAAAAGGTACCAAAACCGTCTCGTATGTTTACTTGGATCGTGATTGTCTTTGAAGAGAACGATATTGTCTTCAATACAATGCTGCGAAATCTTACAGAAGTGACATTAGCAGTATGTGTAGCTTAGGCCGACTGGAATATTGTCCTCTCTAACATGTGGGCGTAAAAATACAGAGATTTACTACAGCTCACTTGCAGCCTTTTCTTCTCGCTTTTTTTCAGTTCGCTACCAAAGGCCGAGAAGAAAGAGCTGGTTATCCCACTTATAAAGAACAACGTTTGGAGGGTACCAAAGAACGAAAAATCAGGTACCCAGAAAGATGCAGGAGACATCCATATACCCGATGAAGACAAAACAGAACTCTCCTTGGAGCAGCAAGCCATTAAAGAAATACTTGCAGGTATCTTATTGCACCTTTTTCTTCCGGTCTTTACTAGTTGTGAATGATCAATTCTTTGACCGAAACAATAAGTAATCAGGACAACTTCAACTTGTGTTTTGCTGGTTCCTTGGTGTGATTCTTGCGTCGCGTATGTAGTTTTGTGACTAGCAACGCGCACATGTGGTCACCCTAACACCAACTTCCTAAGCAGATGAGTTGATAGATGTCACCATAGTTTTATCTCATGAAAAGCATGTGAGCTTACTGTACTAGTGCCACAACTTCAGCAAAATCTCTGTTTATCACGGCACATGTCAGTGCCAGTGGCATAGCCAGGGGGTGGCACACCATGCCCCCTACCCTCGATTTTTTTTTGTGCTATGGCATACAGTAAAAAAAAATTTAGAGGGTGCAGTCCCCAAAATCAAGGAGGTACATCCCCCCCCCCCCCCCGCCCAAAAAAAAAAAAAAAAATTCTGGCGGCTATGCCCTTGGTCAGTGCACACCAGGTGAAGCAACAAATATAAAGCCTGTAAAATTTCAGAAAATGTGGTCAATAAGGCGATTTATAAAGTGCCAATGCATGCTTACATTAATTCATCTTTTCGCTTCACTTAAGACATTTCCTTACATGACTTTGAAAAGAATGAAAAATGTAGGTGAATAAAATGAGTTCGCAATCAAGCACGTGTGATTGTAAGCACTGGTATCGTGCTTATGAGTAGGTTAAGATCCTCGGTGGGTAGAATTGTTTTGTGACCAAAAAATAGTCAGTGCTTCTGACAAACCTGTGTCTTGGTTGTATCCCAAAATGCAGTAAAGAATGCGCACAGAGAATATAAAGGCAGGTATTCCAATAAAGCCAAAGAGACATCTATGTTTTTTTTTATGTGTTACATTATCTTGTGCAGTATTGATAAGATGTCTGTGTAACCAGTAACATGATTATTTGCAGCGGAAAACTTGCACTTGCCAGCTACATGATCAAGTCGGGATATCCTCTTTAATTGCCTGCAGTATAGTTGGGTTGTGAGGAATGCAAATATTTTGGCACATGTGCCTGAAACTTTCTGTGAACACTGTCTACCACTTTAAGACATTTTGGCAGCACAGTCTTTAGTATGAAAAAGATAAAGTGGCTCTCATGCAACAGGACCTCTTGCCGAGCGAGGTGGTTCATTGCTTGAGTAAAGTAGATAGGGCACTGAAAGGACAGGGACAAAGTGAAACATAAACTGCCAAACTTGAGTGGCAACTTTCAGTGGTTTATAAACAGATAGTTTGCTGATACCTGATTGAAGTATAAGTGAGCAAGCTAAAGGGTACATTATCATTTATACTGCTGTCACATTTACAGTGATCTTACCTTTTAGTGCTACCCCTCATGTCTGGTGTGCTTGAAGTATTAATTTATTAAAAATGCACAATTAAGTTTTTTTGCTTTCTTCCCATTTAGTTTTTTTTGCAACAAAAATTGCAGAGAAGTGTTGTGATGGCTATTGAAATAACGAGGCACATCACATTGTTTATTGGCTACGGCTGGTTGCATGGGGTACAGAAATGTGCTTACGGGTAGGAGTTGGCAATAAGAAATGCATTTGAAGGTGACGAACAGGTACCACCAAATTGTTTCTTTTCAGAAGCAGCAAACTGTGGAAACTTGGACAGCAAGGGAACCACCAAAGACATAAGCATACCGCTGTTAATGCAGAACAAAGTCCCCGATGGCTTCGAGACAGATGACAAAGTCGACGTGTCACTTCGAGCCGAGGAGTCTACGTTAGAAGACTATGAAAGTGTTCCTATTGAGGAATATGGCCTAGCCATGCTCAGGGGCATGGGGTGGAACCCAGGCAAGCCCATCGGTGCTCGCTGTACTGAGTGAGTTCACACCACTTATAGAAACAGTATGCACTATTTCAAAAAAGAAGTTACCGAATAATCAGGGCACATTCTAAAGAAAAAATGCATTAGATGTGGATTAATGCTGCAATTTAACTATTCTTATTTGGAATGTACAGTTTCAACCGAAAAAGATTAGCACAAGTGACCGGTGGCCGGAGCTGCAAGAATGCAACATGCGGCGTTGTTATTCGTGAGCACGCTGAGAACGAGATTGCCAAGAACATTCCATGTTCCCATAGCAATGGTGACCGACGGAGCAGCAGGAAACAGTCCATTTTACTGATGGACCATCCTAAAGCCAACACACCCAGGCCTATACTCTCTTAGCACAAAAAAGTTTTCACAAGTACAAAATAATAAGCTTGGAAGTGACGAAACTAAAATATGCTGGTTAATTGTTGAACAAGCCAAATACTGCCCTGATTTTTCATCTGAAGCTTACTTGGTAGATTGAAAAAAACTGATTTTTATTGTAGTGCAAACTTGTCCTGCTATCACTTCACAGATGTGAATTCGGTGTGTAATTTCTTATGAACTGATATGTGTTTGATCTCTGCAGGATAGCTAAACCAATAGAAGCTGTCTTGAGACCAAAGGGTTTGGGCCTCGGGGCTGACAGCAAAATGGCGAAGCCTCCTCCTCTTGTGGCCAAGGAAGATGGGGACCTCGTCCTAAGGACAGGAGCCTACATCCGTATTGAGGAAGGCTCACATAAAGACCTCTATGGGCAGGTAACTGTTGTCTTGCTTTTCATAAGATGCTGGCCTTCAAAGCGTGGCACGGGGTACGGAAACACGTGACAGTAGTGACCAATGAAAGTGGAATAAAAATTGGTTATGGAGCTAGCATCAAGCAGAGTATTCTTCATGGCTATTAAATATTATACTGCAGCAGAAGTGCTTGAAACCACTTCTGAAAAAAAAAAATAATAACAACATGCTTTCATCATGGCGAGGGCAAGCAGATACGTTAACAGATGTATGGTAATATTGCATGGAAAGAGAATAGAATCCCACCATGTGTCATGCTATGTGAACTGTTTAGCGGGTGGTTGGTTTAAAAGCTGCCAACTTATTTCAAAAAGTCAAGCTATAATGCATCAGCATCAGCAGATTGTTCGGTGACTCATGTGACCTCTCGAGCTTTGATGATGATGATGATGGAGTTACATTGGGTAGATTTTGGCCTTGAGCGAATGCGTAGGAGATCCTGTGAAATTTTAGAAAGTTGGCTTGTTTCTTACAATAATGCTATGTTAATAATTTCTTGATATACATACAGTCAACTCTTGTAAACGGCACCTGAAGGGCCCAGGCAAATGTATTCTGTTTAATGTGAGTTCCGTTTACTGAGAGATGAACAGGACTGCGGAATTCAAGTATGAAACCAATGATATTATGGACAGTTCCATTTAGGCAGCAGTTCCATTGAAGTCATTTTTGTTTACCGAGTCTACTGTCTGTAGTTGTAATGTAAATTGCTTGTGGTACGTCATGACACATTTCAGAAGCATGTCCTAAAGGTGGTGATCTTGAGCCTGTGGCTGTAACTTTTTGTGGGAAAATTTTCAGTGCTACAGCTGATTTTCTTAATTGTTTTTTCTTCCAATTTCTTCAGGTGGAAGGCCTTGATGATGAGAATGCACGTGTCATTGTAAAGCTGGCTCTAGGTGGCAAAACAGTGACCGTCAGTGAGCTCTTTGTCAGTCTTGTCAGTAAAAAGGATTACCAGAAGTATGGAAAGCTACTGAGTAAGTGAAAATTCAATTCATTTGTTAAACAATCGCTTGCTGTTGCTTGTCGCAGGCACAAACTGTAGAGCTCATATAAGGGCGCAGCTTCCTGATGTGTGTTGCAGTGTTGTCGTGTGGTGGTATTTCTATAATTTGTGGGCTTTCTTCTTCAGCCATATAAATATTCTATCACTATTAGCATGTGTCTGAAAATAGCTCAATTATATAACTCGTAAATATGCCTATGCAGCCCTCAATAACCCTTTTATAATTAAGACAGTGTTTCTCTTGTTACAGTGTTTATTATATAACCAATTAAATCCAATGTACAGAAGCCAGGCTGTCAGCAGTTTTTGTGTTGTTGGGTCATTCCACACTTAACTTCCCAGTCAATATAGCAACCATCTCAATTGTATTCACTCGAAATCTTGCTGATTTATTGTATTGTAAGCAGTTAATTGCTTGAATATTTCGGAGGGAAAAGTTTTTTGGTCCCATGATAGCCTTCATAATTTCGCATAATGTTGTCTGAGTGATGTTTGTCATAAAATTTGTTTCTCATTTTAATGTGAAATTTGTTTTACATATTAGGCGCAGACATTTGTGTAAAATGTTCAAAGCTTCATAACATTATTACTGCAGTTTTTCTGACATAGACACCTCCAAAAATATTACCAAAATATTATACGTTTATGTATTTTTTCTCTTGCAATGCTGTCTTTTGTGTAAATATCCCAGTGATCAGTAGTTATTCTACTTAAGGTAAATTTTGAATTAAGAATGTTTTCGGATCACTGAAGTTTTTAAATCTTAAGGGAAAAAATCGTGCATTTGAGAAAATCTTTAATTTCATCCACATTGAGCCACAAATAAACAATTAGCACCACATTGTGCTGCAATCGAAAATCAGCTTTATATATTTTAACAGTTTGGTGACCATGAGAAATTCGGCTGTTTTTAGGTAGTCCAGGGAACGTTACTGTTTATGGCACCCAAAGTTTCTGATGTTAATGTCTATGGTATGAAATTGTAAAGCTAAGAGTTATCTTTCAAAGAAGGTCAGTTTAAAACCACAAATTTATTAACAGTAGGAAAAAAATGATCAAATGAGGAGAAATTATAACATGAACAAAAAAATTTGAACAGGGTAAGCATAAACAAAAATCGAAACATACAATGTAAGAATAAGGAACACAAACGACTATCCTGTAAATCTAAGCACTGTAAATGCAAAGTCTTTGTGCACATAGAATAATATTACATGTGATGTTTTTCTTGCCAAGCAGTTCTGCGAAGCGGTAAAACACAAGTTTGCTGGGCATGTTTCACTGAAAATATTTGTTTTCTGTTCTCTGCTATAACTTGAGCAGTAAAAAACGGACTGAAAGTGGACAGCTCTCACGAAGTGCCGCGCAGCACACTGTAGCGCAGTTCCAAGGTTCACTCCCGGCTTCCTCCGCACACGAAACTGCACTTTTTGCCCTGTCGCTTAAAAGTGGTCCCGCCTGAAGAATCTGGAAACCCTAAAGATAAGAGCCCCTAATCTTAAGAACACATTGGATCAACTTACATCGACACGCGCCAACCTTAACGCGGCCCGAGCACAAAGCTGCACTCACCGGTGGACGACCGCTGATGTTTTAGGGCAGTTTTATCAACTCTCGTCCGTGCTGAAATCAAAAGTGTCGATGTCGTCTTTCGAGCTTGTGCTGTTGTCGTTTGAAGATTCCAGCCCAGACGCTCGAGAATCCTCTGAAATATGCTGTTCTCGGGAAGCGGTCACACTCGACGTTCACACCATTATTGAAACTACTCACGCTCACCCGCGCATAAGGAAAGGCATTTTGAAATCCCAACGAGATGAAAAACAAAAACACAAAAGCGAAATTGATGAAATACCTCTCCTTTTACACGCTGGATAGCGTAAGATGGCCACAAGCACTCGGAACGGGACAAATACTGAAGTTGTAAATATTGACAACGTACTATTGATGGGGATAGGCGCTGTCATGAAAGTGCTAATCAAAAGCATTGAAGTCACCAATGCATTGAAGTCACCAATTGATGAAAGTGCTAATCAATTGAAGTCACCAGGACCTCTGAATTATTTAGTTAAATTGGGAGTTTAGTGAAAGGAAGAGCATGACAAATTTATTGCATAGTGAAAAAGCTTGCATATTGCCTGTGCACAATTCGTGAGAAGTGGGAGCACATAATTCTTTTAACTAGCCAGTGAAATCAAAGCGTCTATGTGATAAAACAGACCGCTGTCATCCACATTGAAGATGTCTTGTGCGGCGTACCTTCCCAATATCTTGTCGTCTGCTTGTTTGTTTACGCTGCATGACTCCCTGTTTGACACTTTGCCAACAGTTTTGTGGTGCTCTCTGAAAACACAGAAGCCAGTTGGAATGCTGGCAGCACACTGGCAGACAATTTAGATGCCATAAATTGGGAAAAATGTCTTTTTCAGTGCATCCTTTTCCTCGTAATGTATTGTTAAATCGAGTGCAGCAGTGAAGTGTATTTTGTTATTCTGAGTATTATGTAAAAGCATTAGGCCTATGGGCAAGTGCGGTGGAAATCCGAATTTACACGTTCAATTGGGAAATTCATAAAATTGGGTGCCATAAAATCGAGTTTTAGTGGTGCTTAGTTATTTTTTCATGACAGGTTTTATTATTACAGTTTTTGCTTAAAAGACGAAAATAATCTGAAATAGCTCGTCGACGGTAATGATGACCTTCAATTAAGAAGCTGCCGAGTGAACAAGTGGTAACGTAGCCATCAATGGGAAACTTCTAAAATTATTCTCTTCAAAATTGTCTCACTCGTGAGCTCTTTCTTGATGGTTGTTCATTAGACTTGTGCGAATAGTGAATTTCAGGTTTGAAGCGAATTTGAAGCAAATAGTGATTTTGGTTAATGACTTCAAATTAAATTAGATTAGTATATATATTACATATAATGAAGAAAAAGGGGCATATTTGTCATGACCAAACTAACCTAGACAACACTTTTTTGAAGTTGAAACGAGGCCTGTGCAAATGCCATTTTTTTTGCATCAAAAGAAGTGGAAACAACTTCGATTAGTAGCAGGATTTGACTTTCGGTAGAATGCAAGTTATAGCCTGCAGGGTATTTTATGTTTTAAAATGTTATGTATTTAGAGTCTATAGGTTGCCATATCGAGCTTTTAAAGTGAAAAATGAATCAATGGGTTATTAATATCTTGATTTAACCTTGAAGTGGTGTTTCACTGCGGTGTAGATTTCTCCCGATTATGTGTTTTTACGGCTGCTGAAACATCACTGCACTGAAACCACCTTAACAGTGTGTACACTAGGGCTAATATGCACCTATTAGTTATTCCCAAATAATTCAAAAATTTCAATAATTTAAATTCGATTAAAATCAAATTCAAATACTGCATTAGCTGTTCGAATATTCGAGTATTCATACAAACCTAGTGTTCACCCAGAGTTTTCTTATGCTCACATACACAGCGATTATGCTGTGAGCGTATGCGCTGGTTTCTCTGCTGCAAGTAAGCCAGGCACTGATTGTTTCACTTTGGATGCTGTTCATGTGCCAGATATAGATCAGATAGATCGGTTGTCAGATGTCGAAGCTAGGAATAATTGCTAGACAGTTTGAAAGCCCTGGAAATATTTAATCTAAGAAAAATACATTTTTATTCGTGGTATGAGCTTCTTGCTCATCTTTATTTCAACTACAGTGGAACCTTTTTTCAAGAGACACTGATGAAAGAGACAATTGGGTACTTATAAGAAACGCCAGTGGGCTTACATTGAAATAGGGCTTAACAAGAAAATGAGAACATGGTACCTTGCTGATTAGAGACACCTGATATAAGAGACACGAAATGTTCCTCAGTTGATGTATCTTATAAAGGGGTTCAACTGTATTTGGGATTAAGGAATGCATATGTACAGGGGTGGTCAGAAGTTTCCAGGATCCCACATTATTCTGTGGCAGCGTGGTCTGGAACTTGTGAAAAACGTGTCCTGGAAAATAGCAGTATATTTTGATGTACGGAATTCATGTCTAACCTGTTAGTTTCATGTGTAATAGGCGTTTATAACAGCCATGTGCCCTTTCAAGCTTTATGCATTCCTTTCCCTGTTCGTCGATAGACAAAGAAAAATATGATGACTACAAGAAAAAGCATGAAGCACAGGAAGAAGTAGTGGCCGAGAAGAGACGAGACGAGCGCGAAAAGCACACGCCGCACAAGAGGTCCAGAGTTGAAAAACAACGGGAATCGTCCAAGTCGGCTGAAAAGAGAGAGCGATCCAGGTCAGTATTAGAAACACTTAATCTGTATGACTCAGTGCAAAAAACAAAAGGAGATTACTAAGGGGGGTGGAAGGCTAAACGGACTATGTGGACGAGCGTAGATAAACAATGGGCGCTCATCAATCATTTGTCCACATCATCCTTTTAGCGCTTCAATTCCCTCATTAACGATGCTGCGCAAACAAGCCGATGCTGCTACCTTTATAAGATGTGCATTCGGGACTACGAGTACTATACCTAGTCTAGGAAATAGTAAACTCAAACGTCGATATAACAAACATGGATAGATATACCGTAATTACTCGAATCTAACGCGCACCTTTTTTCCGGTTAAGCCAGTTCATAAATCGCATGCGCGTTAGAATCGAGTACGAACAAAAAAATTACGGTCAATCTATTGCCATCGGCAAGTTCAAAATGGCCGCCCCCTATGTGCGTCGGCATGGCGCGTCGGCCATTTCTGCCTATGTGCTTCCCATGTGCGGCACTTCGTACGTGTGCTGAGGAGTTCATCTAGTAGTGCATTAGCATCGACGGCGTGGAAGGGCCGACTACGAAAACTCGAGTGCACCACGATGCCGCTTTTAAAAGAAAAGTCATCGCGTGTGCAGAAACGGACGGAAATCGGGCCGCATCGCGGTCGTTCGGAGTTCCCGAAACGTGCGTGCGGGACCGGCGGAAACAAAAGCAGAAGATTGTCGACAGCAAAGCTTCACGCAAAGGCTTCAATGGACCACAGCAGGGTCGGTTTCCGCAAATTAAAGAGCTGCTTGGCGAGTATGTACTTGAGCAGCGAGCGGCACAGCGGCCCGTGACGACAGAACTGCTCCAAGTGCGGGCTATGCAATTGGTCTTAGAAAAAGGTCTAATGCGGAGCCAGTTTAAAGCGAGCAGGTGCTGGCTAACTAACTTTATGAAGAGGAAAGGCTTTTCCCTCCGAAGGGGTGCATGCATACGCGAAAAGTTTTGCGGAGGAGTACGATGAAAAGCTTCACAGTTTTCAGAGGTTCGTTCTAAACTTGCGGTGCAACAACGGCTACATGCTTGGGCAAATTGGGAATGCCGATCAGACGCCTCTTTACTTCGACATGCCTGGCACCACAACCGTCGAGAAGGGGGCGAAGCAAGTTCGCGTGCTGACATCGGTCCACGGTAAAACTACAGTGACGGCAATGCTCTGTTAGACGTCAGATGGGCACAAGCTTCGCCCGTACCTCATATTTAAATGGAAGACGCTCCCGAAAGAAGTCGATTTTTTTTTTTTTTTTCGAGTGGTGTGATCGTGCAGGCCAGCGAGAAAAATGGGTGCGCGTTGCAATCGATGTCTTACGTTTTTTTTTTTTTTTCGCGGTGGAAATCGGGTGCGCGTTACAATCGAGGGCGCGGTAGAATCGAGTAAATACGGTGTATAACGAAATATCGGTTTTAATAAAGTAAATAGAAAATGGTCGTGCCATAGATATAGTGTCAGGAATATACCTTGTTAACAAATTTTTGGATATAAGAAACTTATTTTCGGGTAAGATGCAACTTTGTTATAATGAGGTTTAAGTGTATATTGCTACGTGCCAGTGCTTGGAGCTGAAGAAGACAAAGCAGATAGACTGGCACGAGCTAATCTGTGTGGCTGGCACTGCTCGCCTAACCGGCTGTAAATACATCAGTGACTACCCCTCTGAGTCAGTCTCCTTCCCGTAACATATTTGGTGGAGTTGTGCGATCCCCGTCCTCGCCACGGAACTCCGAAGCGGACGCTCTCTCGCGGCTTACAACATGACCACTCAAGACTCGGCTACATCCTCTTCGGTCGCTCCCCCTTCTGCCCGACCTGTCAACCCAGCGCCCGCAACAACTTTCGTGACGCTTCCCGCGCTCAAAGACCCCGGCGTGTTCCCGGGCAGCGAGGGTTCCGACGTCGACCAGTGGCTACGCCTCTACGAATGCGTCAGCGCCACTTACAGGTGGCATCCCACTCTAATGCTCGCAAACGTCATATTTTATCTCGACGGAACCCCTCGTGTTCGGTTTGATAACCACGAGCATGACATAACAAGCTGGGACAGCTTCAAGGCAAAGATCCGTGAGCTTTTTGGCAACATCTCTGGTCGTCGTGAAGCTGCGAAAAATGAGTTGTCGACTCGCCCACAATCTTCACGGAGCCCTGCATCGGTTATATTCAGGCTGTCCTTTCACTATGCTGCCAAGCTGACAAAAATATGTCTGAACCTGAAAAAGTTGCGCATATCCTAAAGGGTATCGCCGATGATGCATTCAACTTGTTGGTACTCAACAATGTGTCATCTGATGCGATCATTCAAGAATGCCGCCGGTTCCAACAAGCTAAAAAGCAGACGCATCTCCCATCAGTTCCAGCGCCTCCCGAACACCACTGTGACGTCCTCGTGTCTCGGCACATATCATCCACCAGACACCTGTGACAACTTGACGCGAATCGTCAGGCGGGAGCTCGAAGCGGCTGCTCCAGCTAAGGTGGCACCAACGTCCCCTGACCCCTCTCCGCCAATTACGTTGCCTCTCATTCAAGCAGTCATCCGGCAGGAAAAAATCGCTAGCTTGGGAATTCACTCTATCTCACCGCCTCCCCGCACCGACTACCAGCCCCGATACACGCCTGCACGTCCCTTCCCGACCGGCTCTCCCTCAACGTTCCGTAATCCGTCCGCATGACGAACACACGATGACAAGCCGATATGCTTCTCCTGTCACAGAATCGGGCACATTTCTCGCCATTGCAGAAGTCGCTGGGGTCTTCCTGCACAACTGTCCTCTCCTCCCTTCTATGCACGTCCTGCCTATCGCCATGAGACCAGCCGCGACCATTTTGCCAGGAACCTGCTCCTGAACACCGCTACTCCCGCTCTCCATCCCCCCAACGTCGCCAGTCTCGTTCTCCACAGCCCCGCCGACCATCTTCTCCCGCTTTCCCATGAGGTTCCCCGACGGAAAACTAAGCGTTGCAGCCCCCGGAGGCGGCGCTGCATCGCTTGGACTGACCGAAAATCCTCTTTTGACGATACCGACAAAACGGAACCTCATAGACGTACAAGTACACGGCATGTCACTGCTCTTGTCGACACCGGCGCCCAACTTTCCGTGATGACGAGTGATTGTTGCCGCAAGCTCAGGAAGGTTCTCACACCTGCGACCACTCAGTTCGTCCGTGTTGCGGATGGTGGAATAGCATCTATCGTTGGAATGTGCTCCGCTCGTGTGAGCATTGCGGATCGACACACAGTTGTTCTCTTCACCGTCCTTGATAAATGCCCCCACGAGGTAATCTTAGGCCTCAACTTCCTGTCCGCGCATTCTGCCCTCATAGACTGTTCGACCAGTACGCTCCGTCTACACTTGCCCGCAACAGAACCTCTTACACAACGGCCGAGTCGCCTCTGCACAACCGGACACGCGCGCTTCCCTCCACAGACACTGACCTACATAGAGCTCGTCTCAATACCACCAGTTCCCGACGGTGACTATGTTCTGACCCCTATCACCGATGTTCTCATAAGCCGTGGCATTACATTACCGCACACCATTCTGTCCGTCGCAGGAAATTCTACGTACCTCCCAGTTGTGAACTTTAGCTTGACACCTCAAGTTTTGCCACAAGGGATCTCTTTGGCGTCGCTCTGCGCCTTAGAAGACAATGCGGTAGATGTTTTCGCGATGGCTGCCCCTTCTGACCCTCACGCTCAACATCAATCTGCCACTTGCTCCGACCGCGCTATTACTTCGATGATCGCGTCCAACTTAACGCTGCAGCAGACTGATGAGCTCCACCGGGTTCTGCTGTCCTACATTGACGTTTTTGACATCAGCGGCCGTCCGTTGGGGAAAGCTACCGGTGTGAGCCACCGCGTAAACACTGGTAATGAGCATCCTATTCATAGGCGTTCATATCGGGTGTCTGCGGCCGAGCGTCACATCATCCAAAGTGAGGTCGACAAAATGCTCGCCAAGGACATCACTGAGCCATCCTGCAGTCCTTGGGCTTCTCCTGTAGTGCTAGTCCGCAAGAAAGACGGTGCATGGCGTTTCTGTGTGGATTATCGACACCTAAACAAAATTACCAAAAAAGACGTCTACCCTCTGCCACGAATAGATGATGCGCTTGATTGCCTCTATGGGTCCCACTATTTTTCCTCCATAGACCTTCGTTCCGGCTACTGGCAGATAGAGGTAGATGAAATGGACCGTGAAAAGACGGCATTCATCACCCCCGATGGCCTATATCAGTTCAAGGTCATGCCCTTCGGCCTTTGTAACGCTCCAGCCACCTTAGAACGAATGATGGACTCCCTGCTCAGAGGATTCAAATGGTCTACCTGTTTGTGCTACTTGGACGACGTCATCGTCTTTTCACCGACATTTGAAACTCACATAGAGCGCCTCTCGGCCATCCTGGGAATCTTCCGTCGCGCTGGCCTGCAGCTCAACTTGTCCAAATGTCACTTTGGACGCCATCAAATCACAGTTCTTGGCCATTTAGTAGACACCAACGGTGTACAACCAGACCCGGCAAAAATCAGCGCCGTCAAAAACTTTCCTGTACCACGATCTGCGAAGGAAGTACGCAGCTTTATCGGACTATGCTCCTACTTCCGACGCTTCGTGAAAAATTTTGCGCACATAGCGAGGCCGCTTATGCAGCTCCTCAAGAAAGAAGTACCGTTTTCATGGGGCTCCGAAGAGGCTTCTGCGTTCTCGACTCTCGTCCCTCTACTCACTACCCCTCCGATTCTGGCACACTTCAACCCTACTGCCCCTACGGAAATCCATACAGATGCAAATGGGCATGGCATTGGTGCAGTGCTGGCTCAAAAACAACATGGCCATGATTGCGTTATTGCATATGCTAGCCGCCTCCTATCCGGCCCTGAACGTAACTATTCGATAACAGAGCGTGAGTGCTTGGCTCTTGTATGGGTAGTGGCGAAATTTCGACCTTATTTATACGGACACCCATTTTCGGTAGTTACCGACCACCACGCACTCTGCTGGCTCAACTCTCTGAAAGATCCATCAGGCCGCCTTGGTCGCTGGGCTTTGCGCCTGCAAGAGTTTTCCTATTCGGTGGTCTACAAATCTGGCCGCCTACACCGTGATGCCGATTGCCTCTCCCGGTACCCTGTCGACGATCCTGAGGACACTGACGAGCCCACGGAGAACTCTATCTTGTCAGTGTCCGACTTCCTTAATATTGGGAAAGAACAGAAGCGTGATCCAGAGCTGCTTGACATCATCAGCCGTATGGAATCCTCCACAAATGATGCTTCCGTCCGCTACTTTGTCATTCAAAAGGGTGTGCTATACTGTCGCAATTTCCGACTAGACGGGCCCGACCTTCTCATTCTTGTGCCTAAGCATTTGCACCGCTGTGTTCTCACCGAACTTCACAACGCTCCCACGGCTGGACACCTTGGCGTATCCCGCACGTACGAGTGCGTCCGGTGCCGTTTTTTCTGCCCAGGCCTTGCTCGTTCGGTACGCCGATACGTTGCCACGTGTGACCTATGCCAACGTCGTAAAACACCGTCGCTGCTACCCGCTGGCCATCTTCAACCAATTGACATATCCGCGGAACCATTTTACTGTGTTGGGTTAGACCTGCTTGGTCCTTTTCCCACATCAACATTAGGAAACAAATGGATAGCTGTTATTACAGACTACGCTACACGCTACGCTATTACGCGAGCTCTACCGACCAGCTGTGCAACCGACGTCGCTGACTTCTTGTTACGGGACGTTATAGTGATTCACGGTGCTTCGAGACAGCTTCTCACAGACCGTGGCCGTACATTTCTATCCCAAGTCATCGCCGACATTCTGCGTTCTTGTTCCACGCAACACACACTGACAACCGCTTACCACCCTCAAACAAACGGCCTCACGGAACGATTCAACCGCACTTTAACAAATATGCTCGCTATGTACGTGTCGCCCGACCACCGAGACTGGGACCTTGCCTTACCCTACGCAACTTTCGCGTATAATTCATCCCGTCTCGACACAGCGGGCTTTTCGCCATTCTGCTTAATGTACGGAAGAGAGCCTACTTTACCACTGGACACGGTCATCTCAGCTCACACCTCGTCCACCAGCGAGTATGCCCGCGACGGGATTGGGCAAGCCGATCATGCCCGTCAGCTCGCTCGCGCTCGGCTGATGGCGTCGCAAACCAACCAATGCCGTCGGTACGATGCGGAACATAGAGATGTACATTTCGCTCCCGGTACCCTCGTTTTACTCTGGTCCCCTCATCGTCGGCTGGGCCTATCCGAAAAACTTCTGTCTCATTACACGGGACCCTACCGTATATTGCGTCAAGTAACACCTGTCACCTACGAGATCAGCCCCATCTGTCCATCATCATCTACTATGCGGCCCAGTGATATCGTACACGTCTCGCGGATCAAGCCCTACAATAATGCGTCAGATAACGACCTTTAAAGCTCCGGGACGGTGCCTTCACCACCGGGAGTCATGCTACATGCCAGTGCATGGAGCTGAAGAAGACAAAGCAGATAGACTGGCACGAGCTAATATTTGTGGCTGGCGCTGCTCGCCTAACCGGCTGTAAATACATCAGTGACTACCCCTCTGAGTCAATCTCCTTCCCGTAACATTATATTGAACATCACAGAAAAGTGAATGTGATTACTAACGTGTTCTGTACTGTGCAGTTGTACCAACTCATAAAAATGTGCACCCAGTTGAAGTGACTGGATGTAGTACAGTGGACTTTTGTTAAAGGAGTACTGACACAAAGTTTTGCGACCGAGATAGCCTGTGGGATCAATTCTCGTGAGCATGTGTATATTATCTGCAAAATATCTACAGCAAATATAGCTTGGAAGGTATTTTACACGAATTTCGAAGGTATTGACACTGGAAAAAGGGACCCCGTGAGGACTCCCTTACTTTCCTCACATTACCACGCTGGAGTCAATAAAACAAGTTACGATGACGTCATAGCCGCCATTTTTTTTTTGCCAAATTTGTTCCAGCAGTTTGTACTTCTCGGCAGCTGGTCACACGTGCGTGGTCGCGACGCACACATTGAAAGTTTTGTATTTGGCAATACTGCAGTCTCGTTTCCTATTTGAAGGAACTTTTTCATGGGGACCGTGCGGAACAGTGTCACAGTTCTGTGTGCTGATGTAGTCGAGAGCTGCACACGCTAGGTAGCAATATTTGTACCCCTTGGCTTGTCGTTCTTGCTTGGAACTCTCTCATAATGAAACTGGTTGATAGCGAGGGGCCTGTAAATAATTACCTGTTGAGTTTGCTTGGCGAAACAAACATTTGTTTTGCCAATTTATCATAACTTTTGTTCAGATGTGTTTTGAATATTTATTCTTGTTTTGTTGTGTATATTAGTATATATTTCAAATTATTGCTGACTTGGTACTTTGTAACTCTCAATTTAGAAAAATAATTCATATGTGTAATTGAAATCAATCCACAAATATATGTGAACTCAAGTGTGATCAAAAATCGATCTCGAATTCAGAACTAATCTTAAATACTCATGTTTCCCCTTAAGCACTTTTCTAGCCGAGACTCGTTTGGAGTCAAGCGAGAATGTACTGAGCAGTCAAGTTCATTTTATTAAAAAAAGTTTGTAAGAAATGAGGGAGTAGAAGAGTAGAACTCACCTACTAGTGGTTATGTTATTCAAGCATGCTACTTATTCTTGTACTAATTGTTATTTGCTGCTACATAATAGGTCACCCAAGCGAAAAGAGCAGTTCTGGCTTCGGCCACAAATAAGAGTCCGCTTCATTGACCGCAAGTACAAGGATGGAAAGTACTACAACACAAAGGTTAGTGGCGGTCTTTTCATTTGCCTTTTTAAAAATTTCTTTTTCTGGGTCACATTTTTGTATGACAAAGTATTTGAAATAGAATGAGTCATTTTCTAATATTTTGCTTTTCTTTGGAGCACTAAAATAAAATAATTGAGTTTTAACTCTTCTGGAAGTTAGTCAGCTATTAGTAAATTTGATTTAATATGTGTGGAGTAAGTAAATGTTAGTATTGCCTTTAGGAAACTAATTTCGAAGGATGACATTTTGAGAACAAGTATTTCATGGTATTATTGTACATATTGTATGCTTTTGTGCAGATAATGGTCTGCAAATGAGCCTGAGTATTACATTAAAGAAACCAAGATGGTGAATGCATATCTGTAGTCTGACACTACAGCGTGCCTCATGGTTCTGGCTCCAGAATTTATTCATTTTGTGATTTCTCTCAAATCGAATTCTGGCAAGACTTCAAAATTTGCTTTCAATTTAATTTTCAATTCAATTTCAATTCAATTTAATTTTAATTTGCTTTCATAAGTTTAGTTTCTTTACTTTCACTACAAAAAACTAAAGATTGTAATTAATCTTCAAGCCTGTTAAAATTGCTTTTAAAAAGCACAAGGTGGCTACTAAAAACTAAAAATGAACTCATTTTCTAGGGTCCCTGGAAATTGTCCCTTGCTGCTTGCTATTGCATCTAAAGTCCACAAATGCCACATGCTCAAAATAACAATGATTGGCAAGGTCTCATGATGCAAAAAATAATGTTTAAAAACTTGTGTTTCTCACATAGATGAGCTTTGACTTATACCTCTAAAATAAGCTTTTTTTTTTTTCAAAATCTATTTTCGGGCAACTTTTTGAGTTTAGACATCATGTCTTTAGTGCTTTCGATGGTCAGATCAAGATAAAATTTCGCCCATGTGTGAAGGGTGCAAGTATCTTTTTTAACTTGATATCACTTGTACACTTATTACGAACATAAAGCAAGCAGTTAGTGTGAGTGTAGGATTCTAAGAGCTGTGCCAATGCAATTTTCTAGTCTATAGAAGTGTCTTATATGCTCTTTCTTGATAGTTATTTCCGTTATACTGTTAATTTGGAGCAATATGAGCCACTAAGGAAACAGGGTCAGCCCTATACCTGCCATGTACTTTAGGCCAACTTTATGTACCTTTTTCTTTATAACCATAAATGTTAAAGTACACTAGAGTCTCTGTAAACGGAACCTGAAGGGACCGGAAAAATATGTTCCATTTAGCAGGAGTGCCATTTACTGAGAGGTTAACATGGGTGCAGAATACAAGCCTGAAACCAAGCATTGGAGGGAAAATAGTTTTCTCTAAGCAGTAGTTCCGTTTAACAGATTTCTGTTTACTGAGTCTACTGTAATTATTTTACTATCATTGTGATCATAAGCCATTCCTGTTCTTACTGAAGCAGAATTATATTTGAAACTTGTAATGGTAATTTTTTAAATTTTTTAACTTGAGGTGCCTAATTATCACCCTTTAATCGGTATTACATGTCGTGTTAGAAAAAAGTACTTTCTCACACAACAATAATTCTGCTTCAGTAGATTCTCTAGCACGTTCTCTAAATACTGGCTGAAATTCATGTTTCTAGATACAGTGGTTGCTGAGAAAAAGTTACATAAGTAAAAAAAAAGCATCTTTTGAGGTAGTTGCATTTGAAGTGAAAATATGCTTTATTTCAAATGTACCACAAAATAACCCCATTTCGAGGACATTTTTAATAGGCACCAGCCATATATTCATCACCAATATCACTTTTTCTTTTTGAGTTGAGGCGTCTGGCCTGGCGGGCCTCCTTTGTCGCCTGCTTCGCGGTCCTGTCCACGAAGTACTGTCAACGCAGGTCAAGTGCACACACTATGTGAGGACCTGGCGAAATTTCAAACGAGTTAAGCACATTCACATGAGCCAAATTGCCATCATTAAAGGTGGTTACACCATTACGATTGTATATTTTGAGTGTATTTGTCCGAGAAACACGTTTTTCGGAGCGCGCTTCCACTCAACATTGTTAAACGACTTGTTGGGATTTAGAGTTTTCCCATAGAGGCATTTCGCAAGTAATTCGGGATTAGCAAGTTGCTCATAAATCGGTTAACTGCCTCTAGAACAGGTGCTGAAAGGTGTTCTTTGTGAACGTATGGTTCACCACTGAACTGGGTTTTGTTGAATATACGCCAAGTATCAGTGTCCTTCGGGCAAAAGCTGTGGGTGTCCTTCGGGCAAAAGCTGTGGGATAGATTGGTATCCGTTAATGTCATGTGGAAATATTTGGCCCAGGCAGTGTTTTATGTCCTATAAGCTGCCTATATTTCTTTTAATGGCTAAACCATAATACTTTTGGAACTGTAGGCCCGTGTGCTCAGATTTGGGTGCATGTTAAAGAACTCCAGGTGGTCGAAACATCCGGAGACCTCTACTACAGTGTCTCTGATAATCATATGGTGGTTTTGGGCCTTTAAACCCCACATATCAATCAATAATACTTTTGGAACACTACAAACAACACGTGCAAAAAAAAAAGAAAACACCGCAAAGTAACTGAACATTGACTCGGCAGATGAAGCACTTGCTGCCAGACTAAATATTATTCCCACTAAACTTGTTGAAAAATTAATGCCCTTCATTTTGGCACGTTTTTAGCTGCCCACGTGTGCGCTCAGGTGCAGCATACATGAGGGGGGTGCAGCAGAGCGTCGCATAGGTCTCGAAATATGTGATTTTTAGACAGAAAAAAGTCACACACATAAAAAAATGACTCATTCTGATTCAGAAAAGGCTGCAGATTTCAAACTGCGCAAAAAGAAAACAATAACTTTTAAAAATATTTTTGCTTACCCTGTTCCTTTAATGGCTTATCACGATAAAAGTGTAGTGACATAACAAGTTTGTCCAAAACGAACTGTGCTTTATTTATTGTCATGGAACAAAAAACGTCAAACAAAAACTGTGCAATTTGCTATGGAACTAGTAATACATATCTGAAATCACCATAAAAGTCTACATATACAGGAAAAATTTCATTGCCCTAGGCTACATATTGATAAAACTTTTTTTCCGGAGCCCATCTTAATTGTAAATTGGCCTGGAAGATGCATGATTATGCTGCCCACATTTTTATTATTTAAGTTTCTTTACGTCTTACCAAGCCTACATGCTTGTGGTAAAACTAACTGCATTTTGGCCTTTTAATAATTAGACAGTCTTAGCTTAATATTTTACCAGTGTGTCTCCAACATTTGTATAATCACAGCTGGTGTACTTCATTGCTGACTTTTTTTGTTTCAGATGACGATCGAAGATGTCACTTCAAGAACTACTTGTATGTGTAACACAGAAGATGGCAAGATCTTGGAAGGTAAAACTGTGCTATGATAAAAATTATGGCACTCCTTTTATTTTGTCTTTTCAGTCTTCTTTGTGATTGTAAAAAACAGCACAAAAAACAAAGAAACATACACGCACACAAAAAGGAGGACTTGCTTCCAATTTATGGTGCCAGTAAGAGTTATCTAATTATTCAGCTATCTATATGAAAACAACAAACAAGCCATTGCTTCACTCGGCAGATCTTTTTCACTCTTCTAGTGCACGAAGATAGTGTGTAAGCATCCTGCAATCTTTCCTCTTCACAGAGAAAGAGAATATCTGTGCGTAATACAATTCCTTGTAATGTCAGTGCTATATATTACGTGTTTCTGGATAAACAGACCAGTTGTAAATCGGCATTCATTTGTCATTTTGTGTTTGTCCGTTGTTTTTGTGCTATTTTTTAAGATCGTGAACATCCGACTAACTCAAACTGCTGGACTTGTACATAATGTTTTTTTTGGGGACTGTGTATTGTAGCAATTCAATTCACTTTTCCTCCTCTCACCCTTCATGCCTAGTTTTTTGCTTTTGCCTCTCTGCTTTTGATCTTGCCTGTCTCACGCTTTCCCTGAGAATGCCACATTCAACTGGCCTTAATGCCTCTATTGTTTCCAGACATCAAAGCATCAATGCTGGAAACCGTAATTCCTAGGAAGGCACCAGCTCATGTGCTTGTGTTGTTAGGAAGCTACTGTGGGCAGGTAAGTTGACAAGGAATGTCATTTTTTCGTCTGCAAAGCATATGCATAGAAACGAAATTAAAACTGAAAAGTGTAGTGTTTTATGTTTTTGGACACATGTATCTGGACTAGATAGCAGATGCATTGTGCTACAAATAATGCGTGTGTCACGTCTCCCTTGCTGCCTGGCTATGGCCAAGCCAGTGCCTCTGTGTTGCCCATACACCTAATACGCTGCACTGCACGATACGATTGTACCAAAAATGGAGCACACCACTATTGTGCACGAATTATTCACATTACTTCCGTGATATTCACTTTATATGTACTGTATTGTGCTTGTTCTCAAAAATGACTGACTATTCCTATGCAGGTGATGTTAAATTCGCTATTGTTGTTGTGAACAATTTAATTTATTTTTTCCTATTAGATAGACCTACATCAAGCATCAGTAAATAGTCAAATGTTCATTTTATTTGCAGGTTGGATTAGTGCTGAAAAGGGACAAGGAAAGATGCTGTGCCACCGTGCAAATGCTGTATGACAAAGCAGTCTTGGACTTCAGCTATGACAGCATATCGGAATACACTGGAGATATTTCTCATCACTACTGATGCAATGAAGTGCCCCTTGTAAAACACCTGTACATAGCTCACACATCTAATGACGTAAAAACTCATGTAGCAGCTGCACATAACTGCTGCCTTTGCATGTTCATCTTGTAGAAGAAAAGAACCATGTAAAGTACAATTTTTAGATGCACTCTGTGTCTTTGTTTCATTATTTAACAAAATTGCAGCACGCAGCCGTGGTGGTAAAATGCAGTAATGATAATGTACTGTCCTTCGTAGCATGCCAAGGAAACAATGATGTCCAATACATACAGCTTCCAGAGCAACTCTCCTCCCCCCAACTATGTATATATTATGGTCTATAAATTCCAATTCTTAAAAATGTAAATGGTAGCTTTAAGCAGGCTGTCTCTTGTCAATATCCATAGAGTCTGCTTAGTGCATAGCTGTGCACATATCTGGGTTAAAAAGCAAAAAACCAGGGCATTGTAATCACCATAGGTGTGCGCAGTCCAGAGAGGACGAAGGTTAATCACAGCAACATGCCTCGTTTCTTGCAAGTCAGTGTATAAAACAGGCTTTGTACCCGCCTGTCCTATCCAGTTACTACACAGGTGCAGTGTTGCTCTGACACATGGGTTACCTCGTAATGGGTTATATTGGAACATCAGAAGGCAGTGCAAATATTTTGAGGGATGCTTTTCAGCTAGTTTAGGACTGTTCATCATGTAACTAACTTTCAATATGTAAGTGTTTACAGCGTGAAGCTGAGAATCAACCCATGACAAAATACTACATGTAAGCTGGCACCTGCGTGTTGTAAAGTGAAACGTCTTTGTGAAAGCTGCCTGGGTCCTCCAAAGTCCATCTATATAGATAACGCATCGCATTGGTTGCAATAAAATGGATCAAATAGTTTTAGCAAAAGAAAGCCTTTATTAATGTGAAATAGAGGTGGTTCACTGAAATGCTCTTAATTTTCTTCTGCACAATAATTACATTGAGATGTGTGATTGAAGCTGACATTATAGCATCGATGTTCCTGGCATGGGCCTTTACAAAACAAGGAAACCTAGCTAGGCCAACTGGGACGGATCACAGGAGACGCACCTGACACTGTAGCAAAAACTGATTGATTGATACCCTAAAACCGCCATATGATTATTAGAGACACCCAGGGGCGGCGCCAGGATGTTTTTACTGGGGGGGCAAGCAAGCTCTGCTCCTACTAGGTTTTCAATATATGCTTCCGGGCATAGGGGGGGGGGGGGGGGGGGGGGCAGGCGAGAATTTTGGGGGGGCTCCAGCCCACCCTTGCCCCCCCCTGGCGCCGTCCCTGGAGACACCATAGTGGAGGGCTCCGGAAATTCCGACCACCTGGGGTTTTTAACGTGCACCCAAATATGAGCACACGGGCCTATAGCATCAGATGAGACGCAGGCGAGTGCTTACTGAATATTATGTTAGTATTTTGACAACAGCTGCAATGGACTACTGAGAACGCAAGAGCATTGTTCTTGATGCCTTCAAGCCTTACACGGTCCTCGGAAAAGCATCGGTGCACTTTCGTTCTTTGTAAGGCAGAAGATCGGCTCTATGCGTTGAACCCATCAGAGTAGACGCACTCTGCTGTAAAAACAATTTACACGAAGTGGCCCCGGGAGGAAAGTACAGCGTTGATTTTACTTGAAATCAGTAAGATCAAACTGCAATTAGCCATCTCTAAGCACAAGGTTTGGTTCAGACGAAAAGCAGCTACACCCCTTTCAACAAGCAGTTTCAACTTTCCAAAATTTTTTACGTGGTCGCTGGTTCCTCAGACTTAAACTAATGAGTATGAGGAGTAAGTAACGGGCTCACAGTTGCCTCGCATACTTAAATGTCATCATCGGAACCATGTTCTAATATCTGGACCCTCAGAAGTTTTTTCCTCAATATCACGGCCCACGCGACCTCGACCGCTTGAAGCGGGAGTTCAAGCGCAGTCATATTCGCCTTAACTTCATCACGGGGCGCTGAGCACGGCAAGGAGCACCTCAGATTGAAAACTTGATCACATTATCCCAAGCCTTAATTAACAAAGAAGACGTGGGATTCGTGCACAGCAGGTATCTTCAATGGTGCTGTCACATGCCGCGAAGTTGAGCTCGGTGCATTGTGCTTAGGCGATGGTACTCGCATTAATTACTACTGAAGGTTACTTGATAAAATGTCGCATGTATAAAAGCTCCACTAAATTTAGAAAAATAACTGTAAGAAAACAAAGCCGCTAATAACGCGGCCGAAAGAGCACAAGTCGACCACGCACTTCAAACAAGGCAACGAGCTCTCGAATGACTTGACCTGACTTGGCTTGTCGTGACTGAGTAAGACTCATAGCCAGCTCGTTTGTCAACACTGGTAGCTAAAGAAGTCATTTTCTTTTCAAGCCTCGTCTGCTCAATTAAAATCTTTTAAACTAAAATTTGTGTTCATTTTAAGGTTTTGATTATCACAAAACTTATTTATTTATTTTTTGTGGAATTGTACATTTACTTTAGTACAATTTTATCAGACTTTGGCGTCCAGGCGACGCACAGTCACACCGCACGAGCTTGCAAGTTGGGTTGCGGCGGGTTGTGTTTTGGAGTTTATCGGTGATTTGACAAGCGTTAACGAAAGTAAGCGCATATTTTTCACGTGGAACGTAATGTTTAAGCATCGCTCGATGTATTAAGTTGGCAGCGGCAGCTTGCTGGCTGCTCGTGAACTGAATATCAGGAAGTTGTCTCGGCCGGCGTTAAGAGTTGCATGTCATCCTCGCTGTTTAGCGAACGCGAATTTCTAGCATTCTTCGTAGTAGCAGAAATCAAGAGAGCGTAATAATGCCCTGCTTTGTAGAGTACCTTTCCAAATGTGTTGTTCTATCTCTGACCGTAATGGCAGACTTGCGAAGACTCCAAGACCTTGACGCTCTCTTTCCTCGTCTCTTAGATGTTCATGACACGCTCAGAATACGATCGAGGCGTCAACACGTTCTCACCAGAGGGAAGGTTATTTCAAGTCGAATACGCGATTGAAGCAATCAAGGTGAGTAAAAGCTCGTGAGCACAAAATGAAGTAACGCCATAACGTGCACTGTGCTTTCAGCTCGGCTCTACAGCCATCGGCATACAAACCTCCGAAGGCGTTGTTCTGGCCGTCGAGAAGCGAGTGACGTCGCCGCTCATGGAACCTACCACAATAGAAAAGATCGTCGAGATCGACGACCACATTGGTAGGCAGCGCCTTTCATTTGCTGGATCTGTCACGTTTGGCCATTCAGTAGTGGAAATGACCTGATTATACTACGCGTATGAGTAGTTGCAACGCTATATAGATAAACATAGTGCGAAATAAATGGTTCGCAAACAAGCAACCCGCAACTCGCCCTCCTTTTGGAAAGTTTATTCTGGAAAGGTTATGCGGTAATCTGAGTATTGAGAAACACGCACCCAATCGAAGTGTTCCGTGTGGCCTGCCCATTTCGCTTGAAATCTTACGCCCCTTATAAGTGCTCTGCACATGACGTCAGACACACAGTATCCCACTGTACTGGAGCCTTACCATGCTGCTTGTGCGTGTGCCAGAACTTGCCATAGAACCACCCTGCCAAACATAACAGCTGCTCCTTTCTGATATTGCTAAGTCTCCAGCATGGCGGCTAAGATCACGTTAGTTCAAATCATCTATCATAATTGTGGTATATTAGTTTAGGTCCCGGTTTAGGAGCATGTTTTCTTGCCCGCAGGAGGCGCCATTCCGTTGTATACGAAGTCAAGGCACGAGTGAAAATTAAACCCTTCACTGCAAAGTACCAGTCCTCAACTTCACTATTTTAAGGGGAAAAAAAGATTAATCTAGTTTGTAGTTCACGAAGTGTTAAGGCTAGGTGGCGTTAGCCGCCGCCCGATCTAAAGGGTACAGCCATATCAACCATTCATTCCATAATATAATGTGTTAATTAAATTAGTGCTGTTCGTCCTTCACTTGCCACCTTGCTGCATCTTTCGTAAACTTCGGGGCCGCCATTCTGGCGTGCACCTAGCGTAGTATCTTCAACGTGATGCCTTAGGCACCTATGTTTGTATTGATTAAACTAGAGCTCTTGGTCCTTCGCTTGGCACCCAGTTGTGTCTTTTGTCTGTTTCGGGGCCGCTGTTCCAGCATTCACTTGGTGTTCCTTAGACGTAGTGTCTTGTGGTGAGTTCCATTGAGAGAATAGGAGTTGAGGGGTGGTGCACTGAGGAGCTGGGAGGCAGAGCACTGCCACCGGAATGCGGCACGCTCTCAGGGAGCAGGTGAAAGAGTGACGAGTGGGGAGACTATGTGATTGAAACATTCCAAACCACGGCATATTCTCTGTGGGGTAGCAGCAAAATACAAGTGAAATCAATCAGTCACATGTTCTTAATTATCCTAATTCATAGTATGTCCTTGCAATGGCGCATTCAGCAGACATCCAGCTGTCATCGTCGCCACCTGTACAAAACAGTAGTGTCAAAATACGCATGGTTACCACCATTTCCGCCGCACTTGCCAGATGAAGAAAAATTTGGGGAGTGTAACATTCCGAGGCTACATGACTCGTCGTACTGTACATACTCCGCTTTTCAGGCGAGAGCACTACAAACTAGTCCTGGCTGCTCTCGGTGCAGCAAAAGCAGCGTCGCTCTACCAATGGATGACAGTGCCCCTGCACCTGTGTGACCACTGAAACACGCCGGCTCTGATGAGAGCACTTTCAGCATGATTTTGAGTGCTCCTGCTCTCCAAGTGGAATTTGTCTAGACGCCCAAGTCGATACCACAATAATTTGTTTCCTATGTTTTTCTCATTTTCAAGCAGTTCACATGTTTTGTTAGCATTGAGCAATGTGGAATCTGAGTTCAAGACCTAGGCTGTGGTGCATGTGATAACTTTTTTTACCTTTTCGTGTTATCAGTTACCAAAGTCTTTGATCACAGGTATCACAAGGTGCTTTGGGTTGTTATGGTTTGTTTCTTTTAAGGGTGTGCTGTCAGTGGTTTGATGGCCGATTCAAGAACTATGGTTGACCGGGCACGAGTGGAGGCTCAGGTGAGAACTGCAAGCCAAGCTCTTTTAAATTTTTATGCCATATATAGTTTACCTTATTTTTTAGTACTGTTCGAATGACTGTAACAGCTGCTGGCATGTTGAAAAATAGCTTTAGTTTAATAGGTTACTGAATGAGTTATTTTCAGTTGATAATAGTGTGCTGCTATACATCTGGCTCTCTTTAATAAGTGCTTCGAATATTACAATAGTTGTGCCTAGGTAAATTTATCATCACCTCCTTCACACATGCACACACTTGTGACTAGAAACACAGTTTCACTACCACTTTTCGTACGGGCAATATATACTATGCATATTGTAGGGGTCAAAAAAATGTCAGCAGACACTGTCTGCTATCCTGATTATGCCACTGAACACCACACATCACTTATTATTTTTTATTGTTCATGCATTTTGAAGGCTGCACTTCTTTTAGGGGCTTTGCATTTGAGTCTATAGACAACTGCTCCAAAATAGCTTGGGCCTGTGGAATCACTGCAAATGATACCAGGCCATCTTTTGCGATTCATGAAGCCTGCACTGTCTCTTTTTTTTACTTCCTTCCAACTTATGCACTTTTTTATTGCAGTTAACCTGGTATATCTGACGAACAGAAGGTACAAATTTTATCACTTGTAAGTCTATAAATATGCTGCTGCCCTGAATCTTATTGCTTTCAGCTAGAGTCAAACAATTAGTTGGTTTTGACATGCTTAGGGCATACAAAAAACAGAAAACATTAGGAGCATGACTGCATGATAAGTTTGTTTTTTAGTAAAGTTAAATGGTGTGAAGAAGGAGAATGTCATGAAGATGTAACGGCAATGCATTAGCTCGCCATAACTCTGTTTTGGACTTATACAAACTGATCAATTAGAAAACACACATAACCAATTGGCTTTTAACTGACTGAGGTTCAAATTTTTTGCCAAGTGCAACTCCACAGTATTGATTGATATGTGGGGTTTAACATGCCAAAACCACCATATGATTATGAGAGACACAGTAGTGGACTCCACAGTATCAATTTTATTTATTGCAGATTTAATTTTTGCAGAAATAGCTGTCGCATGAAATCTACCCTCATTTTATAACAAAGTGACAGAAATAATGTTTTCCTTAGATATAGATGCACTACTTATTAACAATAAAGATAATATGAAAGTAGGTTATGTTGAATATGAGTATGCAGACCAGAATAAATATGTTTCACATGCTCTGAGAAATGTGCATATTATACTAACATTTATCCGAATCAGAATTTCCATGCTGCACACACTTCGAAGAAGTTGCTACTCTGCCGAAATTCAGGTTGTACCTCATCTCAGTGGCTGCCCATCAATCAATCCGATTTTGCTTAGGCATTTTGGCAGTTGTCCAAGTCAAAAGAAATGGTGCTCGAGTCACCTGCAGCAGAGAAACTAGAAAATACACCCATTGTGCAATCGTTGTCTATCTTAGCAAGCAAAAGGAAACTTTTCATGCGTCATAAAAACCAAAGGAGTAAGAAACTTCTTCTAGTAACCATATATTAACCACACATCCTTTCATTACCAAGAGGCAATCAGTTTTTGTAGACCCCAAAGGCAACAATTTTTTTCCAGTTCTCATGATTGAAACACACTTGCAGAGCAGCTTAATTCATATATTCCCTTCAGGCTCAAATTATGATAATCTGTCTACTAGTGTGTCCAGTTGACATTCCATAATTCCAAGGCACTCTATATTACATTCCAAGAAAGGAAATGAAGCAATATCCTGTTTCTTGTCCATTTCTGTGTTTAATTGAAATTAGTGTGAAATAATATTTTTCATTATTCTGCAGCCAATCATGTTACCTTTTTACATGGAAATAATAAAATCATAGGCTCCATATGTGTGTGCAATAGGTTTTTGGTTGCATTTACTTTGAGGGAAAAAAAAAAGTAATATATACTCCTTACATTGGTTGTGGAATGCGGCATGACAAGTGGCCTGTCTTTAGCTCCTTCGTTACGACCTCTTGAATGGCTTGGACCTAGCCTTGTTGCTGCCCTTGATGACCTTTTTCGGTTGAGGGAAGATGTAGAAGTTATTAACTAGGTACATCTGAGCTGTAGGGTGGCTGGAGAAGCTGTGTAATGCCATGTTTGGTCAGAAAGTTGACAGCAGAGGTGGCGTGACTCAGTGCAATGTCATGTTTTTTTGCCGTTTAAGGGCGTCCTGACTATTGCTCATTTTCAACTTACTCCCTTTTATCATGAAACAGTTTTTTTATTTAGAAACACTTTACTAGTTCATGGCATCACTACCGTAAGCATTTTTGATAATTTCATAGGTCTAAAGAGCAGTTTTGCCCAGTTCTACGCAGAACTTCACCGCACAATACTGCTCTAATAAAGCATATATTATCAAAATGAAAAGGCACTATAAAAATGGTTCTCCTTAAGCTTGATGTTCACTCCGAGAATCGTTGGAGATGAATGTCGCAGGTATACAAGACCTTTCACCACCCAATCAGTGCATTAACACTCCTTCCCCACATTTTTGCAGGAGAAAATTAGATTTACTGATTTCCAAAAAAACCCTGCACTTGTGAGCAACTGTAATCACACCCCGTTGCCTGTAAGCAAGCGTGTATCAAGCTGTCCTCTTTTTAAAGATTAGAAATCGGGTAGAGCTTGGGCTTTGCAAGTGCAGCAAAAGGAAGTCACCTGCAAAGTAAAACCAAAATTTACCGCACATATGATCTTGCAAGCGATACTTGATGCACTAGTCTAAACAAATCATAAAAAGATAGTAATTGTAGTGGAAAAGAAAATTCTTTGTATTCCTGCAGGCTGATGGCACCTGATGGGGAAAAAAAAAAAAAGAGAGAAAGAGTTGAAAAGTTGGGGTCTTTATCAAACATACATATGGTGCTGTAAATGTGTGGCATTGACCAATTATTACTTGTTCGTGGCCACATATATTTACATCATTGTGAGGGATGTTGTTGCAAATTGACTTGTGAATGCTGCTTTTCTGCCCTTTTTTCCCCTGCCTCAGAACCACTGGTTTCTCTACAACGAAAAGATGCAAGTGGAAAGTGTGGCCCTGGCTGTTTCAAACTTGGCCATCCAGTTTGGTGACAGTGATGATGATGGTAATGCCATGAGTCGACCATTTGGTGTGGCAATCCTCTTTGCTGGCATTGATGCCAAGGGCCCACAACTGTGAGTACCACCCACTGTGGTGGTTCGTTAATTATGTGGCTCTCCTCTAATGAGAGATCGCTGTTCAAATTCTCTGCAGCAGCAGGTACATTCAGATGGAAGGGTTATACAAAACTTCTTGTGCAGAGTGATTTGGCTGCCTCTTCAAAGGAGCTCAAATCATTAGAAGCGATCTGAGGCATGCCGCTACAGCGTTCCTCATAACCTTTATTTTGGGTTGGCATATTGAACTCAGCTTATGCATAATTTAGCTGTGATTAACATGTCTGCTTACTCCTCTGACGTATTATGCTAGAGGGTGCAAATGAAAAGATTATTTGTTTTGTTACTTATTGCACTGACTTTTTCAGAGGAATGCTTTAACAATACAGTTAAAACCCAGTCTAACGAAACACGATTTTATGAAGTCCCGACCTAAAGAAAAAGTTTAATTTCTTGGCAAGTAGTCATAGAATTCAGTCTTAATTTATGAATAAACTTGGCCACTAAACCTGATTTAACGAAGTTTTTCTCAAAAGATTGTGTGAATGAGCAACGATTTCCTTCTTATTTTGGCACAGACTGGTTTTTCTTCAACCGTCTGCTCTAGCGCTTTTGCATGCAAACATCTAGACACCCTAGTTGGAGCCCTAGCTTTACACTAACGTCTCTGAATAACAAACATAACAGATATAACGAAATAAATAAGGAACAAGCTTATCAGCAATACATTAGAAATTTTCGGACAAAATGAAGGTGTTTTTGTGTCAGATGTGACTTCATTATAATGAGGTTATGTAGTGTATTTTTATGAAAATCTAAGCTGCACCCTGCACAGCTGGTGTGTATGTGGTGCTCCTATTCACCAAATTCTGCTAGGGGCAGTGGTGGTTGCTATCATTACTTCATGGTTTACATGACATGTAAGACTGGTTGTCTCCTCCGAAATTTCTCGCTTAGTCTTCACACACAGTCGCTAAATCGTTTGCCGTGGCATTGCAATCGGTGGCCTATCACAGCAAACTACCTGGTCTGATAGCTAGGCCAGGTATAAAACCATCCCATGTCCGGGCAACATGGCCATCCATGAGCTACCTTTGCGGAATGAGCAGGTGTAGTTTTGTGGCAAAACAAATGCTGAAAGGGCTTTTGGATGTCTTTTGAAAAGACTGAAATGAAAAAGTTTTTTCTCAATATTAGGAACCTCCATATTTCACAAAGTAATTTGGATGTGGTCATCACTTAGTTAAATTAAGTTTCACTTGTATACATGGGATGTGTATTATGAATTGATAATACCTGCATTTTTCTACTGAAGCTACCGTATTTACTCGATTCTACCGCGCCCTTGATTGTAACGCGCACCCGGTTTCCACGACAGAAAAAAAAAAGTAAGACATCGATTGTGACGCGCACCCATTTTTCTCGTAGGCCCGCATGGTCACACCACTCGAAAAAGTGACTACTTTCGGGAGCGACTTCCATTTAAATATGAGGTACGGGGGAAGCTTGTGTCCATCTGACGTGTAACAGAGCACTGCTGTCTCTGTAGTTTTACCGTGGACCGATGTCAGCACGCGAACTTGTTCGCCCCCTTCTTCTCGACGTTTGTGGTGCCAGGCATGTCGAAGTAAAGAGGCGTCTGATCGGCATTCCCGATTTGCCCAAGCAGGTAGCCGTTGTTGTGCCGCAAGTTTAGGACGAACCTCTGAAAACTGTGAAGCTTTTCATCGTACTCCTCCGGAAACTTTTTGCATATGTCCGTTCGCCTTCGGAGGGAAAAACCTTTCCTCTTCATAAAGTTAGTTAGCCAGCACCTGCCCGCTTAAAACTGGCTCCGCATTAGCCCTTTTTCTAAGGCTAACTGCATACCCCGTACTTGGAGCAGTTCTGTCGTCACGGCCCGTTTTGCCGCTCACTGCTCAAGCACATATGTACTCGCCGAGACGCTCTTCAATTTGCGGAAACCGACCCTGCTGTGGTCCACTGAAGCCTTTGCGTGAAGCTTTGCTGTCGACAATCTTCTGCTTTTGTTTCCGCTGGTCCTGCACGCACGTTTCGGGAACTCCGAACGACCGTGATGCGACCCGATTTCCGTCCGTTTCTGCACACGCGATGACTTTTCTTTTAAAAGCGGCATCGTGGTGCACTCGAGTTTTTGGAGTTGGCCCTTCCATGCCGTCGATGCTAATGCACTACAAGATGACGAACTCCTCAGCACACGTACGAAGTGCTGCACATGGGAAACACATAGGCAGAAATGGCCGACGCACCATGCTGATGCACGTAGGGGGCGGCTATCTTGGAAATGCCGATGGCAATAGAATGACCGTATTCATTTTTTTTTTTTTCGTACTTGATTCTAACGCGCATGCGATTTATGAACTCGCTTAACCGGAAAAAAGGTGCAAGTTAGATTCGAGTAATTACGGTGATATGAAACTAAATATGACTAAGCATACAGGTGTTTATTAAAGCAGTAGTAGAACTCTATATTCCTTGATTTTACTGTGATTAAAGCTTGGTATGTCTCTCACCTTAGTGCATGTGCCACATTTTGGATATTGTACGAACTGTACGTGCATAAGTCGGCACACTGCATAATGGCATTTGTGCTGTGTGGTAGTATTGCTGCATGCATGCAAATGCTGTTCAAGCAAATGCTGTTCAGGCAAATGCTGTTCAGGCATTGAGCAAAGTCGAATTAAGCACTTTTGCAAGTCACGTGACTCGCTCATTTGCCTCAAGATGTTGTAACCCGATAACATTACTCATTCTTTGACAGCGAAAGCCGTTATGAGATCACAATTCGGGTCTCGCTCAGCGCCATAGTTGTCCACCGCCGCCGATGTTCGTAACCACATCGTGCGAAATTAGAAAAAAAAAAGAAACCTATTATCATTGACACAATGGGGCTCTAACCCGGGTCTACTGGGTGCCAGCCCAGTATTCTACCACTGAGCCACTCGGTGCTTGAGACTTGTTGGCAAACTTGCCTTAGGCAGACTTCATGTTGGGAAAGCAATCGTGTTAATATGACTTAGAAGGCGTTTTAAAACAGCAAAAAAACAAGCAGTCGTCGCACAACGCGAATAGGGTAATGAGCGGGTCGTCCAATGTTCCAACCCATTACAAAAGCTTGTGTTCAGCTATTAACTGTGGCACATACCCACTTCAGGCATAGTTCCTTATCATCATCAGCCACTGCATTAACAATTGGCACAAAAGTCCTTGAAAGTGTTTAGCAAATACCACGCTTCTCAAAAGAATGACGAAAAATAGCATAGTGAGTGGTGGCCTACTACCCTAAAATTTTTATTATTAATGCCGTAGTAGGCATCAAGTAAGTGTGCTTGCAGTAGTTATTTAATCAGTGTTTTGAAAAGGCTATGAAAGGATGCTCTTCTAGCTCTCGCTGTAACTGTGCTGCACCTTCTGCACTGGCCTGGAATTTTTTACTTATGGTAATACATAAGCTGTGTAAAGTTATTCTTTCACAGGGATTTTTTAAAAGGCATGAGGCATTTCTCTAAAACAATAGTAATGTTTTCTTATTCTTTGGCAGGTATCACATGGACCCCTCTGGCACTTATGTTCAGTACAATGCAAAGGCAATTGGTTCAGGTTCTGAGGGTGCCCAGCAAGCACTTCAGGAGAAGTACCACAAGGCAAGCTACTTACACATCTACTACCATATGTACATCAATAATTTTGCATTCTCCCATGCACAATAGGGAACTGTGCTGCACATATCAACATACAACATGGACATTTTTGTTAGCAGGAATCTACCGTATAAACCGGACTATAGGTCGAGTGGGAATATAGGTCGACCCCCATAGTTCAGGTTACCGAAAAAGAAAAAAAACAACAACCCAAAACTGCCGAATGACATTAATTTGCGAGTTGGGTGCACTGCATCCCGATTGCGGAGCTCCCCTCAACCACCATCGCAACTGTTCCTATTCTTCAGACGAAGCCCCACTGTCTTCTGAAGACGAGAGTTTGTCGCTGGCCGCCTCCCCCAGTGCCTCTCCCTCCGTGCCATCCAGCGAGTTGCTGAAGCAACATTTCTTTAAAGCCTTTTCTACCATGGAATCTGGCAAGGATCGCCAGGCGGAAAGCACCCAGCCACAAACAGTCGCAAGCGGAGGCCTCTGTAGGTGGTCCGTCGGTGTCTGGGTTGTCGCCGGACATTCACTCTTGGTACTCCAGCCGCACTTGGTCCTTGAACGGCTTGTTCAGCACAATGTCAAGCGGCTGGAGGGTGGACGTCATACCACCTGGTATCACAGCGAGGTCCGTTTTCCCATCGCGAAGTGCACGTTTCACAGCGTCGGTTAAGTGACCACGAAACGCATCCAACACCAGCATGCTGCGAAGACTCAGCAGTGCACCTGCCCGACGGTTCCACACTACTCTTATCCATTCGAGCATCATGGCCTCGTCCATGTATCTCTTTTTGTTGACACGAACGACAACACCGGGCGGGAACACTTCCTTCAGCATTGTCTTGCGTTTGATCTAACATCTGCCGTGCATGCCAGCATGACGGTGAAGCGCGAGTGCTCGTTGCCAGTGGACAAGAGCTTCGCATCCTTGGCGCCGTGCTGCGTGATCGAGGTCGACGAAGGCATGGCAAACCACACGGGGATCTAATCGGCATTGCCAAATTGCTCCATCATGTAGTCGTTCTGCTCCCTAAACCGGTTCCCGAAGCGCTGAAAGTTTATAAGCTTGTCCTCAAACTCCTCGGCCAACTTCTGACAGATGGATGTGCGCGGCCGGAGAAAAAATCCTTTGCGTCGCATAAATCGATGCACCCAGGAGTTTGGTGCACGAAACTCTTCTCTCGTGAACCCAGCTTCTCGAACGAGTTCCACGGCTTTCTTGCGAATGGTATCCATGGTCACTGGCAGCGAGCGCGCATGAACTTCCCGCACAAAGTGCGCTAGCTTATCCTCCAGCTGCGGATGAACGGCACTTCACCACGAAACAACATTTTTCGAGGATTGCACATTCGCAGCTTTTCTTTCTGCGCCCTCCAATAGCGCACGCTTTTTTTCCGATACACCAATGTGGCGCTGAGCAGCCATATTCCTGTTCGCTTCTGCGAACTCAACATCATTTAGTTTAAATGCAGCTGAGTACTGCCTCCTCATACCGCTACTCATATTGAGTGAACGAAAAAAAAATACCACTAAAAATGCAGCGCAATCTCAAGCGGAGCGAAAACTTTGAACAGATCGGAAGCAAATCACGAACACAAAGAAAACACAGAGAAAAAAAAAAACAGCGTGCGATTGGATTTGCATGCGGTTGTGGCCGCATCTGACTTCTCAAGCACATGCAAGCCACATGTTGCCAGACAGCGGCGCACTTTCGGCTAGACACCGCTATATAAGACAAGGGGCGGCTTTAGGTCAATATTTTATTGAAAATATCTCGATTTATATTCCGGTTTATATATGTAAGAACTTTATGGCTCCCTGCCATAGTAACTGTTGGTGAAGGCATTTTGTGGCTAGCCATAGCACATTTCTGCAAGTAGGGCCATATTTTAGTTATGCTCATGTACCCTGGTTAGGGGCGCTCAATAAGTAAATACAGACACATCATACAAATAATTACAATTACTGAAAAACAAGTACACTTGTGCCAAAGCTGAATGACTAATTATATAAGCAGTTCCAGATGTGTGCTCCATCCAGCAATGAGATGCTTCAGATAATGTGACAGCTGCTCTCGCTAAATTTTGCCGGGGAAAAATCCACGATAGGTTGCCTGTTTGTGAAAGCTACTATACAGTGTAATTACTTTTGTGCATGTAGGTGTGCAAATGTTTTAGCTAATTGTGAATGTAATGCTGTCTTTCTTGCATGCTGTTAAGGAACACTGCAAAGCATCGAAATAGTGCACAGTCAGTCAGAAATAAGTCATAGTGTTTCCTCAGCTACAGCATGCTGCAATTCCAAAATTTCCCTCTAGAACAACAAATACATGGTACCTTAAAACTCTATAGTACTAAGTACTTTCTGAATGGGGAGTTTTTTTTTTTTTGGTGTTGCAGCCTGGTTGAAGGTTTCATTCAGATTAGTTATGCTGTGTGGTACCTTTACTAAAAATCAGAATTGGTGCTTTAAATTTTATAATATATGGTAATGGATACCCTGGCTAAAAAAAGCGGCATTACAGGACTTTGTTTTTGCATGGTTTACTTTTTAGACAATGACATTGAATGAGGCGACCACGAATGCCCTCACTATACTCAAGCAAGTCATGGAGGAAAAGCTCAACTCAACAAACGTAGAGGTAGGTGTCTCTCAACGTGCCCTTACACAGTGAATTTCATAGCCCACACGTTAAGAAAACTGTTTGTGTGTGCTTGCGTATGCTCGGTTACTTGGCTGCATATGCGGAATTTGTACAAATTATTGTAAATTTTTTATTGTAAATAATTGTACACTGCTGCTGTCTCTTGCACATTCGTGTGTGTGCTGCTGTTTAGCTGCAAAGCTACCGTATTTACTCGTTTCTACCGCGCCCTCGATTGTAGCGCGCACCCGATTTCCACCGCGAAAAAAAAAAAAAAAACGTAAGACATCGATTGCAACGCGCACCCATTTTTCTCGCTGGCCCGCACGATCACACCACTCGAAAAAACGACTCCTTTCGGGAGCGTCTTGCATTTAAATATGAGGTGCGGGCGAAGATTGTGCCCATCTGACATGTAACAGAGCATTGCCGTCACTGTAGTTTTACCGTGGACCGATGTCAGCACGCGAACTTGCTTCGCCCCCTTCTTCTCGACGGTTGTGGTGCCAGGCATGTCGAAGTAAAGAGGCGTCTGATAGGCATTCCCGATTTGCCCAAGCAGGTAGCCGTTGTTGCGCCGCAAGTTTAGGACAAACCTCTGAAAACTGTGAAGCTTTTCATCGTACTCCTCCGCAAAACTTTTCGAATATGCATGTTCTCCTTCGGAGGGAAAAGCCTTTCCTCTTCATAAAGTTACTTAGCCAGCACCTGCTCGCTTTAAACTGGTTCCGCATTAGACCTTTTTCTAAGACTAATTGCATAGCCCGCTCTTGGAGCAGTTCTGTCGTCACGGGCCGCTGTGCCGCTTGCTGCTTAAGCACATACTCGCCGAGCAGCTCTTTAATTTGCGGAAACCGACCCTGCTGTGGTCCACTGAAGCCTTTGCGTGAAGCTTTGCTGTCGACAATCTTCTGCTTTTGTTTCCGCCGGTCCCGCACGCTTGTTTCGGGAACTCCGTACGACCGCGATGCGGCCCGATTTCCGTCCGTTTCTGCACACGGGATGACTTTTCTTTTAAAAGCGGCATCGTGGTGCACTCGAGTTTTTGGAGTCGGCCCTTCCACGCCGTCGATGCTAATGCACTACTAGATGACGAACTCCTCAGCACACGTACGAAGTGCCGCACATGGGAAACACACAGGCAGAAATGGCCGACGCACGTAGGGGGCGGCCATTTTGAATTTGCCGATGGCAATAGATTGACCGTAATTTTTTTGTTCGTACTCGATTCTAACGCGCATGCGATTTATGAACTCGCCTAACCGGAAAAAAGGTGCGCGTTAGATTCGAGTAATTACGGTATATTGTTATGAGGCAGTGCGCATGGCTCCGCCGTCGTAGACGAATCGATGAAGAGAAAGCGAACTCGAAGCGCGAGATGCTACCAGCCCTGGGGTGTCACACCTACCTGTAAATATTGCAAATACACTCGTTTCTCTCTTCCGTGTATTTGTGATCCCCGTAACAAATTGGTGGAGCTGCTGGGTAACGAATCGCCATACAACGGAGCTCTGCAGTGGCCGTCAAATCGGAGTTTCCGTGATGGAACACAGGACTGATCCAACGGCCACCTCTCCATCGGCCTCAGCAACCCCTGCACCATCCATGGCAATGCCTCCACCGGCCCCACCCACATATGTGCTGACGCATCTGAAGCATCCAGGAACGTTCTGCAGTACGGACGAAGTTGATGCTGACGACAGGATAGCTGACTACTTATAACGTACCAGTGCGCTCAACCGGTATGACCCGACTCTCATGCTGGCCAACGTGCTGTTTTACCTGAAAGGCATGGCCAAAGTCTGGTACGAGAACCATAAGGAGGAGATCGGCAGTTGGGACACATTCAAGGAGAAGCTTCGTGACTTATTTGGGAAGCCCATCGGTCGAAAGGTGGCTGCAAAGAAGGAGTTGTCGATACGTGCTCAGACGTCCACAGAGCTGCATATCTCGTATATACAGGACGTGCTGGCTCTATGTCGTAAAGTGGACAACGATATGTCGGAGTCTGATAAGGTTGGCCACGTCATCAAAGAGATAGCGGACGATGCGTTCAACCTGCTAATGTGCCGGAACTGCGCGACCGTCGAGGAAATTATTAAGGAATGCCGGCGTTTTGAATTGGCCAAAAGCAGGCGTATTTCAAAATCATTCACTCGACTGCTGAACACTGCTGCGACGTCCTCCTGCGAAGATGGACTGACCTCCCGTTAGCAGTCTTCACCGGCGTCTGAAATTACGCGCATCGTCCGGCGGGAAATCAAAGCAATTGCACCTGCTCTTCCAACCAACGGCCGCGTTGAGTCGCAAGTATTTCAGGCTTGCTTGGTACATTCGATTGTGCGAGAAGAACTCAGCAATTTGGGCTTCGATGTCTGCGCTGTTGCTCAGTCTCGACCAATTGGCTTCCGTTCAATGTCGCCGCCTCGCCCTCGGTCACCGCCCCAGGAACAGTCTTATCCACGCTCTTGCAATCCGGCTGAATGGTGAACTGCAGATGATCGGCCGATATGCTTTAACTGCCGCCGCACAGGGCACATCGCACGGTATTGCCACAACAATTGGTCTTCGTCCCGAACACAGTACAACACTGTTCGCTGCAGCGACAGCTACCGCCTTTTCCAGCCTCTTGCGCCGATCCCCGACAACTACCGCCGCCTTCCACCCTTCGATTCCAACGCCTCCGATACCCCTGATAGCCGGTCACCGTCGCCTCGATGTCATCAGTCTAGTTCGCCGCCTGGACGTCGCCCGTCGTCCCCTTCTCCTCTACGACGACGCCCGACCTCCCCGCTCAATTCTCATCAGGGAAACTGAGCGGTGCAGATCTTAGAGGTGAAGCTGCACCCTCGATAACAACCTCAAATCCTCTCCTTGTACTGCCGACAGGACGAAATTTGATCGACGTCAACGTTGACGACCTGACTGTTTCTGCACTTATTGACACTGGGGTGCATATTTCTGTGATGAGTGCTCGGCTTCGTCGTTGCCTGAAGAAAGTTCGCACACCGGCTGCTCCTGGCATTATTCGTGTCGCTCACGGAAGAAGTCTTGCCATCACAGGAATGTGCACGGCACGCATCTCAATCACCGATCACCCCACATCTGTTCTCTTTGCAGTTATTGAGCAGAGCCCCAATGACCTGATTCTTGGATTGAATTTCTTGTCCACTCATGCCGCTCTCATCGACTGTGCAACCGGCGTTCTCCTACTTGGGGCTGTGCCGTCCTCACTGTCACACCGCTTGTGCGCTGTTGATTATGTTCGGCTGTCACCGCAAGCCACCACGTTTGTGGCCTTAATGATATCATCAGCTCTTCCTGACGGGGACTACATAGTGTCTCCATTAGTAGATGTGGTTCTGACCCAAAGTGTTGCTGTGCCGCATGCCATCGTGACTATCGTGGACAACTGCGTTCAGCTGCCGCTTCCTCTTCATCGATTCGTCTACGACGGCGGAGCCATGCCCTCTGCCTCGTAACAATATTTTGTTGTTTGGTTCTTTTGCTTTAAATCATAGCAGTTACTCTCAAAAAAGCCACTGTAGCCTGCCCTGCAACTAGTTTTAAGAATTAAAAAAAATAGTGTTTTAAATAGACAAAATAGCGAACATGGTCAACTCATGAAATGTAAAGGTTAGTGCATCTGTAGTGCTGTAGTAAACGTATGTTCATTTTTTGTTTGGCAGGACAACTAAGCAACGGATCACTGTATTTAGGTTATCTTTAATCTAGTACTTCATGCAGTCGTGTGATTGTGCAGCACTTTTTGAAAAGCATATAAGTAAACTTCTCGTAGTTGCACCTTTCTTTATCCTGTGACCCTGTTATAATAACGGCATATGTGTAGCAGGGAGTCCACAACATTGCTCGACATGCTGCACTTTTTCTTCTATCCTTTCACTGATTATAAGATCAAAACTGTAGGGGCTTAGCAGTGGTGGCATTGGATCATCTAGGTGCAAGATGAATTGAGAAAGGTTGCACTGAAAAAAATTGGTCATGATAGACAATATATAAGACACATTTCACACCTTTTTCAGGGGCTCCTCAACATTACTACTTTTGAAACTATATAAATTAGAACCTGCCTCAGACATCATTTTCAGTAAGAAAAAGTTGACATGTGTCTCTTGTCATGTTTTAGGTTGCTAATGTCACAAAGGAGAAGGGCTACCACATGTTGACCAAGGAGGAGGTTGAAGCAGTCATCAACACCATATGAGATATGCTTGTTGCAGCTTTTTTTTTTTTTTTTTGAGGTGGCAGTCCAGGCTTTGAAATAAACTTTTTTTTTACATGCGAAGTAACACAACTTTGCAAGATCAGGATGATGTCCTGTCTTTCTCATGGTTGCCATCGCACATAATGGGTTATGCTACTTGAAGAAAATTTCTTTAATCTGCAGCCCAGGGCAATGAATTTTTTTTCTGCTTACATACGTCTTTATTGATTTCAAATATATAATCAGTATGATAATAAGTTGCATAATTTTCGTTATGTATCATGACAACATGTAAAATATACCTCTATTTGGATACACTTTTTCTGGCACTCAGCTTTTATGGTTATGACCAATTATTGGCTAATATTGCTACCCATTGAGTGTACATGCAAATAACTAAAAAGTGTGTAAGACATTTCAATTAACAAAAAAATGTACTTTGAAAAATCTTGAAGTGCTCAGCCTGTACTAATGGTTACTTTAAGTTCATAGTAATTATATAAGGAACATGAGGTCATAGATAAAATAATTGCACTCTCCACATATTAAGGTATGTGTGGGATAAGTTTCACCCTAACGAAATCATACTGTTGAAACTCAAGAAATTACACAAAGTTGCATATTGAGAAAGGTGCATTTTAAACATGAAAATCAAACCTCAATAATGTAACGAAATGCTTTTTGAAATGATTTATTTCATCCTAAAAGTTGGTTATCTTGTTTATTTTGAGCATCTGGCTTTGCTGAACTCCTCATCGGAAATGTGTTGGCAAGCAGCCAGGTGACGATATGCAAGGGACTCTAGACAATGCACTCATTTTAGTTTTTAACAGCCACCTTGTTATTTTTAAAAGTGATTTTAACCTACTTTGAGTTTAATTACAACCTTTATTTCTCTTTTGTCATGATAGTAGAAAACCTAAACTTGTAAAACCAAGGAAAAATGAAGATTATAATTTTAGAAAACAACTTGCATTTTTCAAGTAGCATCTACTCTTGAAGGAATACTGAACAAAATTTTTGCCTCCAATATTCTCAGCTAAAATATATATATTGGATCATGAAATTGATAGAGACAACTTTAATTCCAAGCAGGAACTACGGGAAATAATAAATTTTATGCGTTTTTCACGAGCTGTTGCGTCTACTGGCTGCGCTGTGAGCTAGAGCTAGAGGATTTAGACGTTTGGTGACGTCAAACTCGCCCGAAACTGGCAAACCAACAATGCAAGCCATCACCCCCGCTCCTCTCCACTCGCTCATCTTCCAATTAGGTTCCTAGAACAGGTACGAAGAGCAACAGCAGCGAACAATGCTTCCGGCTGGGGCACAGCGCCAGAGCTTTTATGTAAGGGATAAAGTGAAGCGAAAGGATGGGTGGAGAAAAGGAAGAGGAGGACAAGAACACGTGCATCATTGGTATGCCTTGGTGAGTTCGACGTCACTGCTTGCCCTCGCTAGCCGCTGCCGTGCCCTCACAATCTATCAAAAATCCAACGAACTGTTCAAAAATATAAGAAATAAACTTCTTTTATAGGAGCAGTCGCATCTTCCTAGTGGAATTTCAAGGTTTAATCAGTTTTTGCAATTTTTGTTCAGTATCTCTTGGAGTAATAAGAAATGCATATTTCAGGCATATCTCTAATTATAAAAGGTATAGCATATATAATTAGGCAGATATATTACAAAATTACTAAAGCTATGCGATTACAAAAACTATAGCTTTTGTAATTACATGGTAGTAATTTTTCGAGAGCATATGGTAACATATTGACGCGTGTCTACATGTGGACGATAACGATGATGGGGCATTTAGTGGGCACGAGGTAGTGGGCCTCTAGCTTCTCTCGAGGCTGAAAAAAGACGATCTTGTGACTGAGCTGTTGAGGACACGCTGCTTTCGTCCTCCCAAGGTGTATCTGTGTTTTATTCGCGTTGTACCGCGACACTGGTGGAGGCGCTGGGCCGCAACCCTGTCTGATGCTCCACACGCCCGCTGGGAGCCGCTCATCGAGTCCAAACGCATTGTCACCAGTAGAAACACCGGTGCATTGCTCCAGTCGACGGTTGCGAGGCCTCGCGCCAGAGCTGACTCACTCGCCGGAACCTGCTAGGCACCGCACAGCTCAACCAATGGCCAACGCAAGCTCGCAACAGGTGCCCCAAGGCAGCTTTTCGACGCACCCATCTCAGGTGACCCTCTTTCAACCCCTCGTTCCCGATCGCTTTAGTGGCGGTGCCCATGAAGACGTTCACGACTGGCTTGACCACTATGAGCGGGTTGCCAAGGTAAATCATTGGTCGGAACAGGAAAAGCTTTCACGCGCCTATTTCTACCTTGACGACGGTGCTCGTACTTGGTATGAGAATAGAGAAGGCAATCTGTCAGCTTGGCCCGACTTTCGAGAGAAGTTTGTCGATACCTTCGCCAATATCGATAGAAGGGACCGTGCGCAGCAGTTATTGGAGCTACGGGTTCAAAAACCCAACGAAACCGTTGCAATGTTTGCCGAGGACATGACTCGTCTTTTTCAACGAGCTAACCCGCACATGACGGAAGATAAAAAGTTGAGTTACCTCATGCGCGGTGTCAAGGAGCAGCTTTTTGCCGGGCTACTGCGCAACCCTCCGACTACCGTGGTTGACTTCATTAAGGAGGCTACGGCTATCGAGCAAGCCCTTCATCAACGCTGCAGGCAATATGACCGCATGTCCTGCAATGTCCCAATCAATGCTATCGCCATGACGTCTGAGGGTCAGAGCTGCTTGCGAGACTTGATTAGGGAGATAGTTCGCGAGGAACTGCAGAAGTTGCGGAATCCTGTTGCTGAAAATCCCATCGCATCGATCGCTGAAGTCGTACGCGATGAAATCCACCAAGCGTTGTCTACGGCTAGTCCTGATGCTCAGCAGCGTCCTATGAGCTACGCTGCCGCTCTCCGACGTCCACCACCCGCTATGCCGACGCCGTACCACCAGGTCCGAGACGTCAGTCCCGCTCTCCGTCCCCCGCGCGTTCGCCTTTGTCGCACCACCGCACCTATGCGAACCTTAATACAAGAAGGTCACCTAGCCCGCGCCGGGGAAACTGAGAGCGGCGACCTCCGGGGGCAAGGTTGCAGGCCATAAAGATAACGACAAGAAGCCCCCACAGCACGACGCCATACAGCCGATAAGCCGTGAAAACGATGAAATTGTGACTGCTGACCTTAGTGTTCTTCTCGACGGCCAGAAAGTGACAGCTTTAGTCGACACTGGTGCCAACTTCTCTATTATCAGTCAGGACCTCGCCGACAGCCTCAGAAAAGTGAAGACGCCGTGGACGGGCCCTCATATAAGAACAGCAGGAGGCCAGTTATTGATGCCCTCGGGAAGATGTACCGCAAGAATTGACATCGGAGGTTCTTCTTTCACTGCGTCGTTCGTCGTTATCGCCGCATGCTGCAGAGACGTGATTCTCGGCATGGACTTTTTACGGGAATATGGTGCCGTCATCAACATACCAGAGAGCTTGATTACGTTTTGCAACAGTTCGGGCTTACCCAATTCCCCAGAGGCGCGACCAAACCAACTGCGTCTTACTGATGACGATGTGGTTCTCCCTCCGAGGTCATGCACGCTTGTTTCTGTGGCCACCGCTGCTCAGTTTGACGCCGAAGGAGTTGCGGACCGAATAAGCTCGCTGCTCTTCACCCACGGTATTTCTATCGCACGAGGTATCGTCAGAGTTGCTGCTGGACGCACGGACTTGCTGCTGACCAATTTTAGTGCTGAGCGCCGGCATCTTCCTAAAGGCACGGCTGTCGCTTACTTCGACGATGTCATAGATGCCGAAGGCTGCTTGGCGGTAGTCGACGAGTCGCTAAATCTTGATTCAGCGCCTGTTCTGGACGTTAGCATTACTTTGCCAAAAGACGACCGACGCAGACTCCTTGAGTTACTGGCCAAATTTCAAGACTGCTTTTCGACAACATCAAGAGTTGGCCGCACGCCTCTAACCAGGCATCGAATAATTACCGAGGAAACGGCGAGACCTATTCACCAGAACCCTTATCGCGTGGCTCCCAAAGAACGTGAAGCGATACAACAGCAGGTAGACAGAATGCTTGAAGATGACGTCATTCAGCCTTCACAGAGCCCCTGGGCGTCGCCTGTAGTCCTCGTTAAGAAAAAGGACGGCAGCCTGCGCTTCTGTGTGGATTACCGGAAGCTAAATCAGGTGACCAAGAAAGACGTATATCCACTACCGCGTATAGACAACTCTCTCGACAGACTTCGACATGCTCGATACTTCTCTTCAATGGACTTGCGGAGTGGATATTGGCAAATCGAGGTGGACCCGAGAGACCGCGAGAAGACCGCTTTTGTGACACCAGATGGGTTATATGAATTTAAGGTCTTGCCATTCGGTTTGTGCTCAGCCCCTGCTACCTTTCAAAGACTCATGGATACCGTGCTTTCTGGGTTGAAGTGGAAAACATGCTTAGTATATCTGGACGGCGTCATAGTGTTTTCCGCGACGTTTGACGAGCACCTTGAAAGACTTGAGGTGGTCTTACGAGCCATACAGTCCGCGGGCTTGACGTTGAAGCCTGAGAAGTGCCACTTTTGCTACGAAGAGCTGCGATTTCTTGGTCATGTTGTCAGTCATGCTGGTATTCGTCCCGATCCTGAAAAAAATCGCAGCCGTAGAACAGTTCCCTATGCCGACCGATAAAAAGGCTGTCAGACGCTTTCTCGGCCTCTGCGCGTATTATCGACGATTTATCGCGGACTTCGCACGCATAGCATCACCACTAACTCGCCTAACAAGAGAAGATGTCACCTTTGAGTGGAATAACGAAGAGGAAGCTGCTTTTAACGATCTTCGCCAGCGACTACAAACACCCCCAGTCCTTGCCCACTTCGACGTGACAGCCCCTACGATGCGTCACACCGATGCTAGCAATGTTGGTCTGGGAGCTGTGCTTGTGCAGCAGCAAGATGGCGCAGAAAGGGTAATCGCTTACGCAAGCAGAACGTTAACACGTGCTGAGGCTAATTACTCCACGACTGAGAAGGAATGTCTCGCCGTGGTATGGGCGGTTACGAAATTTCGTCCGTATTTATATGGCCGCCCCTTCAAAGTAATTAGCGACCACCACTCACTGTGTTGGTTAACTAATCTTTAAGACCCTACCAGCCGATTAGCGCGTTGGAGTCTCAGGCTGCAGGAATTCGACATGGCAGTCGTACATAAGTCAGGGAAGCGACATATGGACGCCGACTGTTTGTCCCGTTCACCCATTGAGTCGGCAACCCTACCCGAGGAGGAGGAAGCATCATTTCTCGGTGTCCTCGACACGACCACCATTGCGCAGCAACAACGAGACGACGCTGAGTTGCTTGGCTTAATTACCTACTTGGATGGCAGATCTCGGAAGGCGCCAAGAGTTTTCGCAAGAGCGTTGTCATCATTTTGTTTACATGGCGGAGTACTCTATAAAAGAAATTTTTCGTCGACGGTATCTGCCTATCTGCTCGTCATCCCAGCAGCCCTTCGCACCGAAGTACTGAAAGCATGCCACAACGAGGTTACCTCTGGCCACTTGGGTTACACAAGAACGTTGGCCAGGGTACAGCAAAGGTATTACTGGCCAAGACTAACCACAGCCGTGAAGCACCACGTTCGTACCTGTCTCGACTGCCAGCGACGCAAGTCACCGCCAACTAAACCAGCTGGCCTCCTGCAACCCGTACAGTTCCCAATGACTCCATTCCACCAGATCGGCATGGACATTTTGGGCCCACTCCCTACTTCTACTGCAGGCAACCGATGGGTTATCGTCGCGACGGATTATTTGACCCGTTATGCCGAGACAAAGGCTATCCAGAGAGGTACAGCAGCGGAGGTGGCAAGATTTTTTATCGAGAATATTGTACTGAGGCATGGTGCACCAACCGTCGTAATCACAGACAGAGGAACCGCATTTACAGCAGCTCTTTTGGACCATGTTTTGATGCTGAGTGGAACAACGCATCGTAAGCCACCGCATACCACCCACAAACGAACGGGCTCACAGAGCGTCTAAACAAAACCATTGAAGACATGCTTTCGATGTACGTTGACGTCGAACACAAAAATTGGGATACAATCTTGCCTTACATAACGTTTGCATACAACACGGCCAAGCGAGAAACGACCCGCATGACACCTTTCAGCCTCGTTCATGGACGGGAAGTACGAACCATGTTAGATGCAATGTTACCGCACGAAGGCGACGACATCGTCCCGGACGCCGACACGTTTACAGAACGCGCAGAAGAAGCTAGGCAACTTGCACGTTTACGGATCAGCCAGCAGCAAGACTACGATGCAGGCCGCTACAATGCTCACTGCAGAACAGTCGTCTACCAAACTGGCGACAAAGTATGGGTTTGGACGCCCATACGAAAACGAGGACTTTCCGAAAAACTCTTAAGAAGATACTTTGGACCGTACCTAGTTGTGCGACGACTGAGCGATGTCACTTACGAAGTTGTTCCCGACTGTTCGTATAGTACAAGGCGTCGCCAGCACCATCCTGAACTCGTTCACGTAGTCGGCATGAAACCCTACGTCAGCGAGTGATTGCATGATACTTTAATTTAGAAAAAAAACTGCATTACAGACTGCGCATCGGGGCGATGCTCTTTGGGAGAGAGGCAAATGACGCGTGTCTACATGTGGACGATAACGATGATGGGGCATTTAGTGGCCACGAGGTAGTGGGCCTCTAGCTTCTCTCGAGGCTGAAAAAGGACAATCTTGTGACTGAGCTGTTGAGGACACGCTGCTTTCGTCGTCCCAAGGTGTATCTGTGTTTTATTCGCGTTGTACCGCGACAATATGTACTATTAGTTGAAACATTTTGAGAAATTGGTGAAAAAGATGAATTTTCATCTCTAGCATTACATATGACAAAATTAAAAGTAACAATAGTCATGCATATGCAACTGCTTCAAGTGATGTAAACACTTTAATATCTGTTGTGTGCCATTCTTGTGTAGTAACTTACAAGAGGTGTTTTTTTAAACTTTATGCCATCTCGCGTTGCTAGCGATGAGAATGGCCTGCAAAACGTTGGCATTCATTATTGTTTTAAGACTTGTTCTTAACTTGCTAAAATATATGCACGAAATCAGTGTGAAGGGTGAATGTTCAACGATAAAGGATTAGTATTTGATGTAGGCCAAACTGGTTATAAATCAGTGTTGTTGTTACAGTTCATCAATGAAGGGGAGCTGCTCCTCTGAAAACTTATTCTTCAGATATTTGTAAAGGCTCAATCGAACTTTCACCAGTTATAAAGTTTGAGCTTTTCTTTTCAAATCTGCTTTCATTTTTTTTTATAGCTCATTTTGTTAATTTTTTGCAGACTATGCTTTCGCGTTCGTCCCGACGGTTGCTTTTATCTTCAAACATCTTTGTTTTTTGCTTTGAAGCAATGACGTAGTCATCGACGTTATGCATGACACTCAAACAATCGATATCAGGTGCGTCTCCGCTGCCGCCGCTAGGCCTAGCAGCAGACGAACCTCCCGCCACCAGAACTCAGCGCTTGCGAATGGGGCTTTTTTTGTTGTACTGGTGCCTCGTCATGACCTTCCGTGAATGAAAGTCTGGTTTCTCTCCGGCATCCATGGCAGAGAAAAAGTAACTCAGGCGGTTGTGTTTGTCGATGTCTGAGCAAAAGGAGGAGAATGAAGAAAGAGCGCTCGCTCAAGGCTGTGCGGCGGAATGCTTGCGACCGGTGGCAGTGCTTCTATCATACCACGTGACTTTGAAGGCCTCCTCGCCATGCTCTAATGCAGTCGAGAAATGATTTGTTGTATATTTAGCGAGAATGCAGTGCTGCCGAATCGGGCTCTGGGGGAAGAGAGTTAGGCTTACAGGCCCGAAAAATTTCAAGAGGCAGCGATGCCACAGAGCAAAGTGCCGTGTGCGCGAAAATCGGGTAATTTCGCACCTGCATCTCCCTTGAAGAAACCTTGAGAGAGCTTTAGGGCTTGTAAGTGTCTCACCTCCCTATAGACAATTTTAACAGATTGCACATGTACCTGATGGTTAGCAAACATGATGCAACTACTGATATTTTCAACATGCCAGTAGCACTGTCCAATCTAGATTTTTATGGCAAGGGGCCGCACTGACTCTGGACCCTAGTAACTTTTTTGTTTGATAATTACATGAAATTGAATATTGCTCGGCTTTCATGATCCATTCGTAAGAATGTAAAAGAAACCTTTGCGTGTAGACTGCATCCAAGTTCAAAACTTTCTGAAAGCAAGGCACGAAAGAAGTTGAACCATAGGCAAATCAGCGGGGGGCAAGTGGGGCACGAGTCCCCCAGTGAGAAAAGTTAAGGAAGCTGAGCACCCCCCCCCCCTGCTCTTTTAATAGTGATCACTCTAGCTGCACGCTGGGAAAACGAATAAGTAAGGTGAAGTTTTGCATGACAACAGTAATCACTCAATTATGTTCTTACGCAAGAATAAAAGTGTTATGAAGCAGTGTTACAACATTGTGAAACTTTGCCAAAATTTCTTCTGTGTTGTTTTTTCTTCGGGGCTCTTTGCAGTGCGGGTCGTTGATGCTACGCCTTCGCGTCTTGTGCTGTAGTATTGCAGAGGAGGCAAACGCTGAACAGGGGCCCTATATTATTACATCACTTGTTCATGCTTTTATTCTGCTGTTACTACTGTTTATGAAGTTACAGATAGGAACAAACAAACTTTAAAAACAGGTCTAAGCATCTGCTGCTTCTGGAAAATAATTTTCTTCAAAAAGGATATATCGTCACGGCTGCTCTGTCGAAACTATTGCGAGCCGATGAGCCTGAGGAATCGGTTTGGACGCAGAAATTGGGCTAAGGGCGCAATTTATTAGCCTGTTATAGTGTGATTGAACTTCATGGTATCTAAGAAAGCGAATCGTGTCGCCTCTGTGTATACAAATTGATATCAAAGTGCGAGCACGTCAATGAAGTTTTCTCCTGATATATATAATCTCCACAGATGGGTGAGGGAGGTTTGCCCCCCCCCCCACTCGCGAAAGAGTTGGTACGCCACTGGGTTGAACTCATGTAGACCATATTTGACTCAATGGCGCCACACTCGTGACACATACAGTGCCACTTGGGAAGACATCATTGGTGTGCATACCTCATTTTCAGAGCTGCACAGATATATAGGATGAGCCGTACAGTGTGTGTGATTCTATGTACTGAGCAAGTGGCCTAAAGGCTCTTGGGAGCGTCTTCGGATGTCTTCAAATGCCTGCTCCACAAGGAGATTGCCATCCTTGAATACATGGATAAGACAATCCTGAAAGAAGAGAGACAATCTGAGGTTTTTTGATAGTTTTAACACATTCAGGAATTGTATGAGATGTTTCCTTATTACTGTACAGAATTTGGTCAACAATAGAGAACAACAGGACATAAACGTGGATAAAGAAGAAGGCATTGACATTCAATGTCAACTTCAGTAGTACTGTACTTTCATTAGAAATATGTTCTAAACACATAGCTTTGTTATAGTCCAGCCATTTTCACACTGCATTGGTGTGCTGCATTAACATGGATTTGAACTAATGCCAGCTGCACTTTCTGCAAATTTCATTTGCAAGCTATTGCATTGGCATTTTTTATGTTCCAACTAAGGCATATCAGAGAACCATTTCAAGGACAAACTACATGAGTTGAAGTAAAGGTAAATACAAGATATTTTGTAGCATTGCACCAAGAGATCAATGATAAGTTTTCTCTGTTCAAGGGAACTTACAGGTAGAAAAGCATTAAAAGTTTATAATTGCAAAGGAACAAGTACAAAAATAACAGCAACATGAATGGAACAAGTGTTGTGAAATGTGAAGTTGGTGACTTATAGAAGGAAATTCAGTGCACATGAGCAGCAGATATTCTTTCTTTCTTCCTATCACCGAATAAGGGAGCCCTTTACACATGTGTTTCTAAAAAGACATCTTAATTTTCTACTATTTAATTTACAAAGGGAGTGATAGTTTCTTTATGTTTAAAGGAATAGGAGATTAATTGTGCTGGTGATTCATACTTTGCTTTTTATTGATCACGGGCCTCTACCCAGCAAGATGTGTTTGTAGGGGGGGAAGGAGGGCAGAGGGGATACGCATGTTGAAGCCTGTGATTCTTTGAAAAAAACTTTCATTATTTTTTTTCAGTATAAGACACCCCCTACATCAAAATTTGGTGGGAGAGAAAGGCAGCCCCCCCTTCCCCTCGCGCCCAGCTATGATCATATGTGGTAATGCTGGTGGGTGGGTAACTGTACAGAGATAAGACCGTGTGCTCAGATTTGGGTGCACGTGAAGGAACCCCAGGTGGTTGAAATTTCCGGAGCCATGCACTACAGATTCTCTCATAATCATATGGTGGTTTTGGGGGTGTTAAACCTCCACATAATATAATATCTTTATTATTATTATTAACAACTATACAGGGACGAAAGCAAAAGTAGCTCTGTAACAAAATGCTACATTTGCTTTTGGCCTATATATATACATAAATTGCTGGGCTGATATTCCTCACCTCTTCAGGGTTTCCCTGGCCGTGTTCTACTGTGATGTACCCACTGCCGGAATGCTGTAAAGTCAGTCTCCCTTTCTTGGAACTCAATTTAGTGTCAGTCATTGGGTTCCTGTGTACTTCTTTCTGTTACACAGATAAAGATGCTATTTTTCAACCAAACTTTAGCAAAATACCAGAAATTAGACACTGCATAAATATTCATGGATACTGTAGGGAAGCAAGAGAGCGCATTCTTAAAAGATAAAAATTACAGGTCACTTAGGTTTGTCATGGGCTTTATGGCATGCATCTAGCAATAAGGACAGTGAGGGGGCACACAAAAAACAATAGAGGAAAATCACGCTTGTGGTTATTGGTGTCTGTTTGCACTTCTGTAGTGCACCATGGTTAAGTGGTCGGCTGTATTCAAAGGGCATGTACTGGATAAAAAGAAGTGACCGCATAAGCCACAAACACAAATTGCACTCCTGCATGCACAGTACAACAGTACATGCGTATACACCTGACACACATGCACACACATGAAGAAGCCCAGGTATACTGGGGTCACCCCTTTGAGTAAACATTGAACAAGCCCTGTTCATGCGTACACTTGCTTGTTTTCTCTATCATATAATAATTTATGGTACTGCAGATGTCAAGATGATAGTCAAGATAAATACAGAGACAATTGGAACTTTACAAAAAAAAATAAAAGGCAGCTTCTGCTTATAAGGATGCCAAGCTGAAGTAAGTGCGGAGCTTGGCAGCCTTGGTTCTTTCTCTTCAGTTTTCTTTTTCTTTCCTCCTTTCTTTCTTCCTCTCTTCTATTACATTTTATGTATTTTTTCAGCTCTTTATTTTTAATTCCTCCATCCGTTCTATTTCTTTCTCTCTCGCTTTCTGCTTTTCATATTTTTTCTCTTTTCTCCCTGTTTTGCATTTGCTTCCTATTTTCTTTTTCTATTTTTATATGTCATATCGCCTGCGTTATACCCGGAGCACTGGTTATTTTTTCGCTGAGGACGCTCGGCTATCATCGTCAAGGTTCTCGAAAAACAAGCGGGAGGCTACTCCTTGGAGCGAGCGCACTCTCAGTATGCTACGCATGGAGGGTTGCCCCAAGCGATGCCGACAGAAGACTGACCAGGCCATTGAAGTGCTTTGCACCTAAATGTAGCATAGGGACAATAACTTAGCTCGTTGTCTCTGATATCCGTTAGAAGACAATATATATAAATTGTTTGTAAAAAAGAAGCAATCGCGCTCTCGAAAAATCTGAGACACTAAATAGTCACTCTCGGCTGGATTTTGCTGCCGGCGTCAACGTAGGCGTCGCAGTATATATATATATATATATATATATATATATATATATATATATATATAGTCAAGTAGATCTTCCGTGAGCGGTCACAACGTGGTTTATTTCGACGTTTCGGCCTAGAGTGTGGCCTTCATCAGGATCCTGATGAAGGGCAGACTCTAGGGCTTCAAACACGGAAACACGAAACACGTTCTCATATATATATATATATATATATATATATATATATATATATATTCATATAGGAAAGAAGACGCTCGTACGAAGTTATTTTATATGACGTTTCGGCCGTGGGTCCGGCCTTCATCAGAATTCTGATGATTCTGATGAAGGCCGGACCCACGGCCGAAACGTCAAATAAAATAACTTCGTACGTGCGTCTTCTTTCCTATACGAATAATATTTCCCGGACCCAGCATCACTTTTGTTTTTGGTATATATATATATATATATATATATATATATATATATATATATATATATATATATATATATATATATATATATATATATATTGCCGCGCGCTTGATCTGCCAGCGCAAAAGAGGCAGACGAAGTGGCAGTTCCCCTCGTGCCATTGTTCTGTTAATAATCGAGTAGTCAGCACCAGTGTCTATTAAGGCAGTTAAATTGCGACCGTCGAGCAGCACAGGTATGTCCATTGAAAAGTCGCTCAGCTGGGATACAGGCGCCGGCGTAGTCGAATTTCCGTTGGTCCGATGTCGCGTCGATTGGAGGGCGAGGTCTTCATCACGTCGAGAATCAGCGGCCTCGCCTCGAAAGGTCGCTGGCGTTAGTTTTCCAGGCGAGGGCTCGGAGACCGTCCTTGCGGCCTTCGATTTCCGTTGCCTGAATAAGATGACGACCGCGGTGACGGTGAGCGCGACTGACGCCTGAGTGGGACGTTCTGCCGAGCGATAAAATCTTCAATTTCTGGTGGTCTCTGTCCAAACCGGGGGCGGGGTGAATTGGCAGGAAAACCCTGCAGCCCAAGTCGGCGGTACTGGCAGTCTCGGTAGAGGTGACCCGCTTCACCGCAGTGGTAGCAAAGCGGTCGTCGGTCGGGCATGCGCCATATGTCGGATTTACGCATGACGGGTCGAGTGTCTGCAAAATAAGGGACCACCTGTGCGGACTGCAGTGTGGCGTACGGGGTTGCGGCTGGTAGTGGGACTGGTGCAGGTGCGTTGTGTTCGAACGTGTCGGTATAAGGGGTGCGCTGGAAACCACTCACTGGGGATGGTGTCGTGGACGACGGAACGGTGCGTCTCAATACGTCTGCGTAGGTCACCCCTAGAGGTTCACTTGAAGTTGCGAACGCCTGAAGTGGTGCAGCAACCTGCGTTGGTGTCTCGCGGCGAGGTGTGCCGAGCGCATGCTGAACTTCGTCACGTATGATGGTGGCGATGCAATTCGTGGAAGGCTGCTGCTGCGCCTGGTTCAGCTGTTGCAGCTGTTGTAGCTCGTCGCGAACAACCGAACGTATCAGCTCGCGAAGCGCTCCCACGTCGGTCGGGAACGAGCCTAGCCCGGTGGTATAGGTAGCATTCACTTGCCGATCGTACTGGTTCCGCTGCTGCAGCGCCTTTTCCATGGCGACGGCTTCAGTGAGGAACTCCGCGACCGTTCTAGGCGGACTACGAATGAGTCCAGCGAAGAGCTGCTCTTTCACACCTCGCATCAAGTGTCGCAGCTTCTTGTCTTCCGGCATGGTTGGATCGGCGCGAGTGAACAGATGAACCATATCCTCCACGTATGTAGCCACACCTTCATTAGGCATCTGCATGCGGGACTGGAGGGCCCTTTCAGCGCGCTCTCGACGATCGAGACTCGAGTACGTTTCGCGGAGCCTGTGACAGAACTCATGCCACGACGTTAGGAGGCCCTTGCGGTTCTGGAACCATGTGCGAGCACCATCCAGAAGACTAAAGTACACATTCTTGAGCTTCGCTACTTCGTCCCACCCGTTGAAATCCGCTACGTACTCGTACTCAGCCAGCCAATCTTCCACATCTTCATAGAGGCCACCACGAAAGGGACTCGGAACACGTGGTTTTTGTAGCGTGTAATGAGTGGGTGCAGCTGCGGGTGCAGCGGTTGGAGCAGCGGCGGCTCCAGCGGTAGGGGAAGCGGTGACAGCAACAGTATTCTCCATACCAGTCGACGTACTTGTACTGTGAGGCACAAACTCGGGGGACAGTCCTCGAATCCTCCGACTGAAACGGTGTACCGGCGTAAGCTCTGGGTTTTGGGTCACGTTCCGGCTGCTAGAAGGAGTCTGTTGCATAGGTGAGGTTACCCAGCACCTCCACCATTAAAATGTCACGTTAAAGAGACAGGAGACGTTTTTAAGGCGTCCTCACAAAAGTCCGAAGAGCGGTCGGCTCAGCACAGCCAAAAACAGAACAATGGCACGAGGGGAACTGCCACTTCGTCTGCCTCTTTTGCGCTGGCAGATCAAGCGCGCGGCAATATATATATATATATATATATATATATATATATATATATATATATATATATATATATATATATATATATGTGTGTGTGTGTGTGTGACGTAAGAAGGTAGCGACGGTTGGTAGAAGCAGATGAGGAAGAATTGCTTTTAGAATAAACATGGGGTATGAGCCAGGTTACGTCACCCAGTCATCATAGCATCACACAAGTCGACAGGATGAAGACCTCGCGACCACTTCATCGCCCGGCCATCATCATCGAAGACCTCAGCGAGACGCAGTGACCGAACGCGGACCACAGAAGAACGCGGACCACCAAGACCACCAAGCATCATGACAGCAGCATCAGACGACCTTGACATTCCTAAGTACACCGGATCAGCGGACGATGGTCCCGTACAAGACTGGTTCGACGTGTTCGAGCTCCACGTTACCGCTGCATCTTGGTCGGAACGGGAGATGGTTACGAACTTCAGCGACTACGTCACCAGTGAAGCATTGAAATTTTACCTAACCCATATATTCGAGAACGACGAGTCATGGCAAAAATCAAAGAGGAGATGATTACCCCTTTTAATGACTATGACCAAGACTTAGTCATTGCCAACGATCTAGAGACAACTGCACACTATCGTCAATTTCCTAAGCAGTCCTCAAGCATTCGAAAGTCCAGCGCGAATCGACAAGTGCCTCAAGACGAAGTGGCACATGCGTTTACTTACAGAAGGCCATGCATATATTGGGAAAAACCCAACCGTCAAGCGCAGCTCCCTTGTGCACGAAAGTCGGCATTTCCAAAGTCGTGGCACCAACATACGACACGAGACGTCGCTCACCCTACTGATGCCTTTCATGCTTCGTCTCGCATACATGGTCCACCACCTGGTTTTCTACGACGCAGCTCTTCAAAGGCTCCTAACGGTCACTATTCGTGTCATAAGGACGCCTTGTTCATGGTAGACCAGCTGACCCCTGGGGGAAAATACCAAACAACGCCAAGATGACTCAAAGAGTGAAAATCAGTCTTCACGCATTGGAGCAGCTTACTCCCCATCTCGCAGACTTGGCCCGCCTCCTGGTTTTCCATCGCTTGCCTCTTTCGTGACTCACAATGTCCATCTCACATCTAGCACGCTCACAATGGTCGGGATAGAGCTGCGGAGCTCGGACGATGCTACGCCAAGCCCTAGACTTACCACCCAGATTCATGCGCCAGAACAGCTCGCATCGTTAGTTGCACAGAAAGAGGGCCATTCACAACTCAAACCTTACCGAACTACCCCTGTTGCGGTGTTGCCGTCCAGTGCGCAGCCACCAGAAACTCCAAACACAGAAAGCTCAGACGCATCGAACGTCGCATGCTACCAGGCCCAAGAACCACTCATAGTGAGCCGCGAAGAAGAAGCCCCTGATGAACTATCTGTCAACTCTGAATGTTTTTTGTCGCGAGAGTTCATTTCCACGGCACCGCAGACTTGCCAAAATTTGCATTTTCAACCTGGTGATGCGACGTCACATGTGGTACCCTCATGCAGTGGTCACCAATCCAAGAATCGAACCAATTCAGAAGCAAATCATACATCAAACCTCGTACACAGTTGTCTTTCAGAAGCGTCCGTAATCAACCACGTCACAGAAGCCTCTGAAGAGCAGGCTAGCGATGATGTCGCACCACCAACCATGCCTGATAAGCAAGAAACCTGTTCACCATGCATCAGCTGTCTACAGGACGCGTCAAACCTCAAAGTAAATGAATGTCCCATTCCGGGAGGCTTGCCACTACAGCCATCTCCTGAGCAGCATCAGCAAAGCAAGCATAGCCAAGCGCGCAACCTCATGCGACAACAAAATAGGCTGCAACGAAGGCATCGACGAACACGAAATTCAACGGAAGCACACTCACCAATTGAAGAACAGCGGAAAATAAGATCTCTAACCCAAAAAGTATTCCAAGACGTCAAATTTTCCCGCACAGAGGAAAGTCGCCAGAGACGCTCCCTGCGCCTGCAGTTACACAGACCGCAACACCACGGAAAATGCCAAGAAGGATGCAGAAGCACTTCTTGCATACCGCCAGCCCGCAGGCATCACGCCGTCACAATCCGTCAACAAGCACGCATTTTAGAAACAAAGCGTCTGTCGCAGCCACGACTCAGATTCCAACGCATGAGACATCTGACCTGCCAACGCTACAAGGAGTCCCAACCTTGTTCGTTCCTCAATACTAACCAGGTTGTGCCATCATCATTTTTAACGCTGAAGGCATGGTTATGCTCTCCAGAACGCAACAGCCAACCTCGCCCACCTGAGGTCTCGTAGATATCACCGGACTGCCTTTCCTGTGAACATTTTGTGCAAGTGCATTGAACCGCCGTGTGGCATGGAACTACTGCATTTTCTAGCGTTATTTTTTATTATAAGACTCCATTTGTTCATGCTTTCTAGATTGTAGCTCGCGCATTCTTTTGGGGGGAGGGGTAATCGTGACGTAAGAAGGTAGCGACGGTTGGTAGAAGCAGATGAGGAAGAAGTGCTTTTAGAATAAACATGGGGTATGAGCCAGGCCACATCACCCAGTCATCATAGCGTCACACACACACACACACGCACGCGCGCACACACACACACACACACGCACGCACACTGGGAAGGAAGTGTATACCTAAGGGCTCGTTTTTCCGTGTTTTGACACAATATTAATGAGATCTAACAGACAGTAATGCCAAGGAATGTACAGGGGAACTTATTAGAACCAATGGAATGTAAATAAGAAAGAAAAGTGGGTGAAAAAATAACCAGTCCTATACATGAACCAGCCGTGAGCATATATATATATATATATATATATATATATATATATATATATATGTGTGTGTGTGTGTGTGTGTGTGTGTGTGTGTGTGTGAAAACGCAAAAATTAAAAAATTCATGAAAAAGACTAGGGCGCGCGGAAGCAATTTTGGGTCCTCTGAGACGTGAGCGCGAGGCGTTTATCACTGAGCCATGGAGGAGCACGTGCCTCAACGCTCCAACGGCAAGCTATTTATATCTACCTTTTCCCGCTGGTGACGGGCATCTGGGAGGGGGAGGGTATCATGTTTTCAGCATTACCAGCGAGATGACGCAATGAGCGCGCGTCGTCGGACCGTCACGACGCGGCGGCGCGCGTTCTCATCTCCCACGCGTACTTTGCTCTGCGGAGATGGGACGCTCTCGCGTGCGCTCGCTTATCCCGCGCTGGGGCCAAGTGTACGCCTTGTGCTTTCACCGGAACGATTCTGTTGTAGTTACTGGGGGCACAACGGTCACTGCACTCGTTGCACAGTCTCCGTTTGCGAAAAGGACGCGCTTTTCAGACACAGCGAAGTAACAGCTCAGACACTTATTCCCGTTCATATGTACCTGTGAGTATATTTGTGCATGATTTGTGCGTGTGGAACGCGGGGCACGATTCGATCTGCTTGCCATTCTGCGCGTGACCTTCCAATTTGCTGCTAACGTGTTCATTGCTTCGCCTTTGCGGCAAAGTTGTGACTTTTTTATTTATTACTGTTACTTTTATCATTTTTTGCTCTCCATGACCAAGATTTTCGTAACTTTTGGAAATTGAAACTTGTTGTAAATCCTTTTGATAGTTTACTTTTAATGCTACCTTTGCAATTCGAGTCACACTAGAATCAAATATTTCTTCGATACAGCTGTTGCCGCGGTAGCTTTTTCGTTCTCGGTTTTGTTATAAAAAGAACAAGTGTCACTAAAAAGAAGCGTGACGAAATGAAGTTGGTATTTAGTTCACTGTAACCAATAATTAACTGTATCAGTGTTCATTATAAATATATCCAGCTAGATGCACGTAGTATTCAGGCAATAAAAGTGAATAAAAAAGTAATCCTGTTTGAGTATTCAAGCTTTGAATACGAATCTAATACAAAAAAAGAGTGGGGAATGTTCCTATGTGCCACTCCGCCCCATCGCACTTGAGGGCTGGAGAATCACGTTACTAATCCAACTAGAATGTCTGCAATGCTATCTGCAATGAGTGAATAAAGAGAAGAAAAATAGGTGGATCCCTCACATGACAATCTCCGCAAAAAAAAAAAAGAGAAGCATGAGCATGTTGGTAGTTCTATCATGAATATGGAGCATGAGAAGGATGCGATTCGTACAAAGTCGGGGGCGCTTGGCTTCTGGATTTTAGGGCCACTTCCTGCGAAGCTTTATTTCTTTTTTTCTCTTCAATAACACGATGAAAAACAAATGAAGAGAAACACGTTTATGATGGAAATTTCACCATGCGCACGAGGAGGTAGCGGCTGTGGGTAAAGGGTACTCTCTTCTAATATTCTTTTTCTCCGTTGTTAGATCAGTATGGCGCCATATATAATTTGATGTCATGCTGTTGGCAAATGCCTTATGAGGAATTTCTCTGTAAGCCCTGTACTTTCTACAATGCGAAGGACTCGCACTGCCTCATTCGCATGCTCAGTGAAGCCGCCGAGGATCACCTCTTCTCCACGCACGGTGGCTGCACTGCACTGGAAGGCAAAGCGCTGCGCTGGTCCTCGTGGTTCGCGCATGAGTGTGCCGTCGCTGGCCAGAAGCACATTTTGGGCGCTCCACTGGTTTGCTTTGGCATTAGCCAGCACGGCTTCTGCCATCTCCAACGTCATGCCGTCGCCATGCATCAGGCGCACATAGGGTGGCAGCTCGCGAAAACCCAGCGAGTTCACCGTCACCGAATAGTACCTCCCAAGTATCTCCAAGACCTATACAGAGAAAAGAACAGGAAGAGTGAGACATATGGTTGAGATATGTTTGGGGAGTGAGCTATCCACGAGAGCTGCGGGCATCAATGTACAACATTGAGTCCATAAAAGGTTCCCTGCGACAAAAAATTGAGCGTGTATTTTTGGTCGCTTGTCCTCAAATTGTGGAATGCACCGATGTCGCTGTGCGAGTGCATGGCAGCGCAAAACTGCCAAAATTTTATTTCAACAGAGAAACCACATTGTCTTCCGGCTAGATCAATACGCAGCGGCTATTTTCGGGATCGGAAGTGACACTTCATATAGCTTCATCACGTGTAAGGAATGATAGTAGTATGCTCTAACTGTGGCCGAGCATTTTCATTGACTTGACACGAGAAGTCGCATGTAATATTCATATGGTCCCAGATAGGCCACACTATTACGTGCTTAAAGTTACAAAAGCACATTTTATACTTGTGTACAAAAGAAATTGTGTTTCTAATTGTGAAATTTTTAGAATGGTTACAGAACGGTGCACCTGCCGTCATTTTGCCAAGGTGCCCTTAAAGGCACCCGTCTTCATGTCACCTTCCTGCGTCCCGTCTTTGCGTTTTTTTTTTTCCAATTTTAATGATAATATCGGAGATTTAACGTCCCAAAACCACCATATGATTATGGGACACACCGTAGTGGAGGGCTGAGAAAATTTCGACCACCTGTGATTCTTTAATGTGCACATAAGCACACAGACCTGAAACATTATCGCCTCCATCAAAAATGCAGCCGCTGCAGCCGGGATTTGTTCCCGTGAGCTTTTCTAAAATTTAAAGCTATGTGTCAGCTAGCCCGCTTTTCGCCGGTTCTCCAGACAAATAACATCGTTACCGTGCGCGAATTTCGGTAAGTCTTGTTGCGTTCATCCAACTATTCAGCACCACACACACTCCATCGCTGCTGAACTCAGACGAAAAACTGTTGTGGGAACCGCTTAAAATCTGATGAATGCTTGCTCAATTGCGTGTAACGCCTGTTCATGTCTTCTGGCCGCGTTTGAGAAGGTCGCGAACGAGCGCTAATCGTTTCTGAGAAAAGGCAGATTTGTTTCAATATGCAAGCGTTCCTTCCCTTTTTTCTCGCGTAATATTGCGTTACTACCAGGGAACGTGTTATGATTAATAGGAACACACTAATAACACTCGTTGTTGGGCTAGTTGGTGCATTGCACCATAAAAAATCTAGCCAATAAATAAAAAAAAACTCTCCTTCGTTTTAAGTGTTCGTTATTTATTGGCTAGATTTTTTTTTCTGATAAGAATACACTTCGTCTTACGTGGGTATATGGGTGACAATGCCCTATTACTGCAAGTAGAAAATATGGCAACTCTAATTTTTTTCCTGTATGCAAGGCATGAAAAAAATGAAAATGAGTGGAACAAAAGCTTGTTATAGTGGCAACTACAGCACCAAAACTTATGACGTCATACCGACAAACATTATTTGTACTTCATCACGCCGTATAGAGTTGGTGCTATACTAGTAACCGTACCACACAATTGTCGAAGGAAGAAAGCAGGACAGTACAACTGTCTACTAGCCTTGGTAGTTCACCTTGAAAGGAGTAAGGCTACTAAGTTCTATACTAGGACACGGGCTATAATGTGAAATGTTTGCTAAACAATGCAGTCTATCCGAACACTGCTTACGCAACTAGAACTTGTGCTGGTAGTTAAGTTAATTAGACGCAACTTCAACTTGTGCTTCAGTTTCTATTTGTGCTGCCTCCTGTTACTCGTGTGATGAACGAAAACTGAGCAGAAACTGTAGATGACGATTTTAAAGGGAAGCTTTCATGCGACGGTTCTTTTGTCTACAAGTGTGGTCAGCACGGAAATGTCGAGCACTCAGCGATATTCAAGTTTGGTCATTTCGTGCTTGACAGTTATAACGGCTGCGAAAATCCCACTAAAACGAACGAAGTACTCGCTTCAGCCTAGCACGCTCTCCCTTGCCTCGACGATGATCTCCGGTGGGTCGCCGGACTGCAGCCTGACGATGAGCATGCCGCCGTGGAGCTCTGCGCGGGCTTCGACCAGGTGGCGCAGGTCCTGGCCCCAGACGTGTTCGCAGCAGTTCGCCGCGTGGTAGGCGTCGCTGGCCACGGAGGCCGGCCCGCTGGGGAACGCGTGCATGACCTGGCGGCATGCTGCCGTCTCTCCTGCTTGACCCCAAGGGGTCATGGTGCTGCGTATGCAGGCCATGCCATTTTGTTTCTATGAAGAAGTATCTTTATGACAAACGTTCTTGTTCAACGAAAAAAGAAACCACTGGGCAATGTGCGTGAAGACATATATAAAGATACGTTTGCCTCGTGCTTTTGTTTTCCGCGCAGCGTAGTTGATCTATAGTTTCGCCTTTTCGTACCCTCGACACGTGGGCTATCTATTTGCGGTTCGTGTACGAATGGCTTAATTTTAAGCGTAGGCGTGGGTAAGGCGGGGAGTAGGCGACCGCGCCCCCGAGTAACCTAAGGGCGGGGGGGGGGGGGGGGGAGGGGGTAGTGCAAAGTTTGCCCCATTGGGGAGGGCGCGTTGTTACGAGCCTTCGCAACACTCCGCACCCTCCCTCTCGATGGTAACCCTGCACATGCTTATGCTTGCGAGTGACCTATGTTCTACAATCATGTTCCGCTCCTGCAGCCAATTCATATGTATAAAAAGCTGGCGTAATGTCGGGATTCAATATGTATTAAAAGTAATTTTTTGAACGACACGCACTTGTTGCAAGGACTAGTGTAGTTACCTGTGCGTGTCGCACGACGAACGTGCGAACAACGCACATCATTACCTGTGCGTCCCGCACATTTGAGGCAGGTATCAAGTTCGGCTAGATGCTTTAATCAGTTTATTTATGTAGTTTATTTGGTTTTGTTGTTCTGTATTGCAATGTGTATTATGCGAATACCACCGTGTGGCGCACTTACACTATACTTTTGGATCGCAATCGTCTGTGTAGGCTTCATTAAATTGTTACCTATCTATGTTGTTCGGAGATGTCGGCATTTTGCAGCAGGGACTTAAAAATAGAAATGAAGAAAAAATTCCCGTCTCGCCGAGAAATTTTAGTTATTTTTATTTATGTGATCTCCTCATTTGCTTCTTCGTCTATACTTTGCCAATCAGAGTTTTTACGTAACGCCTATCTCCCTCTTCCTTCCCACTTCTTGCCTCGGCACTCTTTATTTCACTAGGCTTTGCTCTCTCCCACCCCAGGCTTCCTTCGCTCCACTCTCTCCCTCTGATGTTTCCTTCGCTGCTGCTGTACTTCGTATGGGGCTTGCGCAATTCCTGTGGCCCATACCCGCCCTAATAGCTCTAGGTGAATGACATGTGGACCAAACTCAAGTTTAAATGGCTGCGTAGTTAAAAGGTGAGTTTGTTCTAAGAGGATGGTTTGCCTTTTTACCTGCTGTGTTTGATGTCGCCACTGTGCGGTTACTCACCTGTGCTCTGTCGAAGGATAAGAGTACCCCGCCATTGGGAAGCCGTAGTATTGGCTGACGAGGCGAATCCCGGCTATGTTGTCGCTGCTCAGAAAGTTGACTAAATGGGCCGCGCCTCCGATGGCAGCAGACTATATCATCCAAGTGTGACAAGAAAAAATTGTTGAGGGACGCCTAAGTGTTTTAGCATGCACGTTTACGTGGAAACAAATAGTGGTATTTACAACACTGCAACACTATGGCCTTTGTCAGTAGTTTGTAACAATACTTAGACATGCGAAACTTGGAATTTCATTGAGCTCTAAAAAAGCTGGCCCATGAACCGGAATTTCAGAAAAACATACATTGCAAAAACACATGGTACTGATATGATGCGGACAAATTCTTTCGTGCCTAAAATTCAGCGCTAAAACTTTTCAGTGCCTGTGATGTTGTGCTGATGAGCTCGATGTATTTTTTATTTGAAGCGGCAGCACTTTGACAAAAATAGAAAGCGAAGGTGTCCGCTTTGGGCAGATATATGAACCAGACTATCAAAATGAATCCTGAACCTTCAGCTGTGGTGTTTTGCTTGCCCGTGTCAAGTTTTGGTATGCCAAATCAATAAATAAAATTCAGGGAAGCTTTTGTACTGACTTCAAGATACAATAATCAAGCGTCTTGAAAAGAAGAGGTCATCATGCTTACTTCGACAGAAGAAGCGCCGCCGCAGCCGAAATCATGGAGTTGGTACGGTATAGAAGCCGTGGACCCGCAGGTTTCCTGCAGGTACCTGGCCAGAAGCTCCTTGTAGTGCCATGCATTAGTGGCCACTGTAGTCGGGTACCACGTCTGCTGCAGTAGGGTCTGTGCAAAGGGGAGAACCTTTGCATACGTCTCGTGTTACTCCTTGTTACAAGCTGCCACTCTAGCGTCGCCAGCGTGAAGTCGGCGACGGGAATGACAGCAGGTTGGTCCGTTCCGTACGCAAGCAGAGACAGTGAAGAGATCAGAGACGTGAGTAAACAAAACAAACTTTACTCTAGTGATATTGCAGCACACGGGATATAATACAACACTTCAATACAACTAACAAAATACATCAACACTTGATACAACTAAAAATATATAAAACCAAAACAATAAACCAGCTTACGAGAGAGAACTATTACAAGCTACACAAACTAACCACAATAGAACTACGGAGTAGAAAGTTCGAAGATATAAACAGGTGAAGGTATACGTGTGATGACCGGCAGCGTTGCGTCCCCGACGATCGGATGCGAGAAGTCGAAGAGAGTTCTGGCACGACTGCGATGTCGGCGGTGTTGCAACGCTGGTGGCTCCGGGAGGCTAGTGCTTGCAGGTGACTTCGAGCAGGTTGAGCTAACTCGAGGCGAAGTCCCGATGTCTACGTTGCAGACGTTAATATCGCGTCACAACTAGACGAACGGCTAAGTTTAGGTGGCCAGCCGATACAGAGCCACACTAAAAACTTCTAGAAGAGATGCTTGTTGATCTGTTTCTACACCATGTTGGTCAGCGACTAGTCTGCCTAGCAGGGCAAAATCCTGCGCTTAAATCCCCCTCGTGTCTCCTCGCTCTCTTCCTTGGAAACAAGAGACCTCTACATGGGTCCAATCATGCGCGTTTAATTGATGGAAACTCCGCCCCAAAAATATTTTGACCTCACCCCTTTTTAATTGGGAGAGGGCCCTCAACTAGCGAGAGTGACAATTTGTCGGGTTGTTGTCATACGGCTTGCCCACCAGAGCGTTTCCCACGCTTTTCCCCGTGGGAACGGTCAAACGTTTGGCTCTCAGCCGGTGCGTCTCGTAGTCTAATCCTTGTTCGGGGTATACTGCGGCCTTCTACGACCTTGCAGCCGCCGCCGCAGTTACAAAAGGATCAAACGTCGGCGGCGACGTTCTAAGAAGAGCACCTCATTCTGCACTTCTCGGCTCCCTTTCATGCGCCGCCGTTCTCACGGTCAGTCGGGGAGTACGGCGCCCGTTAATTGCTGTGACGCGGTGTCGCCAAAAATGGCCGTCCGTGACACTCCTCCAAATGCAACCCTTGCTGTATGTATTACGCGAATATGCTATAATAGTGCCACGTTCCATTTCCCAAGTTTTTGTTATCGTCCCAAAACACCACACGATTCTCAGCGCAAACCGCGCCTGCAGTTTTCTAGAAGGTTCCGGACTGTAGTAGATCATTTCGATAAGATTACGCCCACTGTGCGAACGGTACAGATTGTTCTGGAACCTACGCCACCGCCAGCGATAACGCTACAACATTCGACGGCAAGAGTATAAATGCCGACGTGCTTCGCCGCTTGTCAGTTGTTGATTGAAGGCCGACGCTCCGTCCGCCGCTATCAGTCCGAGACTGCTATCTGTGCGAGACTGCTGCTGTAATTTGACTTTCCGTTTACCGGGCACAGGTTCGCCCAAATAAACAGTTAAATACCAACACGAAGTCTCCTGTCTTCGGCCACGTCACGACCCCGTGACATCTGGTGGAGGTGCTGCTTCGTTCATGTACCGGACGCCCCCGTCAAGCCGTGAACCCAGCCCACGTCGCGGAGAAGACACCGACGCCAACCAGGAGCAGCGAACAAGCCGCCGACAGCAAGGGCTACCACCGGAGTGCGGGCTTCTACCAGACAAGGCGCGGAAGACAAAGGCCATGACCGCGACTGCAGCGACAATGACAACCGCAGCGTCCCAGCCCACGATGGTCATGCATCAACCCAGGGAACCACCAATTTTCCATGGGTCATCGTTCGAAGACCCGGAGTCCTGGCTGGAAACATATGACCGTGTGGCCGCCCTCAACCACTGGGACCATGACGAAAAGCTGCGTCGTGTGTTTTTCTATTTGGAAGACACCGCAAGGACTTGGCTTGAAAATCGGGAGTCCACGCTCCGAACGTGGGATGTTTTCTGCGGCGCGTTCCTGCAAACGTTCGCGAGCGTCGCTCGCAAAGAGAGGGCCGCTGCTTTATTAGAGACTCGGGTTCAGTTACCAAATGAAAATGTCGCCATTTTCACAAAAGAAATGACCCGACTATTCCGTCACGCTGACCCGGACATGCCTGAGGAGAAAAAAAGTTCGTTTCCTCATGCGAGGGGTCAAACAGGAGCTCTTCGCGGGACTGATGAGAAACCCACCGATAACCGTCCAAGAATTTGTAGCCGAAGCGACCACTATCGAAAAGACCCTGGACATGCGCACCAGACAGTATAATCGTCGCCTGACTGCAGACTGCGCTGCTGCTCAAGCCAGTAACTCCGGAGACCTGCGTGAAACGATCCGAGCGATCGTGCGGGAAGAGCTGCGCAAGCTGTTGCCTTCGGCACAGCCTCAAGTGGATTCAATTGCCGACATTGTGCGAGAAGAAGTTCGGCAATCGCTTCAAATTCCCCACGCACCGCTGCCCGAGCCGGAAGCTATGAGCTACGCCGCTGCACTGCGCCACAACGCTCCTCCCCGTCCACGCCAAAACGCCGCCCCATCGCACTTCCGTCGACAGACGCCACCGCCGCCACCACCCCCACCGACGTCATACCGTTCGCCAGCGGCCCAGTGCAGTGCACCGAGGAAGACTGACGTCTGGCGCACCCCTGACCATAGCCCGCTCTGCTACCACTGTGGCGAGGCCGGACACACATACCGCCGTTGCCAGTACCGACAGATGAGACTGCGTGGCTTCGCCGTCAATGCACCGCGTCCACAGCCAGGAGAACGACCACGTGACATCGCCGACTACCTGACAGGAACTCGGTGGACACCACGAAGCCCTTCGCGTTCGCCGTCGCCCAGCCGCCACACGTCACCGCACCACCGGCAGTACTCTGGCCCAACGCGGGGCCGGTCTCCTAGCCCGTATCCGGGAAACTAAGGGCAGCAACCGGTGGAGGTGCGGTTGCTGTGCGACGAACTACCGAAAATCCTCCGACGACGACGACGCCGCGACGGAGCTTTCCGAAGACAACGCCAAACAGGCAAAGCCCTGACGGCGAAAGCTCACTTACTGAAGGCGGCCTGACGACGCAACATGGAAGCAGCGGAACAAGCCGACGCAGCCGTGACCCGACGCCACGCCCTAACTGTAATGCGAGACGGCGAACTAGCGACCTCGACGTTCTTATCGACGGCCACAGTGTGACCGCTCTCGTCGATACTGGAGCCGACTATTCTGTCATCAGTGGGTCGTTCGCCGCGAAGTTAAGGAAAGTTAGGACAGCTTGGAAAGGCCCTGAAATCCGCACAGCCGGAGGCCATCTCGTAACGCCTGCAGGAATCTGCACAGCGAGAGTCACCATTGACGGCCGTATTTATCCTACAGACTTCGTAGTCCTACAGCGTTGCTCAAGAGATGTCATCCTTGGCATGGACTTCTTATGCCTCCATGGTGCTGTCATCAACCTAAAAACAAAGTCGATAACGTTATCCACAGAAGAAGCACTACCGCCGCGCACGCCGTCAGAACACCATGCCTTGAGTGTGCTGGAAGAACAAGTCACCATTCCGCCTCGCTCAAGCGTCATTATTTCAGTCGGCGCTCCTAAATCACCTGACTTGGAAGGCGTCGTTGAAGGCAGTCAGCATCTGTTGGTCACCCGAAATATTTGCGTCGCAAGAGGAATTGCAGAGCTGCGGGGAGGCAAAGCAACGGTTATGCTCACGAATTTCAGCAATGAGTAGAAGCATGTGAACAAAGGAACAACGGTCGCATACATCGAAGAAATTGTCGAAGCCACCAGTGCTTTCGCCCTCGCTGATTCTGCGGAACCTGCTCAGAGGAACCAAGCACCTCCCATAGCTTTCGACGTCAATCCCAGACTTCCGAACGATAAGCAAGAACAGCTCAAGGCCCTGCTCCTGCAATACGAAGATTGCTTTTCGTCGTCATCAAAAATTCGACAGACCCCAATCACGAAACATCGCATCATAACCGAAGAAAATGCCAGACCACTCCGTCAGATTCCGTACAGGGTTTCGACGCGAGAACGTGAGGCCATGAAGAGACAAGTTGATGAAATGCTGCGGGATGACATTATCCAGCCGTCCAAGAGTCCGTGGGCATCCCCCGTGGTGTTAGTGAAGAAAAAGGATGGGACCCTACGTTTCTGCGTCGATTATCGCCGCCTGAACAAAATCACAAGAAAGGACGTGTATCCCCTCCCACGAATAGACGACGCACTTGATCGGCTCCATAACGCCAAGTACTTTTCATCAATGGACCTCAAGACTGGCTATTGGCAAATCGAAGTCGACGAAAGAGACCGAGAGAAGACGGCGTTTATAACACCGGACGGCCTCTTCGAGTTTAAGGTGATGCCCTTCGGCCTTTGCTCAGCGCCTGCAACGTTTCAACGCGTTATGGATACAGTACTGGCAGGATTGAAGTGGCAGACTTGCCTTGTGTACTTGGACGACGTCGTCGTGTTTTCCTCGAGTTTCGACGAGCATCTTCGGCGCCTTGAAGCTGTACTTCAAGCTATCAAGACTTCCGGACTCACACTGAAGCCAGAAAAGTGCAGATTTGCGTATGAGGAGCTCTTGTTTCTGGGGCACGTTATCAGCAAGTCTGGAGTTCGTCCCGACCCACGGAAAACAGCCGCCATCGCCGACTTCCCGCCGCCCACTGACAAGAAAGCCGTGCGCCGATTTCTGGGCCTGTGTGCCTATTATAGGCGGTTCGTGAAAAACTTCGCCCGCATCGCCGATCCTCTCACTAACCTTACCAAGGCCGACGTGGAGTTTAAGTGGGAAACGCCGCAGGAACACGCTTTCCAGGAGCTTAAACATCGCCTCCAGACGCCTCCGTTACTTGCCAATTTCGCCGAATTCGCCGAGACAGAAATACATACTGACGCAAGCAGCGTAGGTCTTGGCGCCGTTCTTGTGCAGAGGGCTGACGGACTTGAAAGGGTTATTAGTTACGCCAGCCGATCGCTATCCAAAGCAGAAGCAAATTATTCCACAACAGAAAAGGAGTGCCTCGCCATCATCTGGGCTACGTCGAAATTTCGCCCCTACCTATACGGCAGGCCCTTCAAAGTTGTGAGCGACCACCACGCATTGTGTTGGCTAGCCACCTTGAAGGACCCCTCAGGTCGCCTCGCACGATGGAGCCTGAGACTTCAAGAATATGACATTACTGTCATTTACAAGTCCGGCAAAAAACACTCCGACGCCGACTGTCTCTCTCGTGCGCCTGTCGACCAACCGCTACCCGACGACCCGGATGACGACTACTTCTTAGGAACGATAACTACCGACGACTTCGCTGAACGACAGAGGGCCGACCCGGAACTTAAGGCCCTAATAGAATACCTCGAAGGCAGGACCGCCGAAGTCCCGAAGGTATTCAAGCGCGCACTTGCGTCGTTCTTTCTACGAAACGGTCTTCTACAAAAGAAAAACTTTTCACCGCTTCGAGCCAAGTACCTCCTTGTGGTGCCTTCAGCTCTGCGACCAGAACTCCTGGAGGCCCTTCACGACGATCCGACGGCAGGGCACCTCGGTGTTTCTCGCACGCTCGCGAGGATACAAGAAAGGTACTGCTGGCCACGTCTTACCACCGACGTCACTCGTTATGTGAGAACATGCCGGGACTGTCAGCGACGCAAGACACCACCGACAAGGCCAGCGGGACTTCTGCAGCCAATTGATCCACCTTGTCGACCTTTCCAGCAGATTGGTATGGACCTACTGGGGCCGTTCCCGACGTCGGCTTTCGGAAACAAGTGGATCGTGGTAGCTACCGACTACCTCACCCGCTACGCCGAGACAAAAGCCCTGCCAAAAGGCAGTGCATCCGAGGTAGCTAAATTCCTCGTCGAAAATATTGTCCTACGTCATGGCGCCCCGGAGGTCCTTATCACCGACAGAAGAACGGCATTCACTGCCGACTTAACTCAAGCGATCTTTGCATACAGCCAAACAAACCACCGCCGGACGACAGCGTACCACCCACAGACCAACGGCCTCACCGAGCGGCTTAACAAGACGATCGCCGACATGCTGTCAATGTACGTCGATGTCGAACACAAGACGTGGGACGCCATTCTTCCGTATGTGACCTTCGCATACAACACGGTGGTGCAGGAGACGACGCAGATATCTCCATACAAATTGGTCTACGGAAGGAGCCCGGCAACGACGCTCGATGCCATGTTACCCAACGTCACCGACGAAGAAAACCTCGATGTGAGCGAGTACCTTCAACGCGCCGAAGAAGCCCGACAACTTGCGCGTCTCCGTATCAAGAATCAACAGACGACCGACAGCCACCGTTACAACCTTCGACGACGCTTCGTGGAATACCAGCCCGGTGAACGTGTTTGGGTGTGGACGCCGATACGCCGACGTGGACTAAGTGAAAAGCTTCTGCGACGGTACTTCGGACCGTACAGGGTGGTTCGACGTCTCGGCCCACTTGATTACGAGGTTGTCCCCGACGGCATCACGAACTCTCAACGACGCCGATCGCGACCTGAAGTCGTCCATGTCGCGCGCCTCAAGCCGTTTCATGCGCGTTAACAAACTGAACTAGTGTTTTTTTTGTATTATTGTTGTATCGTAATTTATTCATTGTACTGTCTTGCATTGTTATTGTACTTTCATCTTTAGTTAAAGCATCGGGACGATGCCTTTTTTTTTCAGAGGGGGGCAATGCCACGTTCCATTTCCCAAGTTTTTGTTATCGTCCCAAAACACCACACGATTCTCAGCGCAAACCGCGCCTGCAGTTTTCTAGAAGGTTCCGGACTGTAGTAGATCATTTCGATAAGATCACGCCCACTGTGCGAACGGTACAGATTGTTCTGGAACCTACGCCACCGCCAGCGATAACGCCACAACATTCGACGGCAAGAGTATAAATGCCGACGTGCTTCGCCGCTTGTCAGTTGTTGATCGAAGGCCGACGCTCCGTCCGCCGCTATCAGTCCGAGACTGCTATCTGTGCGAGACTGCTGCTGTAATTTGACTTTCCGTTTACCGGGCACAGGTTCGCCCAAATAAACAGGTAAATACCAACACGAAGTCTCCTGTCTTCGGCCACGTTAGAGTGCAAACACATCACACACACGCACAGGCACCAAACACGTGTTTCATGCCTTGGTGGAGGGGGGGGGGGGGGTGTGCGTGAGTGTTTCGTGCGTTTCCGGTCAAATTAAGTTTTTGGATATGCTATAGCTGGAGGAACTAACGTGACGATAATGGAAATTTACTTTAGTAACTCCCGAAGAAGGTGGTCGGTGTGTGCTCTAACGACGGAATTCACATTGATGAATTATGACATACAGGTTCTGAAATGCCACTCACGTGTACTTCATGTTTTTTTTTTATTTCGGGAAACTGTGCTGTAATGGAAGGCCAGCAAGCGCTGTGCAGACGAACGTGCAAAGGTATGCGCATATGCACCACTGTCGTAGCCCAGTAGTTTCAAGCTTCTTCCTGTCCGCACTTTTTTTCAGTTTGGATGTGTACATATACAGCGTGTCCCAAATATCACGTAGCAAGATTAAAAAAAAAGGACCTTCGTTAAGCGAAGTACACCCTTTGCACATTTTCCCAGTACACTGTAGTACCCACAACTAATGTTTTGCTAATTAAGTTTAGCCAATTAGTCTTATTTAGGTTTCTAACTCAACAAATTCTCATGTAATCATTGAAAGGTCAAGCATATGTGGGCATGTTCAAATGGCATCAAACTGAGCTATTTTCAGCAACATACTTATTGTCTGTTCTCTTTTTTGGCTCAGAAAGATAGCACGCGAAGTTTGAAAAATGGCGCGTAAAAAATGGCAAAAAGTCCACACAAGGCTCACCTGAAACCATCCGGTGAGCCACGGTACTGCAGTGTCCGTGTTTTCCACGGTAAAGAGGACGTTGCGTGTGGGTACCAGACTGCCTTCAGGCACGGCCTTAATTGAGAGGGGCAGGTGGCCATCGTGTTGCTACTGTCATAAAAACGGCAGCAAGATAATATGCGTTGTTACCAACAGAAAGCATATGTGTAAAGCATGTAGGTTGCCCCGGCAATGTAGGACCAGATGTCTTAAATAGATCGTCCATGATAAGGTTGCATTACTTCAAATTGAAATAAAATGGCAAGTCCAAATGAAATCGAGAGTTCGACGGAAATCAGTCCGATCGGAATGAAACATGCCGTCAATATGACAAGTTAGGTTAGTTGATAAGCGTGTACTGAAAGCGCAGTGCTGTGTGCGCACTCTCTCGTTCTTGTCTAAGATCTTTTTGTGGGCCATTTTTTTTCAGGAAAAAAGAAGTTACAACATGTACTTTTTCTGAGTAGTCGTCATTATCCTATGTATTTGTGATTTGTACACGGCGCAGTAAAGAAATTTTAATGAAAATAATGCAAAGTAAGTTCGTTAGTAGTATATTGGCTTGCAAAATGCCTAAGAAGTCAACGAGCAGATTTCGAAATATTTTGGTGCATTTATTGTATGAGCCTGCCCTAATTTCTTTTGCTGTAATATTTGAAGAAAGTAATATATATATATATATATATATATATATATATATATATATATATATATATATATATATATATATATATATATATATATATATATATATATATATATATATATATATATATATCTTCCTCTTATTCAAAGGTAGGGCTGTTCTAGATTTTGGAAATTTATCATGTAAGTGATATATGTAAAAACAACGACAATGTAGTTACTTCCCTGTGCAGATTAATTAGAGGAAAACACGCATTTAAAACAAGCGAGAAACGAACAATTTGTTTTCTCAATGTAGCAAAACAATTGCGATAATCAACAAATATTGCTAAGCCATGCCGTCATTGCTGAATAAGTTTAGTGAAGATAAACTGAAGACTATATTTTCTGTGCTAGACCCTTTATTAAACTCTCCTGCCAACAGAAAAGTAACATGCACTGAGTTTGATGTTTTGGTAGCATTTTATGCCTTGGCGTTTTGTATAAAATAATGTTCCATAATATTTCGCAAAACATTGAAGGGAAACATGTGAGAGAGTTCTGTCTTGTTTAAATACAAATATAACTGAAGAAGTGACACACAACGAACTTATTCATTAAACGTAAAAACTTGTTTCACTTGATAAAGAGAAAAAACTGACGTGACGGGGGTGCCTCGACCCTTCTTTTGGGGTGACTGTGGTAAACCAGAGAGCATCAGAGTTTATAAAGCCTTCTTCTATTCAAGTCGAAGGGTGGTCACGTTTATTCTAAGTGACGTGCCGTAGTTCATTGAAATAAACACTCGGCAACGCACCTGCATACTGCAGTGGTTCACATTACCGGGTCTTGCCTGAATGTGGCCGCAAAAGAAGTTTTTACTTTTAATTAATGCGTTGGTTGGTGTTGCTTTACAAATAAAAATTAGCATTACTATGTCTATACATGTGCGTATTTTCTTACATTAGGTACACATTGATTTGTAAAACCATTGCGATCGTATGTTTTATGTGCTGCATTCGTTTGCTGTATCTCCGCTCATGCTGCACTATTATAGCGAGCAGAACTCTGTATGTCCGCTTTAGCAATTTTTTGCTGCCAAAGAAATAAAATTTAATTTAATTTATCCGGGAGTGATAAACGGCTGAAGTAATAACTATAATGTTGTCCCAATTACGCTCTTTCAAGCAGTCGTATAGTTACATTATTAGTTCTTGTCAATTACTGCGAAACTGCCGCCGGACGATATTTTGATTTCAATCTGCAAAACGAAATGTACCCAGGATGTATACCTCGACGATGTGCATCCATCCAGACTCGTTGAAGAGTTCCTGGTTGAAGTGCATCCTGAAGAATTCCTTGGCATCGTTTATCTTCTTTACGGTGATCACCGGACCAACCATCCACTTCTTCAGTATATACTGTAGTCCGAAGAACAGCGTCTTGTCGTACTTGCTCCCTATACTTTCAAAGTACGAGTAGATAAACGTGGTTTCCTCGGGATACTGCAAATAGTGACAGACCTGGGGACGGATGAGAATGTGTCAACGCCATTCGCGTTCAATACGCGTTGCCAAGGAAACAGCACCCAACTTATGCTGAGCTACGTTCGTGTTAAGTGAGAAGGGGCAGCAAGCTAGTAAACGACGTTCTTTGTGTCAACCTGTGTGCTCAGATTTGGGTGCACGTTAAAGAACCCCAGGTAGTCGAAATTTCCGGAGCCCTACACTACGGCATCTCTCATAATCATATGGTGGTTTTGGGACGCTAAACCCCACATATCAATCAATCAATTTGTGTCAACCTCCGAACCTCCCTATTTATAAATGAGGAGAGAGGAGGGAGGAGGGGACGTGACTGATAACATGCCGGAGTGAAACTTTTGTGAAGTAAATGAACGGGTACAAATGTCGTGCATGTTTACATGAAATGCGTAGATGTATAGCTACATTGCCATGAACAAGCATGTCATTATCTTTATGACATTGCTGGACTGTGCGTGCACGTATACTTAGATTTCACCTGACGACGCGATACAGTAAGTATATCGTACCTTAAACGTATATTTGCTTTTTAGCGAGGCTCGAGGACACGTTCTCAGTATTACCTAACGGCAAAGAGCGTATAGGCCACTACGTTACAGTATGTTAGTGCGTACATCTTAAGAGGCATTTTATCAAGTGCTTAGTGATGAGCGTCTAAAACTTTTATGCACGAGTTTATTTCTCCCGTTATTGCCAAAAACATGTTCTTTCAGCGGGAAGAAAATTCTGGAATACATGTTTTCTGTAACGCAGAAGGGACAAAGTCTATTCAACGTTTATTTTTGATGGTTTAAAAGTTTTGTTACCATGCCATTTTGCTTCTGCTGAGTTTGTGCTTTCACTTATTTGAAACTCGATTTAACGTAGTGATGACCGCTCTCGAATTATTTCGTTGACCCGGTACAACGTTCTAGTGGTTATGGTATTCGACTGCTGATCCGATGGTCGCGGCAACGAATCCCGGCCACGGCGGCCTCCTTTTCGATGGAATCGAAAATGTTTGATGCCCGTGTGCTTTGATTTAGGTGCACATTGTTGGTGGATTCAGACGACGGACCAAACCGCCGCTTTTTTAGCCCGCGATCTCACCTTTACCTGACCGTCCACTTCTGGTTGGGGTCGGGAGTGGCAACAATGCTGAAAACATTTTCAGGAACCAACCGTTTGACAAAACGCGCGCGCCGTTCGTGACCGCGACCTATCGGAACGGTGGTGATATCGCGTGGGATGTACGAAGTAGGTGACGATTATTGTGGCGTGCCAAAAATACTCCCCAAGCACTCGACTTTTTCTTAGAGTGATCCACGGCGGCTGGCCGCGCGCTCGGATGGGTAGGGCGACAAGACCAGTTTATTTATTCTTTTTTTCGGCTGCCGAATAGGTCGGCAGCTCTTCGAACAAGCGTGCGACATCGTTTGCGGTGGAAACTGGCTTCGGCCCGGGCTTCATCCCTCCCGTTTCGGACGGCACGTTTGGATGGCGTGAGCGGACGGACCAATTGCGTTCTTACTGTCCTGGAGGCTGGGACTCGGCCGCCCGCAGTTCTCTCCGTTGTCGGAAGCAGAGTTGCAAGTGCCGCTTATAATAAGTGCATGTGGGCTTTTAGGGGCGAAGCAGCCGTGGGTCGTGCGTCCGCGATGTATGTAGTAGTAGTAGTAGTAGCAGTAGTAGTAGTAGTACTAGTAGTAGTAGTCGTTGTAGTAGTAGTACGTAGCCACCACCACGGCCGGACTAGAGGAGCGGCACGCGCGCGCACTTTTGAATTGAAGAGGAAAGCCGCGCACATTAATCATAAGTGAAAAGATAGTTGTTCATGATGAAATAGCCTACAGAGACGAGTATCGGTGGCTTAATCTCAAATAAGATTTGCCCTGAATGGGATGCTTACTAAAAAAAAAACTAGTATCAGAAGGACGCACTTTCAGCACTATGGGACCAGAAAGGGTTGCCACGTTAAACTCTCTATAGGTGTTAAACTCTCTGCCTGGTTTTGGCAAGGTTTAACGAGGGTTGGCCCGCAGTGCCATGACCTAGAGGCGGTGAAAGGTGGGAACTAGACAAGAAGCGCAGGCCGTAAGAAAGTGCGCGCGTGCCGCTCCTCTAGTCCGGCCATGCCACCTCTCGTTTAGTCCTTGGAATGTCCGCTGGATGGCGGTACTTATATATGATGAGAAGGTGCGAGATGGCGGTGCTTGGAGTGTTCCCTACATGGACAGACGCACGCTTACGGCGAATGGGCAGACTGATGTACGGACGGATGGAGGCACGGATGAACGAACGCACGGACAGATGCATGGGCGGACGGGCACATGGATGGACGGACGCATGGACAAACGCACGGACGGTTGCGCAGACGGACGTACGGATGGACGGAAGCAAGAACTGACGGAAACGTGGACGAACTGACGGATGCTTCGCCCCACTCATCATCATGCACTCTGTGGATATCCTGTGATTTTTTCCCCAGAGTCGCTTGTAGAATTTTCCAGTCGTTTGTCGTGTTTTGGGAGCGTATTTCAATTTTTCCAGCAAATATACTTGCTAATCACGTTACTGATAGCGCGTTTGTAGTTCACTTGTAGCACCTTCATCTTTGACTGTGTGTAGTTTAGTGATGAAGTCAAACTTATCTCGAGGGAATCTACAATGGGCAGTAATCGTGAACTGCCAAACATGTATTCAGTCGAACGGATATTGCCCTGGAGACACTTTGAATAGTAATTATCTGTGTGCTATCGCTCATGTTTTCGCCCCTTCTCACTGTGGAAAAAAATTTTTTTTGCAACTATCCCTCGCATTTGAATGACATTTTTTCATTATAATGAAAAATGTTTTCAAGAACGCAAGAGTTTTTTTTTCCGGTTCCTTTGGGTTTCCTCGCGAAAGTCGTGCCGCTTTTGTTGGGCGTCTTTTGAGATGGTTATTAGCTCGGTAGCATCAGGTAACTCTGGTCTGAACACACCGTAAAGAACCCAAGGTGGTCAAAATTATCAGAGCCTTCCACTATGGTGTCTCTCGTAATCATGTCGTGGGTTTGTTTCGATAAACCACAACAATTATTGTTGTTGGATTATTTGGTTAAGTCGGGGTTTTTGGTCAAATTGAGGAAAGGGTATTCCGGTCCTTCCAATGCTAAAAATGTAACGTAGCGAGACGCAAGAGATATGACGGCATTGCTTTTTCCGACTACCCGGAGCTCCGCGACTGAAAAGTCTGCGAGGGCAGCTCGAGGGCGGCTTGGACATGGCACGTCCAATAGGGGTTACCATGTCTATACGAGTGATATACGCCAAACGGTCAAGGTCACACTAAATAGGCCGCGAAAGTCGTAACGAAAAGTGGTATCAAAGCCATTGCGACAGACATCAACAACCGCATGACTATTGAAGCGCGGCTAGGTAAGGTGGGGGGGCGGGGGGTGACATATAGCGAAAAAAAAATTAAACGTTCATTTTGAACAGTTTTAATTTTATTTGTTACAATAAAACTGTAGAGTACTTTAATAAAGTTTTGGTTTTTGGTATGTGGTTGAGCGCCTTTTTTTTTTAGTTTCAGGAACAGCGCTAGCGGGCACAAACATGCAGCCTGGTAACATGACCCAACGGATTTGGGGGCGCATCCAGGCAATATGTTATCGGAGCTTGTGTCGGCGTGTTCTTTGGTTCGGCGCATTACCAGGTCAACGAGGCATCGCTCAGTTTTCCGTGGTGGTTTTGTGCGTACCTACAAAGTTTACTTATTTTTTATGCGCATTTCATAGCTCAACTAGCTCACAGAATACGTAGATAGCCGCTCCTGTGACTGCCGACTGCTTTCGCTGGAGCAAAGCCGGCGTGCCCTCGCCTTTAGTGACTGCAAGCGCGACAGAGTAAGCACCAAGACGCTGTACAGTACTCAACTCGGCTGTCTGTAACGACGGAGCGTCGCGCGCGGAACAGCACGGACGACATCTGCTGTCGCAAATACGCCCCATCAGAGCATGCGCGGCGCCAATAATTTGCCTGCCCTGCAGTTTCCACCCTTCTTTATCTCCGCGGCCGCGATGGCTGTTTTGGCCGTCGAAGCGCTGTCAACATTACAAAATCGAAATAAAAGAACAACAAAAAAGAAATATTCTCACTTCGTGATATTATATCACAGCGACAACGGTTTTGCTTCGTCGTTCTTTCTTGTTTTTTTTTTATTTTTTCACGAAATCGCTAGCGCTTTCGACAGCCAAAGCAGTTGTTGCATCCACGGCGATAAACAGGGATCAGTATTGCGAGGCAGGCACATCACTGGCGCCGCGCATGCTCAGATGTGGCGTATTTGCGACTGCAGATGTCGTCCGTGCTGTGTCGCGCACGACGCTTCGTCGTTATAGACAGCCGAGTTGAGCACTGTACGCTACGGCTGTCAAAGCTTTCAACAATAGGGCAACGTGAGTTTTTGAACTGTTATTCTATTGTGCTCGTGAACAGTTGTCTCACAAATGCCTCTGTGAAGTTTCTTGTGCTTATTGCAAGTACGTCATTTGGCTAATAAAACAACTTTGCTTCCTCAATCTTTTTTTTATTTTTGTTTCTTTTCTTTCGCATGCAATTAGCGAAACACAATGGAGTCGCAATAAAATCACATTTTAATAAAGACACGTACGTAGCAGGCCGGCAATTAAGGAAAATTTCAATTTTCAATTTTTCAAGTAGGGCAAACGCGTGACGTCCTAGCGCTTCTAATTGTGGTGTCATATATATATATATTTTTTTGCTGTTAGTTGTCCCCTCCTCTCGTAGATGGCGGCTGTGGCAACGAGCCGCCAACTACTGCACCTATGGGCTTCTATGGAAGTTACGCTACCAGTTTACATATACCTTGAAACGGTCACGTGAAACTGTGACAGCAAGCCTTCAATGTGCGAGTGCGGGGAGAGCCAGTACAGTGATTGGGCGAGCAGGTAGAGCGAGAAAGATCCGTGGAGATGATCAGTGCTATCTGATCTGAAACGCCGCCACCAGCGCCCCCATCGACGCGCCAGCCATAAATGGGTAGTGCAAAGCGAGCCGTCCGCAAGCGAACGTGCATAGGCCCTCCTCTTTCGTTGGTCTTTAGTAGCGGTTTCCTGAAAATCGAGACCTGGCAAACTTCTTCCTTCAAAATGACCTCACTCCAGAAAAGTGGGTAGCTCATCAAAACGAACTGTGGGTACAATGCGAAATGTGTTTCAATTATTTCGGTGTACTCCAACTGGCACTTAAATGCAAGCGAGCATCTCATAACATTGAGTTCGAGGCAAGCACTCCGATGTTCGTTCTCTAGCGTCTAAATGCGTTAAACGTGGGCCTCCGCATGATGCCAAAGCAGTGAAGTGCATACATGAGCAATCTCGTCGGGTTTCTTCAAAAACTTTTGGTTAGAGTCTAAATCATTTCCCAAAATCATCTCCCATGGGCAATCTGTCTTACGATTAGTGGCGCGAAGCTCGCTTTATCCGGCACGACTAGCCCTGGCAATTTTCGCCTTTGCAGTTGGATTCTCCATCGATCTCTCGCTTCCTGTGCGTTGAACTGTTTTATTTCGCACGCTACAATGTTTTGTTGACAATTGTCATCCGTTTGTATGTACTGCAAATGGGCGTATCCACTTTTTCGATTTACAACGAAAGGCAAAACCGAGGACTCCGAGATAGCTCAGATACCTCCGGCAATTGCGAAGACCAACGACAAAAAAAAAAAAAATCCTGATTGTGGTCACGATCATTTTGCGATTTACCTGTATGACGTACGTGTTCGAGTTTCCTAGTTAAAGCCGGAACTTAGAGTCTTGAAAGTTCTCCGGCGTAATGCTGTGCAACTTAAGATTATTGGCGGTCGCGGCGTGTGCGATGTTTATCGCGCGCGTCACCTGTCTACTGCTGCACGGCGCGCACGCGATCAGAAGCTCCGTTAAGCTTTAAATCAAAGTTACCATGGTTCTCCATCAAAGGTACCCAAAAGAATAACAGGAAACCAACAATATCATACTTTCTCGTGCGAACAGCTGTGGAGAGCGCGAGTAGTTCGCTTACCCAACACGTTCGCAACGGCCCGTATCCATGCAGTGTCTGCTTCTCGAAAGCTGCGGAAAACAGTAAACTGAAGTCATTTACGTCTGTAGCAATTCACAACACAACAGTAGTGTCGACTGGGGTCTTTTTTCGTAGAGCGCGGAGCTCTTGCGTCTGCTCTTGTTTTGGCCGTTGTTCTGGCGAGTAGACCAGCAAGCACTTCACTGCGGTTCAGAAACAAAGTTGTTTCTCTCTCTTCACGGGAGTTCGGTGACGCGTCCGGCTAGCGTAAAGAACTTCGTAGCTTGTTTTCTAGGTGTCCAATGTGCAAAAACACCTAATATATAGCTCAATCGTTGTTTCGTACGTTGTAGTGGCACCTGGTTGTGCAGCAAACTGTGCATAAGAGTCGGGCATTGCACTACCCGAAACTGCGTCGAAAGGTGGCGCTTCGTGTCCGCAAAACTCCAGGGTCTGACGATAGTTATAGCGCGAGAACAAAACGACGACAGAGACAAGAAGGACTCGAAAGACACGAATGCTATAACTAGCGCTCGTGTCTTTTGTGCACATCTTGTCTCTGTGTCGTCGTTTTGTTCTTGCGCTATAACTATCGTCATGCCATACCAACTAGCCCAAGCTGCCACACTTCTAAAGTCTGACGTCAATAGATAAAGCGACCGTCGCCGCCGCTATAGCTCCGTCAGGTATACGCAAGAACGTTATCGAATGCAGCGCCCGGTGTTGCGTGCATATGAATACGGTAAAGCAGGCTGGTGAAAGTAAAGCAGGGGTTGGAACTAGGGCGCTCGGATGTTTCAACGCGACAACCGTAAAGCGCGCGCTCAAGGAAAAAAAAAAAGGAAAAAGGAAGGTCGTGGTTAAAATTAGAAGTGCTTGTGCTTGCGTCTTTTATGTGTACGTGTTTTGTATCCTTATGTGCGCTGCTGCTTTAAAAAAAAATAAAAGGAAATCACAGTTTTTTGACTCAGTTAATTCAGGAAATACTTAGTTATGTCAGGTCTGGTGGCTAAAATAGTTCGCTAATTTGAGTTGATCACAACACTAAACTCTATAGGTAGCCTCCGAGTACTGAAACTTTATTCGCTAGATGAAGAACTTTGTAAAATCTTGTTTCGTTTGAACGAGCTTTACCTGCATATACTTTATGTAAATGCAAAGTGGAGGGTGTGCAACACTCACCCTTGAGGAATCGGTGAGCAGAATGACGTTGTCTGAATCGCAGGCTACTTCGTCCCACTTTGAAAGCCCGAAGTCGCTGCCAATGGTGAGAGCGTCAGCTCCAGATCCTGCACACTGTGTGCAGTGGTTGTCGCTCAGCGCATCTATCGTCATGCAAAGTGGGCTTCATAATGTCTGACTACGGCATGAAATGGTTACCGCGGGTGCTGTGTATATGTCTAAGTGTATCGCATTGCTCTTAGCTCTATGGTGGCAACTACAGCTGCAAAGCTGAAATATTATACGCACTTCGAGATGCACCAAGAATGATAATAGGCATTTCATTAACATGTTGTCGCAAACGGTACATTAGCAAAACAGGACAGCCTGCTATTGTGGCTGCCGTGAAGTGGCCTTCACGAACGCATACTCTTATATCATTAGAATGGCCAGCTCTTCTACATGCACTTACAGCTGCGAAGAAACCATCGCGCATCTTCTGTGTGAGTGCACCCATTTCAACGCGCAAAGACAAGAACTCACTGCAGTTCTGGATAGACTGGACGATCGGCCTTTGTCGGAACAAAGGATTCTGGGCCATTGGCTTAGCCCATCCTCAGCCCAGAAGGCTTTGAAAGCTTTGCTGCTCTTTTTGCGGACAACTAGCCTCAGAGACAGACTTAAGTCTCACTATTTGATGTTGCCTTTCCTCAGTCGCATTTTTTTTGTAATTTCTCTCTCTCTCTCTTCGCAACATTTCTTTTTAACATCTCTTATTCCCCTCACCCATTTCCCCAGCACAGGGTAGCCAGCCGGTCTAAGAACTGGCTAACCTCCCTGTCTTGCCGCTTAAACTTTCTTCCTCCTTCTTCCTTCCTGCTAATGCGAGATTAAATGGTCATTGCGCGGACAAGGCGAAACAATTACCGAAAGCAGTCGGAAAATGTGCAGGGTCATACGTTATTCACAAGTTTAATACATTTCAGTCAGCCGGTATAAATGTGTCAAAAGGGGCTCTTAAGTCCTATTGTTATGACACATACACAACGGTAACATATAAGTGTCAAGTCCTCATAGGATATTCTGCAGCTTGTGGTTGTTATGTCGTGATTTCTTCCGAGAACCATTATTCAGTGACTCGTACCCCCCCCCCCCCCCTTTTTTTTTCCCCAAGTTTCCCTCTTCTCCTCCTTTGTCTGAATATCATACAAAGCAGTCACACACCAGCGCGAACAAAATCAGTTGCAGCCTTCAAAAATACAAGTCCGCTTTTCGAAACGTCGTTTCTGCAGCACCCACCCTTTAACGAATTTCTCCTCACATAAGTGCCTCTTAGCGTCCCTTGCCCCCTTGCATGACCCCAACTGTTCTTACAGTGCAAATTGTGCACTTTAAATAGAGCAGGCAGAGGGTGGTTGTACAAACGCACGAAGAGAGCGAGATAACGCCGATTCCGTTCGTCAACGGAGAAAGCTGGGCAAGTTGGTCACGATTCATACCAGTTTAACGCAAAACAGAAAAAAAAAAACGGGAACTGAGAAAAGGATAGCTCTCTTTTTTTTTGTGCGTTGTTTTGGTACTATCAACTGAAAGGACGCCCATTGGTGGAAAAGGAGGCGGATGCAGAACTTACGCATGCATACTAAGTTATGCTAGCGTCACCTGCCAATCATAAACATGCCCGGTTGGACACGAGAGATAACAGACTCATAATTTCTTCTCTCGTGTTGTCCTCGTTGCTTTCCTTGCCTCGCCTTTCGTTTCACTTTTCTTCTAGCAACTTCGTGCTCGCGCTGCAGCCCTTATTACCATGAATTCCAACCAACTAGCCCAAATAGCCGTTCTTATTCAATGCATTCGATACTATTGGTATTTCCAGCTTAGACAGCTAGACGCTCACGCTGTTTCGGGGGAATACTCGCTGTTTAGCTCAATCGTGGGTTTGTATAAGCACAACCTTTCTGAACGGCTGAATAAATACCAAGCGAGTGACTTATTTTGCATCGTGAGATGAAGTGAAGAAATTATCTGCAGCCAGGTCGTACCGCATCCTGTTTCATGATGCAAAATCGTTTTATTTTGTTTTTTGCAGAGAACTTGCAGGCGGTCATGTGATCCAACCATCAGATGCTGACTGAAATTCGGCTGATGCATGAGCACTGGTTCATAAGCAACCCATGAAGCGCAAGAACTCGCTGCCTTTTATCTTGGGCTGATATCGCCTTTCGTCGTCGAAGCCATCGTGGTACAATCGTATCATGGTGATGCAGTCTGGCCTAGTGTTTCTTAATGCCAGTGCCTTTTCTTGCCGGGAGAATGGCGACACCCATTGAGAGCGCCGCCGCCATATTGTGTCGGACCGGTGAAGGTGGACATGTGTGCTTGCTGTGGCGTTGTGTGCGTGTTGCCAGTTTGGCTCGTCCTTATATTGGCGTCGCTGCCGCTTGTGACACCATGTATGGAGGAACACTGGCACTGAGATACCCTATACTTGCAAAAAAGCAAGGGATCTTCACGTGACAACGTCGCAAACGCCCTCCTGGCGCCGAAATGAGACTTCAGCAGAAAACGCCTGCTGGTATTCGCAGCGACATTCACAGTGCCAAGTTGGTTCATCTCGCTCGTTGTCGGTGAGTCACCAGCACTTCAACAAATTTAGTGACACCTGTTTGGATGCACACAGAACCTGATACTTCATCATCTATATGCATGTATGCTTGCATCTATTTTTCAACCGCGCCATGATCGGTTGTTCCGTCGAGCGCAGTGGAAGTGCAAAATCGTGGTCACCCGTGTGGCTTCGACCACATTCACACATCCACTGTCTAGGGCATGTTGAGGGTGTTTGTTCGTCGCGCTGCTCAGGTTCGCGTGCATGAACGCCAGTGCAGATGGCCTGGAGCCGGACCCTGACAAGGCAGGTATACAGCACTCAGGGATTGAAACAGGACACTCGGAGCGCAGGGCCACCGGTATCGATTGCCGACGCTCGTGATTGAAGGTGTTACATTGTGCAATTAAGTGAGGTGAAGAACACCTACACAGCATGATTACTCCTTCCGGGCGCTAAGGAGTCGGCATTTAGTTGACAAAATGCACATTGCCAGCTTCGTGCCGCGAGACTCGCGTACATTGGCGTGTCGACCGAACTGGCTCGCAGCTGCGCACCACTTATGTTGCCGCACCAGCAGACGACCGTCTCCTTTTTCGCACTTAGGCGATGCGGTTCGCGTACTGTGCAAGTACGACACAGGATTCAGCTAGAAGATCACGTCTTGCATGTGTTCATGTACACGACAAACTTCTGCATAGAAGCACAGAAAGTTTACTTCGTGGTTTCAGTCCCGACACAAAAGAAAGTGAGCCGCAAGCCTGCCTTCGTGCAACAAGAAACAATGTCGCGAGCCTAGCAGCGCCACGCTGGCAGTGTGTACTTTGTGAACTAAATGCCGACTCTTTAGCGACTGGAAGGAGTAATCCTGCTTCGTGTATGTTCTTTCTCTCCACCCCCCCCCCCCCCCCACCACTATACCCCAATGCAACACCTTGGTTCCACGAGTGGCGTCACGCTCCGAGTCAACTATAGACGTTGCTCCGAGTGTCCTGTTTCCATCCGCGAGCACCTCAAATTAAAAAAAAAAAAGATCTCTTCACTTGAAAAAACCTTGAAAAAACGTATCCCCTAAGGTCCTATACAGCCAAATTAACATTGCAGATGCAAAAAAAAACAGAAAACAAAAACATGGCTGTCTGAAATCGAAGGGATATAGTTCGGGCTATTTGTTCTTGCATTGTTTTTTTAAGTGCTCTAGCGCCAGCGTTGCATTAAACGAACAAAAAAAAAAGGGCAAGGCAGACAGCTTGTCTATGTCCCTCATACTGCTTCGGGCTCACCACCTTAAACAAAAATTTAGGGAAAAACATTTCACTGAACGACAACTCTGTGAAGTTGGGCAGGCGTATATGGAAAGGGCCAGGTGCGTTTTGCTTCAAAGCCAGAATTTAAGCGTTGGAGTAGAATTTATCGACTACGGCGAATCACGCATGCTAAAAAAAGCCTACACAACTTTCCTGAATTGTGAATAAAAATAATTGGCATATTCCTTGATATAATTAAGAACTATCTTGGGGACATCCAGGTAACCACGTTCCCTCTTAGGCACGTGGTTCACTGGTTTAATGTCCTATTCTACTTTTCTGTAGAAAGAAATAAAGGTCGCGAAATGCTGAACAAGCTTTCCAGTTTTCCCCTGGTGGATGTTTTAACTAAAGGGATGCTGACACCATTTTTCGGAGATGTTTTTACATTGCCATACAAGTCTCCTGGATATAGATACAGCTCTGAGAAAGTGAGAGGCTAAGCAAATGCTTGTTAGATATATTATTTTGATATGAAAAGAATATCTTCGTTGCGCATCAACTGACATCGACACTAACCTGACGTCAATCTGCAGTGCGAATTCTGGTGACTTCATGCAGCAGTTTGGCTAGCAGGGATGGCGTCAGGCACCAAAACTTCTTTCTAAAATGGCCGCTTCAACATCACCAAAACATTCAAAACGGCTGCCTTCGCGTTACTTACGGAGGCACAGTGCCCAGTATATAGGCTCTTAAGGACTTGGCCTTTCATTTGAGGCAAAAAAAAAAAAAAACGGCAGCAGAAAATATTAGTTTTAATCAGAGAAGAGGTAGATAGTGGGGTAGAGGCATAAGTGTGCGCAATATTTTCAGGGCAGAGCCCCCCTTTTTCGCAATCAGTTGAGGGAAGCAGCCAAGTCTGATCCATACATTTATCAAGACGTACTTGTACTGCCAGTTTTTTTTTTACCGTAACTTCTGCTGAATGCCTCTCATGTTGCATTGTTCCAAGACCTCTTTAGTTCCCATTTTCACCCACGAGATGCCGCGGATCATTAACAGGTCGTTGTGACTATATATTTGTACGAGATGAGCGCACAAGAAGGGACGAACACACAGGCACTACTAACAATGGTTTATTTCTTTCACTTTCAGACTGATATACCTGTTTCGCGGACGACAATGTGCATTTTCCAGAAACAACAGTGTTATTATTAATACCGAGGTGGATTGCATCAGAGACAGATAATCTTGGTGCATAACAAGTTTTTTTTTAAATGTGTTCACGTGAATGTCGTGCGCACAGGAGGAAATAAACTGTTTGTAGCGCTCTCCTTTTGTGCGCTCATCTCGTACAAGTATATGACCCACCAACAAGCCCGTATAGCTCGCTGAGATTCATGCAGTCTCCGCATGATTTCATTTTCTTACATCCACTGCGAAGTTTGATTTCTTTCAAACTCGACGACCGGAGGGAGGGGGGGAGGCGCTGTGACCTTCAAGGAAAACGCCGTGGACGGCTACGGGTAGAGGGCAAACGTTACAAAGAACGTGCGAGGTACTACATGGACAAGAGTATGAAGTTGGGATTGTTGGTTATGTATGCATAGCTGTTTAACTAGCGCAATTCGACACAGGAAAAAGAAAGCCTGCTAGCCCCACGAAGGTAACACTGGTTTTCGTCCCTTGTTGTGTCCAATGTCAAATTATTCCACTACGTGAACAGTTGTACGGCATCGGTTGCCATGTGGGCACTTTGTTGACTATGGTAACGAACAAAATAGAACAGTTGATTATAAACATAACGAGCAGGATAGAAGACGTCAAACTCTCTGGCGACCCGTCGCGAAAGTCTGAGTGCTCAAATACGTTATTAAACTCACCGTTATCGCGCTGTCGCCGTTTTCCTTGATTGGTTCCTGTGCTTGCGCGATAGCGGGAGCTTCCCGCCTGAACGCGCTCCCGCAGCCCATATCCGCTTCCGGGCTCGCACTTCCTTAGGCACGCGGCGAATGAGTTGGACTGGCCGTTCCTCCTGTTGCAGCGGCGCAGTAGATCGAACGCGGTTCGATACCTACGGGCGGCTAACACCGATCACGGCTCGACGGTCGAAGGGACCGTCGTGTTGTTGCGACCTAGCGCTGCACACACCACGACGTCTCCAAGGCTGCATCGCTTGCGCTGCAGTATGCTTCACTTCCATTATTTCGTTTCGACCTCGCCCAGTATGCGACTTGGCTGCATGTACCACGTTCTTTATTGGTGCGTTTGCCGTATATTGTGTGTTGTACTGTGATCACGTGGTCACATTAGATTGAGGTATATTATTACCAATAAGTGCTCTTGGTATTTTGTTTATTTGCCTGTATATTTGCTTAAGTGAGTAATTTGCTGTTTTCTACGCTTGAACCGTTTATTTCTATCGCCTCAGTTTTCTTTTTCATTTTATGGAAGCTGCACAATGAAGGAAAACAGGTATACCGAACAATTCATGAAGCGTTTCATGGTGTAATATAAAATTCTTCTTGGTTGACTAGTATGTACCTATAACCTAAATCTGCTTCTTGTTTGGACGAAGAATGGAAGGCAGGAAGGAACAGGAAGGAAAGGAAATATAACCAGTCTAAGAGGACTGTTATGCAACCCGATACACAGGCGAAATGGGTCGGAAAGTTTTAAAGATGGATAAAAAGAGAGAGTAGACAGATCACGTACATAAAGTCGCACTTCACAGTCACCATGGAACAGTAAGTTTATAATTGCTGCGGCAAGTCAGTTGTTTTCAAGAAGTTGAGCACCGCCTTCGTCGCCTTCACCCGCGATGTTCTTTCGGGTCGACATTCCAGAATTGTTTCTGCCGTCATAGGTCTCTGATCTGTGCTAGTTAGTGGCTGCTAGATATGTTCCCTGTATATCGTATTGAGAACAGTCGCAGAAGATGTGCGCTAATGTTTCCTTGTAACCACAGTTGTCGTAAAAATGGTCGTCAGCCATTCCGATCCGAAAGGAGGATGATTCCGTTAAAGCCACTCTCAGCCATAAACGGCAAAACAGAGTGGTGTCATTTCGGTGTAGTCCAGTAAGTGTCTAAAGACGTAAAGTGTTCGGGCAGTGGTGGTGTTGGTTGCGCAGTCTACTTGCTGTATTCCTATTGGAGAAAGCGATTAGTGCGACCACTCGAAGTTGGATAGCAGCATTGGTCCTCTATATGGACATTGTCTCGACCGTGTCCCTTCGAAGAGCTGATCGAGTAGCAATGTCAGCATTTTCATCACCTACCACGCCGCAGTGGGTTAGCTAGCAGCCACTGAAACGTCACGTGATGTCTTTTCTCGAACGAAGTATTTAGGAGATACCTAACCTCGAAGACTAACTGCTCGCATGGTTTGTGCCGCAGAGCTGACAGCAAAGATTGCAGAGCGACCTTCAAATCGCTGAAGATTGATCATTGTTGAGGCTGTTCGCGGCTGACTACCTGAAGTGCAGCGCGAAGAGCAGCAACTTCTGCACCCGGGGAAGTCCTTGGGTGGTCTGTCTTGAAACTGATGGTGGTAGCCTTCGCTGGGACTATACCACTCCTCAGGACGAAAACTGGACAGTAGTTGATCCATCGGTATAAATATGCATGTTATCAGCGTACATATCGTGAAGAAGAATGAGAGAGAGCTGCCTCAGCGCTGCCGATGAGAGCCGATGATGTCTTACAAGTATTGGTCAGTATGAGCAGACTAGTAACACAAAAAGCCTAAAAACAGTGAATTATACATATGCGTGTAGTGTTTCCCATGAAGGTTGGTTTCCTCGTGTTATTGTGGTGGGAGGGATGAGGTGGTTTCAATCAATATTCGCACCACTTTTAGCATTTGTATCTGGTTAAAAAGGTTCGCTATCCCTAATGCACCTTGAGATGCGCGTTTAATGGAGCTGCTTCCTATTTTCATTGAATATCCGTCAATAGCGTCTTGTCAATTTCTATATGGGTACGTTGGAATGTGAGAACGACGATACTTTTATGCACTGTTTTGCTACTGTTCGCACTGATTGGCACATAGCCAAGTGTGACGGCGGTTCCACGCGGTCATTTATGATCAAGATCGAGCTTTACCCGCACAGAACTTTTCATCCGCTTTTGGCTCGTTACCACAGTTTACGCGAAGTAACCAATTGCAACACATGATGAAGGAAATAAGTTTAAATTCAAGGGCTTGTTTTTTTGTTAGATACAATGATAGTGAGAACTAACAAGAGAGAGAAAAAAAAGATAAAGTAAAAAAAAGGGAGGTTAACTTGGAACATTACTTAGGAGTATTACTTGGGACAGTGGCGCTCGTCGATTCTCGCCGATTCAGCCTTCGTCTCTAGTTTGCACCATAGCTCTCGTCATAAAAGGAATACGAAACATCGATGGTGGCTGCGGTATAAAGTCAAATCCCTTTATAAGAGGCACTGATATAAGAGACAGATGGGTATAAGAGACACCAGTGTGCTCTCAGTAAAATATGGGTTGATAAGACAATGCATGCGAGGTTCCCTGCTTATAAGAGACATCTCATATAAAATACAAGAATTGCTGCCCGTAGCAAGCCTCTTATAAAGGACTCCAACTTTACGTATACAGCGCCGAGTGGTAGTCTCTACAACGCACCGAGAATCATTTCGGCTTTTATAAATCTGTTGGACCACGTTGCGGCAGTGGGGGTATTTCGATCCCTATTCAACTTAGTCCCTCGCTTGATGTGAACGCGGAATGAACCGTTCGACAGTTATTTCCTGAGAGAGCAAGGTGGAACATATGAGGCTGCACAGCAATTTCATTGATGGAAAACAAAGCAGTACGATTTATAATTAATTCACTTCATTGGATGAAGGCTCGTTCTTACTTTTATTTTCAAAGGACAAATTGAGATGACGAGGGGGCGTCTTCAAAACTCACAATCCCGGAAAAGGCTTTGGCACGACGAGGACCTCTATCGTCTTGTGTGAAGCCCCCGATGGCGAGCTGGCCAGTATGGAGAAAAAACCGGAGTCGGCGAGCGTGACATTATGCAGCGTAAGCGTGTGGGGGTCCGTGACATCGGCGAGAGCCGCGTCTTTGACCAACTTGGCGTACGGCGCTCCATTACGGTCGAAGTAGCTCCCATTGATGTGGTAGTGCTTGATCCAGCGCACGAATGCCGTCAGGTGGCTGTAGACGTCGCAAGTGATGCTCAGGCTGCCTCCTTCTGCCACGGTGACGTTGTTGAACGGGCACACTATCTTCGGCGTTGGTATGAAGCGCTCGTGAACTTCCACCGTGTACGTCCACTGTACGGAGCCGAGTCGGTTGGAGACGACGCACGTGTATTCGCCGCTGTCGTTACGGACGAGGTTCGTGAGCGTCAGTGCGAACCTCTGAGCGTTTTCGCGGTTGGAGGGGGCGAACTTTAGCCGCTGGCCGTTCTTGAACCACGCCACCTGGGGCTCTGGCACGCCCGTCGCTCGGCAGCTTAGTCTAACGCTGCCGCCTGTCGGCTGCACTTTGATTGCGTTCTCCATCTTTGCAGGGTTCGAAAACCGAGGTGCTGACTCGTGCTCGCTTTGGTAGAAGGAGTCGATCAGGTTGTTTTCTGCGCCGATAGTGAAGCCACTCGCGATTAGCAGAATGACGCATTTGATTCGACGCTGTTCCACCATTGCTCGCCGTTGTGTATTGCCACAAACCAGTAAAATGGTCTCCGGTAAGAACCTTAGACGTAAGAACTTGCAAGACTTGCACTCGCGATATAACGAAGGCAGACGTTTTATGCACGTTTTGCAAGCCTCACGAAGCGCCTGGCTCTACGCTCTGGTAGAACAGGATATAGTATGACGGCCGCTGTGGCCACGACTGTCTTTTTAGCGACTTGCGTTTCGACACTTCACGCCTATCAGCAGAGTGACGAAATTGAGCCAAGGTCGAGATTTAAGGAGCCGTGATATCTGGCCGTGTACGTCAGTGAACTCTTGCACAGGAAACAACATATACGGTCTCGTTATTGCACTTCCGGAATAGCGGTCAATGACGACGAACCGTCAAGAACGGCGTCCTCTGTAGCTTTATAGACCGCACGATGTTTCGCTGGCATTTGCACAAAGTGTAAGCCGACACGAAATTTAATTTGATCTCAACAGCCGGGTTCACAGCCCTTAAATTACAATATATTCATGTGGAGCCACGTTTTTTTTAAATGCGAAACATTTCTTAGCGAACTTCGGCGACATTGAGCGTGTGTACCTATATCTATCTAGCCTCCTACGACTTATAGCTCTCTTGGCCGTTTCGATAATGGTATCGATTGCAGAATTGGTATGAAATAACATGACGGTAGGACAACCATAGTGAAATAGTCATAACACGAAAATCACGATATGTATGTCATGAATATCATGATTTACATTTCAAGGTCTTGCTGCTCTGGTGGTGCTTTCGTTCACATGATATATTGCAAAGCTGGTATGGTATGACATGACTGCATGGCAAACATAAGTGACAGACCCTAACGAGAAAATCGTGGCATGCATGTCATGTAAGTCATGACTACAAGCCACGCTCATGGTGCGCTCGCGATCGTTTCGCTAGCCTCACGTATACCAAATTTGGTATTATGTGACGCCAATGGATTTCGAAGGTATATGACTGGTGAAAACATGATAGTTTTTGACATGCATGTCATGTAAGAATATGACAACATACCACGGTCATGGTGCGCTGGCGGCCGTTTCGCTAGGTTCACGTACACCAAATTTAGTATTATGGGACGTTAATGGATGACGAAGGTATATGATTGGTGAAAACATAATCATGCCATGCGTGTCATGTGAGAACATGACATGTCACGATCATGGAGCACTGGCGGCCGTTTTGCTTGCTTCACATATACCTAAATTGGTATTACGTGACGCGAACTGACGACGAAGGTAAATGACACGTCTAAACATAATAATTATGACATGCGTGTCATGTAAATCATGACTACGTGCTACGCTCATAGTTCCTCGCGGTAGTTTCGCTAGCTTCACATATACCGAATTGAGTGTTACGTGACGTCAATGAATGACGAAATATATGACTGGTGAAAACATGATAATCCCAACACGCGTGTCATGTATGAACATGACAACATACCATGCTCATAGTGCGCTGGCGGCCGTTCCGTTAGCTTCACATATAACAAGTTTGTTATTACATGACTTGAGTAGACGACGAAGTCAAATGACTCGTACAAACATGATAATCATCGTATGCGTGTCATGTACAACATGACTACAACCTACGCTCATAGCACGCTCGCGTTCGTTTGGCTAGGTCTACATATACCAAATTTGGTATTACGTGACGTGAATAGACGTCAAAGCTAAATGACACATCCAAACATGATAATCATATGGAAGTCATGTACGGCATAATTTACGTCCGCCTCGTAACATTGTGCTGATTTTAAAGTGACATATCAATTCCTCATTCGCGCTTCGCATATCATCGATTCACACTGTACGTCGGATCTTCCCTTTTTTTGCAGTTTAAAGGAGCATTTTCAAACTGTATTCGTAACATCAATGTTTTGCATTCGTTAGAAGTATTTAGGCTGACTGCATATGCTAATAATATTGAAACGTACGTTACCTTGTGCGTCACATGAGGAAAAAAAAATGCTGTCATGCCTACTTTTGTTCTTGTCCCGGAGAATCACAACTAGACAACATATCATGATTATGGTTATTATATCACACTTCGCACTGTTGCTCATCGCCTTATCTTTCAAGAGAGCTAAATCAAACGGGCGGAATTCATCGACAATTATCACCAATGCGGGCAGTCAGCCGGATGCCTTCAGAAGGCAGTGACTATGGTGACGGGGCCCGTCAGCGTAGTGTAATCGTGACTACAGTGATGGGGCCAATCATAATAGCGATGCAGCTATAGCAATGGCCCCGTCATCGTAAAGCAATGGCTACGGTGAGGGGCCCGTCACCGTAGCATAATGGTTAAAATGAGGAGGCCCGTCACCGTAAATTTGTATTTGTTTTAGACGCCATCGTCCTGCTGTTGTGGTGGCGCAGTAGTTTGACGCGCAGTTGGGGAAGCGGTCGTGTCGTGATCCAGGTCGTCAGTTAATGTCCGACGGTTTTTGGCCTTCTTAATGAAGAATCAGTTCATTGCCTAGTGCCCGTCCTGTTTATGTGCTACTTCTGGGTGTCTCCGTTCCTTTCCGTTTTGCGCTACAAACATGAATGAAAGTGAACGAAACCAACTAGCCCACGTTGCCGCCTTGACTTGACGGTGATGTTACTGCTGGTCGCCTTTGTATGCGCTACCTTTGAAACGGGAGATCAAGATGCGCTTTTGTAGCCCAATAGGTCGACCTATAGCCGGTGTTTTAGTTTCTCCACCTTTAGAAACTCTAGAAATGTTGATTGCGCGTTTATCGTAGGTGAATTATCTCGTAACTTTTGCTGTGTTCATCGCACTGGGTATTTCTAGTGATGTTCAGGCTGCGGTGTGTAGATTGAAAAGCGTAGTTAAATTGTACACAAACAGTGCAAGCGTAAACTATTGGGCTATAAATAGTTGGTCCCACATTTCAAGGAGGAAGGACGAGTAATTGGCGATCAGTAAGAGCACCGACACAAATAAAAATTGTACAATGACGAAATGTCTTACATGTCAGAACCTGTGCTCTTTTCGTCGATGCACTTATACGTTGTCAATTCCCTCTTCATTCTCGAAATAAATAAACTGCTTACAAGGTGCTGCAAACAAATTTATTGGGCCATTGTTTCTTCCACTGGCATTTCATAAAGGTGTTGAAATTTGATTTCTGACATAAATGACGCTTTGCGCTTGGAAACGATAACAAACAACTACTCTTCAAGACTAACCAAACTTCTCCTCTTGACTGAACCAAGAAGGACTTGATTTATAGTCTGTTAGATTTAAGTATTATTATTTGGAGTTTTCTTTTCCACAACCACGACATTATCCTGAAGGACGCCGTAGTCGAAGGCTCCGGAAAATGTTGTCGATCTGCTGTTTCTTCACGTCCACTGGCTTCGCACAGTGCACGGGTGTTTTGCAATTTCGCCTTCATAGAAAGGACTGCCGTGGTCGGAATGTAAAGAGTGACCTTCGGGTCAGCAGCCAAGTACCGTTACGGCACCGCCATTGCGCTGCGCCTACTCGTTGTGGCAAACACGCTCCATACAGAGGAAGGGTCGAAAAAGGAGAGATCATACATTCGCCGAGGGCGCACATAGTTGAAAGTGAAATAAAATATTTTTATTGCGTTTTGCCCTACGCGGAAACACTGATGAGACCTTTTCGAACGAATAAATGCGGGTATTTTTCAAAATGAACTTCGTCATCAAAGGTTTCTTTCTTTCCGTATGAGTAGTTTGTAATTTTCGAGGCATTGAGGCGTATGTGTTCCCCATATTGAACCAGTAAAAACCTATTTTTTGATGGAGACAAAATATAGGTGCTCGTTATAAAATCCCATGGTGTGAAAATTTATCGAGCCCTTCATTAAGATTACTACAAAAAATTTCTTTAAACACGAAGGTATTTATTTTGTTGGGTGACTTTGTGTGTGGTTGGGCTTCGGCGACATCTACTGCTGCTCCCTATGCATCGCAATATATATATATATATATACATATATATATATATATATATATATATATATAAATATATATATATATATATATATATATATATATATATATATATATATATATATATATATATATATATATATATATATATATATATATATATATATATATATATACTTATATTGCTCTGAATACTATTAACACTGATAGTTCACTCAAACAAACAAAACCCCCGAATTACTTGTAACAATATGTTACTATGTTTATGAGATTGCAAACAACAAACAGTAGACGTACAATACCACATCTTTTCTTTATTGACATTTACACGCACATAAATGCAACATACTATTTCGCAATGGATCACGCCTTTGAGTAATCGAACGACTCTTGCGTCAGATATAACTTCAATGGTGAGAGCAATTCTCAGTATATAGTACATTTCAAATAAAGTTCTAAAACTGAAATATTACGATTAGTTAACAGCAAGGGATTATTTATATACTTAGTAGCGAGCCATATTGATTTTCGAGATTTGACACCCTGCTTCAAAAAGTGGTGCCTTATATGGTGTGATATTGGGTGTTAGATGTTGGGTGGCCCTTTCCAATCAGTGACTTCAATATTTATAAAAATTATGCAATATCATGTTTGCTTTGGAGAGTTTTTCAGAGGTTCTGGTGAGGGACCAAATAAAAAATAGAACGGAGCGGGTTTGTAGATGTAATGTGTCTTGCTACCTTTACGGTAGGTGTTACATACAATCAAGTATGCCACTTAGTAGTACCTAACTGAGATATGCCCTATGTATAGCAAATTTTATTTGTGTCTAAAATGTTTCTCTTCAGCTTATCGCATGTATTTGTAATATTCTTATAATCTTGACAAAGGTGGTCCATTCGAATGGTTACTTAAAAGCATTTCATGAAAGAAAACGTATTTGCGAGAAATGATGAAGCAAAATAAAAACAAAAGCGTTAACAATTTCTTTTCACTGGTATCGCAAAGCGCTGTAATATGATCAACGTGGAACGGGAAATATAAAACGCTGTAAAATCACAATCACTAAGTATTTTCACTGCATTATTAGGCACCATTTGAGTTATTTAACGCCCAGAGAATACAAACTGAGTGATGCTGCACTAAGTGTATGAATCTTCTAGTGCACATGCAATGTGACGTACTGGGCTGTGCTTTCTTCTTCGTTCCCCCCCTTTATTTTTTTCCTATTTGTCTTTGTCTGGTCCATGCAAGTGCGTGTGTGATATTTTAAAATAAATTTCCTAGCCCACTTCCCTTTCTTCCCCTGGTGCTTATATATGTTCACGTGGTTATAAAATAATAATTGGAGCTTTAAGGTGCTCCGGTAACAGTGAATTTGAAAACATGGTGCGAGTTTATTATCCGTACAAAAATTTTCTTGACCACTTGGCAATCATATTTTTAAAGTCGTGACATTAAAAAGCTTCAATAAAATAATGATGTCTCCAATTAGATTTATATTTTGCACGCAAAGTACCAGCAAAATAGCTTTAAAAGAGTCTTTTTTTTAAGAACCATTAAATTTTTTTTCATTTCTTCAGAAAACAAAAAAAAAAGTATTTCAAAAATAAGTTAGTTTTGTGCTAGCTACTAAAGTGCCTCTAACCCCTTCAGTCACAAATTATGATGCGCTGTCGGAAACGCGTCAAATTCGCGCGGCATAATTCCAGACAATCAGTATTACATTCCAAGTAACAAAATGAAGATAAACGTTCTTCCATGTGACATATGGTAATTAAAGTTAATGAGTATGTAAATATTATCTAATTGCTCTGCCACCAGTCAGACTTAGTACTTGCATAAAAAGAATCTGCTATAAGGCCCCAAACTCATGCACAGTTTGCTTTTAGTTTACATTTGCTTCGAGCGAAAAAAAAATTACTTTTCACGTTGGTGTTGGAATGCGTCACATCGAACAATCGTCGAATATGGTAGTGCATCCAGCAAAGTGATCTTCTGCACAAATACTGCAGATGAAGTATTATAAAATAAATTAAGTTAAATAATCACCAGCTGCCCACTCAGTAGGCCTGCACAAATGTGCACACTAAGTTTCAAGCCATTTGATGAAACATGCGGTGCCTGACGTGCCAATTAAGTTACGTCTCCACTTGTACACATCGTGACTGATATTGCTGAATGTGTTTACTGTGCATGTCAAATGTTGTTAGAAAAGTAAATAAGGTCATTAGCTGATGCCTTTAAGCTTTCTTAAATATTTAAGATCGGCTTATGAGAGTTGAAAAGAAGCGCTTTGGCTACCTATAGGACTTTGGCTACCATGCACATGGCTAACTTAGTGGAAATCATTGTCTTTATTTTAGTCGGGGAAGATAAAAGTGTTATTGTATATAAACATTCGTTAGAGACCTTACGATGGGAAACATGCACAAAAGCTTGAAAGAACACTCCTATTCCATAAGCTTGCAAAACATTACTAATACAGTTTGGTCATTGTAAAAGCTATCTACCTAAATGTTTAAATATTACTTGAATATACAATAAGTTCGCACATGGTATAAAAGTCTAACTCTACAGCCTGAAAAAGCATTATAAAAAGCGGTGAATCTTGCAAAGCTGTGAAAAAATTCGTGTCCGTTTTAATACGGCAGCGTGAGATGAGAAGACGACCTTTGTTCTTCGGAAGCCCTGACAGTTTCTGCATTACTCGAGTTCGGCAAAGGTTCATTTGCATAAACGTCTCAGCTGAGATCACGCTAAATATGTAGCCTAATTTGCGCTCTCATCGTCCTTACACGGTGCGATAAATTTCGTGGGTTATGAGGTGCACTAAGAGTGTGTGTGGCTCCCATCAATCGTTGCAGCTTCATAACGAGCCTACAAAATGACGGCGTGTTTGAGAAGCGAGTGATTAGTGAATGTTGATTATTGAGTGGAAAACGGGGGATCTGAAATTTATTTTATTTTATTTTTGTATGCGGGAACGCGAAATGCATGGAGTATATATGAAAGAATCTTCAAGGGTGGGAGCACTAGACCAACGCTACAACATACATGCGTTTTTTTTTCTTCAGATGTCTGAGTTATGTGCCAGACACTGGCGAATACTACATTGAGAATACTGACTATACGGCAGCTTTCAAAGGTATTCTTTGCACGTCCCCAGCCTTCGTTCATAATAAAACGCGTTTGATGTATGCAGTTCCGATCACACCTGTCTGAAACAGGTACTATAACAGGTAGACCTTTCTGACAAGGCTCGGAGCTGGGGTGTGCTACCTGCCTTTGAATGAGTAGTACAGAATCATTACACTAGAAATAACTTAATGCTATCGACATTCTGTCAGACGATAGCGGTGAAAGGTTCTTGTTCGTCAGGCGTCAATGGAAATGTATCAGGTCTTGCGGCATGAGATCTGATCTGGTAGGTTCTCCACCAATTTCGGCAGCAAGCATGGTCTAAGATCTGTCGTAGTTCGCGATCAGAAATAAATCAGATGATTGTTTCGATTTCGAAGCTAATCACTTCTGCATTGTGTGACAATTAAACCGTCAATTTCGGTAGTTAATTGGTAAACCGTATTCACCGTATGTACTGCACGTGCAATGGGGTCAAAGTGGTAATAAAAATGTTTGTGCCCATTTCGAGCCATGAAACGAGCTCGCTCAATGCGTTGGTAACACATAATACGCGTTACACAAAATTTCCAACGTTAACAACTCTTTTCATACAACAATATTGTTGTTTTGAACAGTTTGGCAGTAAGAATAATGGTAACTTCCAAAATAATCAAAAAAGGTCACGAAAAGTTGAACTCCGGTGTCTTGGGATTATTGCGTGAAGTTTTTGTTCCACCTGCAGCCATCACGCTAAGTATAAACGAAATGCTCAAATTTTCAGTTTTGTCTTCTTCTACCAGTTTTGATCACTGTATTCTCCTATTTCTAGATATCTTGCTTTTAAGTGAATAGAAAAATACCACAGTAAAACGCAAGAGGTAGAAAAATGCCAAATCCACGCAAACAGCTTTTCAACTAGGTATCACTGTAATCGCACATTCAAAAGCAAACATTAAATTCAAGAAAACAGGATGAGATCGCCAATTAACTCCTAATTGTGTGCTATTGCTCTGTCGTTATGGTGACTACTGCTTTTAATTAAGAAATATGGATCACATGATGCTCGTCATACTTTGCACTAATTCATGTTAGCACGGATAGTTCTCACGACTGACTCACACCTACGTAGCCGAGGATAGAAATGGCTAAAATCGGAGGCGACTAATGCCGCATTGATGCTTATGAAATATTCGTAGAAAACTAAGTGATGGTGGTTGGGTGTCGGTGTTATGGGCAAGCACAATGTCACGAAGCGTTGCAAGTTCATTTTTCCGGTTCCTCGACGGGCGGCTCGTCTGGCATCGAAGAGGACGGGCCATCGAGCAGGAAGTGGCCTGCAGGAACCCTTTGCAGCTCGCCCGGCACCTTCTTCTTCAGCAGCGTATAGCAGTCTTCCACAACCTGAAATGCGGTTGAGAGTACAAATGGTTGGACATGGCGATATTTTCTTCGTTCTTAAAGCTTTTTTGTTGACGTTACTTTAACTTCTAAATGATTGTGCCCATATTGTCACGTGGAGTCGGTTGTCAGACTCAGCGGTACAGCTCACCGGAGAACAACTGCATACCATCTGCAGACAAACGGACTGACGGAGCGCCTCAATAGGACCCTCACAGACATGATCATCATGTACGTTGACACGGAACATAAAAACTGGGATCAGATATTGCCGTACGTGACCTTTCCCTATAACACCGCTCGACAAGAAACCACTGGAATGACACCGTTCAGTCTGATCTATGGTTGCGAAGTCACGACAACGTTGGACGCCATGTTGCCTCATGAGTGTGACGACATCCATGTAGACGCCGAAGAATTCACTCAGCGCGCCGAAGAAGCCAGGCAGCTCGCACGCGTGCGCATCTGTCATCAGCAGCAGCAAGATGCACAACGCTACGACACCCGATACAAGTTTATTAGCTACACCCCAGGTGACAAAGTTTGGGTCTGGGTTCCGATACGTCGACGTGGACTGTCTGAAAAACTGCTAAGATGGTACTTTGGCCCATACAGCGTCATGCGACGCTTGAACGACGTGAACTACGAAGTTGTTCCCGACACTGATTGTCGTTCTAAGCGCCAAAAGCATTCACCCGAAGTCGTGCACGTCGTGCGTATGAAACCGTATTTATCGAGTTAATTAGCTCCCGGTTACCGTTTTGGTACGACCACTTCATACGCCTGGTACAGCACACAAGGTGCGCACAGAGACGATGCCTCTTTCGGGGGGAGGCAGATGTCACGTGCTTGCCCAAGAAAGACGATGACAGTTGTGCTTGTGGCACCAAGGTTTACGAAATGGACGAAAAAGAAGAACTCGCTTGCACGTTTTAATTAAAATATCGACCTGCTTCTGATGTCTCAATCTCTGCGGCAAGACCTCTGTTTTGACGTCGTGACAATACTATTGCGTGAAAACATGGGGCTACCTTGCATACGGTGCTCTGACGAGGCTTACTACTAAAGCCCCGCGTTGATATTATTGTGTTCCTATAGGCATGTCTTTGGCATCACCGTAGCATCATTTGCTTCATTTCCAGCAGACATATTATCTCTGTCACACGGACAGCGCTAACCATTAGGGTTACGGCCAATCACGGTTAGGGGTAGCTGCAGGGCAGTCGTGGCAGCAGTTAGTCGCCTAACAGTAGTTATCGCAAACCGAGCTTGACCATTTGCTCCCACAAATCGGGACGCTGACAGGACATGTTTCGTGCTGTACATGAGCCGTTGTTTCAAGATTTTCACAAAACGTGACTTTGGTGGGATCAGTGAAAGTATTGCTACACGTTTCTTGGGCCGAACGGCTTTTCGCATTGTTGGTGTCTCGCCATCCCAGAGCGGTGAACCCTGAACACGTATTCGAAAATGAAACGAATCAATACACTGCAGCGGAGGTGTAGAAGCACTGTCTCATATTACGACTTGCCAAGGATTGCTGACTACATGATGTAGGTGCACGTAATGTCATCAACTTGCTCAACTGGTCTAAGTGAGCACGTGTAGGAACGGCAAGCTGCGTTTGCGTTAACCCTGCAGTTATTGCTGTCAACTACGGTTAAGCAGAACCGCGGTTCAAGCTGTTCGTGTGACACGGGTTACGAGCACTTTTCCTGCATATAAGGCGTTTTGTGACGCGATGAACTATTCGACTACCCTGATACGCTGGTTAGAGCAGCAGGAGTGAGTGGCACACTTGTGGAACCTGTTTTTGTGGTCGGAAGTTTCTGCCGCCTTCACGAAAATTGATTTGACTATGACAACTTTATAAAAAAACCTCTGATTCAGCATTGAACTAAAATATTATTGAATATTTCTTGAATTCTATGCCCATCGGCTCACCTGTTTTACTTAAAACTTGAGTATCCTCTCGATTTACAATTCAGTTGTCTATTTACGATACAATGGAAAGTGAACCAGCGTAAAAGACGAACACTTATAAAAACATGAAATTTAAGAATAGTGCAGAACAGTGGCAAGTACAGTTCAGGACTGGTACTATGTATGATTTTGTTCAGTGCCCATCTGTGCTGGTTGGCCGTGCGGTAAGGGAAAACAGTGTTGCGGCGTTTGTGAAGGCCATGGGTGACTCTTGGCAGCAGTACATTGAATAGGATCAAATTTGTCTGACTCATCGTAAGTCCCAGACAGGATTGTGAATGGGCAATCAAAATGTGAAGCCAACCTTGGGAGGATGTTCAATGACGTCTTCCATGTCCCAGGGGACGTCGTAGGCCTCTTCCATTCTCCTTCGAATGGTAGTCCTGGCGATGGTCGCGTACTCTTGCTCTGGCCACATCCGCTTGGGAAGGGTCGCACTTTGGTAGATGATGGGAGGGTCTGAAAGTGTTTGTGAGCAGCATAACATATTTTATCCCTAGTCATTGAGCATGGAGCATGAGCTTACGGATGTAGAAATGATCAATAACACTGCGCAAGTACTTTCGGTTTTTCATGAAAGACGTTTTAAATATGAATCATTTCTGTCTATCAAACGTATTAATGTGACAATGTCGCTACCTAAGTGGCAATCTTGAACAATGCGGACTGTGCATGTTACGCGAACGCAAGCCTATCTGCCTGCCTGCTGAGAACGCTGACTGGTACTGAATAAAACAAAAAAGACCCATTTTCTCCTTTTCTCGGTTAATAGTAGCGCTATACTGTGTGCACTAGTTTCAAAGAAACATAGAATAAATTATGGCTCTGGCAATCTGTAGTGTTGGCTGCTTTCATCTCTTCACTTTCATCGCCACGTACCTTTTTCTGGGGACGTGATCTTCTTGTAGAAGATCCAAGCCACAACTATTGATGTGAAGATAATTAAGAGTGATGCAATCACAGGGCCAATGACTCGAGCGCTGAGAAGGTACTTGGGGCCTTCACCCGTTCTTTGTTGCAAGGGCTCTGCGGTATCACCGGTGAACACATTGTTATTATTCGTTAACAAAATAGAACAAAAACACTCCAATGTTAAGTATTATGGCCAAACAAATACTTAAAGCACTGTTCAAAATTGGCATAAAAATGTAGCTTCAAAGATGTTGAGCTCCATACTACAAGGTGCATGCTCCTGCATCCGCTGATGTTAGATAGAACGTATAAAAGTTGTGAAGTATAACAGCAAGTTTGGTTGCTATACGTTGCGGTATTGGTTTAAATTGCTCCGTCAGCTCATAAAGTTTTTTTTTTCCCCCAAATGATGCTTATTACCTCCACTTTTTTTTCTACTGTTTAAGAGACACTTTTCTGGGTTGGGTACAGATTTTTTTCAAGTAAATAGTATGAACAAAACGACACTTTGGCTGTTTTTCAATAATCCGGAAATCTGCTGTTGTCACCATTCAACTATACGTCGTTTCGGACGTACGATTGCGTCTGGCTCAGTGTGTAGTCGCTTGCAGCAAAGTGGGCAAAAGTGAAACTCACGCTCTCCCGTTGTCTCGAAGAGCACCGGATCTGACGGATCACCGCGGCCGTACATGTTGTACGCGGACAGGACCACCTCGTACGGCGTCATTCTGCTCAAACTGTCCAGAGAGAGCGTGTGCGTGTGCGAGGGGAAGTAGACGGAGCGCCAGTAGCCGCCCCGTTCCCGATAGTCGAGCACGTACTCTGCGAATAGAGAGGCGACCACAAGTGCAACTTATTTGTATGCAGAGAAGAGCATGGAAGAAAGGAAAGAGAAAAATTAAGGTAGCCTAATTAAGTATGAAGCGGCTGCTTTTCTTCTTCCTCTTCTTCCTTTTTTATTTTCTTTTTTCCCTCCTAATTTTTTTCGTTTTGTACTCCTTGGCATTTTTCTCTCTATATTTTCGTTAAGTTTTTTTTATCTTTATCTATTTCACTCGCTTTCTTGCTCTCTTTATTTTATCTTCATTATTTTTTCATTTCTCCTTCTTGTTTCACGCTTGCTTCTTTTTTTTCTATTTGTATACATGTTTTTGCCTATGTTCTGCGAAGCGAACTAGTATTGATTTATTTTTAGGTGATAATTATAAGTGATCATCATCAAGACGCTCGAAGAACAAGAGGAAGAAAACCTTTCTTTGGCACGTAGGCGCACTCGCTATGCTACACATTGAGCGTTACGCCAGGCGACGACGACAGCATACTACAGTACAAGACAGCAATCGACAGCCGAGCCCTCTAAAGTGCTCTTCACTTAAAAGGGGGAGAGCTTTATCGCGGATGATTGCACATGCCTGTATATCGTTTATTGTGTCTAGCATATCCTTAAAAAACGTGGGCAGTCATGCACAAGTCATCCCACTAAACGGCAGCTTGTTCCGTCTTCAGCCCACAGGAACTTCAGCCTATAGGAATTCTCTCTAAAAACTTGGAATACATTGTTGCCATTCCGGTTGTAATTATCCTTGTGTACGAGTTCTAGATAGTCGTCGACATAATGAAATATGTGCTCTGCAGTCCCTGCTAAATGTTCTGACACTTTTCTATCAACGCGACTGCGGGAGATGCCGCTGAGAATGTGCGCTACAGCCGACTCAATACACGCACTATCCCTCTGCACATAAAGGTCTTTGCCAAGACTAATTACCGTAATCTGTAGATATATCATGAGCAGCTCCAAAATGAACTCCATCGTTAATACGCACCTTGACCGAAAACCAACTCATCGTTATGTTGCGTTATGCACACCTTTATGCTCTCCAGTAGTTCATTGTGTGGAAGTGAAAAGTAAAGGTTTAAGAGAGTGCTCCTGTTCTGGCTCTTGAAGAAATCATTGCCCATTACTAAGAATCCCACCACGGATTTCCTGCGCCCTGCAGAGGATTCAGAAAGGTGGACGAGAGAATTCTTCTTCGCCTATTCTTCAATACGCTTCTGCGCCCGGCAGTGCTTAAGCATTTTGAGTCTTCCTTTTCGGCGACTGCCAGTACTGTGTGGAGTTGACTGACACCAACCGCATGGTTTGGGCACGCCAGCTCAATCCTTCTTTAACCATAAATCCCTACATGACCCATGACCCGAGAAGACTGAGAGGCAGCTCTGCTCGGCTGCCAAGACGTTCTGGCCCAGCAAGCCGTAGCCCGGCGTGCCAGGAAAGTGCCCACGTCCAACGGGGTCCCTGACTAAGGAATCCACCTTGTAATAAACGAGCTGACCCATTATGACCTGACAACCTCTTGGTAAATATGTGACTAATAAATGTCTACTACCACAAAAACGTTGATGCTCGCCGCACCCAGGTGGGAAGGATGAAAATCGACCAGGAGTTGCGAGTTTTGGATTCGGTAGAGGTCGTTAATCTTCAGTACAGTCAACTGTCTTAGTAGGAAACGGGAGACCACTTCCAGCCAAGTTTATCTTTTGCATACTATCGCCAGAAAAGCACCGACTCGCCAATACCAGCCGTCAAATCGTCAGTATATTGAATAGTAAAACTGGCCAGAGCGATGAGAGCTGAGGCGGCGAGTTCGGAATAAAGGACGTGGCTGGTTTTGTTCGAAAGCAGTTGACTTCAGCTGCAAGTTGCTCTACTTTTCCGGTGAGCTCCTCATTAGCAGCGAAGAAACGCACATAACTGTCGCTATCAGCTGTCTGTGATGTTGGGCGAAGCATCTGTGACTCGGTGAAGCCATGGAGGGAAAACCGCCACCCATAATTTTGTCGGGCAACTGAGTCAGATTGATTGATTGGAAGGCTTTATTCCAGAAATGAGAAGAAAGCGAGTGGGAAGGGTGTGGCTTTAGTCCAGGACTTCAGCGGCCGTTGCTGGATGCTCAGCCTGATCTAAGAGACCCTTCTGGATCTCCAAGTCGGCTCGCGCGAGAACGGCCTCAGCGGGGTATGTACCAAAGGAAGAATTGATGGTTTGAGGCTTATATGCATGCAGTGTCACACAAGAGGCTCCTCCCACCCCGACACACGCCATGGGCATTGACCGGAGTACACCGTTGGCCACATCACGTGCATTCCCTAGTGCGGATAGCTGTTTGCATTTTTCTGTATTTGCGCGAGATTCTAGCGCGAATGATGAAGACGCTATCAGAACTCATGCACACCTCAGTTCAAAGGCACTGAAGAATATTATATTGAAGTTTGAAGAGCAATTAGCTTGATTGCGTGACAGTATAGTGTTATGACTATGTTAGCTTTCAGTGCCACAGTTTCTACAGTCAACGTGACTAGAAGTTGCCGCAATACTTTAAAAAATTTTCTTCAAAAAGGCTTTTCTTTATGCGTGTATATGAAAAACAAAACAATGAGTCCATATTTTTGCCAAAAGCGTAATAACAGTGAATTTCTCCCGTCACCAGAATCAAGAAAAAAGAACGTATAGCTTACGTGTTACGCTTCTTCGTTTCCTCTCGTTTATGGTGAATGTTGCAGAACAGCACGTGACGCTGCTGACGCTGAAGGCAGGTGGGACTGGGAGATCTGGTGTTTAAAGATGCAGTGGAGAAGAACGTTAGGCATTAGTCACGCATATTGATGTACAAAATGCACTTGAGTCAATAATCCGGCATTCTCAAGGGGAAGAAAGACCGTCTACCTCACGCTGAGGGAAATAATAACGGTAGCATTTCTCCTCATGGTACCATACGCGTACGCTGTTTTATGAATAATATATAGGTAAGGAATATATAAATTGTACGCGCATATTAATTTTTAAGGTTCATAACTACGTCGTCTTTTTTATATACGGTAATTTGAATGAACTGCAGTGGTTACGAAAAACAGCTGAAAAGCGTTTTTTCGTGTCATTGTGTTTTTCGCTCCTGTAGTAAAATGTCAGCGCTTTCGTCTAATTGAAAATGCTCATAGGTGGTCTTTCCTCCAATGGCGCTGGTTTATCCTCTTCGCATGACAAAAAAAAAGCAGTATGAAAGTAAGAATTTTGCACATAATACAAAGAAGACGCCTATAAATCGTGAATATTTGCTCTACCGTACGCGAGTGAAGAAATGTGCTTAGTCAATCATATTATCACACTACGAGGTAACAGTTCTCTAAGGAAATAGAGATGCACGTAAGATGTAGAAACAGTCTCGTAACTTCTACTAGATATGTACAGGACAAGTGTACACATGTACACAACAAGATCAAATGGAGCAACACACATCAATGACGTGCGTACAAAAAAAAATTGGCCCCTTAAATGCATGTAATCTGCAAATGTCGTCGGAAGACGATAGTCTTGCGTGTGAAGAAAGTGAACAAGATATTTATTTGATGTTCTGCGCAAGAAAATTGGTGAATGGTATTCTGGAGGCGCTGCGTTAGAGTGCATCGAGCGTGCAGCGGAGGTGAACGAGCGCATCAAGTCACGTCACACGTGAGACATAAGCGCCATCTCGCAGTTTTTTTAGAAAACAAAGCGTGTGGCTCTTAGACGGGTGTGCGCGCCCGTCTCAAAGGTGATAAGGTGTAGAACGCAAGGCGACGGGTAGGTGCCCCCACCGTCTCGTTTTAGCAAAGCGTTGGAAACACTCGTCTTTCCGTGCAAGTGTTGCATGGTCAGCGCACCGTGATAAGCGCTACGGCCCTTAAAATTACTTATGTATGCCTTTTCTAGTAAAAGGCTCAGATACAGAATATATACGTGTTGTTATGGTGCCCCAGACATGTGCAATATTTGCTTTTTAATTGACAATTGCACAAGCATGAACGTTCAACCTTGAGCAACATAGGCGGGCGCTGCGAATGGGGTCGGCAGTTTCAAGTACCCGATGCCGTTAAGAGTAGACAAGCAGACAAATGTACAGACAGACAGACCAAAATTTTTTCTTTGAAGGTCCCCAAGAAAGACTATCGTCTTCAACACTGTACTGGATCAATGGCAGTAATAGTGGCCTCACGCACGAACTTTTAGTATTTTGGAAATAACATTTGTATTGTGCACAAGGTATTCAGAGCCACTAGTGGACTTCCTTAAGGACGTCTAGCAGACAATAAAGGCAAGAAAGCTATAAGGAAGGTATTTGTAGTAATTATGATGTAAGTGTGTGCACGTAAAGACAACTTGGAAGTGGTAGGGACTGAACCAGCAACCTTCAAATAATGCGTTCAAAGCTCTACCAGTAGAGCTGAGGCAGCAGCCATCATTCCGTGCATTTCATCGGATATTTCTGGGCACTTGGCCAGCGTTGGCCAGCGCTGCTCGTAACTACGGCGATGACTTATGGCTGTGGTGTACTGGAATGGGACAATGTGTTGTCTGAAGCCAAAGCGTGGCTCTTTTTGCGATGATGGACAGTGCTGCCAGAGCACAACCTACTACTTTGGCGCCACCTGTCGGCCTCCCCTGAAGTAAATTATGAGAAGCTGAGATACAAAGCCTCCGAAATTAGTAGTTGTAGTTGCCGCGCTCGCCGTAAAATGTATAAAGAAGTGGAGCAGTATCTGTCATTAAGTGTTTTTGTTTTAACATCGCGACTACTTACTCTTCTGGCTCATGCTGGTGACGGGTGGTCGTGAAACTCACCTGATGATGTTCACGTTATCCTCCCTGACCCGCTCGTTCGTTTCGTCGGAAACACTCAGATTAGTCTCACAGCAAGGCAGGCGAACATATGCATGGAATGAACAGCGAAGTGTTTTTTTTTATCTTTTCGGCTGTTAAAACAGTAAGCAAGCACACTATCTGAGCCCCCGTTCTCCAATATGAATTGTGCAAGATCATACGACGCAGGAGCAGCTTCATTTATATTATTAATTCATAGAAATGTGTTGGATGCGTCTTAATCTTGCAGATACTTTTAGTTTCAATCGTGTAATGTGACGTTTTTACTCAAAAACTACAGAACGTTTTCCAATGCAAATTCAAATTACGCGTGCTGGGCCTACCATTCGATAGCGGCCCTTTCGCACAATGCCCCATTCTATACACCATATTATAGCAACGAGCCAGGACTCCAATGTTGCTGGTTTGGGCTGCCGCATTCGAAGGTAGCAGGTGCCTTACCTGCCAGTGGCAAATGACATTTAGTCACTTTCATTTCTTCCCATTTATATCATAAATACGACAAATAACGTCATTATACTTTCCTTGGCTTGTCTGTCTGTTGGTTGTCAATAATGTTGTGTCTAAAAAAGAAAACGAGCCGGCAAAATTTTGCACCTTTCATTGATGCTCTTTCTTGCAGTTCAATTAATGGCGACGGGCCAGGCATTCTTTTTTCGTCTGATGTGAGCCAATAAAGGAAATATAAAACTTGAGTATTTCCGGCCTTCTTCATATGATATTAACATGCAGTCCCATATTTAGTAAACCAAGCATATATTCTTGGCTATTTGAAGTTCTGCACTACACAAAAAGAAGTTTTGTTAGTGTGAATATGGTTTAAGTAAAGGCGAAATATGTACCTTCCTCGAGCGTGGTGAAGTCAAGCTGATGAGACGACGGACTCGGTCCAGCGGAATTGAAAGTCTGCACTATGGCAGAGTAGCGCGTGCTGGGTCGCAATGTACGCAAAACAGCTTGGGTTGCGCCAGCGCCCGTCACGGTCTGGTACGTGTAGGGTAGCATAGGGGAGTCGTACACACGGTGTCCAACGTAGTAGCCCTGTATCTTTCCATTCTGGTGCTCTTTGGGTGGAACCTTGGCAAAAGAAAGGCGAGAAGGCTTGCTCAAATAAGCGCCAACTTGGTCGTTCACATTGATTAGCAAACTAGCTTAAAGGGCGCATAGTAACAAATTAGCTCTTTCTTATTAATCATTATAAATATCACCACTCTTGTCACAAAAAGGTGCGATAAATGTGCAAAAAAAAGTGTCATATAGGAGTTTCCAACACTGACTCGCGGAGACGTCTCAAGTTCTGACGGCTTCTTTAAGGCCAACATACACTTTCGTCAAAATAAAAAAAAATACTGGAATTCTGTTCACAGCGAGTCCTACATGGAAAGACTTTACATGGAAAGTTTCATTCACTATTAAGGCAATGTGGTCGAAATACCATAAAAGACATGGGAGGAAGACGTGACACTTTGCGCAAAAAATGTAAATCGCAATGAAAACAAAACTTGCATCGCCCCTTTCTGTATGATGAACACATGGTGACTAAAGTGATCCCAATATAGTTTTTGGAGAATAAAATTTTCACACTTAACAAGTGGCGTAGCCAGGAGTTTTCACACCATGCCCCCCACCCTGCCGAATTTTTTCGCCATAGCATACATGGAAAAAAATCCCCATATAAAGGGGGTGCCCCCCCCCCCCCCAAAATGTTTCTGCCTACGCACTAGTAATTATATGGTTCTTTTTACAATCCCTTCAATGCGGATGGAAAACTCATCCTTGCATAAGAATAATAATCAACCGACTTTAGAAGGAAAAAAAGAACAAAGTTGAGTACTTGTGTAACCTACAGGCTCGCCCTAAGGTGCATTGTGCACTTAGGGCGAGCCTGTGTAAGACACTTAGTGTAAGATGCGTGAAGTACCGTGAAGGCAATACTTGTTATCGCGACAAGGGTAACACACAAAGTGCATAGGCGCTCGTATATGATGTGTAAATTGAAAATGTTGGGTTCACCTTCCACTCGATCTTGACGTGCGTGCTGCCTAACCCGACAACACGGATGTCCAGTGGAGGTGCTGTTGGAGCTGCGTCAATATAAGGAAAAATGCAATGCTTGCCTAAGCTCGGTGAAAAAGCACGCACACACGCACGCACACACACGCACACGCACACACACACACACACGAACTTTAGGCAATTAAATGCGCATGTGATATATACGCTAGATTTTTGGCTGCAGATGTTTTTAAATGCGAAGCATTTCTCAGCGAACATAGGCGACTTTGAGCGTATCTATCCATCTATCTATCCATCTATCTATCTATCTATCTATCTATCTATCTATCTATCTATCTATCTATCTATCTATCTATCTATCTATCTATCTATCTATCTATCTATCTATCTATCTATCTATCTATCTATCTATCTATCTATCTATCTATCTATCTATCTATCTATCTATCTATCTATCTATCTATCTATCTATCTATCTATCTATCTATCTATCTATCTATCTATCTATCTATCTATCTATCTATCTATCTATCTATCTATCTATCTATCTATCTATCTATCTATCTATCTATCTATCTATCTATCTATCTATCTATCTATCTATCTATCTATCTATCTATCTATCTATCTATCTATCTATCTATCTATCTATCTATCTATCTATCTATCTATCTATCTATCTATCTATCTATCTATCTATCTATCTATCTATCTATCTATCTATCTATCTATCTATCTATCTATCTATCTATCTATCTATCTATCTATCTATCTATCTATCTATCTATCTATCTATCTATCTATCTATCTATCTATCTATCTATCTATCTATCTATCTATCTATCTATCTATCTATCTATCTATCTATCTATCTATCTATCTATCTATCTATCTATCTATCCGTTTACGTTTGGGTTCTTTCATGATCAACCCTTTAACTTGTCGTGAACCAAAATTAGCATGGGAGCGTAAGATAGTTCGACGAATATGACGCGCTGGTCAAGACCTGAATAATGTCACAATGCCGCCGCGTACGTCGTCAAATACTTCTCGCCAGACAGTGACACATACCCACAGGTGGGTATATGCCGCCGGTATGTGGTAAGTGCCACAGGTGATTGAAACTTCTTTTACTCTCCTCTCCCCCTCCCCATGTGTAGGGTAGCAAACTGGAGGCATAGTCTAGTTAACCTCCCTACCTTTCCTACATTCCTTCTCTCTCTCTCTCTCTCTGAAACTTAGTATATACCCAGAAATGACGAGAACATACATGAGCAATTTTAACGCGCGAGCGTTAAGAAATATGCATTAGCGGTAGCGTCGACCCGACGAATGCAAAGACTAAATGTCAGGGTCCCAGCTGGAATCAAACCCAAGCAATCTGCGTGGCAATGAAGCATTTTACCGCAGAGCTACGTCAGGTTTAAAAATTACTTTTCAAATAGACGCTAATCTTCGTGAAACGTCAATAGTGGTTGCAGTGCTGCCTAGCCAATGTTATAAACATTAAATTTGCACTTTTTTGATGCAGCCGTCACGTCGGGTTAACGCAAATTGTGGTTAGTTGTCATGCGCTGAAGTTGATTTATGTAGAAGTGTCCAGGGCCAGCACCCGCGATTATCAGCGCTTCAATTAGCTTCTGGTGTTGCTAATACGCATGTTACAGTTGGCATCGTTGTGCAAGTGCAAACAAATGGTTATATAAACATCTGAAACTCTTCAATATATGTCTGTGCGTGATACATTTGTACTTAGCCTTATTACTTAGCGACAATTCATGACGTGTCGCTCAATAAAAATTTTCAACATGGTCACCTTCCCTCCACGCGCTTCGCATAACGCCGACTCCCCGATACGTGGGATCTCTCAAAATTGTTTAACGTTTACGCTCGCGTTATGTACTACGTGTTCTGTTGTGGTGTTTGGAATCACAGTTTCTTATATTCACTGAATAAGAAGCGTATTCAAACTAACCAAAAACTTGCATGGCGTTTTGCCTTCGAGAGTAGAACGCGATGACGTATACTCGGGCTCCGTGTTCAATGCCTTCAACCATTATTGTTCGGCCCGATACTGTTTACTGGAAGTACAGTTGCTAGGTGCCTATTACGCCACAATTCTTCCTTTTACATACTGACGAAGTACCCATTACGCGTCATCATGAAGCGACGTACATCTGCACAGTTGGCCATTTATTGGGCAACTTTAAACAACCCACTTGTTGCGTGATTAACTTGCTGTTGACACCTGGTGCGCTTCTACAATTCTGCCACACAATATCACATGCGTTAAATGACTCCGCGTACTGCATATTCCTAAAGCATTTTTTTTTTCATGAAGCAGTTTCAAGTTCTGGTGTGGCTGCGTGGTAGGCCACGTGCTTTCGATTCTCACTCGGACCAAATATTTTTATTATTCGCATCTGTCTCAAATTTTCGGTCAGTGACAATGCTGATTTTTCACACACAGCCAAGCATGCTTACGCCAACAACTGAATTTCTGCGAAACGAGTTTTCTTATGGCATCGCATTGACACAAAGAGAATTAGTTAGGTTCAAAGGAAAGCGGTTTAGAAACAGCGTACCACAGTTATGTTTCTTAGTGACGCTGGGCCAAAAAAAATTAGTCAACCCGCAGAACCTATGTGGTCATACCATTTTATGTCAAGCGAGTTTTTTCGAGGAGAAGGGAAGGGGGGCAGGCTGTAATCATATAAGGGGCAGCTGTCTGCCCCTCGCTGGTACTGCCCTTGTATTCACATGTTGAAATAATATGTTTAAATAACCCTTCAGAAATTATTTGAACGGCTCGTTTCTGTGTTAGACACAACCCAATGAGAAGACCACAGAAGTAAGCCAATGAAAGCATAGGAGACATTATCAGTTAGACCTATTTGCAATGTGATTATTATGACATAACTTGAAACTAATTAACGTAAACTAAGTAAACCCCACTAATCACATCACCAGGGTCCGAACCTTCAGCCTTCGAATTACGCAGCCGATGCCCTGCTGTTCCATCGAATTGTGTTTATACGCTTAAGCAATCACAACTTCATGCGAAGTTTTTCTGTTAAATACTGCGTCAGGCAGATAAAGCATTGATGATATATTGCTCGTCTTCTGGCTCTACTTGATTCCCTGTACGGCATCTACAGTATCGGCAATGAGGTAAGAAAGTGATTGAGGTAACCCACAACAAGGGAGATGTCACCAAAGTATATGCACCAGCCATTAACGAAGCATGGCGCTTAACGTTTTCACATTCACCCTCACCTTCCTCGCTCGTAGTGAAATGAAGGGACGCAGATGGGGCGCTCATTCCGACCCTGTTTTCGGACAGCAGGTATCCACCGTAGGATGTGCCGGGAAGCAGGTCGCTCAGGTAGACGGAGGTCTCTGATCCTGACACTGTGATCAGTGTCAGCTTCCTACTTTGGGCTGCGTGTTCAAAAAAAAAAAAAAAGCTTGCCAATACGCCCGAGAAGAATACAACTCTACCAGATGTATCGCTGTATATAGTTATACTCGGATTGTTTGAGTCATGTTAAAAATTTAGTGATGCTACTGCTTCTCACTCTTATATGCTTGTTTTCTGGGCTTTTATTGCACTAACTCAATGACAACCGTTCGAACAGCTCTAATCGCTCTAGCAAAATTACCACAATCCTTCTTATTGGTGGTCCTGCATGTTCAACTCACAGTTCTCTTTCCAGAAGCGTACGTGAAATGTGGACACCTCAGAGTAAGGCGCTTGCCACATCAGTCGGACTGTGCGGCTTCTGACGTCCAATACTTTGATACCGACTGGCGGTGACGGTGGCTCTGGAATAATAAAAATCAAATACTTAAGTTCAGAAATATCAGAAATATATTAACCAGAAATCTATCAATAGAAACTATCAATGCTTTTTGCTGAATGTACTCAAGCAACACAAACAATTAAGGTTGTACGCCGAAGCAAGCACGTCATTTTGGCATTCGTAAGCCGTTGAAGAGTGGGTCTACGACTGATGACGTGTCGCGACAAGTAGCGACAGGGCTTACGTGCGAATACGGACAGTATCACGATATCGAGAACAAAAATGACAGCGAATCCGCAAAACTTGGCATCGGGATGACAAGAAGCGAGTTGACGCAGGTCTCACCGCCATCTGTGCGGTGTTACCACTCGACAACTCACCACCATAAAAGCTCAGTTGCCCTGCCTGTTTTATTTACACACATCGTCCCGATTGCGCCGTGTCTACAAAAGAATAGATATGTGGCCTTGTACCCGAGTGTTTTGCCAAGTAAACGGACGTTAGCAAACTTACAAGGCCAAATCTTGTAGCGCACTGCACTATGGATCCCCCCGTGGAGTGAGTGAGTGGTAACATTACTCCATCCTGCAGACCCTGAGTAGCTGTAAGCAATATACGTATGTATACCGCCGACAACCACTCAAGGTCCACATGAATTATCTTTGAACTCACCCATTCAGCACAAGATACCACAAGAGAAACAAAGAAGAAGACACGGATATCACCGAGTTGTGTATCTGAAGCTGGTTCGGTCGCTGTGCTCATAAAAACAAATCACATAGCTCCAAACTTTTCCCCCTTTCAAAGTCTTACTGTCTCAAAGTGAGTCCCCGTGCATGTGGTAATGCATACCTAGTACGTAAAGCTTTGTGAGAGATGTGACGTTGCCGAACTTATTGGAGACTTTGCACACGTAAGCGCCTGTGTCGGAAGTCGAACTGTTCTGGATGAGGAGCTCGGAAATCACGCCACCGGGAAGACTTCTCTCGATGATGTCGAACCTGCAAATAGAACAATGTCTACCAAACACATTTCTTTGGTCAAACAGTAGGTAAACAGTAGGTATGTTCTTCAATGTGAGAAAACACACGTCGCATGTTATGCACTCTGCGATCGGGCGGCTATATCGGGGTGATTGTTAGACGCGTCCTTACCCTTCCCGCACGGTTGCCTGGTATGGCCTCTGGTCCTTAAACCAGTGAACTGTCAGTGGACGGTCGCCCGTTGCTTCACATTTCAAACGAACGCTGTGACTTCTCCGAACAGTTGTCTCCTCTATTCGTTCAAGAATAATCGGTGGCGCTGAAACAAAAATAAAGGAAACACGAAACTGAACTAATCAACTTCAGTACAGATTTAAGTTACAACGTAATAGCAGTTCTGAGCAAACTAAAGTAACAGCACAATATATAAAAAAACATTTGACCAGGGTTATGTTATCAGCCAAATAATAATAATACAGGTATTTATATTATGAAAATCACGTCGCATGGTGCTGAAACCTTTTAAATAATACCTCCCAGTAAGCCTGCTTTCTGGAGCTTCAAGTAGGAATTGCGATCTTGCTAATACCCGTTCTGTAGCTAGGTCTTCTGGTGGAGGCGTGTGCGCCAGTGATGTTCTGTGAAGAGAATCTGCCGTTTTTTTGGGAGTTTCCAGTCTTTATTTTGCACAAAAGGGGAAACAGCAATCTTTTTCATTTGCCAGAGAATTTTAGGAATGGTGAACTCTCGTTATGACGAGACAACAGTCTGACTGATCGTTTTGGTTTTGAAATCGATTCTGGCGCATGCCGCACGCAATATTATAGCCCTTGGGATTTGTTTCTGATGAATACATAGAGCCATTTTCTAGTTCACTATGGGTGTTAATTTGGAACCCTGCGTATGAACAATGTACTTACAGCATATGAGTTTGGTATCTACCAATCGGCACGTGTTTAATATAAGTGTCATGGCAATGGTTCATGTCTGCCTGGTTCATGTCAGAATTGTCTGCCTACAACCCTGCTCTGAGCCTCTCATCGAAGGGGCTGTCAAGGCGATCACCGATGAGCGTTAGAATGTTTGCAGTGCTGCAGACTTCACCTTCTAACGGTTTTTTTCATGCCATCCACACCCATCCTATGCATGCGCAAAAAACAATGAAAACAAAAAAAAACACAACTCATTTTACACGTGATCTCATTCCAAGATACGCCATTTCCTTTTCCGTCAAAGCAATTGATGACCAGCTCACACAGAAGCTTCCCATATCAGCTATAGCTTCGGCTTTTTTTATTTCACCTGTCAGCAGATTCTGAAACCGGCCGATAACAAAACAGCTGTGCAGCTTGTTATATGTACCACGCTAATACAAGCTAATTGCATTGATGACCACCTCGGCCGAGCTACAACACTTTTGCGCCCCCTTGTGGAAAACTACATCAACTAGACTCTATCACAAGTAACTTAATTGATCATCGTGCCACTTTGTCTAATCAAGCCGAATTGAAGCATGTAGGACTTACTGCTTATGGCGAGGCTAATGATCTTGGAAAGACCACTGCCGAGTCCGTTACTAACGTCACACCTGTAGCGGCCAGCATCTTCAGCCTTCACAGAGCGGATCTGCAGGCTACCGTTTGGCGCCATGTTGAATCTGTCACCCACGCGGACAAGCTCGAAGTCTCTGTCATCTGTGGGAGAAAAGGTGGGCGCAAGAATGGGAAACTGGGCCGTCTTCACGCTTAATTGGCGGAGCGACATTTGTTTTATGATACAGGCTTGTTGTAATGTTCTTTGTCTTCTTATTTTCCTGCATGTCAAGTATAGCTCCTCGAATTTGCACAGCCTACACCTCGGTGGCTCGCTTTTTCGCAATCTTGCGGGTTTATTAATATCCTCTCATGAAATGTGTGCTTTCACTACTGTTGATGAAAAAAAATTACCTGCTTTCTGCTGCAAACTTTGTTGTAAGTGCTTTTGCCGTCCATGGAGTGCCTCCGTTCTTTTACTTACTGTACAGGGACGTATCCAGAAATTGTTTTCGGGGGGATGCTCAACCATACTTTATGCATGTTCGTGCATGCGTTTGTATCTGTGTGTGTGTGTGTGTGTGTGTGTGCGTGTGTGTGTACACGCCAGTAAAAGTGAAAAAATTTGGAGAGGCGGGGGCTGAAGCCTACTTTGAGTAAACACTTGTTGCGAGATATATTATTTATGTTGTTATTCCGTTTTTGAAACTTGGAATAATACAGTTTGCTTGTGTGTAGATAAAGATTTCGAGTGACTTTACAATGTAACCAGCAGGAAAAGGCATATGTTCGAAGGCTGAATGTAAGAGCACAGTTCTTCTTATTTACCCCTCTCCTTGCTCCATTCGACCCTTGGAATGGGATAACCGAAAGCGTTGCAGTGAATGACAACATTAGATCCAGTTGAAGCTGACGCATCTGTTGGCTCCTTGGTCCAGACTGGTTTCACTGAAAATGAAAAAAAAAACAGTAAAAAATGCCTGAGCCTCTTATTTTGACACTCCCAGCACTGAAATGAAATAAACTTACGTGCGTTTACTTCACAAAATGACATTTATTGTGCTTTCCACCATATCATTTCAACAACGCATTAACGCTGCGGTAACGCTACAGACGTGTTTATGAAGATATTACCTGGGTTCTAAGTCACAAGCTTTTTTTATCTTAAAGGCACTCTGTCAGTAGTTAGTGGCTTAAATAATGATATTGTTGATTGACTGACTTATTTATTCATTTATTCGTGCCAATGTACAGCATCAGGGTGGCTTGCAATACTGTGTACAAATGAAATGACAAATGCATTTTGAAAATTAGTCCCGATATTTTTTCGCGCACGTTAGTATAAGCTTTGTCCTCTCGTGTACGTTCCGTTTCTCTCTTCTACATTTCTTGCTACTACCTTTCTCACCATGATCTCCCGCCTTTCTATATTTATTTTCTGACATTATGAAACCACCCTCATAGACATTTGCAAAGTTGTGTTCGGTTGGCCTGTTGCACTTACCGTCCACGTATAACTTGACGGTGTAGCTGTCCGAGCCAGCCGGGTTTCGGACGGAGCAGGTGTAATTGCCTATGTGATCTCGCGTGATCTCGCGCACCACGAGAATGGACTTCCCCTGTAGGCTGACCACATCCCCGAGCTTGTCCTCGGCGCGTATTTCGCGGCCGTTGTGGTACCAGCTAAAGTGCACCGGTGCTGAGCCTCTCTTTAGAGAGCACATTAGGTCCACACCGTCACCCAGTTTCAGGTTGGAGTCCACGTACATCTTGTGCATCTCGGGCGCCTCTGCGACAGTGGGGTGAGGAGGCGACTGTTAAATGCAGTCAGAGCGTTTACAAAACAGGAAATACAGGCAGGACGTGGACTCAAATCACATTTTGCGGCATATAAGGGTCTTGATGTGCTTGAAAGTGACTGAAAGGTTCTGCAAGAGGGATTTAGAGCATAAAAACATAAGCAAAAGTACGTGTATCGATGTAATAGTCCTATGGTGATTATTACTGTCTTACGTAAGTTTGCTTAGATGTTACACGATTAACAAAACCCGGGGTCTGTGTTAAGACGCAGATGGCAGTTCGAATAAGGCTGCACAGAAGCCGAGCCGGCATACGGAATTAAAGAAAGTAAAAGGGTGTGGTGACGATGCGTACCAAAAAGAATGTTAAGCGAAGAATGTGATAAATCTGAACATTATTTGCTTTTACTTATGCCACGAGTGTTATCGACTGCGTGAATTAAATATCTTAATTTGCTTGGTTACCGAGCCTCCGTAAAAGGGTGATCGAGTGCATCTTTGCTTAAAAAGGAATATGGTTCTGCGCCAATTTATGACTGGATGTTCTCCTGGGCGATAGAGGGAGCGCTTGCGAAGTGAGTCATTAAGTTCAGTTTCGGTTCAGGCGAACTTCTTGCGTGCGAGAGATACTGTGCCCTACAAATGTACCTCAGCAGTAGCTTTCGAACCGTATGCGCATCTAGAGAAAAAAAGAAGAAGAAGAAGAAAAACGTTCATAGGGCTTTTTTTTAATGGTTTGATTTCGTAGCAATGCGAGATTCCGTCCGACTTCATGTTACACTTCTCAATTCGCTTGCTTTTAAAGAACAAATAAAAGTCAGAGGACAACACGCATTTCATAGTCTTTCATAGTCCGTGTGTTGGCATTGCACAGCGACTGCCTGTACCATGTTTGGCATGTCACCGCAGCTCATGAGGCAATGCCAGCTACAAAACCTGACAATTTTTTTCATATTTTCATTGTGTATTCCTTGTTAATTTCCTTTGTATCTCCCCCCTCCCCTAAAAAAACAACAACAACAACTTACTGCTGCTTTTGAAGCGGACCTTCGAAATCATTCACGGGGGGTGGGAGGGGCGTGGAAGTATTGGAGAGAAAGCCAGGTGGTTTCTTGCGCAATGTCTTGTGAATTAACAAACTAAATAATGTATCACTTTCGTTGATTATAAGTTACGGGCACTTTAGCACCCGTCCCTAAGAGCGTGATGGGTCTACTTCCATTTTTATTTTAGCCGTCTGGCAATTAATCAAACCACCAAAGGGATAACCTCTCACCCCTTGCGATTTAAATAAATAAAACATAACATAAAGCTAACAATGTTACGACTTTGCGTAATAGACACATTCATGTAGCAGCGAAGAGAAAAATACTTGCATTTTGATGCACGAAAAAGAGTGTGCATGCTTGGAATCGTTTTTTTAAGTGCAATTTTTAATCAGCGGTGCGTGACATGAGTTCTCATGCGTGCGCTGGCGTAGTTTACCGGGTTGTCGTTTTCGCAAGCAATTACAGAGAAGCTGTAAGACAAGGTATAATATCACAGGGACGTTTCGGCCGCGGAGACCATGGATCGATAAAAATGGCGTCCCGGTTTAGATCGCTGAGCTGCGAATTTGGGTTCGCGGCTACACCGCTTGTCATTCAGGGGCGTGGGCAGAAATAGGCACCACTTCGATCAGAAAAGAGGGGAAGGGGGGATGGCTGGAAGATGCGGTCGGGTGTCATGTCATGTTTCGTACGCTATGACAAAAAAGAAACTTCGGGGGGGGGGGGAAAGCATGGGCCCGGTGTGTCGCCCCCTGGCTACACCAATGTACTCATATATTGATATATTGCCAGTATCGTACTGTTTTCAAGTTTTGAGTAGTTACTTATACAACACAGTGATGCTTCTCTCGAATGCCCGAAATATATCGGCGAATACAAGAAAGTCGTCCTCCCTAAGAGGTCTTAGCTTAGATGGTATATGGTATAAAACTATTCTATTATTAGATGTGTGAGATTACCGTAATTGAAATCTTTACATATCATTCGCAAAACTACAATGCAACCATAAGTTGTCAGTTAAATACTGAAGAGTTCTGTCGTATACATGGCTGAATTCGAATAGTGAGCGGCAGTTGTTCTTCAGCTAGGAGTAGGTAAACAAAGCACTTTGTGAAACAGAGTGTCATGGGCCCCTGTAGCGTTTTTGCACATAATGCGTGCGCTAGCAGGCCTTTGAAAACAAAGGTATGATTGAATGAATGCCTCATAAATTGAGTCTTGCAAATGACGCGTTGCTAGCGTCACCTCTGAATATTACTGTTAGATGACGTCAACTTGACTCACCCAAAGCATGGCAGGTGTCATGAAGGCCACGGACCAGGAGCAGTATCAACTTCACAATTGCGAACGACTTTCTTGTCACCGGTCGCACTGTTTCACAGACCACCACACCCATGACGTACACAGTTGCAGTAGCAGCTTCGTTGACACATGAGCAGCACTAGTCCGCAAAACCAACTAGAACGCGCGTGATGCTGTGTGAAGCGGGAGCGGAGGATGCAGTCTTTTCCTATCTTTCCCGGCTTCTTCCTTCTCTGCGGGGAAGGACGCCTTCAAGACTGATGCTGCTGCTCCTACCGCCGCTCTCTTTTGCGGGCTTGTTTTGGTGGACGCCCCCCCAACTCCAGCATGCCCCGTGGGGAAGCGTGACTCACAGGCCGCGGGATGAAAAACCCTCGCAAGGAGAGCGAGGAGGAAGAGCGGGCTGCGTCGGGTGCTCGCGGAGGCATTCCGGGTTCGGTGGACTTCGATCCACCTCTGTGGGGGCTCCGGCTTGGCTCGGCTTGGCCCTTTTTTGGCTTTACACAGCCTCAGTGATTAGTCCTGTGGGGTTGGGAAGCGCGAAGAGTGAATGCTGTTATGTGGTGACTCACGCACGTTCGCGCGATTCCAAAATGTTTTCATTGCGGAGTATCCTTTGTGTGAACTCGTATAGGGATGTCAAGACTTATTTGAAGAAGTGACCTACAACAAGGCAAACAAAATAGTGGAACAACCTCCGCGCCATGCTTAAAATGAAATGTGATGTGTTGACCGTGTGGAAGGATAGCTGATCAATCAATGTCGGAATTGATGGAAGGTTCTCGATAAATAACAATATGCTATTTCACTCTTGAAGAATAAGAACATCAATGCCAATAACTTGACTTGCGTAGCCCTGGCGACAAAAAGCACAATAAACGAAATAAAGTGAAAAATGATTTTAAGTGTGTGTGTAAAACCACAACTGTCCCCTGAACCTTTTTTGTAGAGCATAAACTCCGTTTTATTAGTAATGTATATAAAGCGTTGTGGGCGTGTTGGTATGTCACTTAATGCATATAGCGCGCTGGAAAACACAAAGAAAGACGTGCTTATGTTACGCGTTTATTTGTCCGTGTTTTTTTTTCATGAGTTATTAACTTAAACACCTCCGTTTGCATCCCAATCAGTATTTTATGCTGGATGATACTTTTTTTGCTGCAGGGCACGCATTCAAATAAAAAAAAAATATATGGGGGCTTTAACGTCCCGAAGCCACCATATGGTTATGAGAGACGCTGTAGTGAAGGACTTTGGAAATTTCGACGACCTGGGGCTTTTAACGTGCAGCAAAATCTGAGCACATGGGCCTACAGCATTTTCGCCTCCATCAAAATTGCAGCCGCCACAGCCGGGATTTAATCCCGCGACCTGCGGGTCAGTAGCCGAGTACCTTAGCCACTAGCCCACCGTAGTGGGGCGAAAAAAAAAGAAAAGCTTGTGTATCAGTTATAAAACTCCAGCAAACTTATATGTAAACCAGTGAAGATCACTATTAGAGGAAACAAGTTGCGTTGCCTAAGGTGTAAGAACTTACTGTTTGAAATATAGCCATTTTTCCTGAGTGAATTTCGATGCGTTGCGCCTTTTCTCTACGTTCGTCATATGACTTTCCAGCTTGACGTAACACAGTTTTGGCCTTTCTTACGCACCCAGAGAATTGTTTTGATATGACCTAGATGAAGGTTTTGAAAGTCTTATTAATATCTCAAGTAATGCGGGTCTTTGGATTAGTTGATATGTGGGGTTTAACGTCCCAAAACTATATTATTAGAAACGCCGAAGTGGAGGACTGCGGAAATTTCAACCACCTGGGGTGCTTTAACGTGCACCCAAATCTGAGCACACAAACCACCACGCCCATGACACAGAGTTGCAGCAGCGGCTTCGTTGACACACGAGCAGCACTATATATAGCCTGCAAAACCAACTAGAACGTGCGTGATGCCGTGTGAAGCGGAGTATGCGTTATTTTCCTCTCTCTTCTACATCGAAAATTCAGCCACCGCAGCCGGGATTCGATCCCGCTACCTGCGGGTTAGCAGCCGAGTACCTTAGCCACTAGGCCACCGCGACGGGGCACGCGTGTCTTCTAAAAAAACGAATACGCCATAAATTTTTGCATTTTACAACATTTTTACATGAGCAATATTGCTCAAATATTAATTAAAAGTTAAAAATAGAATTCTGGTTCACTAATCACTACACAATTCTAGGTTCGGGAAAATGGTTTAGCCTCGACGTGGAATTCATGTGTGAAGATAACAGGCGCCTGAATGGCGTAGCATTTTTATAACAAAAATATAGATAAAAAAGACCAGTAGAAATACCGCCAAAAGACGGGAGTGCTCAGGCTTCGTTCACGCTGTCGTCAGCTTCTTAGGGCGCCCATTGCTATGCCCCCTCTCCTCATTTTTTTTTCTTTTTAGCAAGAGGCACCGCCTTTCACAGGCGTCCTTATCAAAGCAGCAATGGCCACAGTGTAAGCATGAGTAAGGATATTCAGGTGTTGACGCTAATCGCGCCTGAGTAACGAGATAATGTTCGGTCTCACGGGCGTATACTCTGCTCCGAGCCGTCAGATGGCGCCGTGGCCAACGTAGCTAGCGAAGCTGTGCATTGAAATTCTTTTGCCTCTCCTTCGTTTTCGTTACAAATGGTGTGACTAACTCCCAGAGCGCGAATGAAATTCGTTATTTCAGATTACAAGGTAAATGTTTACCAGGTTTGATGATTCGTTAACACGTAAATGCCTTGTTCAGGGCGGGAACATCGTCAACACGGATCGATCGGGGAATACTGAAAGGTAAGTATCGCTCGCGTACTAGTATTTTCGTATATTCACAGCATTCTTCGCTGCGGAGAAAAATAATTAAAACAACATTAGACAGTGTGCTATGCCTTCATAAAAAACGTTTCCCAGTGGGGAACAAGTGCAAGGAACTCCCACATGATTAGACGTATTTTGTATGTTAAACAGGCCCGGACCGGATCAAAATTAGTCGGGAACCCTCCACTAAGGCGCCCCTCGTTACCGAATTGTGATTTAGACACGTAAACCACCAATAATCATTATTACCCCTCTATTACAAGTGAACAGTTACTGCCCCTGAAACGTATTTCATGCGTATTCACTGCTTGGCGCGAACATGGTTCGTAGGCATTTTAGTTCGGTCTGACCTCGGTATTGCACAACGCCACTGCTCCAGATGACCATTGTCACACGGCCATTTGAAGAATGGCACGCGCTCCACATAAGTCCACTAGCCAGAATGGTAGTTCGGTACAAAACACGTTCATCCCATTTCGGGAACCTCTAAGCAATTAGATGTCACCTTCATCGACAGAACAACATTAAACGCACCCGAAGAAGAAAGCCTGGCTTCAAAACAGCGCGGTCACACATGCCAGCAATGGCGTCGTTGCCGAGACGACCGACCCCGCTCGTCGTAGCGCCATCTATAGGGAGGCACCGACGAAGCTGCGAGATAACTGATAACTGCCTGAATATCATCTGGACGCGCTGGGACTGCACTTTTCGACGCGTTGCGGGGACAGTGTCAGCACTTGTCTATTCTTACATGGTGGCAATGACAACGCAAGTTGACTGCGCCGCATCCTCGCAGTACGCCAGAGGCAGGTTTGAAAGCTGATCATTGCGAACTATTTGGGGCCACATGCCAGTTGTAAATGCTGCGTAAGCTTCCTCTTTTACATTTGCGGTCGAGATCAGGTAGTGCAACAAACTGTGGCGCGACGGATGTGGCATGGTAAAGCGAGTGCGATCGACACCGGAGATAACGTCGCTGAAGCTTCTTGAATTTTATTGCTTCAGGCAGTTGGCGGTCTTACTGCGCTAGACTGCAGCCACGTAATCTATCTGTGCTCTCTTTCTGGTGCTACGAAAGCTAACGACTAGCACTCCGGTCGATTACTCCTGCTACACTTCAGTGCACACTTGTGGCGATTTGCGCGAGTATGCCCATGCTGCTTCTTTGCAACGGGCGGACTTTCCTAATGCGCAAATGTTCAGCACCACCGTCGGGAATTCAGAGGTAAGCATAAGTCAAAGTTCTTTACTATAGCGCTCAATCCCGTGAATTGTGGTTTGATTGACAGCTCATGCCAAGCGGAAAATTCTGTGTGATTAGGGTGGCGGAAAAAAGGGGAGAGCATGATTTCACCCACCCAGCTTTGACTATAGCCATGCCTCCTCTGTGGCCGGCCCTTAGGCGCAACACCGACGTTATGGTTCTTAAGAAGTGCGCTCAACGCAGTCACAGTATCTTTTCAAGAAACTGTTTGGTATGACAAAGCGGTCAGCAGGCAACTCTCGAAAACCCGGTGACGTCCCAATGTGCTCTCTGGAGGTTTGTTCTTTCAAGTACACTACGTGCGCATAATGTTACAAGGGCGCGTATTCACTAGAAGTGTTTGTAAATAGTAATTTATAGATGGCTTGCACCGATGTAACGTCACTGAAACAGCCACGTTGGAACACCAACATGGCGAGACGCGAACCCTGGGATGTCATGTTAGTGTTACGAGTACGTCGAACGCTAGTTATTTCGTTATTAGTGCGCAGAGGCCTAATAAGTTACGTTTACAATAACGTTCGCAGGCGTTGTGGGTGCCATATGAATTTTAAAATAGCGTTTGCTCCCTATTAGTGCGCAGAGACCTAATAAGTTACGTTTACAATAACGTTCGCAGGCGTTGTGGGTGCCATATGAATTTTAAAATAGCGTTTGCTCCCTATTAGTGCGCAGAGACCTAATAAGTTACGTTTACAATAACGTTCGCAGGCGTTGTGGGTGCCATATGAATTTTAAAATAGCGTTTGCTCCCTATTAGTGCGCAGAGACCTAATAAGTTACGTTTACAATAACGTTCGCAGGCGTTGTGGGTGCCATATGAATTTTAAAATAGCGTTTTACACGGCTGCATGCCGCACTGCATTCCGATAAACCACAGCGCCAACGCACTGTATAGGTTGTGGCTGCTAAAACAGGCTGCCAAGGTGGGAAGAATAGTATTGTTTCGCTGCTGCTGCTAATTGGATAAGTAGCTGCTCGTTATTATGTTGGGATTCGTCTCTCGGCAGACACGGCATTCCCCATTAGAAGAGATACTTTTCAGCGAAATGATACGACCCCCGCCACATGAGTGTTTGTGCTACACTACTGCAGCTTGCTGAAGTAGCAAAATCTCGCTATCATTTTATATACTATACACTACTAATAAAATCGACAGCCCATTATATCTAACTACTAGTTCTTCAAAAAAAGAGTTTTGCGAGCATTCGAGCAATACCATGATATTATCAGGGACTTGAAAACCAAACCATTCTTTGAAAATACGCATTACTAACGGTAACAAAACTGTATCATTTCAAACTTCTGCAGTGGATTAAACAAAACAAGCCTCAGTGTCTTCAGAAGCCGCCTAACAACACTCATTATACCATGCGTCAGCAACGCTGGAAAGTCCCAGCAATAAGGACAAGTTATGGCAAGCAACACGTTCAGTATCAAATACCCTCGAATGGTAAATCATTTACATGGTGTCATAGATTTCAATTCTGTACCTTCGAACACCATTATCAAGTTCATCCTAATGAACCATGATATTGAGTATTCTTATTAAAGTTTCTGTACTTGATTTGTTACATCCTATCTATCAATTTGAGTTATGTGTTGTAGGTTCTTTTCTTATGCTTTATTTTACATTCTGTATTGATGAAGTTTCCTTTCAGATGACGCTTTTGTGATGAAGTGATTTTCAAATGTTTTCCCTGAAATTGCGTAACAAGACCATGCTAAATTTTGTTGTGTTATGGTTTATTTGTTGTTATTTATTTCTGTGTGTTATTTGTTGTGTTATACATTTATTTCTGAAAACATATGCGACAGATTGATCGGCCTGCGTGCCAAACTGTATTTAGGAGCAGAGGCCCCATGTCAGCCTATATAGCCTTTAGCCTCTGCTCCCGATCCTGTAAGAATTTCAGGACAAATAAACTTCGATTCAATTCAAAAGCATTATGAAATGAAAGAGGACATTATTCAAGGTTTCTCAACTGTATTGCAACGATTATCACTTGAACTGGAAGATATTAAGTGTACGACAAATCACCCTTTCCTTATGTAAGATTAGAACCCACCAACTTCAAATGCCTCCCATGCTCTATCATTTGATCTACGGCAGAGGGTACACCCCGGTTCACTTTTCTTGTGAGGTATTTATGTGTGCAGCCCCGCCGCGGTGGTCTAGTGGGTAAGGTACTCGGCTGCTGACACGCAGATCGCGGGATCAAATCGCGGCTGTGGCAGCTGCATTTTCGATTGAGGCGAAAATGCCCGTGTGCTCAGATTTAGGTGCACGTTAAAGAACCCCAGGTGATCGAAATTTCCGGAGCCCTCCACTACGGCCTCTCTCATAATCATATGGTGGTTTGGGGACGTTAGACCCCGCAAATCAATCAATAATTTGTGTGCATAATACCTGAAGGTTAGTCAGCGCCACCTCTAGTTAAGACGGTGAGTGTAAAACGCTTATTTTGCCGGGTGGCGCCACGGGCCACATGTTCTTCGCACGAGGTGGCGGCTGCCCAATGAACCCTCACATACATTTTACTGCTTTTCGATGGCCGCCGACAGCCGATAAGATGGTTAACTGTTGCAATGTAGCAAGTTATTTCATTTTTTTGCATTCTTTTATTTTTTTCGCACCACCATTTGATGTAGTTCTTACACTCGTATTCACAAACGTTCCTCGATTCGACTTCCACCCTTCACTTGACAGAGTTGAGCACTGCGACACCACTCGGCTGAAAATGACGCTGCGCTACTCAAGAATCGCAGCAGATTATCACTGATATGCAATGACTTGCCGTGCCTTGAGACAGCACTCCCATCGGCTTTCTCAAGTGATGGTGAAGCGTTGAGTGAAGGGACGTTCTAGAATATGGGGGTTAGAGGTAGACTAGTACTGCAGACCAATTCTTTTATCTTACTCGACGAGTTTTCAGTGGTGCTTTGAACAATGAAGCGGCAGCACTCGAACCCTTGGTAACAGTTACATAAAGCAATGGAAACTGGGGAAATAATGATAGGCAAACTGTCTCTCCTGCGAAATCGTTTTGCCTACAAACTGAAGCATGAAGGGAGAGCCAGCAAGTTTTAAAGGTGCCTCACCCTTGCCGCTTTGTTGACGAAGCATTGCCATTTGTGGGCGCCAGCGAAAGAAAGACGTTGCATTTTCGTATAGCGTGTGGGTGACAAAGTTCTTGAAGCGTGATTACTGCTTTCGGTTGGCAATGAGACGTTCTGCAGTGCACCGCAGCGCTGTTGAAGTGCTTTTACGTGAGCGGTTGTTGTGAAGTTAACGGTATTAGCAGCGTCCATTGACGTTTAAGAAGCAGGCCGCAATACTCAGGGTTAAAGTATTGAGCTTTCGTTTGGGCTGTTAAACACGCAAGCCCTGAAGGTCTCGGGATCGAGTGTGCTTAGATAAGTCTGCCTAAAACTTGGCGGAGTACAGATTGTCATAATTTTTGAAGCCGTGTATTACGGCATCCCTGCACAATAATATTGGGACTTCAGGGTCAGAAACCTCGACAACTGTTATTTAAAGAAGCACCAACCTTACAGCTTGCACACGAGCGCCCACGCCCACCTGCAAGCTGTATGCATAAACACACAGATTATATATCCGTCTTTTGAGCACATGTTTTGCAAGCTCGGATGTTCGTTATACCAATGAAGACTTCATATCTTGCCGCTCTGCTTTCAATGAAATCAACGCTATAATTAGTTTTGTTGCAAATTACGCCATTTTTCCACAGTTAATTAAACAACTACTTACTCCAAAATATCACAAACGTTTATGTAACTTAGCAATGTTTCATACGACATTGTTTCATACATTTCATACGACATATGGATTGTTTCGTACGACAGCTTTCTGCATAGCTGATAACATTCTCGCCGAGAAAGGAGCGGGCAGCGCAGTGGATTGAAACGGAAACTGAATGGAATTACAGGAGGGAGAGACAGGAAGGAAAACAGGAGAGCGGGAGCGCCTGCTGGTCAGGTGCTGTCACCTCGTGGTGAGATTGTGAGTTATGATGTTCCAAGGGCGTGGTCGGGCCGCGGCGCGGCTGAGATAAAGAAACGATGGGTCGGGTCGGGTGAATGGGAGCGGAATCAATGCAGTGGCTAGAGAGATGAAAGAGTGAGTGCTCAGAGGCAGGACATGCTATATGACCCGTGGGGCGGGATCTACGGTACCGGTTTGCCTCCTATTATCGTTCGTGATTTCACGGCTGTTCGAAGAGCGCACGTGAATATAAACTGCGAGCGTATTGCGCGAAAATCGTCCCAATTTCTCCTATGCTAGTTTCGCGAGCGGTGCCAGTTCTGAAAAAAGTGTGGAGCTGGACAGTTTTCTTCACGAGAAGCAAATGTTCTGTTCGGTTTCCTGTTTTTTCTTTCCTCCAATCTTTCTTTCCTTTTCTCTTTCATCTTTTCTTAATCTGCATGTGTGTTCATTTCTATTTTCTTCCTACTTTCCCATTTCTTCCTATTCTTCGTTTGCTTGTCCCTTAACTTTTCTTCAAATGTTACCTGTGGTTTTATCGGTGCACGCCAAGAAACGACTCACAGAACACGACAGCCTGAACCACTAGAGTGCTCCGCTTTTAATAATGATTCTATTCTCGTCGCGTTGTGAACTTCCGAAAAAGCACGAAATGCAGAACACCTTGAGCAACCGTCTGCTTTTTGTCAAGCTACTCTCAGTGCGTGTGTGGTCGGCGTCATTTATTTTTTTCAACAGTGGAGCTTTGAGAACGAGGTCAATCACTGCCGAGCGTAACGGAGCTCTTATAACGGCTATGTGCCACATGAATTGGTCAAGTCGCACTATATACAGACCTCAGGTCTACTAAACGTTACGAAAATGAGATTCAAAGCAGCTTCAGTGACATAAGACCACGAAGATTGGTCGAACAGTGCAGATAGTGGCAACATTACTGCAGAGTATCATTGAGTAATGAAACGGCAATATGACGCAACCAGATCCGCTATTTAACCAGTCCTCGTGACGTTAGTTGACCGAAGCTGCTTCAATTTTTTTTCGCGCTACTGTTCAGGTAATTCTGCAGATAGTAACTTCGGGACGGCCGGTTAACATATTTTGTGTGCGCGAGGTTTACGTCTTTTCATGTTGTAAATGTCAGTTACTGCCATTTATAACATGGCTGCAGATAAGGTCCTGGTCAGTACTTATCGCATGATGTTAATACACATTTTGTTGGCCATTTGATCAACCTTGGTGGGTTAAAGGTTATGATAAAGCGGTGCTTTTCTTGAGGGCGCGTTTTCGATTCCAGTCGAGGCAATCGCATTTAGTTGCAAACAAAATCTACAAGACCCTGATTGAAGTGCACAATATATGGAGAACTTAATGGTCAGTTACTTAGGATCCTCGACTAACCATTTCCGTTGGCGTGTGAAATCCCATAATTTGTGTTTATTCATACTCTTACCACCTCTATGAGTTCTACTGTATCAATAAGACGCAATTCCAACTCTACAGGAAAACGTTCGATTCAAACCAAGTCAGGACGTAGCTGCAAGAAGACAAACCAAAAATGCATTTGTGCATATCAACATAGTGATTTCAACTTAGGCATTATAAACTAGAAGCTCTGCGTGAAAACGTTATTGAAGTGGTTAATTCGCAGAAACATGGACATTGTCGCATTGGTTGAAATTTGTCGCACAGGTTGAAGCGAACGGCAGTGCGCAAAGCAAGGATGAAGAAAGAGCGTGTTGTCGTCATTTGCCTCTTCGTCCTTGTTCTACGCGCTGGCGTCAACTTCGGATGTTAACATCTTTTAACGCGATAGCCTTAAAGAGCTTGTTTTGCAGAAGTACCAGTGCCAGTGTCGGCGTCGTTTGCCGTGAGCGAAAAATGATCCAATGCGCGACCAAAAAGTCGAAAACGATGCAGAAAAATAGTGATAAAAAATACTTGGTTTGAGTAGAGACCAAACCAGGCTCGTTTGGGACCAAGTGGTGATCGAACTCGGGTCGTTTGCAAGGCAAGCGGATGCTCTACCACACGGCCACGCCTGCGCTTGTGAAAACAGTGATAAAAACTTCGTCTGCATGGAAATGCAGTGAAAGTAGCTTTCATGCTTCACAAACACACACATCCTGTATGCATGCTTCACAATGCAACATGAAATAGTGTAGTAATAACGCGTGGTACAAGCGCCCATTGCCAACGGACGTCAGCTTACACCAACGAAGAAGGCTGCCAAAGACAATCAGCGTATTTCACGAGAAGCTGTCAATAATCATTTTCACTCGTTATGGCTGATGCCTCTCCAGTCATGTGTGACAAAAGGGCTATCAAGGGGAGACCTGCTTGCTTCATCGCATCCGAACGGGATCAGCACGTACACCAGCATGACTCCACAAGATCAGACTCTCTGAGACGTCCTTGTGCCCGAAGTGCAAGGCAAATGGTTATATAGAACCCTATTTGCTTGAGTGTCATGAGCTTAAGAAGGAATGACAAGGTTTATTTGAGAGACTGCAACGTTTAGGCTCGCCATGGGACCGCGTGACTGATATTGGGCTTCCGCGGGGTCAGTAAATCTTCAGAAAACAGGTGTCCTGACTTGTTTTGAAATTTTTAAATGCTACAGACCTCGTATGTGACTGGTGATAAGTGGCAATAATGTTTGGAGTATGGGGCAGCGAGATAGGATACCTGCACAATACTGCATGCGGAATAGCACAGAGGCTGCCGTCTAATGCAGGCTTACGTCGCAATGTGCACAATGTTTTTAAAGAGACTTCTCGTGCTAAGTTAAAAAACAACAACACACAAAGGCCATTAGATACAATTAGCAAATAGGAAACCCGGCGGGGTGAATGCCTGCCAATTATGCAATGCTCGATCCACCAGCTACCTACAACATCCTCACCTGACCTAACCTAATTATGATATGTGGGGTTTAACGTCCCAAAACCACCATATGATTATGAGAGACGCCGTAGTAGAGGGCTCCGGAAGTTCCGACCACCTGGGGTTCTTTAACGTGCACGCTAATCAGAGCACATGGGCCTACAACATTTCCGCCTCCATCGGAAATGCAGCCGCCACAGCCGGGATTTGATTCCGCGACCTGCGGGTCAGCAGCCGAGTACCTTAGCCACTAGACCACCACGGCGGGGCAACCTAACCTAATTAGAACATGTGATTATCATTATGGCTTTGTAGTTTAAAGTCGATTACACACTACAAAAGGCACACACGCCTTTTTTCATAGCCCCGCCGCAGTGGTCTTGTGGCTAAGGTACTCAGCTGCTGACCCGCAGGTTGCATGATCGAATTTCGGCTGCGGCGGCTGCATTTTCGATGGAGGCGAAAATTCTGTAGGCCCCTGTGCTCAGATTTGGGTGCACGTTAAAGAACCCTAGGTGATGGAAATATCCGGAGCCCTCCAATACGGCGTCTCTCATAATCATATGATGGTTTTGGGACGTTAAACCCAGCACATCAATCATTCAATCATATATTTTCTCAGAAGTCCACGTAGTGGGTGTATAGCAAGTGCGAAAAGGTTTCATGCACTTACTGCTAGAAGTGCGCACAAGGAACAGAACATCGCTATCGCGCTTAACTCCAAACTGGCGAAGCTATAGGCTCCCTAATGTTTATGCTTTTTAAAATATGATATAAAAACATGTTGGCGCACAAATAAGGCGTAAGTCGGCTAGTCTTTAGCTCTTGATTGGGCAAGCGTACGAGATAAAATTACATGTTATAAAATTGCAGCAATAAAATTTATTATTTTAATAATTTTATTATCAAATAAAATGATAAAATTACAGCAACACTGGCGCTTTGAAACGTATGTGGCGGTATCCGCAGCACGAGTATGCTTGAAAGCATACGTGTCGAACGGTCTTCTCCCTATAGCGAAAGAAAAAAAGTGGCATATACGAGACAGCGAGGCACATTTATTTATTTTTATGCCAATCTACTTCATTGAGAAAAAACTGCACGTGTTAACACTACTCGGCAAGTGACACGTCAGCATGTTTGGAAATCCTGACCACCGTTTTAGACTTGTGATAAAGTTGCATGTAGCCGAGCTTATTCTAGAGATAACTTGAGCACCAGTGATAACGCCAAAAATTACCGCCACCATAACTTGAGCACCAGTGATAACGCCAAAAATTACCGCCACCCATCTATAAAAGAAGTCTTTCGCCGACGACCGAGCAAGCTACGAAGCTACGATCGAGCACGGCACTATTATTGCTCTGAACCTGTTAGTTTTGTTTTGAGTCGTTTTTGAAGATCATAGGTCCGCCCAATAAATAACTTCCTGTTTACCGATTAGATTGTGGGGGTCTTCATTGTCACAGGTTGTGACAACGAAGACCACCTGTGACAATATATCGTCAATATAATGTCAATATATCGTCTTCATCGTCACCACCTGTGACAATATAGAACATAACTTTATTTAGAAAAAAAAAACACAGGATGACGATGTACGAAGTGATGACTTGCCGCTGGCAGGGACCGAACCTGCGACCTTCGAATAACGTGTCAGATGCTCAACTGACTAAGCTACGGTGGCAGTCATCCCTCCATTTACTTTAGGGAGTATATATGTGCATTTAAACGTGGGAGCGTCAGCCAGCGCCACCGGTAGCCATTATGGCGAGTGTAGAGCACTCTTTTTCTGCATAGCGGCGTCGCATTGCGCATCACCTTATAACGAGCTGGCAACTGACCAATAATCTCTTGCATAATATACCCGAATGCACCAAGTCTGCCAGAACGAGATCCTCGCTGTAAATGAAGGAACGACGCGTGAATTGAAGAACTCGTTTTTCTTTATTAAGCAAAATGGTTAACACGAAATGTTAAGAAGTGTTAAGAAATGTGCTTGGTAAAATAATGTAGGCCTCGAAATTCCCATTTGTCCAACTTAAGTATAGCGCTATGATACTATGCATTCATGTCGATTCATTTCTTGGGCAGTCGCGCATCACAAGTGCTGACTTCTGTGTGTATCGAATACGCCTACGTTTTACTGGCCGCAAGAGCACGTAACTGAAACATCCCATCCGTAGGCTTTCACCGCACGTGCCATTAATTTGAATGCTGCGGTTATACTTGACGTGCCCAAAACCAGTAACCTTAAGTTCTGGCTTTAAAAGATTCTCACCGAGGTCAAGTTCGGTGTTACCTTCAATAATTTCCCAATGAATGCGTAGATTATTAGAAAATGAATGCATTCAAAATTGAGGAACCTTTAGGCTTCGTCTTCAGGAGTTGAACGCGATAGCAATATCTTGTCTCCAGTGCGTACACTTAAAACAGAGTTTTTTGTATCATGTTACTCGAGAAGTCTAAAATTGTGGATTACTACAATTTAATCCATAAAGTCAAAGGGCCTTGTTGCAGGAAGAGCTCTCGTATACGGCTGTATTATGTGTAATAGAAAGCATGCTTTAAACCACGAGCAATTACGCGTGAAATGTTTTTGAACTTCCGCCGTTAACCATATGCATGTTGTAATGGGTGGCTGGCACGTTGTCGTAATGACAATCACGTCTATGTACGCTTGTACTACGCGATATTACTGCAACATTTCATTTTGTTCTTTGAAGCCTGTATACAAGACGAGTCTGTGTGTAAAGCATGAAAGTTTTTTTTTCACTTCATTTCCAAACAGAGGAAGTCATCACAGTACTTCCAAGCAAACACATAGCTGTGGTGGTACACCTGCATGCCACGCAAACGGCCTGAGTTTGATGCTCACTGGGACTCGAAAATATTTTTTTATTTTATTTCCATCTTTCTCAATTATTCGGTCACGTACAAGATGATTATTTTTCGCTCAAAACAAACGACGCTCGCGCCCACACCGACAACGCCATTTTGGCGAAACGAGCTCTTTAGCGCTCTAGCGTTAAGAAGACGTGGCGTATAACGGGGCGGTTCCCGCTGCCATTAGGCCGAGATGAAATACGCAGTGGTGTTTTATAGAATGTGCGCTTTGGTGAAGACAATAAAGTCATAAAATCTAATCTCTTCACTTCTATGTGGCTTTGATAACACTCCTAAGAAGCCGCAGAAAACAATCGGGATAATAAAATTAATATTAATCAAGGCGAAGATTCATAAATTTACCTTTTTTTTTGCAAAGATAAATGCGCAGTGACTGGGACGTGGGGTGAGTGCCAATGAGCTAGAGCAGTGGAATTCTCGATCCGTTTGTTGTTTTTGTTCCCGAGAGAACCGATGAGCGAGCGACTCCGACTGTCAGGCGGGAGAAATATGCGTCTAATATACCGCGCATTGGTACAGCCGCTTTTTTTTCTCTTCTCTCCGTTCGCACGTCGAGACCGGCGATAATTTGAATGTATTGCGAGAAACCATGAACGGTTCCCCGGGGCACTCATTTTCGGTTCGAAGTGCACGTTCCACGCGGAACCACCGACCGTATAAGAGCCACCACTTCGAGAAAAACTGAGCAAGAAGCTCGAACAGCGTTTGGGGGCTGACATCGGTGGCGAGGGCTTTTAAAATTACATTTTCCGTCACTGCAGAGGACGTGAACGGGCGCGCTAGAATCGTCCCACAGAGTTCGCGTGCGGTCTCAGCTGTCGCCCATGTTCGCCAAGCTCTCATTTTCTCTTGGAAACCAGTGAGCCGAGACGAAATTGGGAATCGAATTCGTTGCTGGGAGTTCGAACGAATGCGGCGTTCAACTTCCGTGCCTCTTATCTCCCACTCTGTTCTCTCTTTATATGTTGTCGCATCTGTATACTATCTTTCGCTATTTCATTTCTCTTAGTTTTTTTTCTTCCTCAGATCTTCTTTTACCCTCTGCTTTGATCTTCGTGTCATGAGCAGCAGTCACTGTCCGCCAATTTCGCCCGGATTTATCTGGTTTCACGCGTTCTCGTCTTTGTATCGATGTGGCTTTCATCGAGCCGCAATTTGTTCTCTTTGTTGGGCTTTTTTTCCTTTTTTTCTCGTACTCTCGGTTTTCTGTTAAAATAAACGTACGTGATATATAATTTATATGACAATATAAGAAGTGACAATATACTTATGTGTTTCTTCCTAGTCAAGAAGCTTCGGTGACATTGATCTTTACTTGCAGGTATTCTTTTTTAATCTGAGACGATTAAGAAATAGTCAATTGTGAAGTCAATGTAAAAGCTAAAGAGGAGGCTATTGAAGAATATCATCGTTGCAACAAACTCCAGAGTATTGTCACCTCACGTAGCAAGCAAGCGACGCTTTCGTGAATTTCGTAGCAAGGGCAGAGTACAAATTTATAATAACTTCGCAGACACCCCCGACAGGCTTTCCGTGCCGTTCAAAAAGTGCCGATGACATCTGTGAATGTCTTGTTATCGTGGTCACTTGTACAGAATCAATCAATACAATCAATACTTGTACAGAATCAAGCCACGGGGTCTTTCTTGCACCAGTTGTGATGTAAGACAAAGGACGGAAGAGTGTGTGCCCACACAAGAGATAGGGGTGCAAACGATGCTTGAAGTACGCAGGAGACAGACTAGTTGCGTCGTGACTATCTGAAAAGACGAGTTTAGGAATTAAGTGATATTAGCCTTGCTGCGTTGTGCAGGCTTACAGACGGTTTAGCTTACATTGAGGACGATGCAGCGAGCCTCGGAAAAGAAAAGGAGGAGTGTGACGAGAAGAGAGCAGAGTGGCTTATGGCACAAAACACCGGCTGTTAAAGAGATAATGGTTGAAATCAAGTAGAATGAATGGGTAGGGCACGTAGTGCTTACGTAGGATAGACGTTGGCAATGAAGTTTAAGTGACTGGATCCCAAGAGGAGACAAACGCTCAAGGTATGATTTATTACAAGGTAGGAGAGAGTTGAATTGCGGAACATGAGAGAAGCCTTCAAACTGCAGTGAGCGTAATGATTGATCACTGGGGTTTAACGTCCCAAATCTAGCGTATGATTATGAGAGACGCCGTAGTGAGGGGCTCCGGAAATTTCGACCACTTGGGGTTCTTTAACGTGCACGCAAATATGAGCACACGGGGCTACAGCGTTTTCGCCTCTATCAAAATGCAGCCGCCGTAGCCGGGATTCGTTCCCGCGACCTACGGGTCAGCAGCCGAGTACCTTAGCCACCAGACCACCACGGCGCGGCAGCAGTAAGCGTAGTCAGGCTGATGATAATGACGATGCTGTGAACCCAGTCACTCATATATTCAAGGTCACTGCCTTCACAAGATCGTTTTATAATAACAATGCTCTGATAAGCAAATTGATTGTATAACTAAAACCCCTTTATGTAATGCCCGAACGGACCTTCAGGGTATTTATAAAGAAAAAAAAAGAAACGAAGTCATTTTAAGTTTTTTGCGAGTCTAAATCACATAAAACTCTGTTCAGAAGCGCACACGTTAGCCCTTTCTTGGAGAATCACGCCCGGGGTCACTCCTTTGATGACATCCCGATGAGATTTACAAAAGAGGGGTTATGGTCCTCAACTTCTGACCTGAAGGTCACGCGATCGAATCACGGCTGTTCATGTGTGGGTGTACCTAAACTCCGGCCTAGAGCTCTGAGGATTTACTGGGCCGTCGCTGCCTTCTTCCTGTGATTGTAACCCCCTCGGTTGAAGAGTGGTTAAGGGGCTCGGTTGCCAATTCTAGGGTCGCGTGTTAAATCCCGGTCGTGGCGGTTGCATTTTGATGGAGGCGAAAGGCTGGAGGTCCGTGTACTGGTCACGTTGTCAGTGCACGTTGAAGAACACTAATAATAATAATAATAATAATAATAATAATAATAATAATAATAATAATAATAATAATAATAATAATAATAATAATAATAATAATAATAATAATAATAATAATAATAATAATAATAATAATAATAATAATAATAATAATAATAATAATAATAATAATAATAATAATAATAATAATAATAATAATAATAATAATAATAATATCAATGATGATGATGTTGATGATGATGTTGATGATAATAATGATGATGATAATGATAATGGCATTTTACATATGGTCATGACAACCGCCATAGTGGAAGACAGTGCCGCCGTCTGTCTCCATGCTTTCTTGTCCCCCGTTATCGGTGCTGTTTTTTTTATGTCAATCGTGTCGTACCAACTCGCCCAAGAAACCACGTTAGCATAGTGAAAGACTCCACAAAATTTGACTGGCTGGTGTTCTATAACATGCACCGACAACGTGTTCCGCACGTGGATCTCGAGCATTCCGCCTTCATCGAAATGCGACTGCCAGGATCGAAGCCGCCATCACGCAGTCTCGCTCCATATCCCCTACTCCATCGTATAGTTGACACAGAAGAGAAATAAAAAAAAACGTATGGTGAAAACTACGAAAAGACTCGAGTATAAAACGGAGCTACTGAAATGGTAAAATAAACTTGAATCTATTTCAAACACGTGAAAAACACGTGAAAACGCTATTGTGTAAACGGTTAAACTTGGAACTTGTGTAAGTTCACGGGCGAAACGACGAAGGTAAGTGCCTTGTCGAAGACAGCTGGAAATTCGCACACAGGCAAGAATGGACAGGACGGATAGGAAACGAGAACGACTGGGGTGGCTCGAAGAAAATAACCGTTCGGATCTCACCGTGTCCGGTTTCCTTCGGCGCCTCTTTCCCTTCCCGGCATGCAAAGCGGCAGGCATCGTGCGGGGAGAGTGCGCGCGGCGGTACACGGAACACTACTCGGACGGACATCTCTCAGGAGGAATTCGGCTCCATAAATAACGGAGCGCGAACACGGGGCATTTTGCTTGCACGACAAGAGGAAGAGGCCAAGAGCGAGACGGAGAGCAGCTTTAGCGATCGGAGCGAGGAAGAAAACGAGCCGGAGGCTCGTTTAACTCTATCAAAACAAAAGGAGAGTCTGGGAAACTCATCCCATAAAGAACAACAAAGAATGAATGAGGAGAAGCGAGTTCAACAAACTTTGAAACTAGAAAAAGCAAGCAAAGTCAGTAGGGCATGCGACGACTTCAATTTGTCTCGGCAGGCAGGGCGTTGAAATGCACATGCGGGACTGCTTCTGCAACTTCCACCCCACCTCTACACCTCTGAGCCGTGCTTTGTTTTCTTTCGCGGGCGCGCGAATTTTATTCGCGAGACGTGATTATGCTCTTGCCAGACGCTGTCGTGTTCTCGGCCGCCTAAAGAACTTTTTTTGTTTTCTCACACTCATTTTTTTTGTTCTTCGTTCTCGCGTTATGCATGTTTTTCCTTCGGGCTTTTATTTCTCTTGCTCGTGTCCCAGGAGCTTTGTCGCCGTTGTCTCACTGTCGTCTTGGAGACGGACGCGAGAAAAATCGATGCGTGCGCCGTTTCTGCCTTTAACTCGCAGCTCGTAAAGCCGCAAACGAAGACGGCGTTCCTGCGCACGTTTACCTCGCGCAGGGCTCAAGAGGCTAAAGCCCTGAGGACCGCGCTCAACGCTCGGGCCTTAAGACGACGAGGAGTGAATGAGCCGAAATAGAAGCGAGGCTAGCGAAAAGATAGCAGCCTAAACGCGACGAAACAGCCTGCCGGCAAAAGGCAACGAGGCTGCCGAAAGCCGCCATAAAGCCAAATCTCGGTGAGGATATTTTCGAGGAAACGCCCTGCGCGAAACTTACGAAGTTTGGTGAATTTAGACGAAAACTTACGACTGTGAGACTATTTGGAAGGGAAAAGTAGAGGAAGGTACGGAAACGAAACACTAAACAATTAAGCAGGATATACCACTAAATCTGTCTGCTTCCATGGCAGAGAAAAAAGAGGCGGACGAAGAGGAACAATTTCCCGTCTGGGAGCGCTTACCTGTTGAGCGAAGCCAGCACTTTCGCTCGGCTGCGCGCATTAGCATGACTCGATCCGAGTTTGGGGAACCTGGGAAAAGATAAGAGGGAATGGGGAATCGCTAAGGGGATTTGGGATGACAACGCTGCCACGTCCGATATAGCTACTCGTTCATTGGAGCGTAATACTCAGCCGCTTATTTATTTTTCCCCCATGTTTGTCGTTACGAAAGTGCCACCTGGCTTAAGCTTCTCGCATCGCACTTTGATTAACTGTGGCAGCGGTCGCGCTTCTTATGCGCCACACGAGCTTTTCGTAACAAGCTTCGTTGCATTTTAATCTGACCAATTTGGCACGCCGTGTTAATTTGTACGCCAGCATTGATTTAAACAAGCTCTCAGATTTGGGTGCACGTTAAAGAACTCCAGGCGGTCGAAATTTCTGGAGCCCTTCACTATGGCATCTCTGACAATCATATGGTGGTTTTGGAACGTTCAACCCCACATATCATACCAATGATTTAAACAAACTCAGTGCGTCTTTTGAGCATTTTTAAATAATCTGTTAATAAAACATTTTGTTCTTGTGTTGTGTGAGGTGTCCAAGAGATAGTTGTGCCTTAAAACAGATTAGTATATCATGTTCTATTTTTTTAAAAGCCATAAATGTTTTTCTTTTATAATTCAGTGTTCTAGATGCAGAAGCCAGGAGCGAATCGTTTTCTTGGTGAACCTATGAACTCGTTTGCGTGCACTGCTTTTTTTATTTTTACAATAATGCGGCGAGAATAGAAATAGAAAGATAAGCATGCAAGGCAATGGATGGAAAAAAGTCTTTGTACAGCGAATGCCACCGGGCCTGTCTTGACGAAAACCAATTGCACTTGTAAGAACGTTGGCTTTATCGACAAAGTAATTTTTGTAATCTCTAAGGCTTCATTTCCACATGAACTCCTGTTTGGATGTATAGTAAAATAAAAAAAAATAACATAACGCTATACCGCTATGCCATTTTTTTGACGTCCTGCATAGTAACTTCTCGTAAACTTCTATTATTGATGCCAGTACTGCGTATATCTAAGCTATTTCAGAACACCTCTGGAACAGCGATGCCTTGTCTAACCAGAGGAATGCATGCAAGTGTTTCTCGGTGCTCTGCGCAGCCATGTTAGTCAATAAGTCGATGACGGCCCCAACGAACGCAGCACGTCAAGGTTGCAGCTGTTGCCTCAACTTTTTTCTCCTATAGCTAGCCCTATGTTTTTAGTATTTCGTCAGAGAGGAGAACAATGTGAGCAATGTCTGGTTGTTTAGCAGCCTTACTAGTGACGTACTGAAAATGTTACACGCCACTTCAATAAAGCGTTGACATCGCCGTCCTATCAGCGTCACAAACAATTTGAAAGGAAATCTGGTCTGCAGTCCGAGAAATACTGTTACGTATGTATGAACACACCCCCAAACGCACACGCACAGACACACACACATGGCCACGGGCAGGGGCTTGTTCGCGAATGCCGTTTTTGATCTTTTGCTCCAAAAACGTTATAGTGAACTGAAGAATGGTCAGATATGACCGAATGAACAAGTGTTTTATGCCAATAAAGAGAACATGTGCCTGCCGATACCAGAGAACACGTTCGAATCATACAAACTTCCGAACAGGAAGGGTTCGAAACAACGAGCTTTTACTGTACAGCGTTTCAACTTAAGCGTGTGGCCAAAGGTTATCTTTGAAGTTACCTATTCTTTTAGGCTTAAATGTGCGGAAGAGAGGTAGTTTCTGTAGCTGGGGGGCTGTACGTTAGCGCTCACTTCTCAGAACAACTCTCGTGAAGCGAAGGAGTTGTTCGAGGGGGCCTGTTTATATTTATATGACACACCACTTATGAAAGCAGACAGAAGTAAAGCACGGGGATAATTATTTGTGGTTTCCAAATTGCAATGTAATGATTTTCACTTAAACTGAAAGAAATTAGTGGGGACAAAAATCAACCTTTTTATTGATGGAGTACGAACCCACAACCTTTGAATTACGTTTTCGATGCCCCGTAATTTAAGTTGTGGCAGAGGGCACTCCCTCGTCCACTTTTTTGTATGGTATTTATGTGCGTTTCGCTTAACACCAAAGAGGGTTAGTCAGCGCTACTGGTGGCTAAGTCAGAACATTTGTTTTTTTGACACGAAAGTGTTTTTTGCCGGGGTCCACCAATATTTCAGAGAGCTATTTCCGTCACGAAAATGACGTAGAAAAAAAATACGCTCGATCATAATATGAAAAGTTCCGACAATGGAATTCGAACTTATAACCTCTCGGTCCGCGACAACAGATGCTGGGTACACTATCCACTGCACGACGGTCTTTTTTTTTTCGTTATTGCACTGCGCCATTGTCACATACCTGGTTGGTTGGTTGCGAAACTTTATTGTGGTCCTGCAAGGAGCACGTTAGCATGCAGCGGGCGACTCCCACGTCGGGACTGTTAGGCCAAGCCTATCGGCCTCTCCACAGGCCTGCTGGAAGGCCCAAAGGTGGTCGGCCAGGAGGGAGCTGCGTAAAAAAAAATACTCCTTTCACAGCGTTCTCGGTAAAGTGCAGTAATGCATCATGACCGCGTGGTATCCGTCATTAGTTCTTTCAACACGTTGCTTTTAAGAGTTCGTCCCATTCGGTGCGTTTCCAATCGGAGAAGTGCAATTTGTCGATGCCTTAACACACCCCCAGGTGGCGACTATACCCCAAGAGTCGGCGTCGCTCATAGCATCCATCCATACTAAACAGCTCTGCGACGCCCACCGGTCTCGTCTGGATTTATCTCTGCATTCCCCACGCACGATCGCCCCGCGAAGAGTCGCGGCCGGCCAAAGTGAAGACGCGACGCGCGTTGCGTTTTCCTCTCATCAGGCAGTAGTGTTTAACTCGAACATGCCTCGAGTAGGCCACCTTAGCCCAAGTTTGGCGTCTAATCAGTCACGCTCTTCTGGCTGTCACTACGTTTTCTCGAGTTCCGCGCTCACCTTTAGCTATTAGAGCTACCGCAAGCATCTATGATCACAAGGGGCTTGTTTAATCATTTATGATGGATGTTAGTCATCGGGATGGAGATGTATGACTAAGCGGAAACGTGGATGCATCTACACGTTAAGCAGTGCTGTGACTGTCAAGCACCAATAAACTTTGAGCAAGCGCTTTTATATTAATGTACGGTGAACATTAAACCAATCCTGCATGGACTGATTTTACTTTTGTGTTTTACCGATTCGTATAAAGGAGGAATAAACCATGTGTTTCATTTTTTTTTGCCAAAGGGTGTCACGGAGCACGGGATCTTGAATGCCACATGCGCGACAGAACAGGACCATACCCACCGTGGTGGTCTAGTGGTGATGGTGCGCAAGTGCTGACTCTCGGTCAGCAATTTCGAATTGCGGCCGCATTTTCGATGAAAGTGAGAATGTTCGAAGCCCGTGTACGCAAATTAAGGTGTACCTTAAAAAATACCAAGTGGTTGAAATTTCCGAACCCTCCGTCCCCTCATCTCATAATCATATGATGTAAAACTTTAAGAAGTTAAACGCCGACAATTACTACATAAATTAGGACTGAAGTAGTGAATTCGTTTTTTTTTTCTTGATGTGCTGAACAAGGTATGTCACATATTCCCATGAAGAGCCTGCAAAAATGGCGAGTGCAAAAGTATCCTTATTGTAATTGGGCGTTTTCTTTCTGATGTCATGCTTCATGACACAGTTCTGAAGTAGCACTATCTTTTACCCTGACATAAACAGTGCTTCACATGTTCTATACTTTATTCGTAATAGTTGCCGAGAGCCTGACGGAGAAAGGTCTGAAAACAGGTCGGGTAGAAGTACTTCCAGTTACAATCGCTCCCGATGGAGACAAGATATTTTTACGCATTCTTATTAGTTAGTTGCAAACAGCTTAGGAGCAGTCACTGCGCGGCGCTGCTCTACTGTGCACCACGCTGTCACACAACATTACGACGCATGGCAGTAAGGAAGATCATTCTCAAACAAGCAAGGCCTTGCACGAAATGCTCGCAAAGGTGAAAGGAAAGGAGCTTACGTTTTCTTCTAGATGCCCAGAGACGCTTCACTTCTCAGGAAAGCAGCTTGTCGATGTGGAGTCGAAGCCCAAGCTCCCACTTCGCTCTAGAGTTTCTCTTTTCCGAGTGAATACACCGAGTCAATGCGTTTGCTTGACGTGTACTGTATTCGCCGAAACCTTCTTTCAATCCGATGTTTCATTAATGCCGTAAGCTCTAGATAACGTTCGTTGCTCCACTAAAGGATGCCATTTAGCGCACTGTTAACGTTGGTCACGAGAGCGCAGAGCTCGACTTTTTTTTCTTTTAAGAGCGTCGGCCAGTCAACATTCCTTACTTCAAGAGAAGAATGATAATGCGCTTTGCGCGGCGCACTCGACTGCATGTCTGCGCCTTTGAGATTAAGTCTTTCGTCTGAAAATGGTGCGTAGAGACTGCGACATTTTTTACCGGATTTATCTTTCTCGAGGCAGGCAGGAAGAGTGAGGGCTATAGGGTTATTTTATGAATAATACGGGTAGTGCTCTCTTCTCTCATACGTCTCGGGTAGTATTCACTTCCATTGAAGCTGGACACCAGAGCTACGCGGGAGTCCCTTCATTTCAAATGAGAGCGAAGCAAAGCAGAGTAAAGGAAAAAAAAAAACACATCACGGTTGCTGCAACAATTTTTCGCGGTGGCACAGATCGTAGCTGTGTCTGAATAAAGACGACCGCTCTTCATCAACCCCTGTCGGCATACACAAAAGAACCTATGCCGACATGCTTGAAGAAATTCAGCGCCTTCTTGAAATAAAAAAGACAAAGTGTTCCCAAAAAGAGTGACGAAGCTGCAAAGGAACGCAATCATTTTTTTTTACTCTTTTGAATAGGTAGTGAGGACGCGTACATCTTATTACATAAATTAACGGAAGATATCTTGTACGATATCTTAAGTACTACCGGGGAAATGGAAAACATTTGCAAGATGAAACAAAAGAAGTTCGGGCAGCATTGGGCGCGTATTTCAACTGTTCAGGAAAGAAGTGTGCAAGAATGTAGAAAAAAAACGTAGCAGATAATGTATGAGAAAAAGAAAAGCAAACACAGGCAGACATTGTCCTATGCAAAGGCCAAAGTAGCAGTGTGCAAAAGAGAAACAGCCCATTCCATGTTTTGCTGCCAGCGTTGTCGTTCGAAAAACGTACGATGCCTGTTTCTTTTGAAGAAGTGCAGAAAGTTAAATAGCAGTGGGAGAAGCGAACACGGTTGGCACTTGAAAAACTCTAGCAAATAAAAATGCTCAAACGCGAAAAGCTACGCAATAGTGTAAAAAATGACATGAAATAGAAAGCTAGGGGATTCAAAACTTCAGATTGGCAAGATTCCCGGCGCCCCATCTATGGGCCACGCTTGAAAGAAACCGAACCGCACTTGTGGTCCTCCTTTTGCGATTGGGTGGGCGTCTGTGTGCAGATTTGCTTGGATCTTCAAGTGTGCTGCACAGTGAGAACGCTGCTGGGAAGGACTTCCATGTTTCTTTAGAAGTTTTCCTTTTTTTCATTTTTTGCGCTTCAGACTAGGGGGAGAAAAAGCGAACTGAGAAAAACAGCTTTTTAAGGCTGTTCAGATGTCGCAGCAGCGGCCTTTCCTTTGACTCTAGCATGTCACCTTCGTTCCTTCTTTCCGTTCCTTCTGCGGCCTTCTTATATGCGAAATAAAAAAGAGGGTTAGATGGAAGGGGGGGGGGGGGGGGAGGGCGAGAAAAAGAATCAATGAGCGGAATGTTTCCGTAGTTCTTTTGACTTTCAGCTCATGAGATCGTGTCATTCTGGCCACTCATTTTTTTTTGTCTCTTCGCATTCTTTCATTCCTTCCTGTCAGCGTATACGCTTATCAGCTGTGACTCGGGCGCTTCTGCCTCAAAGTCACGAGGGTTAGATTTTACCCATTGTCGAGAAAAGGAAGCTCTTCGTTGTGGCACGAAGGATGGATGAGATGTCGTTATTCAGACAAGCACCCACAAATGACTCTATTCGCTTGTTTTTGCTACTTCAGTCAGCAGTCCTGAAGCGGTTCTGTCGTACACTGTATACCTATGTGAGTCTAAAGTCGGGAGTTCTCTCTTGCACAGGCCTGAGCTCGCAAAGTATTTGTCTTCTTTAGAAGCTGATTTCCCAACGGCTTTTTGGTGTATGCCGTCTGCGTGTGGTAATGGTTTCAAGTGGTGCTTTCTCTATAGAAGTGCTACGTGCAGTTGCTGCCGAAAACGTTGCCGCACTGTTTCTATTCGAGTGCATTCTGATCCACATTGAAACGCTAACGAAAAAAAAGGACCATCGTCAATAAATGTGGGTTGATGTAGTATTTGGCGGTCAGTTAATTTCTACGCTAGCGAAACGTTCCGCATTGTGTGATTTTTCTTTTTTGGCTAAGCTTTCAATGTACCCATGAGTGCTTCATTTTCGCTTTGTTTGTAAAACTAGTTTACTTCAGACAACTGCATATTTAACGCCCAACATGTTCAATACAATGTAATTTTGCTGTGTATATTTGAAACATTAAGCCAAACGCATTTGAATTGATAACAATTGTTTTTATGTTTCAAGTGTGCTGTAACATGTAAGCACCCCATACTATGTAGGAGCAACAATATAAATTTAATCTCATGTCTACAGCCAAGTCGATGCGATTCGGCTAACAACGCTGTTAATAATGTTGTTTCGTCAGATTAAAACAGAACGTGCACAGAATAAACTCCCAAGAAGCGCGAAACATTGTCATCAGCGAAATTGTAAAACATTCAGGCTGCTCTGGCGCATAGTCTAAAGAAGATAACGTCTTCTTAACAGGACGAATAAATCGGGAGGTTGCTATGTAATGCAATAGCGTTCTTGCTTCATGACTTAAATATGTCCTTAGGGTAAGCTTAAGAGCTAAACTAGTCTCTTGTCTAAGAAACATTAGTAATACTAAGAATGGGTCGTGTTGACCGTCGCTATATTAAACATGAGTTGTATATGTTATACGCTGGCTCAATAAAATTGAATGTTTTTTGTTAGCAGACGTTTTAACAAGCCTTGCATGCCTGAAGACAAGGAACAGCGCATTCTATGAACAAGAGGGGCCAAGGAGGTGCTTTGTAGATGGAACAGTTACATACGAATATGTCATTAACGGGTTTCGTTAAAATCTCTTCGTGGAAATCTAATAAACGGTGTTTACATGAATGTAATATTCACACGTTACAACGATACTGACTATTCTCACTCTTTTTCAAACTCCCAGACATCTGTTTTTTTACGTTTTTTATAATGGGAATGCAAGCTGATATGTTGGCAACGTACAAGCGCGTGATCGTCTCTTCATTCTTACGAAGAGAGCTAATAAGCAGGCGTACAAAAACACATAGGACATGTACAAGACACAGCTTCTTGCATAGACCACTTTGGAAAAGGCGGGTTCATCTTCCTTTTGGGCCTTTGGAAGCAAGCTGAACACACAATTCATGCTTGACGAACGTCAATACAATATCGATATGTTCTGTCACCAATATGCATCAATTATTATATGTAACAGTCGTGCAAGATATCAACATTTAATATTCGTCTACATAAAGTCACTGAATTGTTACTTCTTGGTTCAGTACTTTACTTAAAAAGCTTTAGTATCAGCTTCGCAGAGTGCAAGGTTGTTTACGTTCAATATTTTGGTCTGGTATTCAGCTCTTGCGATTTTGATTTCAAGGGCAACCTTTGGCAAGCAAGATGAATTTTGGCTAGTTTATCTCGTCAGTGATAATTGACAAGCACTGTAATAGCAATGCTCTGCAGTTATTAGTGATATCTTCTCATCACTGATACATTGTATCATCATATGTGATATCCTGTCACTGATAGCTGACAAAGACTGTAATAATAATGCTGTTCACAGTTATCACAACCTAAGTGCTCTAGACGTCCTGATATTTTTAGCATGTAATCACAACGAAATGCTAGCAGGGCACTCTCGCCTATGTCTGGCACTAAGTATCGATGCTTCAAGCTGAGAAAGGTGCATATCTTGTGTGTTGTTTTCAGAATCACTACTCAAGTATCGGGTCATGCTTGCGACGCAATATGTTTGAAATATACACACGGGAAATCAGGACACTATACTAGCTTAAATGTTATATCCCCGTAAAACTTCAGAATGTTGCCCCTAATTGACGTTGTAACGTTATGAATCAGTTATTTCTTGAAATAAAAGCGTTAAACATTAGTATAGGAGGAATTAAGGTTTTGCGTGTAGCCCATGTCCTGAAAACTACTGTCCCCTTGTGTACGTTTAACCGCGCTGAAACATCGATGAAGTGGCCAGAAAAGAAAGTACTTGCTTATATGAAGCTCTCACTCGATGCAGGTGCTAGCTGCGCGTTAAAAAGCGGAAGACGGGTGTAAGAAATTCAGAGAATCGCGCTAAATGACGTCACTGATTTTTGTCCGAAGAGGAAGATGCCTCTAGAGCGAGGTGGGAGTTGGAGCCACGTCCTTTGAGTCGTGAGTAGTTGCCGTCGTATATCTGCGGGGAAGAAAAGGGTGTCAGCTGTAAACAACGAGACGCGTGCTTTCAGCGTTGCTGCGAATCTATTGAGACAAGTAAGTGTAAGAAAAGCAGCCTTACATGCAATGATTGTATACATGCTGCAGCGCATGAATCTGAACTAAGAAACTGCGAGAACCAACGACATATGGCGTGATGCCATGTGACGCCCGTTAGGGCATGCAACAGCGTAGCCGTTTAAGCCAGCCGTAAAATATTTGTTGTATGTACAAAGCCACAGGCGAGAATTTGAAAAGCCTCACTACCGAGTACAGCAGCCGCCAGTATTAAACGAAAACTCTGCTCGGTGAAGTGGGGCTCGTGACAAATGTCAAAAAGAGAGAAAGAGAAAGGTAATGAAGAGAGATAAGAAAAGTAGAAGACAAAGTTGTAGGATAAAGAAAAAGAAAAAAAGTCAATAAAGGAGAAACAAATAAGTAGATGAAAGAGAGACAGAAAGTGATAGAAATAAATAAAACGGACATATTTTTAATATTGCACTTAAAGAGGACATTTCAGAACGACCAACCCGACCTTTTGCGGCAACATACGGGTGGCGTAGCGATCTTTTCGGGCGTCAAAGCGAGCCTGCGACCTGATTATTTCAACCGCGTAACTTCGCTCATGTGCTACCTTATTGCAACGCTCTCAAAGCTGCTTCGAGCGAAAGTAATCGCGTGAGAGTATGTATCGAAGTAAACAAAGCAAAAACTATGCGTTCGGCTAATGTTCTATGTATACTGCGTTTTTCATGAAATCCCTGCGGGGCAAAGAAAATTGAGTATATTCGTTGCAAATACTCAAAAAAATGTTTACACCTACTTGTGAACAGTAACTTGTACTTAAATGCAGTTATTTATACAAACACTTTTGGTGCTGTGCATCGTTCGCACAGCTTTTACTTGGGGCTCTTCCACATCATTCAACTTGAATTCGAATAGGTGTTCACAGTGGGTGAGATAGTCTCATGCAGGTATTATAAGACTGTGCACGTGATAGGAAGTTATTTTGGAGTTAGTTAAGCCGGCACAAATTACTGCTCTGTAGGTTGCATTTTCCTTTTCCTTGCTCACTGTATCCTAAATTTATGCTTAACCCTCTCTGTAATCTTCCAACTTCCTGCTCTGCAGGTTGCCTACAGAGCCGTAACTTGAAAGATTACAAAGTGGGTTCAACATAAATTGAGGACACAGTGAGCGAGGGAAAGGAAAATGATAGGTACAACCTCCCATTTAACCTAACCTTAAGAGACAGGAGGAGAGCAGGGTGGGTCAGGGAACAAGCGGGTGTTACATAAATCAAGAAGAAATAGACGTGGCTGCGGTGTATGTAGGGGGTGGTTCACCAGGCTCGTGCTTTTCTCGAAATGTTTTTCTTTAGCATACAGAGTTCAAAAGGACACTCGACCACAATCGTCTGACCAGTCCCATTTTCAGATGAAGAGTGTGCCTCCCCCCTCACCCCTCTAAAAATTATGCCAACGTCCTTGGGACGTGGGCAGGGCATATAACGCGTAGCCAGCAGAACCGCTGGTCATTAGGATGTACTGACCGAATTTCATGAGAAGGCAAACGAGTAAGAGGCAGACAGAAAGTTAATAGGGAAGATCAGGTTAAGGAATGTGTGGGTGCAACATGGCATCATCAAGCAGAGGACAGAGCTGATTGGTGGAACATGGAAGAACCCTTTGCCCTGCAGGGGACGTAGTCGGGCTGATGATGAACAACTTTACTTACAGACACGGTCGCGTTCGCGGAGGCCAGTGCGGCCTGCGCGTCCCACGGCGTGTCATACACGGTCGACTCGGCCACGCTGCGCCTTGCGTACGACGCCCGGGAGCCGCGCACGTCTTGCCAGTGGCCGCTGTCGCGGCTCTGCACGCAACTCTCGTACTTCACGTGGCTCCCTGAAGAGCGAGCCGTGCAAAAAGAGGTCACCGCAGTAACAACACACAGGAAACGCCGTTTCATTAAGACGCGACAGATAAGCTATAAAGGAAAGAACCGTTGAAATAGAAAATTGTGTTCAACATTATCGGGTTTAAATATGTAAACTATCGTGCACATTCCATTCTGCAACTGGCTTAATTGGGAAAGGCGCATCATTATTTAGTGTTAACACAGAAAAGGCTACAGGTTATGTAAAGAAGACTATATGCCACTTCGCCACTTATTTTATGATGCGCCTGATCTGACACAGCGCGGAAGCGGCATATGATGGTTCCATACATTCGTACTCTAATGTCGATCTTCATGAGCCTAAGGAAGCTGGACTTCTTGCCCTGTGACGACGCCACGAAATCCGTGATCTTAGTTATGTAAAACAAGATCGCACTTACCATGAGTGCCAAGCGTTCTCCTGTAGTATGCGAGTGCTGCGACGACGGATATGACGATGATGCCGAAGGACACGGCCACGGGGACGAGCACTTGGGCGCGCAGGTAGAAAGGCACTTCCGCCGCTTCCACGGTCTCTTCCTCGTCCCACGAGCCTGCAGAGATGGCTGTGATTGGTCAGCCGAACGAGAAACGCCGTCGCGCACATCAAGTGTAGCATGGTGAAGCTATGCGCGCACACGACCAGCACGCACGCTAGCTTTCACAAATACTATCAAAACAGTGTGCATTTTGGCAATCGACTGTTGCCGTAGCATGAGTCGTAGTTTTTAAATGCCTATGCGGTTTGAGGACACTGATTTTATAATCAACACATTTTTTTCACATTGTCCTTTACCGACTGACGAACTCGCGCTTTACCGCCTGACACAAGGCTCATCAACCACATTTCATCTCCGACCGACTGAATGTGCTCGTTTTTTTTTATTGTTGAATAAGTTCTGCGCAGAATTATATATGCAAGCACAGAGAATTACAATGGCAGCAGAATTGGAGAGCGATTGTCTCGCCATGTTTTTTTGTGGGCCTGTTTTTAAATTCCAGCCCATAATTATTTTGAAAAAAAATATGCCTCACCAGCTAGCTCCACAGCGCATTCAAAGTGTTTTGTTGCATGTGCTCCTTACACTGTCTATGTACAGCAACGCTTAATTACGTTTCTGAATTTCACAAAAAATAATAGCACCTCGTTGAATACAGCACCAAATTTTCAAACGCAACGACGGCGGCGTTACTTGCACGCGACTTTTTCGTGTTCGTCATTCAGTTTCCCGTCTACTTGCTTTCAAATCCCGACCACCCTATGAATGAATAGCGTTCCAACAACGTGCGGCTTTCCAAAAACGAGGAAAGCTCCATCAATGTGGCCGGCGCGCAAATGCACCAGCTCCAGCAGAGCGAATGCCCGCTGAAAGATATCGCACAGATGGCGAAGCGCGGGTGGAAAGAGGAGGGGGTGCATCTCCGCATTAAAGCACCCGGGAGGCAATTCCATTGAAATATGGTCGTGTGTTACGCAGTCGGCTTCATATTTTGGGGCACTCGCGTGAAAAGCCACACGAGATAGCAGAGAGAGGAAGGAAAGGGGCAAGGGAGGGCATGATCGCCTTACTGAAATTCGTCATCTTCAAAATAGGGTGCGTGCAAAAACGCCGGGTCGTTGAAGAAGCAAGCAGAGAGGAAGCGGTTGCCAAAAACACGAAGGCAGCGCGTCAATATTGTTCGAGCCTAGCGACCAGGAAGGTACACCTGCAGCTGCTGCCGGTGGAAGTGAACGTATCTGAAGGTATGAGGAAAAAAAAAGGAATATAGAGGCGCTGTGAGAGGAAAAAAAAGAAAGAGAAAAAATGACGCCCTTCGGAAGAGCTTGGGAAATAGGAAGTTTAGTTTCCAGACTGCTTCTCCAAGCACGACGTGTGAGAGGAATACGTCGTCATAGCAACGCAGTATTCAGTAGCGATATCTGAACCTGAGGCCGGGGCAGGCTTCGCTGTGGGTGGGCGTCATTCTTTCGTGCTCGTATCGACGGAATGTCGAGGGAGAAAGTCCCAAAAACAAAGGGGGCTGAAAGAGGGAGAGGGAGAGAAGATAGATGAGCACGAGTGGTGCCAGATTAGCCTGCTATAGTTGATGTTTATACTGGCCTCGTTATACAGGCCTTTATGGCATACTGTCAAACTCTGGTGGGCACAGATTGGGCTTTTCGAGGGTTCAGAAGCATTGACTGTTTTTGTTATTGTTGCGATGGCACAATATGTTGCCATCGGCTTGACGAGTGGCGCACACGTGGTGGATTGCACCCGCCCTTACAGTGTTTACTTATTTGTCTCCAGTTTAATCACACTCCTGCTTATTAAAAGCGTTTTGCTGGGACATGATTTACAAGCGGTTGAAGAGGTTAGCAGCTTTCTTTTTTTTCACTTCAGTGATGTTTTGGACTATGAATCCGAGCACGCGTTGTTGCCCTGTTTTAGCGGCAATGCAGTCTTTTGCACAAATGAAGTTTTCTTCAGATTGGTGGTGTGCCGAAGTTTTAATTCTAAGAACTAGACTTCGGCAAGATGGCAAGTTCGGCCAGTTGGATTACGTTTATAATTGAAAATTTTGTTGAAGGGCACCAAAAAAAAAGGCGGTCAGAAGAGGCCAAAAACGACAGCGCTTGCTCTCACAGTGAAGTTTTATTAGTCAGAAAAAATGTATTTCAAGCATTTACATGGTTTTTAGTGCATGTGCATCAGGCAGGGTGAAAACAGAAATTACTCGTATAGGGATTTACGATTTATTATATTTCTCAAGTACCGCGTGTCTAGATACGCGTATAATTTATCATGCAGCTCAATTTTGGCTTTGCTAACAGTCATGTCTCCGCTTTCGGATGTTCTATGATTCCACTATCTCACGTGGCAGATGATCCCCATGTTGAAATAATAACACTGCTTCTTTAAACACAGGGTAACATCCGCAGTTTTTGCAGTGATCTGCAAGATGAGTATTGCCTGATGTCTTAACAGATACGTGGTGTTCTCTAAGGCGGTCGTTCACGCATCTTCCTGACTGCCCGATGTAAAATTTTCCACAAGAAAAAGGTGTCAAATATACTACTCGCTTTACGCACTTCACTAACATGTTTCGATGCTTCACGGAGCAGGCTTTTGAATCTATAGGCTAATTGAAGCGTAGACACAAGTGTGGCAGCTTAGGCTCGTTGGTATGGCATGACGATAGTTATAGCGCGAGAACAAAACGACGACACAGAGACAAGAAGGACACGTGTCTTTCGTGTCCTTCTTGTCTCTGTGTCGTCGTTTTGTTCTCGCGCTATAACTATCGTCATGGTAGACACAAGCTTGCTAGTATTGTATTTGCCGAAAACTTCACGTCTACATTACATCTATTTCCAACGTGCTTTAGGTTGTGTGCGAACTTGTGCACGTATGAAATGACAGCCATTTTCCCTCGTTTCTTTGTCTCCGTATTAGATCTTTGTTTTTCGGCCTTTATTTCTCTGGTTAAGACCGTGCACACTGAGAAAACTAACTGTTTTAGATAACCTACTTTCTGGAATTTTTCCAACTAACTCTCAAAACTTTCACTGATCAGATGTCCAAGCAATTTTTGCAAAGGTGGCATTATACAAGTATCATACAATCTAGCACTGGCTTAGCGCTTCTTGGTTGGTAAAAGCAGCAAATGTGTTCCCTATTAAGTTCCAATTTTATATTCAAAAGCTGCAACTTGTCATTTCTAGGCTGCTCAGTAGCGAACTCAAGGCATGGGCTATGAGTTCTTGCACCAAAGACATTTATTTATTTATTTATACTATTGATCGCATCAGAGATTATTACAGGAAGGGCATATTTGGCATGTTGCATTGTGAAATACAATATTTTGTTTTCATGGAAAGAAGGTATTGGCAGTTAACAAGGTAAATAAGGGAACATTGATTAAAATTTATGATTGTGTAGGAACGGCAGAGATAATGTCCGTTATATTTTTTGGTAACGGTAACACGTTACCTTTTTTTGTGTAGTAACGTAGGGTGGCAACGCGTTCATTTTTTGGTAGTGTAACGAGTAACGTATTCAAGTTATTTTTTCGGTAATCAATACAACACTGGTCATTACTCATTTATATCTTTTCAGACTACGCCAAGATCAAATCACACAAGGCATACAGGTATTTGTTGGCTGAGCGTACAATTTTGGTGTCAGCTTTCAAAATGTGGACCATCAACCCCGCAGAAAACGGCTCAGATCCAGAGTCAACCGCAGAAATTGCATAACGGAATGACACAAATAAAGTGGTATCAACAGCAAAAACTTGTGGAACGTGAAATGTTCGATGAACTAAATTCCCGTTTTGTCTGGGGAAGTGATTTCAAAATAAATGTTCCATACCTCAATTGGCATTCCAACTTTTATACAGTCACCAGCTTGATTACAAGCATAAGGCACTGATATAGCAGAAATTCGCATTTGTTGTGAATACAACGTCCCGCAAACTCTTGCCGTTGATAGTACATGCCTGCGTGCGTTCCTTCCTGTTGCATGCCGTCGTATTACTTCCGGGTTTAAAGGAGAGCTGCACGCCCCGCCGCGGTGGTCTAGTGGCTAAGGTACTCGGCTACAGACCCGCAGGGCGCGGGTTTGAATCCCGGCTGCGGTGGCTGCATTTCCGATGGAGGCGGAAATGTTGTAGGCCCGTGTGCTCAGATTTGGGTGCACGTTAAAGAACCCCAGGTGGTCTAAATTTCCGGAGCCCTCCACTACGGCGTCTCTCATAATCATATAGTGGTTTTGGGACGTTAAACCAGACATATCAATCAAATCAAATCAAGGAGAGCTGCACGACTCAAATACGAGGAAAAGTTTTTGTTTTATTCGTGTTCAGAGTGATGCGCTGCGTACACTGGAGTTAGACAACTCATATGAATTATTTTACTTCGATTTCAAAGCTTTCGTCTCTGAACATCTGCAGGCCAGGTCCACTGCAGTGGACGTTACTCAGAAGAGTCAAGACCGTACACAAAGAACACAGAGCTCGAATACGACCTCTGCATCCTGCGTGCATTCACAGAAATCAATGTGGGTCACTAAACAATTCACTCATTGTTCTTTACATGCACCACGAGCACATGAAAGACTCGCCGTTATTACGTCGCCGGTTGCTGTTCTCCAGTGACGTCACACTGAGAAGCCCCTTGATATCAAAACCGAAAGTATTTTTTTCTGTTTTTTAAGAAGGTAGCTCTAATAAAAATCTATTCGATTCATTCCCAGGCATCACAATACTTGATTGAGGTTTTTCCCCACCAGCAAGCACATTTGTTTAGAGCACCAATGCGAGAAACTTTAAAAATTTGTGTCAGTACTCCTTTAACCCTGGGTATTATGTCACACCAACAAGGCCACGAATCCGACATCGCGGTCCAGTTTCAGATGAAGGCTCAACGTCGGAGAAGCCTTACCGCGGCCGAGCGTAGTGAACGAAGCGGGCGCTGAGAGCTGGCCCCTTCCTTCGAGGTTGTAGGCGGCCAGGCGGACCTCGTAGTGCGTGTCCCTCTGCAGGCCACGCAGGAGCATCTTGCGCGCGTGCGGAGGGAAGTAAACCGAGCGCCAGGTTCCTTCGGAGCTCTTGTACATCACCAGGTACTCTGTGGTGCAATGAAGGCATTCGCATCACGTCTTGGCCAACACCTGCAACTTGAAGCGCAGTAAGAACAGACAAAAAAAGACACGACACGACGTTTAGCCCTCGTAAGTTCACTCGTGTTTCATATCGTATCTGTGTTCCCTGCACTACGAATTGTTTCAGATGTACGACCAACAGGGGCACGATTCGCCCCAAGTTTACGGGCAACATGCGATAGTGGGTGTGCTGCTATACTTACGATACAAGTAACCTACGCCACGTGACACGCTCCTCCAGGCTTTTCAGCGCTGGATAAATCGTTGACATTGGGTTGAAGTGCAGTCTTATTGCGTTCATTTAGCATGTGTATTTTGTGCAGGTTCTGTTTTGCGAGCTACGAGAATTCATTTAACGTACGCCGTGCATCTTTCTGGGATAAAGCCCGAATAGAGCAACCAAAGCCCTTTAAGTGATGCTCGCTTCATCACTCGCACTTTGCATAAAATGCTGTAAAACATTGTCCAGACCTCAACTAGAAAGACCGCAGCACATCAAACAAAGAAACAATATAGTTCACTATTCTGTCATAGCCATTATTTTTTATATAACTAAGTATGCTGCTTATCAATACATTGAGCTTGCATTAATTTAGTTGCGAATTGCCGACATGCTTTTCAAGTTTCCGCACTACCTTATGTGTAAAAAGGCAGTGTTCAAAATACGAGGAGGCGTAGAATGGCTGGATTTCGTTCATGTTCTGTCATTTTTTTTGTTCCACGATCGTATATGCTATGGTCAGTATACTTCTTGCATAAAAGTTAAACTGAGTAGCCAGACGATTTTGATCTCTCTTACTAGACCCCGTTCGAGCTCCTTAAACCTGAAATGGTAAAAGCACCTGCGACTTATCTTCGTCACTGTATATGCCTTTGTTAGTGCTCATTTTCTCTCATTGACTTAAGCGTGTTCCATATGAGGTGTATCTAGTCAGGATAGATGTATAGTGGAATTGACGCCAAGCTGGGTTGAAAAGAATACTTTGAGTAGATTTTAGTTGAATTGATTTTATACATACGTGGTATGTTGAATGTTTACTCTTTAGGGGTTACAGATGAACTTGCATTACCATGTAATGTTCTGATATTGTGACATTAGATGTAAACACCTGAACTATACTGTTTCCAGAAATCAAATGAATATAGCTGAAACATTGAAGGAAGGTGCATTCTGACAGTGTAGTGAAGTGTAGAGTAGATATAAGTTATTTAAATACGCAAGAAACACAAATTGATGCAGTAGTCATCGTAAATGTTTAATTTTTAAATGCATACTAGAGGATAAGAATCTGTCTTGGCCTTTGAATAAAACTGGGGTATATGCATTTTGTCTTAACGGCCCCTAAAGCTTAAGAGCTACAGCATTCTACAGGCGGTGCTTTTCCAGTCATACTCACGTGTCACTCCGTCTGTTGGTTTCTGCTTCGAAGTGACAGTCAGCAGCACCGAACAGCAGGTCACGTCACTGGTGAAGAAGCTTGGTGGTCCTGGCATACCTTTCAAATATATGAAAACATTAATTTCCGTTCTCTGAGTCCAATCGCGCCAAATCCAATGTGCCTTGTCCTGAAATATTATAGGTGAAGCCCCTGAATTGGCGTTCCGAATACACCAAACCGCTCGTGTGCACATGTAATAGTGAACCCTTCCTTTCATAGCGTAGCACAAAAGCGCTAGTCTGTGCTCATGTCGACCAGTAATACCTTTAGCATAAAAACAAGCTTTAAACCAATAGTTTAGGCATTTTACGTCAACGTGGTTGGTACGTCTACAAACCATATATGCCAGGCCACTTGTGCCGTGCATTCATTGGGGCTTGATGTGCAATATCTCAGGCGCCTATGTTCTTTGTTTCGTGTTTATGGTAATGAACCATATCACGGTGCTGCACAAACTCACCTGGATTTGAAGTTTGAGCCAGCTAGTCGAGTAATATTTAAATGTGCAAATAACTCCGGGTTCTTCCACATGCACAGTCGCCGCCGTAGCTTACTTATAGCTGCACCGCTTTATCGCGAGTGCGCGTGGATCGAGGAAATGGGGAAGTGCGAGAGTGGCGATGGACGCGGTGGGGTCATCAGGTGAAGAGGGAAGGATTAGGCCCCGCATTTGAGTAGCGCGGTTGCGGGCAAGTGCGGGCTTACCGGCTGCGAACGGGTGCACTGCGATTTGGTGCGACGATGGGCTTTGTCCGGCTCTGTTGAACGCTTGCACGATTATGGAGTAAGCCGTGCTGGGCTTGAGGTCTTTAAGCACCGCCGACTCGGCACCGCCCGTGACGGTCTGGTAGCTGTACGGCAGGTTCGAGTCGTACGCCTTGTAGCCCACGTAGTAGCCCTGAATCTTGCCATTGCGGTGTTCGGAAGGAGGTCCCTGTTGTAAATGTAATGACCGAAGGACATGAAATTCCAAGCAGGATGGAGGGTTTGTAACCAGCCGCATCGTTTCGTATAGCGGACTGACACTATGGTGGCACTAATTACCTCCACGCTGATTGAAGATTTACCCAGGGTCTGTTATTCCGCGCTCTCATTAGACGCGTTCCTGTCCTCATTCATCTTTAGCGAGACTGAGTGCTGTCTCCGATCGATGATTACCTTTCTTATTTTAGTTGATTGATTCGCCAGACTAAGAACAGTTCGTCTCTTATGGCGTGACAGAGAAAAAAGTGTATTAAGGAATCTAGTAAAATGTTTAAAACATGATCTGATTGATTTTACTTTGTTAGTTTTAATGACGCAGTACTTCATTATTTAAGCAAGACGGCATTATTATTCAATTTAGAGGTGGCGTAAGCACGCCAATTAATTAAGGTCTGTAGTATTGACGGCGAAGTATGTGACCCGTTCTCACAAAATTGCCAAATATTCCATGAATCTCGCTTGGCTTTCCGTGATGTATTATAGAAGTATGACAGATCCTATTTATATAAAGTGGTAGAAAGGGCTTACTGGACACAAATAACACTCGTGCGGACGGAAAGACGAAGAAATAGAAATGAAAAGTGTAGGATAACAGTGCTTCATATAATTGTTTGGACATTCTTTGCCTGAAAAATAAGCTAGGTATAATTCTGATATTAATGCGATTGTGATGTGGGCGGAATGCAAAAACATCTTTTTTTTTGGAAGCTAGAAAAGTAAGGAAGTCTAGTCAACCAAAGTTTCGTTAGTTATAACTCGCAAAGAAACCAATGAAGCCAGAAAATGGGGATTAACTGCCATATTTTTGATAGGCAAAATGATAAAAACAGAGAAAACGTTCAACAGCTATAGTTAGGCTTCCTTCTCATTTGGCTTGCCGGGCAACAATAAGGCCCATATCACATTTTTCGAAATTATACGAGACAACTTGACCGTTTCCGTGAAGCATGCTCGCATAAGCATGTGACACTCATGTACGCTTCAAAAAAATACCACAAAATCAGTTATTAAGAATTTTTCCTTACAGATTGCCTCGTTGGCATGTCGTGGAAGCGCATGTAAAGCCTAAAATATTATTTACTTTTTTCGAATAGCTTCATGACTGTGAGCTATGTTTTTTCGTTTAATTTTGGTATATAATAACCTACTATAAGCGCAGGCTAAGTGGAAATGTCTATAACGAAAATATCATAGGGAACCTGCAATATTACCTGCAGTGTAAATAAAATTTGACATAGGCTTTCAGAAAGCAACCAATGTTCAACGTGATTTTGCCGATACATTCGGCAAACAGTGAAGTTGCAGAATAAAAAGAAAGGTTAGATCGTTCGCAAGGATTGTTCGTGAAGCAAAACACACACACGCACGCACACAGCTTTTGTGTCATGAGGTTGTGTTGACACCCATGTTTACACGCTTTGCTTTCTTCCACAGTAGAGGTGAAGAAGTAGAGAATAACAAATCCTGCTTACTGACCTTCCACATGACCATCAGTTCCCTTTCTCCGATCGGTGTCGAATGCACGTCCGTGGGTGGTGCTGACGGAGCTGCGTTTGAAATATTAGGAAAGAAAAAAATGTGAAGCTATCTGTCTGAGAAACGCTGCCCACAAACATTTCGCTGCTGGCCCGGACCGCGCATGCCTTTATTCATTCCAATGTCTCTATTTTCTTAATTAGTATGTTCATGCGCTACACAAAGGTGACTGGTTTTTTGAATTTTTTTTCTTGAGGCACTCCATGCCGCTATCTAGTGAGGAAACAGCCGTTGAACATAAAACGCATACATTTCAGAATAGGCTTTATAATGGTTATCTGGGCTAGAATGGTTGCAGCTAAATTGCGGGCGTACGTTTAACTTTAGCGGCAACCACTTGACAGACACTCAGAATAGGCGTTCGCATTTTAATCATTCTGTATATCAGTATCGACGCGCTCCTGAAGTGCCGACGTCAATTACCCTCCCAAAATGAGGTTCGGGAAATACCTATCAAACAGTTATGTTAGCTTCAAGGAAACTCCTCGTACTATGAAATCTTCACTCACCCTGCCCTTGCGGTGGACTAATTGTTACGTCGACCCGCTAGATGAGATGGTCTTGAGACCCCTACCACCACCTGTCCTCTTCGATGGCTCTCAGCATGCCCACTGGCTCGACCAAAGAGAAGCCACCCTTCTTCATCGCATATGGCTAGAAGTGGTATTTACAAAATCATATTCATTTGTCATAGGAATGGCCGACAACGCTCTCTGCGATGCCTGTCGTTGCGAAGAGACGCTACACCACATCCTGCGCGACTGTCCGTTGTATGAAATCCAGAGACAGTCACTGGCGTCCGTTATTGCACCCATCGACAACAGCCAAATGTCTGTGGCCACTATTCTTTCTAGTGTCCTAGGAAAGACATTATAAGAGAAGGCGACAAAAGCTCTGTTGAAATTCCTACAGATTTGGGTGCACGTTAAAGAACCCCAGGTGGTCTAAATTTCCGGAGCCCTCCACTACGGCGTCACTCATAATCATATAGTGGTTTTGGGACGTTAAACCCCACATATCAATCAAATCAATGTTGAAATTCCTACGCGACACAGATTTGAACAAGTGGCTCTAACAGAAATGTCACACACCGCGAAAGACAAGACTGAAATAAGGCTGAGTGTGCGCGCGTGTTCTGCCGAATGTGCTGTGTTTATCTCTCTCCTCTCTACCTTTCATCTCCCCCATTCCCCTCCCATGGGTAGGGTAGCAAACCTGCTGCCTATAGGCTGGTCAACCTCCCAGCCATTTTTCCTTCTTATTTTCCTTCCTTTCTGGGAGTATTGCTCTAAGCGACATATCTGCCCTGATATAGGCAGATATGCCGCTTAGAGCAATACTCCCGCGCCCAGATCTTGGACCACAACTACATGCGTCATTGGAGCACAGAAAAATAAAGTAAAATAAAAACTATCACAAGAGTTTTATTGATTTCGCTCTTCAAATCGACAGAGGCCACCCCTTATGGCTTGATGAACACTAGAGCGTACGTCATAAAAAAAAAATCAGCTTTTATTAACGCAAGCTCTTAGGCCGTTTCTGAGAGGCTACATTAGCCAATCGTATGATAGATTATAATATTTCTTGACTAAATATGTTAGGGCCATGCACAGAACCAGATTATCGACGGAGAAAACGACAAAATACCTGGTGTAGCTAATAACTATCACAACCTGATCTTCTTTCATTTGGAGCCTCTACACTGGGTTTCAGCCACAGGGATGTTTTATTCGCCGTTCAAGAATACATCACTGCGACTAAACGATTTTCTTGCTAAATTGCTGTCTCACTATTTTTCTTTTTTTTTCTGCAAACTTGATATCGGTATTTCAAATCAAAATTAATTTACAAAAAAATTGTAGGAATGACGCAATGCTGAAAGTTTAGGGCAAATTCACCTTATAATCGGCCAATCCCCTTCTTTGGGTACGAGCCATTTGCACAGGGAAACAACAACAACAAAACACTACTGAGCTATGCGACCAGCTTTATGAACGCTGTTGCGTGCGCATGTACTTCGAGTGCTAACCATTTACTTTTTTTTTCGTCTCATAGGGCATGCCAGTGTGTTAGATGATACCTGGGGAACATCCCTGACTTTTCTTTCTCAATTCTGTTTCTCAATGTGTACTTAGCTTTGAACTTATTTCTCAATCTAGTTATCCGCAAGTTTTTTTTTTCCCTCTGTACAAGCTAACAGATCAAACCTGCATAGGTCTTCACTTCACAACACCTGTTTGTTGTCGTTCTTGCACAACAAATGTGTGAAACCTTGTTAAATAGGGACGTTTTACTTAGGCACTTTCATTGATTTAAAGTGTTTTCATGGTTTAAATAACTTCGTATATTCTATGAATTTTTTCCTGGTCCGTCTCTGTTGTTCCCATTTTCCTTTAATCAAGGTTGATGCCGAAAGAGCAGCGTAGCATATCAAATAAGTAAACCTTCCAGCACATAAAAGCGCAATACTGCTGTTGCTGGAATATGCAAGCCTGATGTAGAAGTCATATGCGCTAAATAACAGCGATACATGTGAATGGGTTCAAAATAGAGCCTCACCTCCGTGTTCACAAACGCTCTTCGACTCGAATTTCGTCTTTCACTTGACTGAGTTGAGCACAACACCGCTGCTCGACTGAAATTGACGCTGCGCTTCTCAAGAAACGCTGCAGAATATAGCCGATATGTAGTGACTTAGTATGCCAAAAGACGGCGCTCCCATCGACTTTTTCAAGTCAAGGTGAAGCTTTGAGTGAAGGGACCTTCTAGAATCGTGGCGGTTAAGGTTTATTTTAAATTCCTGCCATAGAACGGAGTCGGTAACAAGCCAAAGAACAAAGGTTCATACTCTGACATTGCATGAATGAATGAACATCAACAGCATCAAATTCTTTTTTCAGATATTTTATGGCTTTTACAAAATAGAGGTAACAAACGTTCTCACTCTAGATCTATCCCATTCGCGTATAAAGCACAACAAACATATTAAACATTTGAGACACAACACCAAATCGTTCATAAATTTCTTCATCGTATCCACTGTGACACATTGAATAAGCTACGGAACGACGCAGTACTGTGAAACAAATTTAAAGATTTCGAAAGTGCATTGTTGAATTGAATGTACTCACTTGCTAACCTATGTTTTGCTGAGTTGGCTGCAATGTGTGCAATAAATGTTGCAATATTTTTCTAATCTTCATTTTTTTTGCACTGTGTCAAGTTGCGAGGTTCTCTTCCTGCTTTGAATTGATTTTTAAAACTGCTGTTTTGTGCGCAGTTGAGCAACTCCTGTGTTGGCATTTATGCTAACAGTATGAAAATATAAAAAAACCATAAAAAAACATACCTCCAGCGTCTTTAAATTCATGCCTAATGCGCTAATGATTTGCATGTGTACAAATATAAAATAACGAAAATCGCATACGTCTCAATATAACTTTCTAAGCGAGGTCATATACAGAAAAATTATAGTCAGCATTTAAACAAACAAAAGAAAACAATAACGTCGTCATGCGTACAACACCAGTTTTCTTTCTCCTGACCAGAACAATAAGAACATTTACACGTTTCCGTATGTGCAAATGAATGCGCAATTTATCCAAACTTACGTGCAGCAAGAACCACCTTCGTGCCACACGCCACGAAGAAAGCGCTCGACAAGAAACTTTTGTTCTGAGGTACGGCGTGGTCGGTTGTGGTAGCTGCCATGGCCGGTGGCAAGAAATTGGGGTTGCACTGCCCGAAACACGACCAAACAGAGAATCGTTTGTGTATGGGTGTGGACGCACCTTCTTCGCTGGTGACGAAGTGCATGGCCACAGAGGGTCCGCTTAGCCCGACGTCGTTCTGCGACACGATGTGTCCCGAGTACTCGGTGCCCGGCTGCAGGTCCTGGAGGTACGCGGACGTCTCCGTACCGGCAACCGTAGCGCTGGACAGCTTCCGGCCGCGCCCTGTCAACGCCGCGAGACGGGAAATTGATTCGTTTACTGTCGCCGGTACACTGCTCTTGCTACTGCTTTTGTGGACACCGCACGGTCAACGAATGCACGCCTGCTTTGATAGAACTGTGCAGCGCTGTAAAGCCTGCTGCTATTGTCAGTTAATAGAGTGCCATATACCCACAAACTGGTTGATTATTGTGAATTGTTATGTCGTGTTCGTCCGAAAGTCGATTGTTGCCTGTCATCACGAATAAAGGTACTTAGGGTTGCGAATCATGTGCAATTTTAACACCTGTACCTTGGTACATAGGTTTGCTGTGGCCAGTGTAGCTTCCGCTACAGTGTACAGTATTGTTGCGGTATGGGCTCACAGAGTTCGGGAGGAAGAAAACTTCGCCCAGAAAAGAGATGCAAGAAGCGAGAGCACACACAAAAAAAGTTTGTTGTTCGTGTGACAGGGTCTTGTGGATGATTGATCCTATACGCTTCTGGAAGGAGGGAGAAATGAATAAATACCGAGGGTGTGGACAGGGTGAGAAAAGAAGGAAAGGCCAGGCGGCACGAAGGTTAAACGTGCGCAGAATGTGATTCGGGCCTCTTGTACGACAAAGACGAGCTTGTGGGTGGAAAGAGAAAGATGCCACAAGGAATGACATGCAAGAAAATACAGACGGAACAGAGAAGTTGCCATCATGTGCACTCGATTAGTTTCGGCGCCATGTTTACTTTCTGAAAAAGAACTTAACAGAATTCCCGCGAATTGCCACGTAAAAAAAAAACGGAATAAAACGCGGCGCTGAGACCAATATAATTTGCTACTCCCTGCTTGGTAACAAGACTGAATTAGCATGAACGTGTGACCCGATAATTTGCATTTATCGTCATACAAAACTTGTCGGCACATATGCGCTTAAATTCGCAATTTTCACATTTGCAAGATATCGACAGTGAACAATTTACAAAAAAAAACTGCAGTTTTTTGTTTGTGTGGTATTTAACACCTTCATAATAAATACATGCATTTGTCGCAGAACCAGATGATTTCTCCCATTTGTTTGCGTATTATCTATCTATCTATCTATCTATCTATCTATCTATCTATCTATCTATCTATCTATCTATCTATCTATCTATCTATCTATCTATCTATCTATCTATCTATCTATCTATCTATCTATCTATCTATCTATCTATCTATCTATCTATCTATCTATCTATCTATCTATCTATCTATCTATCTATCTATCTATCTATCTATCTATCTATCTATCTATCTATCTATCTATCTATCTATCTATCTATCTATCTATCTATCTATCTATCTATCTATCTATCTATCTATCTATCTATCTATCTATCTATCTATCTATCTATCTATCTATCTATCTATCTATCTATCTATCTATCTATCTATCTATCTATCTATCTATCTATCTAATCTATCTGTCCGTCCGTCCGTCCGTCCGTCCGTCTGTCCGTCTGTCTGTCTGTCTAATCATGGATATTTGTGAGCATTGTTCTTGACGATTGCCATAATTAAGTGGCTACGGAACTGTACAAGCTTCGTAAAATGCTGCTGTATGGGGCCCGAGCCGAAGCTCATCCTCACTGTTTTGCTAATGTGATCATTATACTTGATTGTGTTAGGGGCGAAGCTCCTTAAGCCGTGGGCCTTGCGTCCCCAATGTATGTAGTAGCTGTACTAGGTAGCCACCTCTCGCTTAGCCCTTGGAATGTTCACTGGATGACGGTATTTGTATAGAATGAACATATGATGGCGAGATGGCGGTACTTTGGGTGTTCGCTAGATGGACGGACAAACAGACGAACGCACGCACACACGGATGGAAGCACGCACGGTCGCGTAGACGGACGGACGGAAGCAAGAACGCAGGGGCGGACGTAAACACGGATGGACCGACGGACGCTTCGCCCCACTGATCATCATTCACTTCGTGGATATGCTGTGATTTTTTTCATTCCTTCATCATTTCCTTTACAGCGTTTTCTCCTTCCACACAACCAGGCTACTTCGTAAGTGTTCATTATTATTTTTTGTTTTCATCATGATTAAGTAGTATCCGTTATTGTCTCTTCCGTTCTTTTTCTGCGTTCTCTGAGAATACAATGAGCCTCAGCGAATCAAGTAGTTAGTGCCCCAAGCACACCAATAGAGACGTGTGAGCTGCCGAGAAAGCACGAAAGGCCTTATCGCGTCGTACGTCTGGAAGATCACCACAGAAAGCAAGAGGCCTGAACAGAAAAAGAAAAACGCCGGTCATTTAAAGCAAAGGAGATGGGGCGGTGATTGCATGTGCGTGCTTACTTTTTGAAGCTACATCACGGCATCTCTGTCGTGTAATGACACCAGCGATTCGACGACGATTTCCAAGGCCGTTAGGGGCCCCCGAAAATGTGTGTCCTGCTCCTGACATCGGAGAAAGCGATATACGCGAGGGGGGTCGAAGGCCCGCGACATCTGGGCACGCTCTCTGCGCCTCTTCGGAGCTTCTTTGACGTTGGAAAAGGCCAAGTTGCTGTGATATAGAAGCGTTATAAGTTATGCCCTATGATAAAAAAAATAACAATACCCTTTAAATGCTGCTACTACTGGCTCCGAAAATAGACGAAACTGTTAGAGCGATTTACCGCTTTTTGCCATTGGCATTTTTTATTACTTGTTCTTTTTGTTTTCTGTTAACCTTTTTTTTCGGCTGCAATTATCATAGAAAATGTGTAGCCGAGTTTGTATACGCATAACCTCTACAAAGCAAGCAAGTTCGAACGGAACGGTCTCGGCGACCTGTGGACAACGCATACTTAATCGCCTCTAGGCAATCTCTGATAACTGCCTGTCCGGTTTGCGCATTTTTTTTTGTATCTACAAGTGCGTTAGTTTTATGAAAATTCTCGCTCTTTATTTATTTAGCAATTTAATGTGAGTAGAAATGCAGAGGCCCAATAGTGGAGACAGTGGTCTACCTTTCGCCCTGAAATAGATCCGAGTGCGAAACGCAGGAAAGAGAGGACCACGACTGCACAAGTGGTCGTGTATTCGTATTCTCCTCCATGTCTCGTTCCTTCACCCTCGGAATTCCAAAATTAACTACGCACCCAAGATAGCATTATAGTTTGGGCTCACTGTCGAAATGCGCAGTCTTACAGACTTTGTTGCATATGTCTGTGCCTTCCACAGCACTGCTATGTTTTAGGGTTGCTTACCGTTCTCCCTCCAGTATCGCAGGAGGAAGTGGGTGACCTCGGCGAATGGCTTCTTCCAGGAGACCCTCGCTGACCTCTTGCCAATGTCGTCCACTTTGACCCCGATGGGAGGCGATGGGAGCTCTGTTTTCGAGCAGAAAAGATGCCTTATTCTATTATCGTTGGAAGGAAATGCGGGTGACATGAGTCGCTGTGCCACTTAGAAAGCCCCTTGCCGTGCCTACTAATACGTGGAGGGATAGAATGGGCATTGATAGGAAGGCGCATTCAGGAAGCACTTAAGCATTGTCTCGTGAATGCCTTCATGGTTGCTTTTTTAGCTGCCTTTTGAAAACGTCTAATGTTCTCAAAGATTCAATATTGATTATCGGATTGCAAAGTGTGGCGGCAGTTACTTTTTCAGTCAATGTATATAATCAGAATTACATTATATTTCTTTTTCTGCCAAACAGTGGGCAACTACTTCTTTTTAGTGGTACTTTTAGTGGTGACATTTTATCTGGATCAAGTCATCGCTCATTTAAAATCAGTCCAGTGCGTCTATTGTCATATTTGTTTCCGCTGAAATAGTTTGTGAACAGTGTTGTGCATGTGCATAAACAGTCCATTACATTATCAGTTGGGAATCTCATTAACATTTAACGATAATATATATATATATATATATATATATATATATATATATATATATATATATATATATATATATTCTTCGCCATTCCTCCCCATAACATAGCTTATAACATGCGCTGTATAAATGCCGGAAACCGTGCTGCTTCTGCATGCAGCAAAAAAAAAAATGCTCAATAGTGGCTGAGAATATGTTTATGCAAAAGAGTGTCGGCAAAGTTATGAAGTCGCATTCACGAGACAGTAGATGACCTTATAAGCTACGTAGAAGCGCTATCACATTCTACCGCATGCGGTACTTTATCGTTAGGAATTTCTTCACCAGCCCTTGTAGAAATCCTTGCTTTCTCGTGGGTCAGAGATTAACAGCAGCGTCCCGGAGTGATGGCGGACCATTAATAATTAGAAGACGTTTGCCTAACGCTTCGCCGTCAAAGATTAACGCGAAGGTTCTCTCTGGGCGCTTCGAGAGAGCTCTCGAGGGATCGCGTGGCGTGAAGGCACGAAATTACGCGTGCATGCGAGCCGCTACCACGACGCAAGTCGTTACGACGGAAGGGCCTCAGGGTTATAACAATTTGCCGGTGTTGGGTTGCCCCCCAACACCGTAAAGACGGTGAACACGGCGTGCATGGGGAGAAAAAGGAGCGCGTAAGGCGAACGTTAAGGAATGCGGTGGGACGAAGCGTAATGGCCCTACTTACCGAGAACGAAAAGCGATCGTGTGGCCGTGGCGGTGCCGAACCTGTTCGTGACGTGACACGCAAATTCTCCGGTGTCGGCCAGCGCACTCTTGTGAATGAGCAGGTCAGAAGCGATGCCTCCCGGGAAGGAACGGTCAATGACGTCATACCTAAGACGCGACGCAAGATGGCACGTTCATGGTTGGCAGCGCACTGTTTTTGTCTCACGATTTTACAAACCGGAGAATAAACCTTAGCACCGCATTTATGTATAATACCTCTCAAATAACATCTAAAGTCATGTTACTGTTTCCGTAACAAATAATTTCATCGCGGTGGTTGAACTCATCGCAAACCATTTAAAATGAACATGAATATTGTAGAAATGTAGGAAGTTTGTAATGTAAGTTAGCTATCTAATTAAAACCTCACTTCATTTATTGGGGCCCCTCTGTACTTTAAAGGGTTTCGTTTGATGACAAATATAACTTGAGTGTAGAAGTGTAGACGGAAAACACCCTGACAAAATTTGTTTATTCATTTAGGTATTTTGCTCTCGCTTGTCGAAGTGCTATCGCTTACAAAATGACTCCTCAATGCCGTTTTTCTAAATTGAGAACATAGCATGGGTGTTTTGAAGAAGCCATAGAGATGCTTTAGGTTAGATCGGCGTATTTTCTATGTTTTGGTGTTGAATGACTTTCTGACAAGTACCTTAGTTGAATAATAATAATAATAATAATAATAATAATAATAATAATAATAATAATAATAATAATAATAATAATAATAATAATAATAATAATAATAATAATAATAATAATAATAATAATAATAATAATAATAATAATAATAATAATAATAATAATCTCACCGTTCCTTGAGAGACTTCTCGATTGACTTGTCGTCTTTGACCCATGCTATTTGTAGTGGCTCCTCTCCGGATGCTCCACAGTGCAGCGTTACGATGTTACCCAAGCGCACCTTTATGGTGTCGTGTAGGCTTCGTATTAATGGTGGCACTGCGTTCCACAAATGCCGTCTCAGCCAAAAACATGTGACGCTTTTGCAGTTCGCGTGGCTATATCAGCACAGAACTTTTATATGCGAATAGAAACTTGTCATCACACATATGATATACGTTTCCAATATGATTCTTATACACTCATTTATGGTAACATCACTGAATTTTCGTGATATGGTGAAATAGTATGGCTGTAAACACACCAAAGAACTTGAGCATGGGATAAGTCCTAAACAACGTGTTCCTATTTAGCCAAGAATACGCTCTAGCTTTAGCTTAACACAGTTTTTTGGGGCCTCAAAACGATTTTTGCTCCTATTTAGACTACACTCTAAAAAATATCGAGTAAAAAGGGTGTCTTTTTGTTCCACAACAATAATAGTCATCATGCTTGCGTGCACTTCCTTTCTTGAAAACTCAGCGCTGGCCACTTTCCTATCGAGAATGCAAGGTAACCCTAATAATGGGCATGTCGATCGTGACCGGAATGTACCGGGCGCGGGGCGATAGCGCAAGGATGGAACGCAATATAGATGACGATTATTGTTTTGGGACAAAAAGACAACCTTTTTACTTGCTCTTTTTTTAGAGTGTAGCTTACACAAAAAGGGTTTAAAAATAGCGTATTTTTGTCCCTCGACGATAATCGTAATCTATCCTGCGTTCCTTCTCTTGCATTATCACCATGCACCCGGCAGTTTTAGCTAAAGATTAATATGTGCGTTAACAGCGCGACATGACAATATTGATATGGAAGTGGCCAGTGCCGACTATTGAAGAGAGGAAGCGCTAGCAAGCCGGATGATCATCATTGTTTTGGGGCAAAAAGACACCCGTTTTACTCGATAATTTTTAGTCTATCTTCGAGAGACTACAAAAAGGATGATGGTGATGCCGATTACACATTCGTGATTTATGAGCTTGCTGATGCCAGAGTGTGACGGGATAATAATTGTATGGATATTGCAAGATCGGTTGTTCTGTCTAGTATGCCATCTACTTACGGAATGATCGCTACTAGGAATGTCCTAACCAACAGGCTTCTATTGTTTCAGCTGCCACCAGACCGCTTTTTTCTGTGCACTCGGAAGAACCCTCTCCGCCCATTTCGTTTGAACTTCAGGGTTTTCCACGAGATTTCCATTTTCTAGAATTTTTGATACAGCATGCTGTGCCACACGCTATATTAAAGCACTCCTTCAAAAAAAGAAGTATGCACACATACAGGTCGTTTAAGCAAACTTGTGCTTATTATTACAAGAATTCGGCAGGTCCCACGTACCTTGGTAATTGTTGTATGCGAGGCATGCACGCGCAAGCTTGAACTATTTACTCTTAAGCTTTAACAATGACTTTAACTCTTAATCACTGCTTTGTGTTAGTCGGCCACCTTTACGATCATTATGCCCGACATCTCAATTGAAGAACATTAAAAAAATAAAGTTTTAAAGTATTGAGGTGTCAAACACTATATGATTATGAGCAACAACGAACTGAAAGACGCAGAAATATTTTTGACCAACTGAGCATTTTTAACGTGCATCTAAACTTAATAAGCACATGTTTTCGCACGCCACACCCCCAAAATTACATAGCAGCTATGGTCCATGTAATCAAACAGGCGTCTTTGAGCTCAGCAGTGTAAAACCACATCCGCTTAGGCAACCCCACCGGGTACAAGCGAAATTGCATATTGTTAGCAAAGTACTGAGGATCTGGACTTCGTGAAACCCAAAACCATGAGTTATGACAGAGTACTTAGGCCCGAACATGCTAATATTAGGTGTCTGCCAACAACAATGTCCGTCGTATTAGCGAAGGCAGTTGGGCAGAATTAAAAAAAGGACTTGGAAGGAAGCTCAATAAATATGTGCACTGCTAGCAATACGGTGAACCCCGGCCATACAGCATTTCCTCGAATGTGACTCGAGGGGTGACTTTTCATTGCATTCAGAAAAAAAAACAGTTATTTCGGTATTCACTTGTAACTCGAGTGTCAACTTTAAGTAGGAAAAGATATGGAAACGTATGTGGTGTTACGTCCAAGTAAATACGGTACTTAATATCGTTATATTTAGTCGGCCTCGTAACCCTAGTGAGCGCGGAGAAAGAGAAGCAAGGATGAAACTAAAATGAAAGCTTAGCGAGAATAAAACAGGTCCGTTCTGCTGCTGGCGCTAATGAGTTTCGCTGGACCACGGTGCCCTGACACGTGTCACCCGAGCGAAAGGGTCAACTTCTCTCCGTGCGCGCGTTTCTTTCTCTCGCGACAGGAGTGATTGGTTCCAAGTGGGGGTGGGAGCAAACTTACCACTTACTGTGAGATTGATGGTCTTGGTTATCAGCGTGCCGACACCATTCTCGACATCACAACGGTACAGACCAGAGTCGGACGATGTGACGCCCGTGATGACCAGACTGCCATTGGCGAGCACCCTTGTGTGATCGTCTTTGTGTCCAAGTACCGTTTCGGATGGATCTGGAAGCAAGATGAGTATGCTTTTATGTAGACTGTTACAACACAGGAAGTTGTGGTGCGAAACTTGAGTGTCGTTTTACTGCGTGTTTCAACGATAAATCGTGCACAGCTGCATAATAGGTGCATATTTATTCGAATGGTCAATTCGTTCGGCACCTTTGAGTTTTCGTCATATTGATCGAGTATTAAGCACCTGTGTTTACATATCCTACATAATGGTGTATGAAAATATTGTTTAAAATAAACCTATAGATGCTACAAATTAATGTATCTCTCAGCAATAACAAATATAAATTTATGGGCTTGCTCCTTTTGCTCGCGGCTTGTCATACGGCGGCTGCCGACGTGTGTGTACACTTCTGCGGTCGCCGCTCAAGGTCCCCTCTCCGGCGATTCCAACAATGCTAGAACAATGGATGGCACGTCGCCCCCCAAGGCGTCAGTTTTCGATGGCCCGCGCACTCGCCTCTTTGAAGTGCCTTTAAAAGAAAAGGAAAGGAAGAGAGGTGTGGCATCGTGACTGTCTCTCTCTCTGGAGGTCACGCCCAACCGTTGTGGTCTAGTGGCTAAGGCACTCGGCTTCTGACCCGCAGGTCGCGGGATCAAATCCCGGCTGCGGCGGCTGCGTTTCCGATGGAGGCGGAAATTTTGTAGGCCCGTGTGCTCAGATTGGGGTGCACGTTAAAGAACCCCAGGAGGTCGAAATTTCCGGTGCTTTCAACTACGGCGTCTCTCACAATCATATGGTAGTTTGGGGCCGTTAAATTCCACATATCAATCAAATCTCTCTAAAGGTTACCTTAACAATGCCACACGGAGGGTGGGTAGGGGGGGAGAGAAAGAAAAATGCAAGAGAGAGAAAAATAGCGTGACAGTTGTGTTTGGTATGGCAGCGCCAACGTGCGCCGCCTCCGTTCGAGCCGAGAGGAGATAAAAAAAAAAATGGCCCCGTATCTGCATGTTTCACTGCAAATGTCATCGAAAAACGATAGTCTTGCGTCTGGAGAGGGTGAACAAAACGTTTATTTGATGTTCTGCGCGAGAACTGGTGAATTGTTTTTTGAAGGTGCGGCGTTAGAGTGTCTCGATCCGTGCAGCGAAGAGGTACGTTAGACACAAGCTCTATCTGCAGTTATTTTCGAAAACGATAGAAGGCGTGCGTGCCTGTCTCGGAGACCATAAGGTGTAAAACGCAAAGCCATGGGCAGGTGCCATCACTGTGTCGTCTTAGCAAAGTGTTGGAAACACTTGCCTTTTCGAGCATAGCGTTGCATTGTCAGAGCAGCGTGAGAAATGCTATGGTCCTTAGAATTACTTATGTATGCCTTTTCCGGTATAAAGACACAGATACAGAATATTGACGTTTTGATATGGTGCCTCAAGTATGCGCAATAATTGCTTTTTAATTGACAGTTGCACAAGTATGAACGCCTAACCTTGATCAATATTGCTGGGTGCTGCGAATGGGGTTGACCGAATAGGGAATCGTGTGATGCCTTTTGGGGAATTGTTACGGTGGACAAACAGACAAATGTATTGATGCACCTCGTGAAATACTTTAAACGAGGCTTCCGCTATCGTAGAGGTGGACGGTAGCCACGGGACGGCTTTAAGCTCTCCCATAGTAGAGTAACTAGTACTCTAAAGCGTTACCCACTTTTTCTGAACACAAATGTATTAATAGACAGTCAGACAAACCAAAATTGTTTTGTTGAAGTACCCTAAGAAAGACTATCACCTTTAAAAACAGTCAGGCAGGATGAGGGGGATCCTCGCGACCTTCGCTTCGTAGGCATGACAGCACATGACAAGTTTCTACGATATGTGTTACGCACGGGTACCGATATCCTCCTAAGCACCCTCACCTGCCTGCTCTTAACCCCGTTGAAGAACGTCTGATAGCTGCACGTCTGTCATTCATGAGGGTTAGGCATTTGACTCATGGCAGCGGCCAGTATGTCATATAGGGGCAAATGGATAACGTGCCGATAGACGTGGTGAACACTTTGCAGTGCAGGCCACGGAACGTGCCCAACAAGGCTGCTTTCAACATACACATCATGCGCGGGCTCGTTAACAAGCGTTCATACAGAAAGGGTCTTGCTAAGAAGAATCCCGTGCACCTCCTAGAAAACTCCTCCAACATCATGGACTTTGTGAATATGGCGGTGATATTTGTGTCATGCTTTCTTGTGTTAACGTTATGTGTACAATTACCTCAATTCAACTTCAAAGATATTCAAGCTACCATTGAGACGTTGATTTTTAAACAAAAATTGCAACACAGCGTCCTGCGTCGAAGCAAAGTGTTGTAAGGTATTTTCGAAAAAAAAAACTAGCTCTTCTTGCTTTAACGGAGAGACTATTGATTTTTTTTACGTTGACTTGGAAGAAAATCTTTTGCTGGGAGACTGTTGAAAAAAATTTAAGGTGACTTGGCAAAAAATAGTTTATAGTAAAAACAATAGCAGTAAACCTTTCATCAAACGCCTTGCTAATCCTTCGAAGAAAAATGTTCGCTCAGCCTGCGGGTGGGCAAACAAAGTAAATATAGGCGGACCATCGACCAACCAGCTTTACTATATCGCCTTTTCTCGCCGCTTGACCATTCCTCTGCTGTCGTGTGGAAACCTAGGCGGGTGCCGTCAGAAAGTCGCTCAGCACAGCGATCGCAGTTTGCTCAGCCGTATACGCAGCACGCACTTGCAGGCTGCAGATCGAACCGTTTAGGGCGAGACGCGGATCAATAAGAGGCCTGCCTTTCCGTCGAGAAAGCACAATACGCCTCCCCGCCGAAGTGCATCAGCTGGAAGGAACGGCACTCATTTTCCTGCGCCAACGGAGCGGCGACCATCTATGAAGTCATAAAACAGGCTTACAGCCGCCGACCACCCCCTTCGGCGTGTCGACACTGCCGGGAAACAGAGCTACGCCACGCAAGCCTTTCCCCCTCAGCAAGGTTTTCCGGTATGAGCCGTTGGCCCGTACGACTTCCGAAGTAAACACAGATCCCCGAAATACATTGGCGTAAGATACGTTCGTACAGCATTTAGGCACAAGGGCAAACACACGCTTTATTAGTAATCTAGTGGACTCGTACACCATCACTAAAACCGTGCTGCATTATGAAAGTGAGAAGCTGGTGTTGGTCTTTTAGCGGTCAGCAAAGAAACGCTGATAGACTTTAGAATATTTATTGGCTCTGTGTCCTCGTAGTAGAACCGCCAGCTGCTGCGAGTGGCCCCTTGAAAGTTCTATGCCAGTCACGATTAAGTTTGAGCTGGCCCGTTAATGCCGTTGCACGTCACCGCTAGGTTCCATCACGATGCACAGTTCTACAGAGGCAGGCCGGAACAACAAGGCGGCGCGTAAGAAAAAGCAAAACAAGCAGAAAAACGCATACCAACTGGACATCTGACACGTCCTTACCTAAAGCGGGAGACAGAAACAAAAGGAAGTACAGGCCATAAAGACGGCGCGCATGCTCATAAACAGGAATGGGGCATAGAAAGTATGTACACGCCCGCAGTAAGAGCAGCAAAAGCGAGAAGCGATGTAAGGAGGACGCACGACCGGACACACTCGTGAGAAACAGAGACGAAACAAGCCGGGTGGCACGGGGGGGGGGCACAACACACTCGAAGAACACAAAAGGCCTGTCGCACAAAACGCGGACCGGGCTGTGCTGTGCAAGGCCGGCGCGAGAAGATTGGAACAAGTGCGCCCGGAGGGTTGAGGTCTCGCTGCCCTAACTCTCCGCTGCCGCTCGGAGGAGACTCGAACTGTGGTATGTGACTCGGGGACAGGATGAAGGAAGTAAGGCAGAAAGAACGGTGAGAGCAGCTCGTCAGGGGAGGAGAATTACATTGGCTTCGTGTCCATTTGGTCACGGGCGTCGGGTGGCCCAGGGCAGCGCAGTCGATGGTCAGCGAGCTGCCGACGACAGCTGCACGGTCACCGGGCATGTGCAGCCAAGTCGGTGGCACTGCAACGAGAACGTAGACGTACTTACTTTTTGCAGATGTGCTACTTGTCGAACGCTTTCTTTTGTACGATTGCATACTTTTTTTGGGCGTAAAAAGTAGCCTCCTGTGCCACGTGATGTGCTGCAATTTGTACGCTAATTTTTAACTAAAAGTAGAAATGCTTGTGAACGACCTATCGTTGTTGGGATCTCGGTTCTTCTGTTTGTTGTTTTGGTAAAAGTGATTGACTTAAACAATAATCATTTACTTTTAAAGTACTACATATTGAAAGTGGATGTTTTGAGCACATTGTTTATTTTGAAGGACGCAGCACGAAAAGATTTGGGCTTTTCAAAGCAAATATTTTAAAACTTGTAATGGATTAAACATGACATCGCGACAGCGGACTTCTAAATTATGAGTACATTTATACCAACAGAATGCGGCAATCAAGCGCAAAACTTTTGTTTGTGTGAGATCGGCTGCCGTTAATTGTGTTTTTTAGCAATACTTTCTGCTAGATATCTCCGGCTCTAGTCAGCCCACAACTAATTATAGCAGTCAAGACACATTCCTGCACACTGAAAACAAGAGGCTTGGGCGGACGCTTTTTACTATAGTGGTAATTGCACATGCGTCAGTGAATTCGCTTCTCTTTTACTTCTTTAATAACATTTTAAAAATGTCATGCTATCCCTTCTTAACATAGCGCAGACGTACCTCACACATGGCATCGTTTTAACAAAGCAAGATAAGCCCAAATGTGAAGCATGGGGAAATGTGATAACAGTAAACCACATTTTAATTTCGTGCAAAGGACTTGAATAGCTAACAAAACAATTTCAACTGCACTTTACAATGAATACATCTTTATATTATCTTCCAACACTATTTCTAGGCACTGACGGTCACGCATGATGCGTTTTTAGCTTTTTAAGAGAAGTAGGAGATCAAGACGCTTTGAATTCCCACTGTGTACTTCGCTAAATACTGTTGTTTAACTCGTTCGCTTTTTCACGCGACAAGAGCGATGAAATTGTCATTTTTGTTGATATGGAACAACCGGGGCTCTTGCTCAGGAAAGACCTCACTGAGGAGACTGACCTTTTTTAACGCAATTATTACCATGTGTTTGGCGAATGATAACCGTTGATTATCTTTTAATAAATACAAGACACATTCTTTCCTCCCCCACCCCCTAGCTCTGAATATTGTATTCTCATTAGTTCATTGTAGGGCAGCCAATCGCAGAGCTTGTTTGCTATCCTCCCCTTTTCTCTTTTTTCTTTTTTTTTGCCATGCGATAAAGAACACCGCATCCTAATCAAATGCCAGCAACAGGTCTTGCCGAAGAGAAAATAAGAATCGAATCTTACTTCTTATGTTTTAGAGTTCTTGAAACACTGCTTAAGCCTTATAAAAAATAATCAATGGTCTGTAGAAAGCGGCTTGCTTTTTTATTTGTTTTATTCTTACATAGTTGTAGGTAAATGTGTCGAACTTTTCTTTAAGATCAAGCGTTTGCTGATTTATTCGCTTTTTGATAGTTATGCAAAAACACCACTGTTGCCAGATTTAGGTACATGTTAAAGAACGCTAGTTGGTTGAAACCAATCTTAAGACGCCGCTACGCCGCGCCTCATAATTATCTCGTGGGTTTGGAGCGTGAAACCCCAGAAATTATTACTACTTTTCACAGGTGCCTTCCTGAGAAATCCGTCTGCAGAAAAGAAGGTGGTACGCTTACACGGTATGACAATAAGCTTACACTTTGTTGTCTGCATTTTGTATTTAAAAACAAACACAGTCTAATGTGCTGTAAACTGAAGACAGGCCTTGTCTACGCTGTTCTAATGTTAAAGCAGCACACACGAAAAAAGCATCCATGCTTTTTTTATTGCGTTCTTCATATCTACAAGACTAGGCACGATCAGACAGGAAACAATTTGTTTGTTGTTTAATTCAGAGAACTCACAGCACACTCTTTATTCACAGCAAAAAAGCTTCGACCTTTTCCAAGAACTCGAGGCCGTTCAGAAGGCCCACAACGTGGCAGTGAGGCTTGGCCTTCCTGTCCCGTTGCGAGAGAGGCCTACGCTCCTCCCTCGATGAAAACTGTGGTATGACTTTTTTACGACGTCCGTAAAGTTTGGTACCTACCTTTAAGCATTTCAGATTCGTACTATTTTTTTTATTCAGATACCCCAAGGGCCCCGAAGGGCATTACATAAGGTGGGGGGGGGGAGAACAATGTGTTGAGTACATTTATATTTAAGAGCAAACACAGTCAAGAGCGGGCATGTAACAAAAACGGTAGAAAAGCAAACAAACAAACAAAAATAAATGGAAAGAAATACAAAGCAAGCGCACATAGTACATGGTTCATGGTTCTGATAATAAAAATCGCTTCAAGTGGCTTACAAACAAATCGTGATTATAAATTGTGACAATATCTTCTGGTAATCAATTCTATTTAAAGATGGCCAAGAACAACGGGGATTGACGAAGAAGATTAGTACGGGCAAACAAGGGGAGGACTTTGAAAGGGTGATCTAGACGCGGAAAAATGCGATGGGCAGGTTTGATATGCGATGCAGCGAATGACGACGCACTATGATAGAGCCGGTGGAAGTGACATAGTAATGCTAGTATTCTTCGTTTTTCCAGGGAGGGCAGCTGTAGAGATTCTTTAATGGTAGTTATGCTAGATGTGTTGGAATAGTTCTTAGTAATAAGACGTGCTGCTTTATTTTTCAAGGCCTCTAGTCTGTTTGTTAACTATGCCTGGTTTGGGTTCCAAATAATAGACGCGTAGTCGAGTTTGGATCGAACTAATGAAGTATAAGCTAGAAGATTAGTTGACTAACTAGCTAAATACAAATTTCGTCTGATGAAACCGAGCGTTTTACTTGCCTTGGAAATTATAGCATCAATGTGTTCATTCCACGTGAGGTTGGACGACAAATAGACACCCAGATATTTTAGCGTAAAAACGTTTTCGATAGCTGTGTTATTAATAGAATAGGAATTTAGGTGCATGTTAGTAGACCTAGTAAATGTCATAGCTTTTGTTTTGAAGGCATTTATTAGCATTTGCCAATCCTCGCACCAGTTAACAATATTATCCAGGTCGGTCTCTAAAGTATTAGAATCTTCAGAGCTGTTAGTTTTTCTGTAAATTACGCAATCGTCGGCGAATAACCGAACGTTAGAACTTAAGTTATTGCCTACGTCATTAATGTAAACCAAGAATAAAATTGGTCCCAGTACAGAGCCCTGAGGCACTCCTGATTTGACTTCGGTTAAGGTGAATCGTGGTCATTTACGGAAACGTATTGATAGCGCTTGGTTAAAAATGCTGCAATCCAATTCAGTACGCTGCTGTTTATGTTAAGCCGGGCAAGTTTCAGCATTAGGCGTTTACTATCTGGAGATAATTTAAATTAATTGACTGAAGATTAGAGTTACACTTGCACTTAAAAAATTTAAGCATATAAGCGAAACAAGACCTACATAAAAGAATGACTTGTGACCGGCAGTCTGTATTCTATAGCTATGTGAAAAGCGCGGAATTAAGACGCACAAAGTCAATGAACTGATGAGGACTAGCGCAGTCACCGGTAATCACAGCTTACTCGCACAGGCGAATGAGCTGTGATCAGGTAATATGTTTGTCTTCTTTTTTTTTAATGCATCGTGCTAATAAATGTACGTTCAATGGCAGTGCCAGTCCTCGTCGGTATCTTGTTGTTGCGTCTCTTTTGAGCTGTTTAAACATAACCACCCAAATGTTTAGCCATTATGCGCAGCGATCACTTTATCGTGTTAGTATGTCAACGCATTATGATGGAACTAAGTTGCAAGACTCTGTATTGTGGGCATCTGCTTTGTACTTGTCCTCACTCTTTTTGGAAACCAGTTTGGTCATACGGGGAAGGCACAAAGAAAAAAAAAACTTCCTCTCGTGCACGATGATTAAAGAGTTGGGTGACTGCACCTTCGTAGAAGGGCGTTTTAGACAAATTTATTTCTAATAAATCTTATAACACTGACTCACACGGACGCCATGGTGGTCTAGTGGCTATGGCGCTCGACTGCTCACCCCTAAATGGTCACGGGATAATTTCCACCACAGCGTCTGTATTCTCGATGGAGCGGAAATGCTTGATGTTCGCGTATTTATAGAGTCTACTACTGTATACGGCGTTTTTCATAGCCATATGCCGGTTTTGGTACGTCAAGCACTACCTACTATTGTTAGCTATTTGAGTATCATACGTTTCAGTGGTGCATTCATATTTCTTTTATTTTTATTTACAAGAATGTGAAGGTATGTCGATAACTTTTAAAAGAATTGCATTATGCTTCATTTTTTGCAATTTGTTGATTACCCTGCTCATTTTTGCAATACCTTACAAGAGGTAAATTACAACGTGATGAAGATCATGACAGTGGTGATGAAGACGTCAATCAGCGAAAGACGGCACACTTCTATGCATCTTTACTGATGTCAACGTTAAAATATTCCATGCAACCTTCAGGAGGGCTTTCTGCATGGGGTAGAAATATTGGCACGATTGCGTACATTATTGTTTGTTTTACGGCCAAAGAAAAAATGAAATTATTTTCTTTAGGTCGGGTAGTGTACAACAGAAATTATGCATTCATGAATACAAAGTGACTCGCTGCTTGCAAGAAAGAAACATAAAACGAGTGAAATATGCAAATGCGTTGCAAAGTTTTTTCCCCTACGTTAGATGATAAAGCTCCATGCTATTGTATACGCATTTTGCGCTGATACAAGTGCTTTTACAAAGCAGCTTCTAAGGGAGAGTGATAGCCAGTGCAGGCTATTCACAGGGCATACGCTAGTACGTGATGCAAGCCTTTTCTTTTTTGACTGCCAGATGCTTTACGCCACCTACACGCAGCGTTATAAAAGGTTGAGAACACCAAACTCCCATGAATTCCCGAAGAAGTTTTTCCTTTGTTACTGTAGGATGCAGCACAGTCCATATAACTGCGTGAAGTGTTTTCATTGTCCTTTTTTGTGAGCTTTACATTTTTAGTGCTCGTCATTCCTGTTTTTTTAAGGTGCGCAGCATATTAAACACGCATGATGATGTGAGCATAACTTTTTACAAGTGCACGAAGAAAAAAAAAGTGCAATATGTATTGCGATGCCACTTTGTATTTTAGAGCTACTAACTCGAGGCTGGAATGAATTTCAACTTATACGCAACAGTACAGCTTGGTATTGTCCTTTCGTTCTTCTCGAATTTTCAACGTAAGTACACATCGTTCGTGAATTTCCGCCGCATGCTTGATTTTTAATTCAGGCCTTCCATTCATGGGAGTCCCTCTGACGTGAATTGTTGGGCGTCGTGTTCTGTTTACTCTCGGACGCGGCTCTGGATTTTCGCGCGTTTTGTTGGGCGGGAGAGCGTCACGCACCAGCGGCTTTCGGACGAAGTATCCTAACGCAATTTCCTTGGTTTCTCCGAGATTGCGGAAAGCGCTCGCACGCGCTCTTTGCTGATACGGCGAAACAGGCCATGATGCCATGGCGATTCCCCCGCTAAAACCGTGCACTGCAGTGGAGGCTGTGCAGCCTGTGCCAGTTAATCAGCAGTGAGGCCCTCACAGCAGTTCACTTCTAAAGTTGTCTTTGGGTGATCCGGTACCCTTCAGTTAGATGAGTTCGTACAGCCTCAAGTGAACAATCGCTAATACGTACAGAAAATGCGGGCGCAAGTAAAACTGCTATCATGTTACGGACTAAGAGCTGCTAAGAGTACAGACAAGACATAAAACGCGAAAGTTCGGAAATCACCCGGCAATATTATCTATCTTGTCGTGCACGTATGCGTGTTCAGCACGCGTGTGTGTACGCGAGGAGTCGATATGTATGTGGATAGGTAATAAAGGGGAGCGATGGTTTTGTTGTGATCAAAATTATGCCAGTAGAAATACATCATTGCAATTTTACTGCATTATTGGAGATAGCAATACAGAGTTCCTCTTCTGGGGTGAAGTGGTGGAAGGGAGGAGAGGTTCATCGCAACGGCCCCCTTTCTATTAAGTTAATATATGGGGTATATTTGGCGCCCTCCCCTTGCAGGCGACCAGAAGGCAATGGCCGCGACCGTGCCCCCCCCCCCCCTTGTGCTTTTGCCTATGATGTTTCCTCTGAATGTGAATTATATAAACATGCATATTACAATCAAGTTATTATGGGACACCTTGTAACGAGACGACGAAAGAAAAGATAAAAAGATAGCAAGGTTAACTACTCGCACATCAGTCTTTATTTTTATTGAAATAAAAAATAAGTTGTTCTTACATATAGGAAAACAATGAAAAAATTGAAAAAAAGTGACACAAGCAAGAACCTATCTAGGTTGCTTATATAGTACTCGGGATGTAATGAATTACTGTGCGTTGTGAATGTACTTCGAAGATTGAGAGAAGGTTGTGACTAAACCAGCCAACGTCATTCTGGTCGGGCTCTAGCCTTCCTTCTACTTGAATATTGTGACTGGCCAGCCCTCTGGCGGTGCTGCTACGTAACGACGAAATGTTGAACGCGAATCGTTTTCCGGCCACTTCCCGCTTCAGCGTCGCTGTACGCTACCACGGAACGACACTGCGGCTGCCTTGCCATCGCAGCAATTTTTGTTCACGAGTTCCGTTCTTTTTTTATGTGTTCTTTTCTAAAGTGCAAACCCATCTTCCTAAGTGCATAGAACAGCGGCCTGATGACCAGCGGAGCGTTGATCACATTGTGTGCTTTTGTATGGGTGAAGTGATAGCTAACGACGTTGCGGGTTTTGGCTATAAATTTATTTATATTTTCCTGCGAACGCCCTGATGAGGTGTGAAAACCAACTTATGATTAGGATCACATAAAAATGACATAAAATCTAAACTTGTTTCCTCGAGCCTTTCAATTCGTCCGGTGGAATATGAACTCTCCAGCAGGAACTCACTGCCTTTATCAACTGGACTGGACGCGTACACACATTAGACAATAGCATTGATGACAAACGTGATTCATATATGAATGCGGATTAGTTATTTTAGTTCTAGACTGGAGATTGCTCGCTTTCAAATGCCTTGCAAACAGCCACTCAAACAAACCGCGCAAAAAGTCTTAAATTACTGTGCATCACGCCCAGCCAGCTGGGGCGTAACTGTCTTTCATCCCAATGAAAAGTGTAATATTGTTAGCGTTATGAGGTGTGGCTCTACTGAACAACATATCTTTCTTTAACAAAGCGCCCTGAACCACAATGGCAATTATGACACCACTGTTGCACCACACTGTGGTGGCACCAATGTCGCACTAGTGAGGTACCAGGTGGACCCTATGTGGCACCATCGTTAGGCAACAGCGCGAATGGCGAGTTCTATAGCATGGCCTCCGCGATTGGCTATGTTAGTGACGTGCTGCTGAAACTAATCACGGGGTCGGTAGAATGAGACAATTAGGATGACTGCCAGTTGGGCGCTTTGGAAAAGGTTCATGATGAAACAAGCGCTAAAAATACACACACTCAGAGAATGTGTCTTGTCTGTGTCTGTGCCGTCTCTGAGTGTGTGTATTTTTAGCGCTTGTTTCATCTAGAATGAGGCAACCTAATTATTTTATGTGGGTGTTCGTGACTTAGCTGTGACGAAGTGGCGAAAAAGTGCATAATGGCGAGCGACGTCGTTGTCAAACTTGAATCGACTGCAGCTGGATTAGGTTCAAATACACGCGCAGAGTATTGCCGTGCGTTGCAGTACACAAAGCGTACACACACCTGCGAAATCGTTGTGAATGTTGTCATAAGATATAGTCATGATATCGGTGCTCTCAGAACGCTGTTGAAGAGAAAATATAACGACATGAAACGCTGGGTACTGGAGAATAGTATATAAGTGTTGGATGACTTAGGCAGTATTTTGTAACCAAACTAGTTCATTCGGCAGTGATCTCCTATGGTTTAGAAAAAATTTCGATTGCACGACATGGACATGGCTCTTGAGATTCTGAGCCCAATATATTTATCACCAAACTGGATAGCTCCGTCCACATCTGTGTGGAGCACACGAGCAGCCGGCTTTGCTCCTCGGGGTGAAACCTTTCGGTGGTTGCGGGGTCAGGCATCTTGGGAACAGGAGCATGCCGGCGAAAATTATATGTAGACCTTTGCACATTCATTCACATAAGAAAATTTGTTTCAAAATGTCTTTGTTTTGCCACCTGTGCGCATTACCCGAGGTTGTCCCTTTCTCATGTGTCAAACTCGGCATTATATTAACCTTGGCTATACTTGGGCCAATAACTTTATCAGCAGTCCAAATGCATCATCCTTTGTCATAGAGATGGCCTAAGTGCCCTGAAGTTGAGTGCAACTACAGTTAAACAAGAACGTTTTTCAAGCTTGTCACCCTCACGTAGCAGGTCTGCATATGTGTTATGCCGCGTATGCTCCTGAGCCAACCACATCAGACCGCGCAACCGCCGGTAGGTGTTGCCCCTGAGAGCAAGGCCGAGAAGGAGAATCAGCAAGAACAATGTACATGCTGTGAAAAAAGATAAGGGAACGACGGAGAATGTTATGATAGAATGGGGATATATACACCCAAGTGTACGTTTGAGAATGAACTTGCGTGAAGGCTTGGGATTATGGGGCGACAATAGAAAAGTGAACATGCCCAGGATAGAGATAAGTACGCCTAAGAGATAGAGTATTGTGGGCAGAAAACTACAGAGAAAGAACAAAAATAAATAATAGAAAAATTGTCATTTGGCCATCAGGGGCAGATAAATAGGCTGTGGATTCCTGTATTTTTTTTTCAATTGTAGGAGAGCTTTAAATGGAGCGAACAAGGCATTAGGTCAACTTTTAAAACATGTGTGCGTGTGTGTGTGTGGGGGGGTGGCTCTAACATTGCGTTACACACATCACCACCTCCCGTATGGTGGGAGCGCTCATAATATCTATTCATCCATTCATCTATATAGGCTCGCGCGCCTGAACGCGGCAGTACGGGAAACCACCAACGAAAGACAAGATAAATGCACAGAACAGTTGCCTCACCAAATTACACGTCCGTGAATTCGCTGCAAAACAAGCAACGCAACGAGTAATTCTGCACAGCGAAATCAGAGTGCCACCGAGCAAAGTAAATCGGCGACGGTTTTCACGCCCCAACGAGCTGACGGCCGACAAAGTCGGTCGGCATTCGATAGCGTTGCCTTCCCTCTGAAAACACTGAGCTAAGCGCCCCTTATACACGCTTCGTAAACCATTGGTGCTGATAGCCGTCCTTTGTACATCATCGTATCTGTGGGCTACAACGCTAATTCTAATGACGCCTTCTAACGCTTCGTTCATCTATGTCACTGATGTTGCTTCTTTGGCGCTAAATTGATACCAGCCCTGAGGATAATGCAAGCGCCTATAGAAAAGGCGTTTTGATTTTATTTTTTAAATTTGCATTTTTAGTTATTATTCTACGTGCTCCAACATATCGCCGATTTGCCCTTCGTTGCGTGCTCTGATCTGGCCTGTATGTATAGATTTTCACTTACCCACGGTTGAGTGGGAAAAGACGAGCTGAAAATGCATCAAGTTTGTAGCACACCAGGTAGAAGAAAAAAAAAATGAAAGGAGAAAGAATAAGTGACAAAAACATGACTACGGGGAGAGGTTGGTGCCCAGGAATGGCCGGGATGCGAACAATCGATGCATTTCTAAGGAGCCCTCTTTCTTTCTCGTCTTTCTTGCGGAGGACTTTCTTTCAAGCCATTGAGAAAGAACGCCGCTCAAGAATTCGACACGCAATCATTCTTTGCTTCGCTTAGATTCACCCTAAGATTCTAGCACACGTAATGTTAAATAAAGTGAGTAGCCCCCCTCAAAACAGAATCAGGCTAGGCCTACGTAGCGTCCCCTTTGTGGTTGTGGCGAGACACTTCGTTGCGGCTTGTCTTTGTCTGTTTATGCAGGAAAGCTTATATATTTTTAAACTTCAGTAACAAAACATGTTCGGAGCATACGCTTTTGGAAAATCGAACAGGCGAGACAGGCTTCTCTTACGTCAGCACTCTTTTCTCATTATTTTTTTTTGTGTTACCGAGAAATTAACCTTGAGTTACGACTACAAGTGTTGGCTCTTGTGGGGGCACTGCTAGACAAGACGTTGAGCCAGTTGCATCTGCCCCCCCCCCCCCGATCAATGATTTAGAAATAAAGCTTTTTTTAAGCAAGTAAAGCTTCTTTTTTTAGGGAAGTTTTGTTGCAGGTTTCGAAACATTCTTTGAAAACTTTTTACTCTTCATGGGACCCCTTGAAGAAGGCAGCACGTACACGGCCCATAAAATGTTCACAGCCACTATTTTATGTGAAAGCGTGAATTGCGAGCTTTTGAACGCCCCTGTCATGCAATGGGGCACTTATGGCGTCAATAAGAATTCTGCATTTTTTGTAATATGACAAAGTCATGTGACGTTGAGAAAGACCGAGCTAGTCTTGCATTCTCGAAGGCTGTGTTCACCAAACTTTCATTGTTTACGTGCTGCATAAAGGTGGGCGTAGTCATTCACAACCTGGTTTTTAATGTTATTCAATTAGAATGACATGACCAGACTTCAATGTTCATTTTAAATGCTTGGCATAATGATTGATATGTGGTGTTTAACGTCCCAAAACCACCATATAATTATGAGAGACGCCGTAGTGGAGGTCTCCGGAAATTTTGGCCACCTGGGGTTCTTTAACCTACACCCAAATCTAAGCACACGGGCCTACAACATTTCCGCCTCCATCGGAAACGCAGCCGCCGCAGCCGGGATTCGATCCCGCGACCTGCGGGTCAGCAGCCGAGTACCATAGCCCCTAGACCACTGCGGCGGGGCAAGTGCTTAGCATAAAGGGAATTCTACCTGCAGTTGAGTATACTTTAGTCTACAGCTATTTCTAGTTTGTTGTGTGGAAATGTTCGCCCCGAGATTAGGTTATAGGTAGCAGCACCATGAGTGCGCTATATAGGCGGCCGGTCGCGCTTTTAACGCGACAGCGTTAAAGAGCTCGTTTCACAGAAATTTCGGCGTTGGGGTCGGCGGTTGTCAAGTCCTCGGTTCAGCAAGTTGTCAGGACCTCAGGCCACCACGTTCAGAATGTTCCAGACTAGGTCCTACTCAAGTCTGTTTCATCAGCATGGTCGCCTCAAAGGCTTTTCAGTCTACTATAGTGCTGATTGTAGTGAAGTTAGTAGCTTCGAACATATGCTCAGGCGGTGCTCCTCGTTACGTGGTCAAAGTTGGCTCACACAAGAGAATGGGGACTCTGCCTTACGAAGTCCAGAGTTACTACCGCATGTGCTGTCCAAAGAGCCCACGATGCGGCGATGATCCTAGGCCTCTCCGTCCCTACGCAGGAGCGACCCGCGACGGTGCTCTAAAGGAGTAGCGTTTCTCAGGACCTAACAAAGTTCTGTGTCTTTTTTCTCGAGCCCGGTGACCCACTTGCCACCCCCCAACTATGAAAGGGACGCGTGTAGCATCCATATAATTAGGCGAAGTTGTTGATGATGATAGGGTTCAACTTTATCATCATCGTCATTGTCATTATATCATCCGCTTTTTGCCACATGGGCCAGAATCGCTTTAAAAGGAGCTGCTATATAATGGCGGCCATTTTTGGCCGAGCCAGTGTTCGCAGTAAACGCTTTTGATGAAAAGACATACAACTGGGACTATTGTGTGCCCTGGTGCCATGTTCGCTTTTCTCTTCAAATAAATAAATCAATAAATTAACAACTAATTCAATAATTCAATAAATGTCAATATACGTCAATAAATGTCAGTAAATTAACATTCAATGGTTAGGCGAGAATCATTCTTATGACCATAAGGCTTCTTTCACGTACTGGAGAGGGGTATTGTTTAAAGCAAGAATGTGTGTGGGAAATATAGTTGTTACCTGCCACAATGTTCTAGGGGTTGTGGCACTCGACTGCTTGCCGCGAGATGGAATCCCTGCCGCGGTGGCCCCATTTCGATGTTGGCGAAATGCTACAGGCTCGTGTACTTATATTTAAGTGCGCGTTAAAAAACACCAGATGGCCCAAACCTTTGGACCCCCTAGCAACGCGTCCCTAATAATCATATCGCTATTTATGGACGTAGAACGCTGGCAATTATTGCAATGGCATTGCCTGCGAATGGGCGTACACAGATGTCTCCCAAAATAGAGAGTTTCAGCGAGTTACGAAAATACAATACGCAAGTACGGAAAGCTCCCTATCGGTATTTGAGTCCGGTGTTTGCGTATCCAACGTCCTATCTAGTTTCAGGTATGGGAATTCCTGTATGTGTTCAGTAACGTTATGGTGATAGTAGTCACTGCATGTGCTGCAGAGCAAAATGCGCCCGTACCACCCCCGAAATAATTGTTTGCGCTGAAATAGTCATGAAATGAAAGCACAACTTTGTCAGTCACGGTATTTTACATAGCTCATGTTTCACATTGTAAAATGTCGCAATCTTCCGTGTTTTTTTCACTCACCTTCAACGAGAAGGCTGGCTGTGAAGCTTGTCTTTCCCGCCGCGTTGCTGGCTATGCAGGTGTAGTTTCCTATCTGGCGAGCGCCAATGTTCTCGATGAGGAGCTCCGAGCGTCGGTCGCGGTGGTCAACCTTCCACAGGGCCTCGGCACTGTGGGACCCTTGGCCCGTCCCCGCAGTTTCGGCTGCTCCCACTCTGTTCGGCCTGATGGGCTTGCCATTGTGCAGCCACTGGAACGCGACGGGTAGTGATCCACGTCGCAGTGAGCAAAAGATTTCGGCTGTGTCTCCTCGCCTCAAGTTGCTCGGAATCAGGACGTGCGCCTCGGGGGATTCTGTGAACGATGAATGAATAATAAAGACAAGCTTTGCTAAATGACGTAGTTACAGAGAAAGATTACGGCCACTCGGCCTTGCCCGCTCATGCGTTAGAATCTGGCGAGGAGGTCTGGTTAACCTCGCTTCTTTCTATTTATTGTTTCCAGAGCGGATAATAATAATAATAATAATAATAATAATAATAATAATAATAATAATAATAATAATAATAATAATAATAATAATAATAATAATAATAATAATAATAATAATAATAATAATAATAATAATAATAATAATAATAATAATAATAATTTTAGCAGTCAGCAAGTTTCTATAAGAGAGTGGCACACTTGAAAATTATTGAGAAGACGTTTTTAGCCTGATATTATTCTTATATTTGCATGTGGTCATGTGTCACGTTACGTGTCGTTTCACGTGCGAACTCATTCTACATCCCCATGACTTTATTTTGCCGATTCCAGTGTGGGTATGTGACTTGTGTAGTGAGGTGTTATTTACAGTGTATGCAGAGTTCGTGCAGAGAGAGAGAGAAAGGCAAAAGAACTGAACAGTGTTAGTGTAACTGTATTTTATGGTAAAATTGCTGGAATATGACGGCGTTATATTTTGGACCTTTTTTCGTGTTATGTGAAAGGACATGAGTTCTGCCTAGGCGCTCTTTCATGTAGTTGTTTTTTAATTGCTGGGATTTTCACGTATCCTATTATCTGTGAAAAGGAATGGCTGGTGTTTTTCAAAAGTCCCAACATCTCCTAAACGTCTTATAAAGCAGTTTCTATGCAGTGAAAATTTCGTACAACTTATCACTGAAACATGTTTAAACCTTCGTTAGGAGAGTGAAATGTGAGCTCCTTCAGAGGTGGTGGGGCTGAACAATCTGTCTTGTTGTATAAATATGACATAGATGTAAACAAAGTGGTGAAAGGAGTATTCTTAGTTCCGTTTTACTTAGTAAGGCGACATACGAAGAACAAGCTGAAAGAGAGCATCATGATTGCTGCTATGTTTCTACAGCGCTAGAATTATCGCCATGAGTTCAGAACCCAATGACAGAAGTTTCGACGGCTTGAAAAAAAAAAACACGTTTAAATAATACTTCACACGTGATAAACCAACCTTTTTTAAATAATAAAGTGGGAGGAATATTAAAAATCTACCGTGAAGTGCCATAGAATTTACTTTTCAAATATCGATTGGATATCGTTACTTAGGTTACATATCGAAGCATGTGGTAATGCTGATACATTGAAAACTCCATGTTGCATTTATATTTTCTGTATGACTGAAACTGAACAACTGAAACTAAGCAAGTGAAAGCTAGAATGACAGTGTTAGGACGATAGACAAGTTTTATGCCTGTGTCCTCACGGTCCTCGGTGTATCAAAACGAGTCAGATTTTCCTAAAATGATAAGAATTCTTTCTAGCCCCACTGTTGTCCTTAAGATGAACACAAAGAAACTCTTAGCGCTGGCTGCTTCAAACTGCTCTGTATTTGCTGTAGCGAACCAACCTAGGATTATTTACTCCCCATATAAAACGGGTGGGGTGGCAGAGAAAGCTTAACACTCTGAAAAAAGACTGTATTGAGTAGATGGACCCCGATGGAGGTGAAAATGCTGTAGGCCCGTATGTTCAGATTTTGGTGCACATTAAAGAACCCCAGGTGGTCAAAATTTCCATAGCCCTTCATTACGGCGTCTCTCATTATGATATGGTAATTTTGGGACGTTACACCTCACATGACAATCGAGTGTTGGGCACACTGCTATCATAAGCATCTTAACAACGTGCTAGAGTTAAGGTTCTTTAGTCTCTAAGTTAACTTGGGCACTGCCTGCATTTTAGACTAACCGACTAACCTTAACATGATTAGTAGTTTGCGTGTTATGCTACCATTTTCTAGCTTCGTTTTGCACACGGGATAATTAGGAGGCACATTCTTCATCAAAGGGGAATGTACTTAAACAGAAAGGGACGTTTAAGAATGTAGCTGTGCACTTCGCTGAAAAATTGCATCAGCTAAAAGTAAAAAAAAAAGTGGAGGGGTGTCGAGGCAGACCGCAAGACTACATCAATTAACGTGGAGCTTCAACATTGCCATACGCTTTTCGCAATACAAGTAGGCTCCTTCAAGAGCTTTTCTAGGTCGTTGTACGATGTGCTCTCTTCGCAGCACGTGAGTGCACACGGCGCCGAAAAGGCCTTTTTGACGATGCAGCAACAAGCAACCGTCGTTTCATTCAAACGATGGCGAGCTTGTCGAGAGCTGTGAATGCATCGACGACGTTTACGCTAATTGAACCCACGTCTCAGCTTCGCGACGCTTTCATCGACTTCTGGCGCTCTAAAGGTTTGGTAAAGCAATGGGGGTGCAGCGGATTGCGTAGCAGCTTGCTTAAAGTTTCGTGCAAACAGTGTAACAGAGCCTTTTTTTTTGTTGCACTATCGTTTAAACTCCGTTGAAACGATGAGTATAGTAGGAGGATTTTGTCTGTTCTTAGTGCTTGTGGTCTAAGAAGTAAGTTTGTATAAGTTTGTCTATTGAAGGACACTCGGCGACAATGCCCAATGGGGACAGTTAAGACAGAACGTGCACTCCCAACACAAGCGGCACTCTTTCAGAGAGGAGACAAAAAAAACTACCCTCTCGAGGCAACTGGGGAAGACGACCGATAACAAAGTTCTAAGTCTTCGCACACAATGTATTTGCTTCTAATGACACTAATTTTGAAGAGCGTCCCACCGTGGTGGTCTAGTGGCTAAGGTACTCGGATGCTGACGCAGAGGTTGCGAGATCGAATCCTGGTTGTGGCGGCTGCATTTCCTATGGAGACGGAAATGTTGTAGGCCCGTGTGCTCAGATTTGGGTGCACGTTAAAGAACCCCAGTTGGTCGAAATTTTCGGTGCTTTCCACTACGGCGTCTCTCACATTCATATGGTGGTTTTGGGACGTTTAACCCAACACAATCAATCAATCAATCAATCAATCAATCAATCAATCAATCAATCAATCAATCAATCAATCAATCAATCAATCAATCAATCAATCAATCAATCAATCAATCAATCAATCAATCAATCAATCACTTTGAAAAGAACCTACTACGCAAAACCCAAATACTTAGTTGATCTGTATACTTGCACGCGTGACGGAGGATAAAATTGAGGTTAGTAGCCAGTGTCGACAGACAACGCACTCGCTTTCTTTCGTCCTCGTTCGCTCTATCGGTTACGGTGACACCATCTAATAACGGCGACGCTGCCCAGCGCAGAAACTGGTGCCTATCGAAGCCTGACCAACCGTTGCAGTGCGCCGGCGTTTTGCTTTTTGACGCGGCAGCGCGAACTCTCCGTATGAAGAGAGAAGGTGTGCAGCTTCACGCAGCCACGTGCGCGCTCTCTCTCTCCGTAAGAAAAGGGCCAGACGCCACGTCAAAAAGCAACGCCCCGACGCGCTGCGACGCGTACGTGTGGTCGGGCCTTAAGATCTGTGCACGGCGTAAGGAGCGTCGCCCCTAAAATCTGTTAGGAAGTTTGTAGCAAGGCGACTCGGTGATTTCCGTTTGTCAAGTTCCCACTGCTCTATTCACGAAATGACCAACGATGTCAAAGTATGTCGCAAGCATTGCGGCCCGTTGTGAGAAAAAAGTGCGTCGTTGCTTCATTTTCATTTTTTTTTCAACATCCGAACACTAGTTCCCATATGGACGCATTCGCAAAGAGGCAAGGGAGGGTAGAGCTGACGTGACACTTCACTTCAAAGGGGTGCGCCAACACTTTTCCAAGTAGCCGTAAAATGGATTCACTTAAAGAGCTCACTGCCTTACGAATTCACCACCAATGCTCTTTTTGGTCGTCCCTGTCTGATATCGCTCAATATGTTTGCAAATTCACCACCGCAAACATTGTTTTTTTTTGGAATACGTTTAGTACGAGAGCAGTAACAAAGATTTGCCTCGCCACGGTTGTCTAGTGGCTAAGGTACTCGGCTGCTGACCCGCAGGTGGCGGGATCGAATCCCGGCATTGGCTGCTGCATTTTCGATGTAGGCAAAAAGGCTGTAGAACCATGTGCTCAGATTTGGGTGCACATTGAAAACTCCACACGTGCTCGAAATTTCCGGAGCCATCCGGCGCGATGGGAGGCGGCTTTGCTCAGCCACGACCTTGCTGATCAACTGTGGGCCGTCCGGCAAGACCAGGATGCCGCCCGGGTCCAAGGACTCGAGGCCGTCACCTAGGCCGGGGTGCTTGTAGCCCCACCCCGCTCAATGACGCCGGACATATTCAATAAAGTTTTTACTCACTCACTCACTCCACTACGGTGTATCTCATAATCATATAATGGTTTTCGGAAGTTAGAGGCCACATACCAATCAATCAAATGACGGTGGTAAGCATGTAGAGTTTCGCAGAAACCAACAAAATCTTATTGGGGAGATCGGCAAACTTGGCGTGCGACGTGTGCACTACTTCGACTTCCTGTTTGTTTCGGCAGTTCAGATACGTGTCGTGTGCGGTGGGTTCCATCAGGTTGTCTCAAGCCTTGTTTGTATGGTTGATTAGTGATGAGTCATTGCGTATTCGGAATATGTACTTAATTGCATCTATATCTGTTATGGAAAGAAATATGCTATGAAATATTTTTATCTTCACTTTTCACTTTGTATTCATTTCGGCTGTTCCCATTCAAATATTTCTAGCGTAAAGATTTATATAGATACTGGTCATGGTTTGTACAGTGCGCTTTGGTATCTTCAATTGATCATATTCGTACATTATTAAGGAATAAGCGACTATATACAGGAAGGTACTGTCGACCATGCGTTTTTGTTATTAACACACCTGAGCTCTGCACTAGCATTACGTTGTGAATAATAACACAGATAGAATAATTGTCGTAGTAAATGAGCACGGTTAATAGCAGAAACAATTATAGAGGAAAGAAGTGGACAGATAAAAAAACATGACCGTTGCTCTGCCGACTCAGTGTGATGAATTATAGCAGAAAGGGTGTTCCAGCCCCCCCCCCCCCCAGACGCGAAAACATTTACATAAAACGTCAGGCCAATACTGTGCTCTAACTCGCCAACGGTTCACTAACACACCATCACTTGGCAGATGTGCTTCGATATGTGGTGTTCCAAATAAATGTTTTTAACTGAGAGAGATGCACGCTTTTTTGGTTTATAAAAACAACAACAACCCAAATGCTTCGGTAAAGTTTTTCGGGAACTCTGACCAGCCACTCATAAAGTTTCAGGTAGTAACGACAAACATATACTGCATGATATGCATAGTATAGAGTTGTGGCGAGTTGAGGAATTTACCCAACTTTTGTGTAACATACGCGTTTATTATGGTCCGTGACGATGACATGACAGGTTGACAAGCCAAGACCCTGCTTAGCCCCTAAGAAGTAAACAGACAAGGATAAATGTATATTTTTTCAATTTGTTATGGGAAGTAAAAAAAGCTACGATCGCAGAATGCCTGTAGTAGCTTTAATTGGACTGCGGCGGGGATGCTGCAGTATACGCAGTCCCTGATGTTGTCGTCGTGCAGGTTGGTCGATATATCAGCTCACCCCAGGAAATCGGAGAATCGAAGCCGAAGTGGGTAGCTTTTGTTGTGCTTTTCGTTTTCCATCTGACGCCCAAAGCGCTTTGTCTTCTAGGCCTAGTAGTTATTCAACCTTAAAAGGGCCCATATTTTTAAATCTCGCTTCGTGCCTCGTTGAGCACAAGGAGTTCTAAACATTGCACATATTTATAAGCATATTTCTTATGTCTTAAATAGTAATATCAACGATGCTAGATATAACAATTGTGACTTCGAAGTAAATAGTGTCACTCATTTGGCACTGACCCAACACAAGGTATAGAATGCGTTGTGATTGAGTTATCAAATTTTCAGTGTATTGTTAAGTTTAGTTGAGTCTGTTCACTTGATTCCACTCAGGACCAGTTCGCATTTCTTGAGGGACATTTGTAATACAGGTGCAGTTTAACGAGTCTATTTGAAAGCTTAGTGAGCAGACTATAACAGAGAAGGCCAAGAATAAGTCACGCGCAGTAGCGTGGCAAAATATAAAGCAGTGCCATTGGCCTGTTTTGTCCTTGAATATAAATAAGGCAATCAGGGGAATCTTATGAGAAGTGCTGCATGCATAAACTTTTGATGCCGTGGATAACGCAATTTCGGCTCCTTGGACCCTAAAGTCGGCGTGATAACTTGGCCGGCAGTCTTTCGAAATCACGGTGATTTCCCTAAGCTGCCACCTAATTTATGCTGTAGGAAAATGGCCGGCAATTTCGAGACTCCAGAAAGTACTCGCCGCATTTCGAGGCACTCGGGCCCGGAGCAATTTCGGAGGGAGAACTCTCCACATAAACTCGGGCCAGGCACGCCACTGGTATTCATTCGTCATTTTTAGTGGAGACGGGCCTGCCAACGTAGCATTGCTTGTTCGAACTTCTGTTTTAGCACATAATTTAGAACACGCTTACAGCGTTTTTTTTTTCTTCAAGAAATTGCAGCCGCTCTTGTGCAACTTATGACGTGTACAGCACGCATACCGCGGAACTAGTTCGGTGGACGAGGCCAGAGAAGGACACTATAGAAGGACCTGACGCGGTGGTTCATTGGTAATAACGCGCGCTTCAATAGCGCGATGCCTCTGCAGCCGCTGCCGCTTTCCGCCTTCGCTTCTCGGCACATCCACAGCACTCTCGCTGCTCTAATACTGGCCGCCTTTTGTACTCTAGCCGTGTTCGGCCGGCACTATCGGCTGCGCGCTGCATCGGTGCCCGCTTTCCAATTCCCGCGGGGCTTTAATTCCGCCGAGGCACGTACGCCGACGAGAGGCATGTGTGCGCGCGGCGGCCGGGGCGACGAGGGAAAAAGTGTTTGCACGTCGTCGTTCCAAATAATTACGTCCCTTTCAGCGCCACCAGGGATGTTCGCGCCACCAGCGGCCACGCTTCAGCTCTGTCCCACATCGTGTCGGCGCTGCGTGAAAGGTCAATCTGTCAGGTGGAGTGAGCACCCAAGAGCTTGGACTTGGCGAGATAGGCGCGTCTTTAGGAGCGTAGAAGGCTCCCGTGTGTGGACAGGGAACGGCAAGACTGGTCGGAAACGTGCTCGGGTCATTACAGTGCTGGGCTTAGTGCATGTATGTGAACTGGTATGTGAACTATCTTGAAAAATTGACCTTTACTGCATGAATGTCTGCCATAGTTTCATGCTACAGACAGCTCATCCACAGGTATCTGAAACGAGAAATCACTTGTATTCTTTCAAATCTAATTTTAGGGGCGAAGCTAATTAGGTCGTGGGTCCTTCCCTCCTCTGTAGTTGTAGTACGTAGCCACCTTTAGCTTATGAGTTGCTAAATAGATGGTGGTGTGTGCATATATGTCCTTGGGAATAATATAATTAGATGGCGTTAGTGGTTTCACAGCACATCGACGGAGTGAGTGGCCATGAGTGGGGTGAAGTGTCTGTTCGTCCATTCGTCCATCCGTCCGTCCGTTCACGCGTTCGTCCGTGCTTCTTTCTCTCCATCCATCCGTCCGTCTGTCTGTCCATCCGTCCATCTGTCCGTCCGCACTTTCTTCTGTCCATCCGTCCGTCCGCCTGTCTGTCTGTTCGTCTGTCCGTGCGTCCGCCCATCCGAACACACGAACTGATGGACAGACGCGCGAATGGACTGATGGACGTTTCGACGCACTCATAACCATTCACTCCATGAATATGGCGTGACTTTTTTTACAAAGGTCGGTACAAAAAGGTTTATACAGTGACAGCCCTGGAAGAGTGTAGGCCATGGCTATGATGCTTAGACCAGGGTGAATTTTCAGGCAACCAAAAAACTTTCTTATTCACGAAATCATACAGATGTCCTGTCGACTTTGTGCGACAAACGCCTGGTCATGAATTTCTGTCAAGTTTTCCACCACGTTGCGGGATTCTGAACAATCCACTATTAAGATGCATTATGCCACTTATAACATATTGTAAATTTCAGTATGAATAAAAATGTGCTCACAAATAATAAAGTTCACATCAATGCCACGTGTTAGGCATATAAAATTTCGATCGACTACTTTTAGCATCACGAAGCTGCCGGCTGAGTGCAGGAAGATTTACTTCCCCTTGCTCTGTGACCGCACTTTTTATTTATTGCAGCTCATCAGGTGGTTTCTTTAACTGATCTAGAAACTCAGCATCAAAAGTAGAATCGACCGGTTGGTTAGTTGAAATTCTTGTATGAATGATGCAGGGCTAAAGACGAAGACGTAAAACATACCAAGCGCGCAGTACAAGGGCTGTTTTCTTTCTGTTTGTGATTTTTTCTCAAGAGCTGCATTAATCATCAATTGTCAACTAATATTGCGTTGGGTCCTTTTTCTAACGTGTCTGTGAATAACCATTGGACCGCGATGGTTCATTTACTTAACTGAAATGTCTTTAAATTGGTATAGAAGATGTAGTGGGCCTATTTTTTCAGTCTTTTTGGTCATATTGCGATCATAAGTGGTTAAATTCGAACAATTCCTTTAAAACTTGCGATCAACACATATTGTAAGTTCAATTTGTGTTTCGAAAACACTAAAGCTGTGTGGTCTGCAATGTGCAGCTTCAGCATGAACCACAAGCGCAGCTCGACAAATTTCAGTGATACCTGAAAGTATTTGAAGACAGTTTATACGTATGCATAAAAATTTTGTTCTCAAGTACATTACTCTGTTCACTGAGAACCATTACTTTGAAAAAAGAACCTTAAACGTATTTTGTTAAGAACAACAAAATAAAAGAAACTTCGAATCAAGGAAAGTTTGCACTTTGCTTGATTATTCTTGAGTCGCGAGAAATTGTTTTGTTCTGCAACTTATGTTATTGATTCCTCAATATATAATGCAACCATTTCAAATGTAGCTTTTTTTTCAAAAAAGTTAGTTTTTATTTCTGATACTGGAACAATGTACAGGCATTCAGAGGTGTACAGCAGCAAAAAATTCGTATCTGTTTGGTGCTATTTAAAAGTCGTGTATTTTTTAAATCACTTCCAGTTTTTTATATTAACCCTTCGCATCTAGTGTATGTCATGGACTTTCGTACAAGCCAGCACTTGTGCATTTTTTTTTCGTTTCATCTCTGATTGGTGTTTCCTAAAACACACACGCACAATACAACTCATCTCCAGCAAAAAAAAATATTGTAATAATGTAAGTTGTGTAGAAAAAATAACAATCGTTCAACCTTTGGAATGTTTTACCACAAAATTAGCTAGGCGTAATCAATAGGCATCAGCTTTTCTCTTATGTTTGCACATTCAGCATAGCAGTACTTATCTCGACTCTGCTCTTTACAGGAGCCTTCATTTTTCAAGAACTCTGCTTGGTCGTCTTCATCCGCCTGAGTTTCATATTTCTTTCGGTGGATTCATTAAAACTGTGAAGCATGTACTCTTCCGAGTTTAATAGCGCAATGCATGTTCATAGTACTTCTTTATTTTTTTCTTTATGTTGAATTTCTTACATCTCCAAATGCTAATCACGTCTTATAGGTCTTATAGCTCGAGCTTTGAGCAGGAGGGAGACTTGTTGCCGTTTCCACAACATAATCTTTTTTTTTGTCTTACTGACTGCTATTTCACTTGCACAAAAATTTTCTCGCCGTCTCAGTTTAGAGCATTCACGTTTATTTGCAATCAACTGATAAGTTAGCTTTTGGTAATAGTTAGTTTTGAAGCGTACTGCTGAATATTCTCATTTCCTTGAAGACGAACGGCCCTTTGTCGTCAAGCCAATATGGGCTCTGCAACGGATGATTGACAATGACGCAACTGATAAAGGTTATTGCTGATTTAAGACTGTCTGTTAACAACTACGTAGAAACAAATATTATACAACATTTCTAGGGAATGTGGTGTTGTATATCACAACAAATAAATTGTAGAGCTCCGAAATGTCATCGGAAATGAATTATTAACACTTTGAACTGAAGAACTTCTCGCTGACGTCTGCTTTTTCTCATGTAAATCAAGTCATTCAGATTACGTGGCAGTGATTTCTTAAACGTTCTTTTAAGCAGGTGCGATACATGGCAAATCTCTCTTCAACCATGCCCTCCTCCCCTAAAAAAAAAAAAAGACGATGTGCACGATAGTAACCGGAAAGAAGCTGTTTGCAACATTAGATACACAAAACTTCAAAAAGTGAATAAACAAAAATATTTATGAGTCACGATTGGTTCAGGTCTCAACTAGGAAGTGCATCTTTTAATTTCACTTCACTGGCTCTGCGCAGGCTGTTTCATCGTCACAAACGCCTGCGGCTGGCTCCCTAATCTACCAAAACTCTAGTGCATACAGTGCACATTAGACAGTTATTAAAATGCACTATCACAGTATTGCGTCTTTATATTGTCACTAACGTAAAAAAAAACTTGAAAATGTACACAGAAAAGCTGCAAGGTTCATCTGCAACAAGTATGAGCATACTGATTCTCCCAGAAATATGTTAACAAGTTGTGGCCTCCAAATGCTGGCAATTATAGCAAAACGAACGTGCCTCAAATTTCTCTTCTAGCTACTTCACAAGTAATTCCTGTACATTCGTTTATCAGAATCCCGAGCGACCCGGAGCAAACTTGCATGCACACTAACAGATCACTATTACCACAATGTGACTTCTAAGCATTTTCCCACCACATTATACAAAGGGGTTCAACTTTATTAGATTTCTCAGTTACTAACGCGAATTTTTCATCAGACTTCGCCCCAAAAATATCTAGTATCATCTGTTAATGCGGTAACACTTCCTGCCCCAGATACACTTTGTCACCATTTAATGCACATTAGTGGCAAAGAGAGTGACCTAACTGTTTTTATTTGCCCGTGTACTGCTCCATGTCGTCTCCTATCAGGTAATCTTCAGCATTACGATCAGCTTTACCTGGATTCTCGTTTATACTCACGTACGCTCACAGGTATCTAAAGTAGTGTCGTTCCTACACCATTTCAATCTTCATTAGTTAGAGGCGTGAATTCTGTAGAGTGATCCGTTGATCTCCTCCCACCAACTCTTTTAGGAAATTTCTTGTTTATCACTATATAGTTTATGCTGTTATCTCTTCTGAGAACTTTACTGGTTTGTAAGCATCGAGAACTCGTTTACTAAGATACCATGTAAAACGGCACCAAGAAGAGCACCAACTACGTAAGATATTGTTGATAAAGAGCATTACGGTCGAAGAAGCTAATTCTAGAATGACGGACTCATGAGTCGACTCAATATAGGATTTACTCAGACTCGGATTAAGTGGCTATAGTCTGAATCAATCAAGGTGAGCAATGTTTTTGTGAGTTCGAGCTCGAGTGAGTGCGGCTGAAGAAAGTGCGCGTGTGTGCGAGTCTAAGTGAGTCGGGCTCAGGAAAATTTTCGCGAGTGTGAGCTGGAGTGAGTACACAGCCGGAAATATATTTCATGAGTGAGTCTGAGGGAGTTCCACAAGTTTTGCCAACCTATGGTTATGTATAGTTTATGTTGTATTTTAGGTCTGTTGTATATTAGGTGCGAAGCTCCTTAGGGGTTAAGCTTGTCAGCGTCTCCTGTCGGCATGGTGTGCCGTGTAGTCACGGTTCATCATAAGAACGGGTATGTATGCTCCACGATGCGTAAATGCTGCTACTAGCTGGTGGTCTAACAAAAAATAACGAAGGCAAGAGTTAGCCAGAGAAATAGCCGACGACGTTAGTGGAGTTTAAACAGCCTTCCTTACATGCCGTAGCGAACTGAGCGTTGACGTGTACGAAACAATAAGGAAAAAAACTTGCTATGGTCTCTGAAAAAGACTGGTAGTATTGAAAATGAATGAATTATGAGTGAGATACAGATCATGCTATTAGAAATATCACGTATCACATAAGACAACTTAGCCATAAACTTGGCCGCAAGAGGTGTTCGTATACATGGATGACTTCGAAGCTGTTGACAAAAGCTGCAAACTTAAGATCGCCCATGAAAGAGAAGCACTGATGCACTCTTTTTTCAAGATTCTGGAGCTCACCAGGGCGAAAAAAAAGGCAGTGAACTGCTGAAGGAATTCGAGAATTAATCACTGGTTGCTTGACGTTAAAAAAGAATACTGCGACACATGTGATAAATTGTTTGATAAAGCACATTTTTAGTGAATCCGACTACTGAAGTAGATGTAGTAATCTAGTTATCCTCAAAATCGCGCTTAACATTACTGTTTGCCGGATGTAAAGCTTTGATGTGGCTTAGTCCCGATTAACGCTTATTCCAGAAACGGTGTTCTTTTTTTAAAGCTGTGTGTACTGGCACAAGAAGTCCAGTAATCCAGATGAAGGGTAGTGAGAGGCAAAGATTCGATAAACTAAATTTGATGGTCGAAACAGATTCCGCTCCGGCATTATCCAGATGTGTGTGTACCACCAATCATTCAAATTTAATTTGAAGAAAAAATGAGCCCGTTTATGCTAAACGCCAAAATCACGCGAGATCACCGCAGATGGTGTGCACTCGTTCGTAGGAACCTCCCAACGTAATGAAACCGCAACGAAGCCGCAGGGGACACGGCGAGAGAACGAAGCGTTCGGGATAAGTGAATAATAACGGCGACGCTGACGGGGAGAAGACTGGGCGTGCACCCACTTACCCAATCCCGCGGCGAACGATAAGCAGGGTGCTGCTGCGGCGAGCAGCAGGGAGCCGACGGCAAACAGCGTGCCAGCATTTGTCGCTCTTCCACCACCAGTTGCTCCGTCTCGGGAAGCTTGTTGACGCTCTTCCCTCGTCTTCATCTCGCACGTCGCTTATTCGGCCCGAGCGTAGCGGCTGAAAGACGTCATAACTCCTGTGCGTCTACCCCGGCGATGACAGGTCTCATACAACTCCGGTACCCAAGATGCGCGAGCAGTTGCTCTTTTCCTGGGGCGCTGAAGCCACATTTTAACTTGGGTGTCCTGAACTCCAAATCTTCGCGCCGTTCCCTTATTTTGACTTGTACAGCCCTCTTGAAGATGTCCTCTCTATTAAATCAGTTTATCGGCCTATGCGCATACTCGAGGAAGAGGCACGTGGAGTGGAGATAACAATATTAGAGAAACGTAGAGTTACCTGAGGATGAGGAAGGCATCAAAGAGGGGAGCGAAAGGGGTCCCGGGTCCCTAATTTTTTGTCTATTTATTTGCTTCGCTGTAAAGTTAAGGCTGCAAGTTCGCAGTAATGCGGGGTCGCAGAAAGTGCGCGTCGGAAATTAGATTGGGAGTCGGCGGCAGGCGATGCGTGCGGATCGAGCAACTGGCGTGTCCCGCCGTGGGGAAGACGGAACCGGAGCGGCGGGTGGCGGATGGGGAAGTACGCGGCTGTGCGGGATCTGGCGCTGCTCCACGAGAGAAGAGGGAGAAGCGCCGGACGGGGACGGCGGCGCTGCGCGCTTGGCCGCCGCTCGGGGGCGAGGAGGAAGTGAAGTGCGATGTCTGGAATGGGGAGAGGGAGCAGCGAAGCTGGTGGCCGAAGGAACGCGGGAGGCACTGCGAGAGCAACGGGAGACGTAGGAAAGGGACGGCGGAGGAATATTAATGGGGAGGATCGCAGACTGTGATGTTCGTGCGTTCGCGTCCGGCGTTCGTGGTGCGGTGGGGCTGCGTTTGCGTGCATGTGGCGACGGCAGCGGTGGCTGCTGCCGCTGCGCGAGAGATTTCCATCGGCTCGCCACGTCGGCCGGGCACGTGTGTGTATATATATACCTTGAGAGGACGTCGGTTGGTTGCTTTTTCTGCGAGTTGAGTGAAGCGGGAAGAATGTCGGGAAAGCGCGCAAGAAAACAAAACTGCTGAAAGGCCCCTGCGAAAACTGCCGGAAGAGTGCAAGAAGCCCTTGGGCTGGGAAACCTTCTCGTTGGGCGCGTCCCTTCACCTGTACGGCCACTACATCCCCCTTTGCTGGGTGAACACACCCCCGTCTCCCATAGCCGATGTTCAAGGCACGCTTAGCTGCGTGTCTCGGTGCCTTTTGCTGGGCAAATGCGCGCTTCGCCGCACGCCCGTTGCACGCGATACAGTGAAGGCCTGACTGGGGAGCAAGGTTTTACCGAATTGCAGGGTGCCGCGAAAAATGCGGGATGGAAGGTGGCGAGCTTGCTGCTCTTCGTACACTCAGCATAGCTGTGTTTTTCTTTTTTTCCTCAGTCTTCCTCAGAACAATCATCATCATTCTACAGCGGGTGCTTTTCCAATGTTTCGTACCATGCCCTATGATTTTGCTCCATGGCCGGCACGCTCTCGTCTTTTGTCGCACGAATGAAGTTGAATGCGGAAGTTTTTTTTTCGCGTCTGCAGCTTGCGTATCTTGAGCGACACACCCTCTTTCGTTTTGTCTTAGTTCATTGAATAAAAAAAGAAGCCTCTGAGGTGGTTGGTGCAGTTGCTTAGAAAGTAAGCGGCTTGCTCACCGAGTGTGCGAGTGACAGCCGAGACATTCCGGCCTGTTCATCTGAGTGAATTCTAGGTTTTCTTTTCCTTCTGGATATGCATTCTTGGTTTTTAGGTGTCTTTATGTTGAAATTGTGCTGCCATTCTAAAATAAAATTAAATTTGAACAAAATTGAATAAATTGAATGGATGAACAAAAAGAGTCCGTCTAAGAAGTAATTCAATTAGCCGGCATTATTTTTTGTTCACTTAGTTTTAGCGCAGTCTTGACGCAGGCCCGAAATTAAATATTTCTGTTCCATTAACCCCGTCTGTTTTACCTCCTACGAGGAGGACACTTTCTTAAGGGCATAGAAGGAACTTTGAAAGCTCAGCTATATGAAAACATTAGATGCTGGACAGTAGTGATGGAGTACTGTTTCAGCATTTACTTCTGATAAGGGTCCTAACAAATTTGTTCTCTATTTGTTTATTATGGTCGTAGAATGTAAGAAGTATTAATATTTCCTCAGAGCTTTTGCACAGGAAGCGGGTGTAAAACATCAAAATACATACGAAACCTTTTCTTCAGAATGGGGCTTCGCTAGGTCGTAGTTGATTGTTAAGTCTTTACTTTGAAATGTTAGTATGAGTTGAAAATTTAAGTGCATCTTGGTTTGTAAGAATTTATGATATTGTCTGCAACAGATGAACCACGCCCAGCGCTGAATTATGTTTTGAAATGAAAAGACTGTTGACAGTATGGTCAATACGGGCATGGTGCTGACTGCTGAGTACGTTCGAATGGCGCTGAAGACGTATGGTTAGGATGGGAAGTAGACAGGGGTTGTTAGCTGGACTGGCTGTTTTACGTACTTCTCAATGAAATAGCGTGAAAAACTGCCCAGCGAGACAAAGAGAAAGACAGCAAGTGAAAGTACAATCTGCTCTGTTTTCCGTGTCAACGCCTCGTTGTTCGCACTGTTTTTTCAGATTGCATCTTGATGGGCTAAGTAGGATATAGAGTATGTGTGTTGAATGAGGATTGGAATTTGGAACGGGCTTCTAAATGTATGGTGGGGGCCACAAGTTTAACGGACGTAGTTACAATCTTCACGGTTTGGCAGCGCTAAAGCAGTACGCTGTTCTTTTGTTACCTGGATGGGACACGAAACAGTTCTGTTACGTTTTGCGCCGTGTTTAGAGCTACCGAGGGTGCACACGTAGTAGCCGCCTCGTTGAACCTTCATTCTCCTTAATGGCAAAGCATTCGCACGCCTTCACATGAGGAAAAACGTAGAAACACGTGGTGTGCAGTAAGAAAACGTCATCAACATTGTAATACGAAAATAACGCTCTTTCATTCGCTAGTATGGAGAACAGCAAAAAAATTTGCCGATTTTCTACTACTATTTGTAGCAGACACTAGAGTTTCTATTGAGATTCGTATTTTCATGAGCTACAGTGAATGCTGTCATGGCGACTGTGCTTAGCTGCCATCAGGTTACGTCTCTGCACTGCATGCATACAAATCAATGTCTCCTCCATGCGTTCTGCAGCGCCTCTACACCAACAACATCAAGTACGCAATCATAGTTTACTTCCAATTAGTGGGTCCCACACCAACGCCTCCAACAGCGTCAAGCACGCAATCAGTGTTTACTACAAATTAGTCGGTCAACAAAATTTTTTGCACCTTTCTACCGCCATTGTCATGCCGGTGATGTGGGCAACCAAAGCTGCTTAAAGAACTAACCTGGCAATGAGGTCGATTAATGCGTGAGAATACGTTCAGCGTTTGGTTCAAGCTGCAATTTGGGATACCCGAATGGGAAGAAACGGGAACAAACTTTCATCGGGTTGAATAATAGGGGCCGATCGCATTTTAAGTATATAAATTACGCTAGAAAAGATGGCATTCGTAATACACCCTGTTTTCCATTACCTACACTGCTTTGTCTCTTAAAAAGGCAACCAAAGCCTTTTTGCGCTTACAAAGGACTGCGTGCCTCTGTGAACGCCTTTGACTTTTGCATAGTAACCCCGCTGCGCACGCGTCAGCCCATGTGCCTTCTCTTTCCTCTCTTTCATTTTTATACTCCCCTTTCCCGTTCCCCCAGCGTATTGTAGCCAACTGCGCTTGGTTAACCTCCATGCCTTCTCTATTGTTGTTCTACTTTCCTTCTTACACTATTCCGTATTTGGAAGAATGACTGCCAATATATATATATATATATATATATATATGTAGATCCTCCGTGAGCGGTCACAACGTGGTTTATTTCGACTTACGGCCTAGAGTCTGGCCTGCATCTGATTCATCGTATATATATATATATATATATATATATATATATATATATATATATATATATATATATATATATATATATATATATATATATATATATATATATATATATAACAAGAATGTCTTCTGCGAATCCAGGACTCAGTATGCTTTGAAAAACGACGGACGAACGTGCGAAAATGTTTATTACTTCCCACGTTTCGACAGGAGGGCCTGCCTTCGTGAGGGAATATTCCCTGACGAAGGCAGGCGCTCCTGTCGAAACGTAGGAAGTAATAAACATTTTTGCACGTTCGTCCACCATTTTTAAAAGCACACACACACACACACACACACACACACACACACACACACACACACACACACACACACTTACATACATACATAATACATACATACATATACACACACACACACACACACACACACACACACACACACACACACACACACACACACACACACACACACATATATATATATATATATATATATATATATATATATATATATATATATATATATATATATATATATATATATATATATATATATATATATATATATATATATATATGTAATATCACGTATAAGCAACTTCCGTTTCGCCCTTCCGGTATTGATTCGCAAAGCTTCATTGCTATATTTACAGCGTGTACGTTCTTTCTTTCAAGGCACACCTGTCAGCGAGCGCGATATCGTGACAGGAACTGCGCTCGGATCGGATGAGACCATAGTTCGCTCTCTTTTCTCGCTGACGCGTGGCAGGCCAGCCGGTGACAGTGAGCCTAGTTTACTTCTTTTGCGACACAGGGAGATTTCTTCTTGCACCAACAAAGTTCCAAGATCTCGATTTCTTTGCAGGTTACTGGAGGCGAGCTTTTTCTTTCATTTTATGGCAACGGCAAAGAATCTCGTGAGAAAGATAATCAGTATAACGCCCATCTTTCAGTTCCTTGACCGCATATTGAGAAGAATTTGATGCTCAGCATCAGACATACGACTTTTCCTTTCTTCCTTTTACTTTTGGTACGCAGGACATCAATAGACAAGTTCATTGCCACAAACATCGACAGCAGATGATCATAATACTTAGATCATCTAAGATTGTGATGGTATTCTGTTAAGATAAGCGTTGAATGGAAATAAACTAACGTCATATTCCATGTTGATGTCGAGTCTATTTGACAAACAATGACGCTGAACTTTAGATTTCATTGCGTGTGTCCAAAAAAGCATTACTTCAAAGTATACATTATCAGCACCTGTTACGAAGACTTCGTGAGCTAGAACTTTCTCAAAATTGTTCGAGAAGATGCAACAAAGAAAGTTCATAGACATGTTCTCATAGAAAATTGTTGTGATCTGTATTACTGTTGCTGCTGTGACAATCGCCGCCCTTGTTCTTCTGTGTCGGCATACGCTTTGTAAATTTTAGAAAATGCCACGGTGCATTGTTGTTTATTTCTTCCCGTATTGCTCTTGTGTCTCGCGACCTTTTAATAAAAGAAGATAAATGAACGGAGCTACAAAGATAGATACGCAAGAATAGTTTGTACTGTTCCAACATTTTTCGATATGAAGGTGGTTCTTCTGGGTTATACGAGTACATCTACTGTACTTAAAAAGAGCTGTTTTTTTATAAATCATAATTGTAGAGTGCCTTTCTGAACGCAGTGTCATTTTATAACCTGATTGTGTGAAACCGTCGCCTTCACTGGATGATTAAATGAATAAGAAAAAAAATGCTGGCATCTTCCCGAAGTTGATGATGGTGAAGTGGGTGAAGCTCCGGAGTTTTTTCAGTGATACCGTGAATCCTCCGAGGAGCAGCATACGGGTCCACCAAGCGCCACGCGCGCTTCGCCACCACTTTTCGCTTTCGCTTTCCAGAGTCCGCTTCTCGTTGCGCAAGTTTCGCAGTGGCGTCCTTGGCGCGCATCGCCTTAGGATCCACCCGGCGCCACGCTCGCTTAGCGGCAGCCTCTCGAGCCACCAAGCGCGATCCGAGATGTGCGGTGACGATCCAGGAGAATGAGAGATAACGAGATAAGATAACCACCGCAGTCCCGCGCGGTCCGCGCAGCACCCAATCGGAGTGCAGCGGCCCCTCCAACGCCTTCTAGTGGCCATTCACTCGACCGCAATATTGCATATATCTCTATAGGGCAGTGCAATCAAGGAAACTAGACGAGAAACGAGGATGACGACACAGAATGCGTACAGCGCCATCTAGTATATCGTCACCCAACTGCAGTTTGCATGCATATCCATGGCACAGCGCCATGTATTATATGATAGTGGCGACGCTGCTTGGTATGCCAGAGAGACGAGTCATCGCTCTAGACCATAAAGAGCTTCGCCCATCAAAAAACAAAATTTGTGTTCCTGACGATCCAGTATGACCGTGCAGATGACCCGTGAAAGAGCCAAGAGGCATGGCTTCCTTATTTAGACATTGGAGCATTCTGCAGGAAAACAGGAGTCTCACCATCCCCTCACCCCCCTCCCCCGTATTAAGTTTGTTAAGTTCCCCAGAAACTTGCCGAACGGGAGAATGTGGGTAGAGGGGGGATGTTAAAATATTCAGGACCTTAGCACAGTGTTTCGTCGTATGGATATCTGATTTTCTATGCTGTTAAATAGTAAGAGTTGTTATCGCAGTAAGTGTTGGGAAGTGTACCATTTATTAGCGTGCGCTGGTAATTATACGAGTGAGCTTCTTTTATTTGGTTCTTTCCAAAGCCGAATGTCACAGCTGACCACGCGGTGGGAGTGCAAGTGGAGTGATAGCGGGACTGTTAATTACTAGACTTCATTACCTCGCTGTTCTTTCCTAAACTATGGCAGCATGTTTTTATTTTTAGCTTAGAGTGGTCTAACAATTATGTTTTTTTTGTTTTTCACTTACTGCCCGCTCACTTGTCTGAGCTTCATGGAGGCTGCGCTGTTTCAATGGCGACCTTACCGCAAAGGCACATGATAAATAGGCAATAGAATCACCGAAGAAATCCTATTCCCTATGTGCAATCCGGGCAATCTATGGATCACCATGTATTAGCGGGTGGCGGGTAAGTGGGAAATAATAAGAAACTAATATGTAAAATAACAAATCTATTTTGCATAACCTCTTTCAATTAGAAGCACATTCGAAGATTTCTTATTTCGAACTACTGCTATAAATAACATACACAGCAGGTATTCTCAGAAAGAAGGCGCTACCAGCTGAAGGCACTTGCCGAAGAACTTGGCTCCTCGGGAAAAACACCTACTTTCATTATTTGTTTTCGCTAAATCATCCCTTTCCACCAAAATTTACGGGGAAGAAGGGAGGTGGGGGTGGCTTAGCACTTCTCCTACCACCTAGCCGTGAGCCTGCCGTCAATGGCGGTTTTCTTGGTTCCCAGTATTGCGGGGATAGAACTTAACGTTTAGAAACACCCTAAAATGCTCTCTATGAAACTGGTTCTTATTGACAGGAGTTCAGGCAGCCATTGCCTTTCTTTTTGTGTAGTAACCCGTGTATTGAGGCGAGTGTAATTCCCAGTGAAGCCTGCTTTCGTGTATGTGAGGAGGGACATTTTGATTTTGTTAGAAACAGGGGCAAGACCAACGAAAAATGTAGACACTTAGCCCTCGTTGTGTGCGCGCTTTAAGTATAAATCCAATGTATACGCTGACGTAAAGATCGATGCTTTGGAGTTCTATACATTTTGTGCGTATTTACGTTTATCTGATGTCTTTCGTTAAAGAACTGCTTTAGGTGTAAAAAAAAAAACACACCATAAGATGAGACGCTTCGTCTCGTAAAGGACACTCGGGGATCGAAATTTCTGCAGCCCAACACTATGGTGTTTCTCGTGTATATGTCGTGGTTTTGAGACGTGGAGCACCAACAGTTATCACACATCACTGTATGCGTTATACACACCGCTGAGTTTTTTAGTGATATGAAGGTGAGTGCGAGGTTTCTCCCGTCCGTTCCTTGCAAGAAGCGTAAGAAGCAGCTCATTTTGAGATACCTAATTTTGAGATACCTAATTTTGAGATCTGTTTTTATATGCAACCAAGTTCATTGCAAATTGCAAAAATTTTATCAAGAAATTCATTTGGGCTATAATTCTTCCACAGCCCTCTAAGCTTACTCTTTTACTCCTTTTGCTTGCATTGCCTGTCATTGTTTTATATTTCTTTTACTAACTCAATCTGCTAATCGTAGCCTCTCCCCGAAAAAGCAGGCGCACGTTGTACCTTTCGGTAGAAGCTGATGGTCTACATATTTCTTTAATTTTATGTGTTTAATTGTGATTTTACGTGGAGCAATAATAAACCGGCACATGCCGGTCTAGGTGTTCTATTAACTTGCCTCATATAGAGGGCGAAGAAAGGTAGAACAAGAAAGACTTGTGCACCACCCAAGTGTGAGCTTGATTATCTCCATCCTGAGTTAATGTTTTAATAATATTGCCTCTTGCGCATTTAAGTGCACCAGATGCTATGGAAAAATAAATTTTATTTAATATTTATTTGAGTAGCTTTAAAGCCTGCGTCCTTGCGCACTGTTAATATGACCCCTTCTTGAGCTAATTTTAGTAATGATTGCATGAGCCAACACTTAGGCGAGCGAGGAATGCCTCAAAGTGTCAACAGACGATGCTTGTGAGCTCTGAAAATGCAGTGCTTATGGTGGTACCACCGGGCATTTTCTCTAGGATAAACACTGGGAACACTGTACGCAAGACCACGGCAGCGCTATTCCAGCATTCCAGCACAGACGCGCCAAGACAAACGACGGAAGTCTCGTAATGAGAGGCGCTCTACGCTTTGAAAGCTTTCGTCTTGGCGCGGCGACTGCGCACGGTGATCCGGCGCGCAGAACATACTTCCTCCCGCATTTCAGCTTCAGCCCGCAAGAAGTGCACTAAGCCCAGAATCGCAGATGTGCCACCTCGTTAGACTGCACTATCACAAGGCACCTGAACTCTTGGCTGAATTGCTACAGAAAGCCGTTGAAATAACCCTGAGAAAGTGCTGAACTGCGGTAGATTTACACGTTCGCTCATGAATAGTATTGTATATATCGGCGCTTTAACGAATATGTCGGGAGATTTTGATCCTCTTCTGATGAATATATTTTGCAGATTTTTAAAATAGGGAAAGGATTTTTTAAATAAATTTTTCGGAGAAATCTACCAAAGGAGCCATTCTGTCTGTTCCCGCAATGATTAACACAGATATAATAAAATGAATCATTTATAACAGAATACAAGCAGCATTTACCGCTTTTCGTGTCAGAATGTTTGTGAAGTGTTTTTGGGCTGACTTTTGACAAAGCTGCAAGCTCCAGCCGTGTTGCTAAAACAGTGCTGTGTTTATAATGAGGCGCTCAGAATAGTAAAAGTGGCTACCACGCAGCACTTGTCTTTGTAATTTCGTAGTATTTTATTTTTGCCGATTGGCGAGTCGGACAGTCGGATGAGCCTCGGCGCAGCCTGAAGATAAACTTTCAGAAACTCGTGACTTGGCAAAAATACTCAGACAATAAATCTATTAAAGGGGTGCATTTTTGAATTTCAACTTTCTCATGTTAGCCACACTCATGGAAGCAATACGTAAAAAAATAAATCATGTATTAGTTATTAATCACTGAAAATTTCACTTCTTTCTGGTTTCACTGTACAATTTATATCGCAATTTTTGTTTGCCAGCCAGAACTTTATCAATCTTCACCGGGAAAGACGACATTGAAAAATAGAATATGGCAGCATTTATCAAGAATAAGAACAGTACGCATGAGAAATGAAGACAAGCGCAGCCCACGCAGCCCCGAACTTAAGGATCAAACCCTGGCCGTCCAGAGTGCCCGTGAACGGGCCGCCAAGCTCGGCTTGATGGTTCCTTTGGGGATTAGCCGGGTGGCGCGGGGTCTCCCCTGCATCTTCTCAGGACCAAAATAAAGTTTTAATAAATAAATAAATAAATAAATAAATAAATAAATAAATAAATAAATAAATAAATGAATAGCCTATCAATACAATTTGTCAACTAAAAGACAAAGAAAAAACTTGGGGTATGTAGCTATAAAATGCTTTGTATTGAAATGAAAGATATAACCTTAGAAATATAGAAATATCTCCAACTTCTTAAAACAGTTTGCATATTTTATGGGAATTAATTTTCTGTCTACGCTACGCTATACTAAGCGAGTTCAAGTTCAAGTTTATTCATTATTATTGCATGTACAAAAAACGGGTTACATGATACATACAGAATCAGGAGGTCCCAAAGTACGAGACTGTCAGGGGGACCTCCTATGATTAGTGTCGTACATAGAAGCTAAGGGCAGCAAAAAGAGCGAACAAATTAAAAACGCGATCAAAACTGAACAATCTATACAAAAAGAAAAATAAATATATATGATATTAGCAATATTCAAAGCCTAAAAACACCAAGACAAAAGTGTGAGGTAATGATGAAAATAAATTTCTTACTGATGAACAGGAGGTTTCTTTAACAATATGTTTTTCATGATGTTTTTAAAAGATTGCAGTGACCGAGATGATTTAGTATGAAGAGGTATGCGATTCCAAAGATGAATATTATAGTAGCAAGCTGTAAATATACATTGGCCCACAAAAGAGCATCGCACAGCCTGGTTTTTGTATTGTATTGGATTGGATAAATTTTCATTCGGTTTTTGTATTTGAAGACACCGGGAATAGTGATGTTGACTTGTTGGTTAAACATCAGCTAACCATTCAATCATTAGCGTCAACGCGATCACAGCGCACGGACAAAAAGATGGCTCTCAGAAAAGCTCACGTGTCGTTCTTTTAGCATGAAAATGTTTCTTGACTAGGTTGTCGAAAGCACGCACCCATCTGGGGTCTGCAAAAGACTATTCCGGAAAGTACGTGTATACCTCTACCACCGCAAATAATAACCAGCAGGCGTCACCGCAGCGACAACCGTCGCAGATTCAACTACGACGCAGTACGTTTTTGCAGCCACAACGTTGTTGAGGGGAATCCCTGCAGAAGAAGAAAAAGCCCCGACTCCGAGGGGACGACAACATTGCATAGGAATTGATGGGGTTATGCTAAAAGTTGCCGTCGTGTGCAACGCGTGGCTTCTGATGTCGCACCTAAAAAGAGAGCGCGCCCAAGTCCGGCGTAACATTTGGACGTCGAAACAACTCGGTTAAACCACACCGCAGCGTTCCTCCGTAAGAATACCCAACCAAAAAAAAAATGCTTTCGTTATCTCATATTATAAGAACTTCTTGAAATATTTTATACAACTTTTTGTTTTGCTGTATCTTTTTGAATCTTTGTCGGGAAGACATTGCAAATAAGGTGTTTTTGAGAATACCGCATTGTGTTTTATATAAAATGCTAAGGTTTCATGAGGTACCTTGATTTCTGAAAAAAAAACAAATTTCTTATATAAGCAAGCCTTCGTTAGTACGAGGTTATGTTTATATGCAGTTTAAGGGAACATAAGGGTTCCCTTAAAAAATGAAGTAGGCGGTGGACGAGTCTGAATGACGACCAGTAGGAGTCTTTGGACGACAAGAAAAGATTGATAATTGAAGTGGATGAAGGCACACTTTCTATTCACTTCAACACGAGCTCATTCGGTTTTTAAGAAAGAAACATCAGATAACATATTCGTACTTTGTAAGACGACTCAATAACTAGAGGCCGGGAGCTGAAAACAGCAGTGAGGGATAAATCAGTTGCTACAAAGGAAACATTGCTAGATGATCGCGCAGAAATGTGTAGCACTGTCATTGCAGATGTTGCGGTGAAACACAATGAAAATACACACGTGATCTAGTTCTTCCTTTAGTGTAGTCTTCTACTCAAACAACATTACGGTGACTGATGGTGATAGCATAATATAAAGATATATGCAGCAACGCGATGCCATATTTATTCACGCTGCTCCTGAATTGGGAGCAGCACCATTGTGTTGGCAACAAACAAAACCAATGCGACAGAGGAGCGAAATGAAGAGGAGCTTCACGTTACATTGCACAAGGTACGCCCCTAAACTTTTCTGTACATACGCCACTTACATCCACCGCGAGTCATCGTTCTACTTTTTTCGTTATTACACTTTGATCACGAGTTTCCCCATTTTTATTACCCCGTCACCATATCCATGCTTCCTAGGCCACATCGTTTGCTCTTGGGATTTGCGCTGCAGTCGCGTGCAAACAGGACACCTCCCTCGCTCACCCTCGCTGACTTCCTGGCTCGATCCTAATTGGAGCCCTTTAATTCGGCGCCTGCGATAGCATCATTAGCAAAGCAAACGAGGCTGAGGTCTCTTTCAAGCGCGATGTGCCGGAAACAGGAAGGAAGGAAATGGAGGAAGAGGAAGAGAGAAAAGAGAATAAAAACTTCGGAGGACACAAGGGATAGCGTTGTCGTTATTAAATATTTGTGGGAAAACACGTGGCTTGGTTATGTAGCACCATTCGCATCCCCCGTGGGATGAGCGGTCTCAGGCCGTGGTTATAATTTCAATATCGCTGCACTATACGGGGAGGGAGCACTCGTGTTGTTTGACCCGCGTTCTTGGGACAAGTTCTCGTTTCGGTTCCTCGCATGTGATTTGAAAACGGCGGTACCGGTGGCGTGAAAGTTAGGGTTGAGTGACCCGCCGCAATAGGAATGGGTGGGTGGGTGGGTTGTATGAGGTGGGGTTTGGGGCTCTATTTAAGCGAGTCCTGAGGACCAGACAGAAAGAAAACAATTGTTTCGCGCAAAGGCCCTGGTGCACCATTCCACAGGGACTATGATCATTGTCACACAAGTGATGAGATTAGCACGGTAATGAAAAATACTTGAGATTATCATATAAGGTTTCCCTACAAAGGGCTTCAGTATCTACAGTGTAAAAAAGCGTTTGAAACAGCGCGGTACATAACATTGTACAACGAACGTATATCTCACAATGAACAAGATCCTGTATTAAACAAATACAAAAGTTACGCTAACCAGTCAAGTTGAAAACTTGACAGGAACATATATTGATTAGCTTTAATACCAAGCGTTCGCACTTTAGGACCAATCTATTTGGCTTGCGTTCTCGTTGTTTACATGATTGAGCTTGTAGAGTAGGCTTTGCTTCAAAGCGTGTCATTGCAAGGAAAAGCACCATTCACAGAATTGATTGACGTGGTCGAGGAATGTAGATGCAGGGAGACTGTTTAAAGGCTACCGATGAAAACGCACGCTACCATCGTGAGACATCACCCGGCCTAATACAATTAAACCACTCAAAGTGTTAACACGGTATTTCAGCTTGTGTGGTATTAGCTGAAACACGGCTGACCATCAGTCACAGTTGAGAACGACAAAAATGAAATAGGACGTGACAATGCTAATTTCAAGAAAAAAACAAATACAAAGCTTATCATTGTAATTATAAACATTACAGAAATAGATGCCGATTATGCTTGACTTGAATGCCTAGAGTTTGCATGTTAAAATCATTTTATTTGGGTTTCATTGATGCTCCTTAGAAGATTGAGCTTGTGAAGTAGGCTTTGCCTCTAAAAGTATCAGTGAGAGAAAAAGCACGATTTACAGGCAAGCTTGTCGTGGTCGAGGTATGCAGAGATGTGACCAGTGCTAGAAGGCTACCGATGATCTTGCGCACGACCAACGTGAGATATGACCCAGCCTAATACAATAGAAACGCTCAAAGCGGAAACATGGTATATCAGATTGTGCAGCATCGGTATAACATGGCTGACCGTCATCCGATAATGAGAACTACAAAAATGAAAAACATGTGACACAATGCTGTTTTTAAGAGAAAAATAAAGCGAGCGCAAGGCTTACAGATGTAGTTAAAACGCTATGGAAATATATGCAGCTTACTCTGGACATGAATGTCTAGAGTGTGCGTGTTAAAACTAATTTATATGGGTTCCATTGATGCTCCTTACATGATTGAGCTTGTGAAGTAGGCTTTGCCTCCTGAAGTGTCATTGATAGGACAAGCATGATTTACAGATCAGCTTCACGTTGTCGAGGAATTCAGAGGTGGGGCCAGTGTTTGAAGGCTACCGGTGATCATGTGCACCTCCACCGTGAGACATCATGTGGCCCAATGCAATGGAAGCGTTCAAAGCACTAACATAGTTTATCAGTTTCTGTGGCACCAGCTGAAATAAGGCTGACCATCACTCAATAATGAGAACTATAAAAATGAAAGAGCATGTGACAGAATGCTATTTCAAAAAAAAAAAAAAAACAAGCGCAAAGCTTACGAATGTAATTAAAAACCTTACGCCAGTAGATTCAGATTATGCTGGGACTTTAATGCCTGGAGTTTGCATGTTAAACCTATTTTATTTGTGTTCCATTGATGTTCTTTACATGATTGAGCTTGTGAAGTAGGCTTTGCCTCATACAGTATCTTTGAGAGGAAAAGCATAATTTACAGATAAGCTTCCTGTAGTCAAGGAATGCAGAGGTGTGGCAATGTTAGAAAGCTACTGATGACCATGTGAACAACCACCATGAGACATCACCCAGCCTAATATAGTAGGAACGCTCAAAGCGATAACATGGTATACCAGTTTGTGTGGCATTTGCTGAACATTGCTCACCATCACTCAATGATGAGAAATACAAAATAAAAGAGCCCGTGGCACGATGCTGTTTTCAAGAGAAAAAAAACAAGCGCTAGGCTTAATAATGTAATAAGAAATGTCACAGAAATACGTGTAGAATATGGTGGACTCGAATGCCTAGAGTTTACATGTTAAAACCATTTTATTTGGGTTCCATAAATAGCCCCTTACATGACTGAGCTTGTGAAGTAGACTTTACTTCATAAAATGTCATTGAGAGGAAAAGCATGATTGATGTTCTTGAGGAGTGCGGATGTGGGACCAGTGTTTTGAGGCTACCGATGATCATGTGCACCACCACAATGAGAAATCACCCGGCCTAAAACAGTGGAAACGCTATAAATGGTAACATGTTATTCCAGCTTGTGTGGCATTAGCTGACACATGGCTGACCGTCACTCTACGTTGAGAACTACGAAAATGAAAGAGGTGTGACACACTGGTATTTTCAAGAATAAAAAAAACAAGGCTGACCAATGTAATAAGAACCCTGGCGGCAATAGATGTAGATTTTGCTGGACTTTAATGCCTAGAGTTTTCATGTTAAAACCATTTTATATGGGTTTCATTGATGCTCCTTACAAGATTGAGCTTGTGAAGCAGGATTTGCCTCAAAAAATGTCCTTGAGAGGAGAAGCTTGGATTACAGAACAGCTTGACGTGGTCTAGGAATGTAGAAGTGGGGCCAGTGTTTGGAGGCTACCGATGATCATGTACTCTACCACCGTGAGATATCACCCGGCCTTGTACAATGCAACCGCTCAAAGTGCTAACATGGTATACCACCTTGTGTGGCATTGGCTGAAACATCGCTGGCCGTGACTCAAAGCTGAAAACCACAAAATCAAAGAGAACGTGAAACAATGCCATTTTCAAGAAAAAAACAAACGCAAGGTTTATGAATGTATTTAGAAACGTTACGGGAATAGAGAAAGAGAGAGAAAGAGAGGGAAGAGCAAGAGGGAAAGGAAAGGCAGGGATTTTAACCAGTCTGGAACGACCGGTATGCTACCCTACACTGGGGAAAGAAATGAAGGAGTTTGAAACATGGAAAAAGGGAGAGAAAGGACAGCACGCACACGCGTTGGGCTCACAAATGCTGATGACTTCGGACGCAATGTCGCGTAATAGTGAATGAAAGTCCGAAAAAAAAACGCTGTTTTTGTCCACTGGCGTTCCACTCAGTGATGGATGATTCTTTGAGTTCTCAGAATTGACGGCGACCGTTAGCTATGTTTCCTCTCAAGCGATTCAAGTACTGGGCTAAAGGCGTCCACTACTTCAGAGGGCTTCGAGCAGACGTTGTCTCGATGTCGAACAAGATCTCACGAATAGCATACACGAGAGAGCGAAGCATATTTATGTGTTTGCCATATTTATGACTAAGCATATTTATGACATCTTTCTTATGTGTTTCATCAGTGTTTGGTGAAGACCCCTGAGTGGGCGTGGTCTTCTAACGTTCAATGGTTAGCGGACGACTTGGAAGAATAGACCATTCCTCCGTCGAGATATTTCTCACCACAGTCTTCTTTGAATTTGTCTCTCCTGTTGTGGCTTGACCTAATAGTGCAGCAGTAGAGGTGGCGCTGTCGTTTCAAGCTTGTGCAGTCTTTGAGGTCGAACTATGTCGCCAACGCCGCTGTCGACACCGGACTGTTTTGGCACCATCCCTGTGGGTCCAATAGCCTCTGACCATTTGCTAAAGCACCACGCGCTCTCTTTTAATTCGAGCGCAGTCTTTCGAAGAGGCAGTGTGTGAGTCATTACAGTTACCAATTTTATGAAATGTAGATTGACACGCATCTTCCGAATGGGGTTCTGCGCACCGGAAGCACCGTAGTGAGTTCGGGCACACGCCTTTGACGTGACCTATTTTAAAGCACTGGTGACATTGAAGTGGATTTTGCACAAAAGGCCGAACAGGATGTCGAAAATGTCCGACATTGGCATGGGATGGTGTGCATTCGCCTTTATAGACCAGTTTCACACAGCGTGACTTCCCAAGGCAGCGTACCTGAGTGATGACAGTACCCTCACTTGCCGGTTTAATGAGGGTAGGCAAGTCAGCGTCGGGAATCGCAATGTCTGCGTCGTATACCACACCGGCTATGGATGCGTTTTCAATCGGTATAAATGACCGCAATTGGAGGAATGGATGCCGCCTAGCTCAGTTGCTTGTTTGTGTGGTCCAAGTGCATTCACGTGGAACACGTTTATAGCGAGTAGATATTTTTTCGTGTATTTACGCTGATGCCATTGATTTCATTAGGTATTACACGTTCCAAAAAAGCGGGGAGTGCTTGCTTGTTCAGCAGTCACAGGTCTCCTGAGGATTCTTCTGGCACAAAGATGATGACGTGTGGCCAGCGTTCATGCCTTGACTTCATTGTCACTGTACTCGCCGAAGTGGGTGAGGCTCCGTTGACGATCTTCCTTTTCGCCCTTTTGCTCCGGGCAGGAATGAAATCATCTTCGGATGACTCGTCTTCCGAGGCGGCTGTGCACAGCTCTGTGTCCCCCATATAGGATGACGACGAAGTGTTCGGGTATCTCTGTGCCCTCCGATGTTTTCGGTAAAACCTTCAGGTTTTTCTGGTGCCTCGGCTCCGCGTCTTGTGGCCTTGGACGCGCGGCCATCCGGAGGACCGTCTGGCCAGCAGTCATCTCGCCAACCACTACGAGGAAGAACGGAACTTCACTTTACGGGAATAGATCTGCATTATGCTGCACTTGAATGCCTACAGTTTGCATGTTAAGACCATTTTATTTGGGTTAGATTGACGGTCCAACATGATTGAGCTTGTGAAGAAGGCTTTGCCTCATAAAATTTCATTGAGAAGAAAAGTATGATTTGCTAATCAGCTTGACGTGGTCGAAAAATTCAGAGGCGGGGCCAGTGTTTTGAGGCTACAGGTAAACATCTGCACTACCACCGTGAGATATCACCCGGCCTATTACAATGGTACCACTCAATATGCAAAAATGGTATACCAGTTTGTGTGGTATTAGCTGAAACATGGGGAACCGTCACACAATATAGGACCTCGGTAAGAATTGGTTGCACGGCAATTTTAGTTTGATTTTGTTTGATTTGTGTCGTAATCTTGGGGAGGCATGTAGCTCCTGGAAGGCAGCATTGCTTTAGTTGCACTCAGTTGAAGCGTGCACGACCGGATTAGCCATGAACGTAGAGACAGTCTGGCGCCAGCAAGGTACCTCGCGTAGTTCTGTAGCGCTGGAAACCGCCGAGCATTTCGAATTCCTGTTTACTCAGGGAAAAGAAACCGATTTCCATGGGGGCAGCAGGGATTAGGAACGTCGTTGTGACGCCTCCCGAATTGCCTCAAGGCACTTGCAGCCGACGCATCAATGGGCCTCTTCCGAGACCCAGTGCACCGCAGCGACTCCTTGCACTGGATTGGCTTATGGCACGGCCATGTACTGTTTGCGTACCTGCAAAATCAGTGGCGCGCATCGCGAAACCGCAGGGATTGCCGTAAACCTTTCGTTCCGGTTCGGTGAGGTAGCTCTCGGAAGCGGGCGGGCTCGCGACAAGGCGGCGCCTGGGGTGCCTATTGGTGAATCGGCATGTCTTCGACTGCTTCCAAGTTTATCCTGACAAATGATCTCGTAAGTAGAACCACGTGCGGGCAGCTAGCGGTTCCTCTTACAGCACAAAGAAGACAAACGGATGAATGCCCCTTCGTCAACAAGTTAACGAGTTACAGGGAAGCTGTTCTATGGCCACAAATGCAAGTACGTGTAGCTCTGTCTAGATAATTGTGCGCAGCAGAGCTTGCCCACGTCTTTATGACTTTTCTAGTTTTATTTTATTTACATTTTCGTTGTTGTGTTAATTTGGGCGAGAGACATGAGCACTTCACGTGCACGTAGGTGGCGTCCCTGTGCGAGCTTTTCATCGACCAAGTACTGTAATAACAGAAGACAAGCAGGCGGCGATTCACCGAGAGTAGTGTAAGGGCGGAGCACCAAGGGAATAAAAAGAGGCCCCAGAGCTCCGCCTAGTATTCTGAACCGGGCTTGAGGTGTTAAGCACCATCGGCTCAGCTGAATCCCGTAGGGTCGCTCTACAGAAGATGGTTTATTTTCAAAGTGTATCTCTTTTCTTTCTTTTTTGTAGCTTTCATGTCAATACTTATGTAACTTTTGTACAGCCTGTAAATACAAGTGTTTCTCAGCCTACTAGAACTTCTCAAGCGTTTCTGCTCCATCTTCAAGCAATCAGCAGGTCAATCGCCGCTATTGGAATAGCGGCAGCATGTTTCGTCTCCCACATGGCTATAATTCCTCGGGTGGTGCGTCTCGAGCATTGAGTGGTGATAATTGTTTTTTTTCAACAATGAAAAGCGTATAGATTTTACTCTCGATCATGAGAACTACAAAAAAATGAAATAGCACGAGACACAATGCCGTTTTCAAGAAAAAAATACAAGCACAAGCCTTACCATTTTAATTAGAAACCTTGCAAGAAGAGTTGTACATTATGCTGGTCTGAGTGACTAGACTTCTCATGTTAAAGCCATTTTTTGTTGTTGCAATGATCCTGCTTACATGATTGAGCTTGTAAAGAAGGCTTTGCCTCATAAAATGTCATTTAGAAGAAAAGCATGATTTACTGATCAGCTTGACGTGGTCGAGAAATGCAGATGTGGGGACAGTGTTAGGACGCTACCGGTGATCCTATGTACTACCACTGTGAGATATTACCCGGACTAGTACAATGCAACCACTCAAAGCGCTAACCAGTTTCTGTGGCGTTAGCCGAAGCATGGCTAACCGTCACTCTATAATGAGAACTATAAAAATGAAAGAGCATGTGACACAACGCTATATTCAAGAAAAAAAAAAAACACGCGTATGGGTTAGGAGTATAACTAGAAACGTTGCAGGAATAGATGCAGATTACGCTGGGCTTGATTGATTTTATTTGGTTTTCATTGATGCTCCTTACATGATTGCGCTTGTAAAGTAGGCTTTGCCTTATAAATTGTCATTGAGAGGAAACGCATCATATACCGACCAGCCTGAGGTGGTCAAGAAATGCAGAGGTGGGGCCCGTGTTTGAAGGCTACCGATGATCATGTGCACCATCACTGTATCATGTAACTCGGCCTAATACAATAGAACCGCTAAGAGCGCTAACATTATATACCAGTTTGTGTGGCAATAGCTGAAACATGGCTTACCGTCAATCAAAGATGAAAACTATGAAAATAAAGGGAAGTGACAGAAGAATATTTTCAAGAGAGAAAAAAACAAGCACAAGACTTACCAATTTAATGAGAAACGTTACGGAAGTAGATGTAGATTATGGTGGACTTAAATGCCTAGAGTTTGCACGTTGAAACCAGTTATTTGGGTTGCATTGACGCAGTTACTCAATTAAGTTGGTGAAGTAGGCTTTGTCTCATAGAGTGTCATTGAGAGGAAAACTCAGATTTACAGATCAGCTTGACGTGATCGATGAATGCAGAGGTGGGGCCAGAGTTCGAAGGCTGCCGATGATCATATGCACCACCGCTGTGAGATATAATCCGTCCTAATACATTAGGACTGCTCAAAGCACTAACATGATATACTAGTTTGTGTGGCATTAGCAGAAACATGGCTGACCGTAACTCAAAGATGAGAACTACAAAAATGAAAGACGGGTGACAAAATGCTATATTCAAGAGAAAAACAAGCGCAAGACTTACCATTTCTTTAAAAACGTTACAGAAATAGATGTAGATTATGGTGGTCTTGAATGCCTAGAGTCTGCATTTTAAAACCATTTTATTTGTGTTTCAAAGATGCTCCTTCTTTACATGATTGAGCTTGTGAAGTAGGCTATGCCACATGAAATTTCTTTGAAAGTAAAAGCATGGTGTACAGATCAGCTTGACGTGGTCGAGGAATGCAGAGGTGGGGCCAGTGTTTGAAAGCTACCGATGATCATGTGCACCACCACTGTGAGATACCACCCGGGCTAGTAGAATGAAACTGTTTAAAGCGCTAACATGGTATACCAGTTTGTGTGGCGTTAGCCAGAACTTTGCTGGCCGTCACTCAATAATGAGAACTAGAAAAATGAAAGGGCACGTGACCCAATGCTATTTACAAAAAAATACAAGACTTACCAGTGTATTTAGAAGTGTTACGGCAATAGATGTTGATTATGCTGGACTTGAATGTCTAGAGTTTGCCTGTGAAAACCATTTATTCGGGTTCCATTGATGCCCCTTACAAGATTGAGCTTGTGAAGTAGGCTTTGCCTCCTGAATGGTTTTTGAAAGGAAAAGCATAACTTACAGAGCAGCTTGACATGGTCGAAGAATGCATAGGTGGGGCCAGTGTTTGGAGGCTACCGATGATTATGTACACCACCACCGTGATATATCCCCCAGCATAATACGATGGGACCACTCAAAGGGGTAACATGGTACACCAGTTTGTGTTTCATTAGCTGGAACATAAGTGACCGTCACTCAATGATGAGAACTACAAAAATGTAAGAGCCTTTCCGCAATGCTATTTTCAAGAACAAAAAAAGAATCACAAGAAGCACCTATGTAATTAAAAACGTTACAGGAAAGAATGTATATTATGCTGGACTAGAGTGCCTAGAGTTTGCATGTTAAAATTTTATTTTAGTTCCATTCATGCTCCTACAATGAATGCGCTTGTGAAGTAGGCTTTGCCTTATAAATTGTAGTTGAGAGGAAAAGATTGATTTACAGATTAGCTTGACGTAGTCGAGGTGGCAGATGCGGGGAGAGTGTTTGAAGGCTACTGATGAACACGCACATCACCGTCGTGAGACTTCACTCGGTCGGATGCAATGAAACCACTTAAAGTGCTAACAGGGTACACCTGTTTGAGTGGCATTAGCTGAAACGTGGCTGACCGCCAGTGAATGTTCAGAAATGCATAATCAAAAAAGCACATGACGCAGTGCTACTGCAGGAACAACAACATCAACATCATCATCATCAACAACAACAACAACAACAACAACAACAACAAAAACGACGACGACGACGACTATGACAACAACAAGGCATAAGGCTTATGAAGACCGAAACCCTAATGGCAGAGATAGAGATTATGTTTTGCTCAAGAGCATATAGCTCGCATTTAGATCTCAAAACCACAGTTTTCGTCAAACCTGGTGTGATTCTACCCTTATTCACACGCAATACTACATCTGTTGAAGTAACTTTTTGCCCTACTTGAAGACTGAGTAAGATAGTTTTCCAAATCGGTTTGAAGCACGAGCACAGCTTTAAGTATCATACTTGGCCTTCCGACATAAAACTTGGGCTTGAGTTTGGCACTGATCGCAATCACCAAATTTTGTTTAAGTCACATGATTTGCCAAATAAACCGAAAATATAGATTCACGTTTAGTATGAGAGGAATAAGGTTATTATTTGTTTCCAAACGTTCTTACTACTGAAAAGCGCAATGTTTTTTGACTGGTAATCATTCTTGTCAACAAAATATTTAACGGAGTGAGCAGCTGCCTAGGCTTGTGTGATGCTTTACGGGCGTAGGGGGTCATTCGCTGATTATGGCGTAGTGGGCACTGTGCTAATGCATTTGCGAGAAGCATTATAGATGGCTTCAGATTGTCTATGTTGCGCGCACTGACCTGAGTTTTCTTGTGGCATGGTTCAGGGATTCTTTGAAAACGAAGCCAGGTTAGCGCTTGAGAAGCGATGCACTCGAATTACGCTGTCACTTTCTCCTTGTGAATTCGAAGCTTCAGTGTTCTCCGAGTTATTGTTTTCACCTGTTTCATTTAGGGTTATGAAAATACATGTGAAGCATGTCTTAGCGAACCAAACAGACTTGCATTGTTTCTGTATATCTGTAGATCTCTCTATCTCTATAGACAGCTGCGTCTGAGTGCCCCCATAGAAGTCTCTTTAACTTGGTGTTTACCAAAATTGGCATGTGGTGGTGTGAGTGTATGATGAACATAAGTTTCTGGTCAAAATGTGAATAATATGATAAGCATTTCATGTATGCCATGATACTTTTTTTCTGCATGCCCGTGTGGCACATATTTGCATATACGGTCCTTTGTATACAAAGTATAGATGAGTCATGGTATGCACTAAAGCAGGAGCGAAAACAACAAACACTAAAAATGTCAATGTGAGATAGTTCAGGAGCTGTTATTGATGCTGGTGACGTGCTTGGCGAGAAAACAATCTTGTCAGATGCTAAGAATAAAAGCCAGGTTTCGAGTCGAAATGAAACTCAAGCATTCTGTGCGGCATCGAGGCATTCTACCACAAAGCCAAGACATATCTTGACACTACTTTGTATAAGGACTCCTATGTCGGCTTCTATGTCGGGGAAACGTGGAAAGTGAGAAGTGGAGTTTATTCATTATATAAAACCTAATAAACATTACATATCTACTTTTCTGACTGGGCAAGTTATACCGAGATGCTTCTCGAACAGTAATGAATGTGTTGACGAAGGCTAAGCGTCATTGAACATCTTCGCATTGTACTACACAATTCGTTTAGATAAAACCGAATTCTGTTCTCTAACGTAAACGTTGTCGTTACCACGGTTAACAAGCTACCTTTTAAACGCCAGCATAGTCGACACGCCTGATGCCCCGCCCCGGTGGTCTAGTAGCTAAGGTACTTGGCTGCTGACCCGTAGGTCGCGGGATCAAATCCCGTCCATGGCGGCGGCATTTTCGATGGAGGCGAAAATGCTATAGGCCCGTGTGCTCAGATTTGGGTTCACGTTATAGAACCCCAGGTGGTCAAAAGTTTCGGAGCCCTCCACTACGGCATCTCTCATAATCATATCACGGCCGCTCGATCTCACCCTTTGGTGCGGCCCACCGAATGCTCCTGTTCGCCTGTGAGAGCACTTATTTCCTTTCCAGCCACCGCACCGGTTGTGGCGCTAGCTATCGGCGACACAGGTGTTTCTCCCTAAGCTTTTTTCAGCTGTAGGGAGCTTTCTGCGCCGGTAGTATCCCGTGTTTCAGATCAGTGCGCTCTCTTGGTCACGTGAACAGGTCGCATTAGCTTAACTAGAATAATGGTCTATGAAAAGCGACACACATTATCGCAACCAATACAGCGAACACCGGAAACAAGATTACTGCTGCCGCGTGGCCAGTAAGGCATGTGTAACATGCGATGTAACTGCACGTTAAAGAACCCAAATGATTGAAACTATGCTAACCATGAATCCACCTCGGCCTGGCTTATACTTATATTGTGGTTTTGGCACGTAAAACATAAGATATAATAATAACTATTATTATTGTTACGGCGAAAAGGCGCCGGAGAAATATGTCTACAATCGAGAAAACAAGCAGGCATACAAGATGGAACCCAGTCTGCACGAGAGCCTCGACATCGTCTTCTTTGTTATCGAGTTTCGAGTTATCCGTGGAGCCACGTTGCAATAATGACAACGATCCTCCTCGGTGGAACAGTGGTTATTGTGCTCGACTGCTGGTCGCGTGTTCGATCCTGGCCGTGGCGGGCGCATTTCGATGGTGGCAAAAAAGCTTAAGGCCCGTGTGCTGTGCGATGTCAGTGCTCATCGAAGAACACCATAAGATCTAAATTTCTGGAGAGAATAAAATGAGGGAAAGGCCGGGAGGCCGGGAGGTTAACCAGAAAATGGAGCATCCAGTTTGCTACCCTGCACTAGGGGAAGGGGGAATGGGGAAGAAAGATGGGAAAGAAAGTGAAGAGGGAAATAGACGCGCGCAAAAAAGGGGGAGGGGGGAGGGCGGGCTGGGGTGCTATAGTCTATACAATAGGCCACTGCCGCGCAAAAAGTTCAGTAAGGCCTTCACTGCATTCCGGAACTCTCTACTACGGCTTCCCACATAATCTTATTGTTGTTTTGGGACGTAAAAACATACATATGATTAAGAATAAAGAGTTTTATTGTAACTAGATCATTCATTCGCTGGTATTTACATTTTTCACGAGCTAATTCAAGCCCAGTGAAATCCGAATCTACCCCTGAATATGGACGATTGTGGGCTATATATGTAGATACTGAGGTAATTTGGAGACATGGGCACGCTGGCAAAAAAATAATGGAGCAAGCCTAACGACATTGGCAGTAAAAAAAACTATGTTTTTCTCGGTTTCTCTAAAAAAATGGATGCGTATATGTGCGCTGTTAGACCGATGTTGTGTATAAGGTAAAGCAATATCTGATATGCTTGCGGCAGACGCGTAGCCAGAAATTTTTTTCGGGAGGGGGCTTGATTTCGGGGAGGGCATCCCCTTGAAATGGTCATTTTTTGCTCTGTATGCCATGGCAAAAAAATCTGGAGGGAGGAGAGCACGGTCCCGGTGTGCCACCCCATGGCTTGAGGTAATATGTCAAAGTTAATCATGCACAACTAATACCCCGACAGTTAATTTTTTTTTTGGGTAGATGGTTCTCCACACACGCGCTCATTTAGATGCATGCGGCGAGTTTGGCTGTCCGATTGAAGCACAAAAGAAGCACAGGATCTTCGTCTTTATCTCGCATGTACGACAACTCATCACTGCATCATTAATGTTATGGAAACTACTTAAAACGTGGTGGCTCTAAATTCAGTCTCAACTAAATTGCTGATGTTAATGAGTATTTTATTTTTAAATATATACTGTGCGTATTATTTATTATTTTCAACATCAGGATCCATTTATTTCTTTTACGTATATCTTCGTATAAAGAACTCGCACACACACACACACACACACACACACACACACACACACATACACACACAGATATATATATATATATATATATATATATATATATATATATATATATATATATATATATATATATGAAATGTGAATCCGACAGTTATAAGTAATCATTTTTTGTGAATTGTCACATATAGACAATTTAGATTTTATCACTAAAACGTTGTAAGATGTGACAAACTGTGGGCTTCGCGGAAAAGTGGTTTCCAAAAATGTCTGAGTATGTTTTTTACCCAGCTGCTACAAACTAAAGCCTGTTGGCCAGGAATATACTCAGTAGCTTCTTCATAACAGCAGTATGAAAGAACGAAATAGCATCGTATGCTGACCAAACGACGGCAGGATACGACTATCGCAAAACAGGGAGGATGAGTGAGATTTCTCCTTCGCCGGCGTGGTGCAAGCGAGTGCAGGTGCGATTATTTCGCCGACGGGCAGCACCCTCACCCCCCGTCATGGCCAGTCAGTCAACTTTTCCTTTCCCACGCACTCTTTTGTTCGCGAAACGACTCGGCAGGCCGCACCAAAGGGAGAGATTGAGCGGCCGTGATCATATGGTGGTATTGGGACGTTAAACCACACATACCAATCAGTCGACACGCCTGGTATACCCGCGATATGCACATTACTTAATTTACCAAAAATGACTCACCGAACCAGATAAGTATTCTCTCGAAGCCAAATAAATTTATTGTAGGCAGCTAGTCACTGATTGGTTCGCACGACAGCGATTCCCACAATGCGGGGGCCCTGCCAGCATTTCTGAAGAGCCCGCTTTATTGCCGCATCGCTTACTACCAGTCGGGTACCGCCCAGTGCTATATTTTGTCAGTTTGAGCACTTAAGCATACGATGTTGTCAAACTGCACTAGCGTAGCCAGGTTCCTTTCAAGCAACGGATGAGACTCGCCGTTGCACATTTCAAAAAGTACCCCTCGTGCCAGCACCACATGTTTTTGCCAACCGTGTGCCCGAGTGGAATGTCCTGCCCGGTTGTTCGCTCAGGCAAGTACACGACTTCACAGAGAGATGCGAGATCAACATCACTCACGCGTGGAGAGCATGGGGGAACGTGTGCGCGTGCAAGCGACAGAGAGAGTGTGTCACGTGCTCCTCAAGGCAGCAGTAGCAGTTGACAGCGCAGCGGCACGCCCCGTGTACGTGTCATCCTAACAATGTTAAACGATAATCTCTTCAAGTGCCACCAGCCCCGAGAAGTCGGGGCGGAAGACGGGGAAAACAGCGTGTCCTGCTCTACATGCATTCCTGCGCCCTGCATGCTCCCGTCGACGGCAGCGTGGCCAAATGGGAACGTCGATGGGAGCGTGTCGGTGGAAGGGAAAACACGCTGGAAAAGCAGCACGTTTACCGTTTTCCTCGCTGTGTAATGCACACTTATTTTCAGCTTTCTCCTCGGTGTCCCGTTTTCTCTATACAAGTGTTCATTGTTCGAGTGTTTTCTAGGTTATTGGCGGAGTCGCTGACGATGTTTACGTGCGTACGAACTGGTAGATGTAAAATATAAAAGCTGCGAAACGGACAGCCGACTGAGCTTCAAAATGTTCAGTCGGGGTTGGCATTGGCGTCTACTAGGCACCAGATTGGCTACCCTAGGACCCAGTCTGGCTACGAAGCTTGCTAGAACAGCTGGGCTAGTTGGCTACGAAAGTTTAAGATTGGCGCCATGGTTACCTTTAGATGAGAAGCAGCTATTTGACTAGTTCGCGTAACGCTGTTCCTCCGTACGAACGCGCCGCGTGCTGCAGGTGTTGGCGCGGTGCCAAGTAGGTCATGCCACTGCTGCGCGTGAGTACTGACGTCAGTTTTTAATATAGACAGTACAGCGCGTGCCCTCGTGCGAACTTGACAAAAAGTGAAAATACACACCGAAAGGAAGGTGATCCGCTGTCAAGGCGAACCCAAATCAATTTTGATTAGCGACTTCAAAAGCTGTTTCAACGTTAATTGCTTCCACCGACTTGCTAATATTTTTCAATTGTCTGACGTTTTATGTCTCAAATGCGAGAGATGATTTCGAGCCGCGTTGTAGTGGTGGGCACAACAAATTTCGATCATCTGATGTTGCTTAACATGCACTGACATCGTACAGTGCCACTGACTCATACCCGTCACAAGTCTGGTGAAATTCAGTTGTGGCGTTGCAGTTGTGCACGAGGATTCAGTGAACGTGGTCCTTGGCCCACGAATGCCCTTGTTCAGTGTTCAAATAATTGCATGAATAAAAAACTTTATCGATGAGCATTTCGGCGCTTGCGCGGAAGGAAATGGACCCCTTTTTACGGGAATCTATATCAGTCCTTCGCCACATGACCCCTGGTAACGAGCAGCAGCTAGTCTTGTAGGGCAGGGCTGGGCAGCAAAGTCTTCCATCACTCTCTGAGGGGCTGGGAAAGGGGGGGGGGAGTTTGGTTGAAGTTACATATACCTATGGCATATTCTAATCTTCCTGATTCTTGACACACGGAACAATCCTGCCCGTATTGACTCGGGTGAATTCCGATTAGTATTCGGAGTGACGGGACTGTTTCTGTGCGTATCTGTCTGCATGGTGCTTGCTGCTCCCTCGCCAACTTTAGATGTGGCTCGGGAAAGCATTGTAGCTCCTTGTGGTAAGCTTTCATTGTGTCCTTCTATGTCACAAGTGGCTGGTTCTTTTAATTCCGGGCCCCACATTCCACAAGTGTGACCTGGTGTTATCGCTCTCGGGCCTGTTGGTCGGCGAACTCGTTGTGAAAATGGTAAGAGTGCGCACATCTAGTAAATGGGCACTCGAGCGTGTGCGTGTGTTGGTAATTTAAGGGCCTGGAATTTTTATTTCTGCCCACGTCTTTTTCCTCCCGCAGATGCAAACATCATTTCACTGTAATAAATAAATAAATAAATAAATAAATAAATAAATAAATAAATAAATAAATAAATAAATCACTTTTTCGCTACTCACCTGTGGCTTGACGACCAATCTGGCGTGGTATAATTGTGCTAATTTTCGCATCTTTTGGCATTCATAGAGTGATATTTGTTGTATAAGAAAAACTCGTCATAATACCATGTTTGTTTTATTTGGCCACAGATATGGCGACATCGATAAATGGGAGGGCTACTATGAAAATATTTTGCTGGAATTCTGGCTAACTTATATCTACCCAACATTAAACCTTCAACGTTATCTACGAATTTAAGCACCTTACATGTACTGGCAATTTCCTCCTATATTTCCCTTTCCTTTACCCTCTCTCGTATTTATATTCTGCTTTCTCCTTCTCCCAGCGAAGGGTAGCAAACCGGATAAGTGCCTAGTTAACCTCACTGCCTTCTCTCTTGTTGTAACTCCTTCCTTGCTTAAGCACCTTACAAAATTTATGCAGATTACATATTGTATTGAATTCATCAGAGGAAGGATGGTGTTCAGTGGATAAGTAAGCATTGAGAAGAGAGTTTTCCCAAACTTTCTTCGAGAATTATTTTAACATATGTTACTGATCTCTTGTACACGCCATCACGTTTTCAAAAATGCGTTCTTGTTGGATTTATTCCTTATTGAACCATATTTGGTGTTGCTTTTACTTCACGTATTAACAACAGAAGCGTGCCTTTTTTCAATGCTAACCAACATGCTAAAACAATCCAAAAATTTTCTGGAAAACAATATTCCCACAACCCGCTGAATTGGTTTCAGTACGCGATAAGCTTGAATGCATTGTTCCCGCTGTACGGAACATAGCATTCTGTTTTGTTTTACCTGATGAGCAGACAGACAACTCTTTGCCTAACACTTCATTTCTTGATATTTCATCAATGTTAGAACTCATAAACGCTCCTGAAGGAATTGAAAATGAGAAAAAAGACTTTCAAGTTATCATCTGAAGGTGTCGTCGTCAACTTTAGATATACTGAAAAGCGTGTATGTAGTATTTTTTGCCGCACATTTTTCAGCAGTCCTTTTAAACTGCAGTAGTGTCGGGAGACTACAAAGTAGGAAAGATCAGTACAGCCCACCCAGCCACTTCTTGCGCAGATTTCTTGGCCAAAGGACAAAATAGACGCTGACAGAGTACCGACTAGCTCAAACCCAAACACTGAGAGGTGTTTCTTCCTTCCCTAACATTATTGGTCCTATTTTTTGGCATGTCTGGGCAGTAAGCGACTGGAAGACATAATTTACTCAAACATAGCTAGCTTCTTCATGGTGACTTTTTTCACAGAGAATAGCACGGTTCACAAAAATGTCTATTCTGCCGAAAACAGTTAGCATTACTAAAACTACTGTCTCCGCCTTGTACATGAGTTCGTCAGTATGATATTTTTTCCCCTCAATTTTAAGGAGGCTTTTGAAAAGGACTTGCAAGGAATACATTTTAAAAATCGCCCCACTTACATTTTCACCTGCTGGTGTTAAAATTGACACAATACTGTCTTTCTAACCAAAAACTGTTCGTATTTGCAAACAACTGCTCTTCTGCATCATCCCCTGTAAGGACATATTCTCTGGACATACCCTGGATACCGTCTTTCCGTTTTTGGACCACCATGATTCCAGTTTTACCGAGATCGTCTGCCGTGCAGAAGAAGCCTGACGTTTTGCTTACCGGCGCACCCTCGCTTCGCAAGATCGCTCGAAGACACGTTTTGACCGTCAAAGTCGACACGTGACGTATAATCGCAAAGACCTCGTGTTGCTGTGGGCGCCAAATAGAAAACGTGGGTTCTGTGAAACATTGCTGGCGCACCATGCGGGACCTTATGTTGTTCTAGACCATATAAGCAATTAACGCGTAGCACGTCTTCATTCAAATGGGCGATGGTCTGCAAAGACTGAACTTGCGAAATAGCACGTTTAAGCGCTATATTCCCAGAGAGAATCTTCAACTCGCCCGGTGGGCTTCGTCTGCGCGGAGGGAAATGTTACTGCATATGTGATTTCGGTATGAGCCTCTGGGTAGCGGGGAACAGGCAGATGAGAGAAGAGGACGTTTGGCTAGCGAGATAGGCCTCCGGTGCACGACACCTTCAAGTCTACCGGTACGCCATAGTGAAATAAACACATTTATAAACGTAAAAATATGTTTGTCAGGTGTCTGTTCTTGGCCTTTTACGCTCGCAAATTATACAGCAAAGACCACCCTATTAAATAATACTCAATTGAACATTAAATTATTTGCTGACTGCTATGTCATTTAATGACTAGCCCGCTGTTACAATAAAATTGTCACGCTGCAATATGACCAAGATCATATTCAATATTTCTGCATCAAAACCTTACGTCACTAACTGTCAACAACAGATTTGTCATTTCGCCACGGACGAAACTAGCACACCACAATACCACAATACTATCGAATCCCACATGTTAACCAGTCTATTCCTAAGCGTAGAATCATCTAATTTAAGCAACTGAACTAAACGCTTACCCTATTATCTTCGCCGGAACCTTCACCTAGCTCCATCTTCACTAAAACTTTTGACACTGTCCTTCGGCCAAAACTAGACCGTACGTGTACCAAATGGGTTCCTAACCATTGCAACCTGATTGAAGCACAAGAATTGGCATGACATCATGCGGTTAGGTTTATTCTCTCTATATAGTAACTCATTAGCAACATATTACAGAGTTAAAATATCGTAAAAGTCTTCCCAATGTTCCTCTTGTTCACAAAGTGTACCAGATTTGCCATTTTCATTATTTCAACAGACAACTTTTTGTGCGTCTGCGATCAGCTCTAGCTCGTGGCTATTTTAGCAGACACAACCAAACCGAAACCGTATAGCCGCAAACAGGGAAGCATACTTCCGTCATTCTTGTAACTAATGGCGTTATGACACTGAAGTGTGTGGCTGTGTGTCCAAGCTTTGTGGCTTCCTTTCTTTCTTTCTTTCTTTCTTTCTTTCTTTCTTTCTTTCTTTCTTTCTTTCTTTCTTTCTTTCTTTCTTTCTTTCTTTCTTTCTTTCTTTCTTTCTTTCTTTCTTTCTTAAGCTGTTGCCTTGAAGACGAGAAGACCCCTCGTCAGAATGCGGATTGAAGACCCACCCTGTTAATAAATATGCATCTCTTCAGGTCCCTATCTTCTGTTAAACTACTTGCCCTGTATACATTGGAATATATACCGTGTATTGGCCTTTCGCATTTATTACTGAAGTTCTCATATTGTTCAGCTGTCAAGGTTATAAAATTAGTGTGGTACGCTTTTGTTACATGAGACTTTGCTTTTTTTGGTTTTTGGTCCTGTGAAACAATTGATCACCCATCCATACTCTCTTTTCTCCGAATATAGCTTCAGTAGAACCGCATTCAAGTCATTTCGTATGCGGTGGGTGTGCGGAACGTGCCGGGGCTACGAGCTGGCAAACGCGGCACGTGGTTGCCTCGTTCGCTTCCTGTAGGAAAGAGGGTGTAACCAGACACGGTATCTCGGGCCACTGTGTTTGCTAGCGTATAGAGTTAAGTTAACGGGGAGGGACGCATCGGGCCACGAACCCTTTCTTTACAGTCTCTCGCGCTTTTCCTCCTCGCCATCTTTCAATCAATGATGCTCGTACTCGCGAGGAGCGAATGCCTGTAGTGCACGCACAGGCGCTTGCCACGGACGATGCAGCAGGCAGCGTGTGTTTTCATTCTGGTCCCCTGCCAGCGAGCTCGCTTTCTTTTCTTGCCTAGCCGGCGGTGCAACCGTGGTTGCCGGAGAGCCCCAAGCTTCCGCCCTTTCCTCTTTGTGTTTCTCGTCTCGTCATCAGTTTTCTTTTATCTTTTATTCCGACGGGCACCGTATGGTCCAAAATTGGTATCGATCCCAGTTTACTGATCGCTTCTTCAGCGCCGCTTCTTCTTCGGACCCCCGCCTTAATAATACTGCTAAAGGATGCACTGAAACCTTCCGGGCCCCCGCAAAAGGGCCCAAATTATGCGCGCACTACCAGTTTTGCGCTCTCGTTGGGTTCTCGCACGAGTACGAAATGATGTAGTATCCGTTTTTTTTTAGCCGTATCTTCGTGTCTTGACTGAGCCTAGAAATCGGCTAATCTTGTCTTGTCCGAAAGGGCGCTTTAATGGACGTACTTCCGTTCACCATTTCCTTGCTCAGCATTCTGCAGGAGCTCTCGAACAAAATTGATTCGTCTGGTTATGTTCTAGGGCGTCCTGTGGTGGCTTTCAGAATGCGCTTTCTGTGAATATCTAAGCTATATTATTTTATTGTTGATAATTTATTGATATGCGGAATTTAACGTCCCGAATCCACCAAAGGATTGTGAGAGGGGCCGTAGAGGAGGGCTCTGGAAATTCAGACCACCTGAGGTTCTTTAAGTGCACCCGAACTTGACTACACGGGCCTACAGCTTTTTGCCTCCATTGAAAATGCAGCTGCCACAGCCGGGTTTCGATCCTGTGACCTGAGGGTCAGCAGTCGAGTACCTTAGCCACTAGATCACCACGGCGGGGTATATCTTAAGTTAGAAAAAAAAATTCTGCCAACTCTTTGGACAAAGCATATTGGCGTCCTTAGTCCAATGTTTTTAGGTTATTAAAAAACTGTCTCTTCACCCAATGTTTTTCGTAATCTTGTGTGCTATTTATTATCAATTAACCATCCATAAAATTAGACTGCGACACAGAACATGCCACCTATGGTAACATCTTGTAGTATACGTCGTTTACGAAGGGAAAGCTTTGGGAACTTAGCCTCCACTCTGCTCGTCTCGCGTTTTTCCACACGGAATAAAAGCTGCTTATGTAAGTAATACACAAAGAATGTTCTTGATAGCCTCGAAACATATATGTATGTCGTAGATATGAGCACTCTTATTCATTTTTCAAAATGAGCGTACACAAAGAAAATAGGATTTCCTTCACAATCGTAAATAGTTTTTTTATAATTCAATGTTTTGCTTTTTGAAAGTATAAATGTACTTACACGGCTTTCATAAGCACTAAGAACCAAATATTTTCATATATTAACTCATTGTTTCTTACAGCAAATATTACCACGCGAGTAAATATTTTTTGCGTGTGTGTAATAACAATACATACGAATGTTGGAATAATTCGAAAACCTGGGAAATTTCGCTTTAGTCCTAGAAGTAAACAAGTAGGGACATTTATGAACGTTGGGAACACTGATTTCACTGTGTTCATCATCATTTATCATCCATCGTCACTCATCATCCTACAAATTTAAATTATTGCCTGTAATACCTAACAAAATCAACCATTTGCTTCAAGAAGTGAATTAGTTTACAAAGCAAAGCACCACACTATTCATGGCCTATCCCCCTAGGTGGGTTGCGCCAAGTTGTAGGAACTAAACAACCAATCGCTATCATCAACATATTATTCCTCATGTTCAACGCTGTCATCACCGTCATTATCCCCATTCAAGACCCATTCGTAATCTCCTTTGTAGCCGTTCGTCATCAAATTGAATGATTTCATTATCAACATTAGTATTGCTCACGAGACCTTTGCTTGTTGATGGTCGTTAAGCGAGCTAATTATCGCTGCTATCTAAATTGGAACATTTGCTTCCGCTAGTGAAATCGGAAGTTGTGGCGTGTATGGCTTCATCACTTAATGTATGTCTCAAATAGAGCGGATAATGTGTTGACATAACTTTTAAAACTTATTTACCTACTTTTAGACTTATTTACTTACATTACAATGATTTTGTGCAGAGCTGCTTGGCAGTGAATTGTGTCTTAGCATACGGCGTTTTATCGCCTTCCTGCGCAAACAAGGTATGCCTGGCGTTCACAAACGTTGACGCTGCAACTACTCAACCTACAAAACTTTAGTCATTCACTTTGAAAAAAAAAACTCTCACAAAATGAGTTTAACCAATTCTGTTCTCGAATAAAGCGAAATATTTTAAAAGTCTAATAAATTTAGAGTCAAATTATTAAAACATTGTTGCGCACACCTCAACAGGCGACTTGAAAGAACGCCATTGTTTTCTGGGCACGCACCGCTGTTCACAGTATAGTGAATACATATTGACGTTTTTATGAAATGCTAAAGTAATACCAACATTTGAAATAAACTTTTAAGATGATGCGCTGGCTAGCTGTATCCCACTTCAGTGATGTATTTTGTCTACATATGTGGACAAAAGATTGAGAAATTAGTAACTTGGATAATATTCTTTGAACCAAATTATGCCTTTGAGTGCGTTTATAACTATATACAGTCAAACAGTACTGAATCAAACTCGAATAAATAAAGTACACCTTATTTCGAACTACTTTCAACCATGACAATGCTTTCATACGAATGCATAATAAATCTAGGCCTACATGAAACTAAAGTTCCTTGCACGCTCTGTGTACCAAATGTCGGGCAGCGTGAAACGTCCTTAGAAGTTGACTTTCGCTCAGAAATAGCCGGCTTTCCCTCTTGAGAAATGACTTTCGCGCAATCATTTGGGACAGTTAGCGGTGTGATTAAAAGGACGCCGCACTCAATAAGTAGAAACTACCACTTGCCATCATGCGCTTTCTGCCGCGATTCCTCGTCGTTATGCACGTGGCCCCATAGTGTGGGATAGCCGATCACATCCCCTGAATCTCCGCTCCCTTTGTTTCTGACGTGATGGTTACCGTGCAATGCTAACAGTTACCATTCTCCGTAAAGTTAGCAAGTATGTCACCAGCCTAACTTGGAGAAAAGAAGTTCGACGTTGCTGCTGTGTAGAACATGCAAATTAGCACGCTGATATCTGGCCCGCGTTAGGACCAAGGCGGGCTAGTGGGTTCCGTTGCCCGATAAGTACGCACAGCTGCATGCGAAGATGTTGAGGCACACTTTACACTGTTATCGAAGTTTCCCACGTATACGCAGCTTCTGGCTTTTAAACCGCACTCCCTCCCTAAAACCAGAAATCCCGGTAAGAGGAAAACTAAAAAAAAGAAAACCTGGTTTGCTGTTGCGAAGCCACCTTATTTGCATTACTGAAAAACAATGCCCCGAAGCAACATATACACGCCGAAGTTCGCATTGTAAACACGAAAAATTTATAAGAAATTGTGGATTGCAATTTCGGATACACCGAACTCATTGCTGTTTTTCTCTTTTTTTCGTGAGTTCGATGTATGCGGGTTTGACTATATTTGCAGTAGAAGTAATCTTATACGTACCGATGAGGTCACACTAAAAGTGTTCAAACACATTTATAAAGCTTTAACTTTAAAGATTAGTGAAGGATAGAAGGGAGAAAGGGCCTGATAAATTTTTCACGCTTTTCACAGAGTAGACAGGGGTGGTGACGCACTGTGCAAACAAAAAGAAATATGAACAAGTAATGACAATTAAAAGTGGTAACAAATGCCGTGTGTACAACAAGAGGAAGTGCTAGATATTTTTCATGTTCATCGTCCCACATAGTACATAATTTACATCACACAATAGATTCATATTTGACTCTAAATTTATTAGCGACGCGAATGTATTTTTATCAAGCACAAATGCAATTGATGCATTTAGATGTTAGTTGTTAGCATGCAAGTTAAACTGGAGTATGAACGAGTAACTAAAAAGAATTAATTGATCTTGCACTAGGGGCTCGAAGCCTGGAGCAAGTGTGAAGCTGGTTAACCCTTCTTGTTTCTCTTTCGTTTCTTTTTCTATCCCTGTATTTGTCATTCTTTTCTCTTTTCCACTTTATCATGTCTGTTTTCCTGCTTTTATTTTTATTTAATTCTATCCTAATCGAGGGTTTCGATGAACAAGAGGACAAATACTTACATTTTGTGAGAGCGTGTGCACAAATGGTTATGCTGTATGTTGTTTGCCTGCGTTATTATCATTAACAAAAAAAGACATAAAGGATACAAACACATTGAGAGAGACAGATAAAAAATAATAAAACAATAATTATGTGTGCCACGCATGATTATATGCGAAGCCAGCTACGGCAACGATAGACTTGGAAAATATAAAACCTTGATAGACGCAACGAACTAAAATTTTGGTTCCAACTTGAACCCAGTCATTTTGCATGACAGTCAAGTGTCCTACCACAATGGCGGAAAAAGACCCCATGCAATGGTTATTTCGGGGCAACATCAAGTTTGGTTGCAATGGTGGCTTTCCGCTTTAATTGCAATGCCTACGACCTCTACTGCTGATACACACCTCTCCACACTGAACCGTAAACTTCGTTTCAATAAAACCAAGACATGTGATTTAACATGTATATCGATCTTAGGTCAGATTGCAAGCTATCATTTAGGCACCAGTGAACTCGATGTGTCCGATAAACCCTCGATACGCCAGCTAGTACTCTATTTACATAAAGACCTCAATTTATTTCGTAATGCTCTGCTAAAGTAAGAAGAAACATGCACAGGCAACTGCTCGCTGACTGCGTATACCAATAACGTAGATTCTCACAGTGCGTGATATTTCCCGGAATGCACTATTTGCCTGCACTTAAATGACATGACCGCATAGTTGAGCGCCTATTTTTCCTAAATCTTTTACGTAACTCACCTTCAAGGTGAATAAAACACAACGGAAATGCTGTGTTCGCAGATTATGACCTAGGAAATCGTTTGCATGGTGAGGTTGTCCTCTATAGCAGATGTACAACTGTCCACAGTGTTCGCATTAATTTTTTGCGTGTATTTCGAAACGACATGAAGAAGGCTAAGCAATTCAAGCGGACAGCCGGCCCGAATTATTGCTCGTGTCCATCGCGCTTTCTCAATGGTGGCTGCGCATGACCCTAATATTACCCTGTCACATCGAGAACATTCTCTTGGAATAAGCTGTAGTGCAGACCGCCTAGGGTTCTCGGTCATCGTAATTCAGTGCTTCAATGTTTTGTCCTCATCACGATGATTTCGATTATGTTATAAAATCACGTGAAATTCCTGTAGTAGCAACACTTTGGTCGATATAAAGCACGAATTTTTATTTCGCGTTCTGCATGTGCCTTCTAAAGAGAAAGCTTCCTACCTAGAGAAAGCTACTCATAAAAAGAGAGAAAAAAGGAGTGAGAGAAGTAACTGATCTATAGTCGCAATAGGGTCCTCTCTGAGCCGTTTCGGCATTGGTGATGTACTCGGCGAGCTGAATCTTGCAAAGTTGGTTTCCCGGGTCCGTGTTGAGCAGCAGCAAGATAATCCACAGTTTTCACTACCTATTTCAAGCCTTATTTGGTGGCCTGAGCACTGGCCCAAAGGCTGGACACAAATCCTCTGGAAACCTGCGCGTTCTCTCTCTCTGCAAATGAGGCGGCACCCACAGCGACTCGAGCACTCGCCCACCGAACGGGACAGCCCCAGGGACGAGGGAAGGGCACATAGTTAGATATCATAAAACCACCAAATTGTACGTACTGGCAAGGACTTGGTATCTTCAACTCTTCTTTGACATTCAGTACGCAGCTCAAAGTGGCCCTCTTACGAAGCAACACATATGCAGACCTGGCTAAGAGAGGGGGGTGTCAAACACTTCGTCCCCCCTCTCCGGAAGTTTCAAGTTTACAGGTACATATTATACAAAGAAATATATTTAGCTGCGTTTTACATACTTACGAAATTGTAACTACCATTTTCATTCATTAATTTTTATTTCCTTAAGGACCCCATTGGGGGGTATTACATAAGGGGTGGATACGCAGGAAAAGAGAACATTTGAACACGTTAGTTGTCGCATCGCAGGTGATTTGTAACATTTGTCGTGATTTGTAACATTAGTTTTTTATTAAAAAATGATTGATCGAAATTAAAAAAAAGACACGCATACAAATGCGTGCATGAACATAACTAATCGTTGAACTCCCCTTCACCCCCCTCCCCCCCAAAAAAAGTATTTCTGCTACAGCCACTTCGAACCACTACGCAGACAGGACTTCAACGAGAGCCTCCTGCTCCGCTGGTCAGGCGCAACCGGACCCTGCCACCACCAATATTTCAGGTAAGTGACACCCTTTACAGAGGTCACCAAGAGCTGTAGGCTACAAAAAAAAAAAAAGGCAACCCTTCACTTCAGTCTTCAAAAGTTGAACGTGATAGCGATATTCTGTCCCTAGGGCGTGTTTCAAACACTTAATTCACGAGATCTTTTTGAACTTGCTATGCCCCTCAGTACGTGGCCTTAAGGGTGCATGCAGTAGCGCGTGTGCCTTTTGACGTGGGTGACCGGCTTCAGACCTTGAAGCCATTATAAGAATTCCATGGTCTGACGCCCGATGACACTCGATTTTTCGGTCTCACACAAGATGACAATTTTTCGCTCACAACCCACGGTGCCGATGGCCGCATTTCTGCTAACTTGTTCTCCAACGCTATCGATTTAAAATTTAGCGCTGCTTCCACTAAGTCGCACAAGGCTGGGCTTGCAGCAGAGCTGGCAGGCATCTAGTTCGGTGCCCACTTGGCTAGGATTTTGCGCTCTCACCTGTCTACTTCTAACCCCTTGCTATAGTATAACGTACACGGCTGTGCCTGCTCTATTTTTCATCATTCCTTTAGTCTTTTTCTTTCTATCTCCTTAAATCTATTAATGCAGGCGACCATCGCCATATAATTTGCGCTGCTGAACTCCTATAGAGCCCATGGGCCACTAAAATTTGCAATTCCCACTACTCACTACACAGGCCGACTAAATGCTAAATGTAAGCAACAACACACTGGCGGCGAACACTGATTAGGGGCGGCACGTTGCAACTTCCCTTATTATTCATTTGTAAAGAGTGAATGCTGGCTCAGAATGATGATCATTTTCTATCTATATAGCAGAGCTCAAACATAAGCTGATGTAATAACAATGAAAGAAAATACTCCATTACCGATATTCATGAGTTTTGATAAAATGAATATATCAAATATTTGAACGAGGATAGTGACAGTAGTTGCCGGTCATCAGCTTTATTTAAAAACTGTGGTTACGCTTTACGTATTATTATGTACTCAGTGAAACGTCAGTGGAATATTCAGGCGTAAGCACGCGTTTGTATGGCATAGGCACTGTTCGATCAGGAAAGAATCAAGCACAACAAAGTAAGCACATCTAGCGCACTCGTTAGAAGAAACTTAGTGAAGCGAAACTGCTATAAAATAGTTAAACAGGGTAAGAAATGATGTAGTAACTAAAATGTACTGACTCACTGTTCATTTGAATTAACAATGCATAGAAATATTTCAGCCATATACAGAAGACGCGGGAAGAGTACTGGGCCAACTATAGGCTAGCGACATCTGTCCTGGTAGGTGAGTGTCAAAAGTCGCATTAGTGAATAAATAAAGCATCACAAATATTTCTATCCCCACATAAATAATAAATAGCTTTTTATTGTATAATATGTAGCTATGAGTATATTTTCAAAGCAAAGCATTTGTATGCGTGATCATTTTAAACGTCATAAAGAGCTCTTTCAAGTGTAGTATAGAATATGCAACGTAGTGAAGAAGAATTTCTTTCTCCAACGGTACTTCTGCCGCCATCTATCGGAAAATGACGCAAGCAACCCTCCAAGCTAAACAACTGAACCGAGCTTTTATCGATTACATCACCGCGCGAGCTTCGCGGGTCGGTTGATTCAAGTTGTTTCGCGATTGAAACACCATGCGCCACTCGCTGTCCGCTCGACGTGAAAGCGACTATACTGTGCCAGCTGAAATGAATTTCAAGTTACTTCCCGCAGTAACGATACAAAAGTGTCTGAGGTTTATAACTGCATTTGATCGTTATTTCAAGCTTACAAAGTGAGTTCTGCTATTGAACTTATATATAATTTTTATATGCATATTCCAGTTATCTAGAGCGATGTTTTCATTGCTCTGCGTTAAGCAAATCTCGCACGTTAGGTGACTCGGTATTCCAAAGAAACTTCAGACTGTCCATTTTGCTGCTTCGCGAGTAACTATAGCAATGAACGAGCAGCATTTTTGCAAGAATACATATGATTGATATTTTAATTTGAATGTGTAGATACCCTTCAAAACGAACTCTCTCATTGATTGCAGAATTGTTGTCGCTTTGTAAAGTTTTCCCGTTGTTGTGAAGGAAGCTAGCAAATTAAAAAATTCTCGTATTCTACATGTATTTATTGTTATGTGGTGGTACAATCAATAGGAGCTGAAGACAGAGTTTAATTATCGAACCAACACTGAGAGCACATCAGTAGATGTGCTCTAAGTGTCACTGCAGGTACTAATGCCTCTCCTTTCTTGACATTTGCTTTCTACCTGAACGTATATCTTGATTATTATCAGGCGTGGAACTGTTTTGAAAGCGGCCATTTATGTAGCTGTTTTGGAACATTGCTGAATAAAAGCTGCTGCAACTGTGCGTTGCAATGTGTTATTCTCTCTCGTGTTGTATTTTAACACAAAGTAGACGGAGCTGTAAGTGAGATCACTCTTATGCGGTTGCACTGACTATGGCTATGATGATGATATTAGAGATGTCTGTACCAACTTCCTATTGTTGGCTGCAGTGAAAAGAAGGTTTGATTTGCTATCTGAAGAGTTCAATCAATCAATCAATCAATCAATCAATCAATCAATCAATCAATCAATCAATCAATCAATCAATCAATCAATCAATCAAGGAAGCAATCAATCAATCAATCACTCACTCAATCAAGCAATGAATCAGTTCAATTTTGTTTTTGTACAACGAAAAAGCAAATATATGTAATAAGAACAAAAGGTCCTTTGTTGCAGCTTCATACCCGTAGAGCACCAAGAACTAACATGCAGAAAATGGAGCGTACAGGTTAGCTATCTTTTTACAGCTTCACAGGCATATCTCTACCATGCCTTAAAATGGCCCTGCCGTGGTGGACTAGTAGCTGAGGTACTTAGCTGCTGACCCACAGGTCGCGGGATCGAATCCCGGCAGCGGCGGCTGCATTTTCGATGTAGGCAATAATTATTATATGCACTAAAATATTTTTCATAGCTATCAACAGCAATAACCAAACATATATAGATGACCAATAATGAAGAAGATAAACGAGATAAGCTTGAGGCCTCATTTGTGGGCCTACCTGAATATCCTACACTAACTTCGACGTTATTGAAAGGGTACTGTTCAGATATTATTAATATTCGTCAAAGTAGTGAATAATACAACGTGACTGCCTTATTCAAATGCAATTGTAATAAAATTTAGTAAAGCTTAATAATAAGTAGTGTAATTTAACGTACAATGTAATAATGCATACTTAGGTTCCGTTGTTATAAGCGTTAATGTGTTTCTATTGCAGTTTGAGCGTTTTATAATTCTACAGCGTATTGAACCTGACATTACGGGTAGTCACGGCCTGCTGCAAAAACAATTTGTTTTTTTAATGTGAAATCCTCATATCAAACGTTTTTTTTCTGAAAACATTTTGACAATTTCGTGGTACCTGTCGAAAAGAAGCATGGAAATATAGGAAAAGAAATGACTCTTTATTGAAAAGCAGAGAAGTTGGCCCGCTTGAAGGAAGCTGCTCATATGGTGGCACTTTTTGTTTGCCCACCAAGAAACTTGAGCAATATTACAAATAAATTGAAGCTCTGTTGCTGAGAATAAAACGAAAAAAAAAAGAAACTCATGACCCTTGTCGAGGTTACCGGCGCGCAGGAATTCCAATAAACCTTTCTGTGGTGGAATTCCCGAATATTGACGAAAATATACGTCGAAGATTAAGAACTGCATTATTATAGTATATTCGTGTGCCCTATTTTTATTTCGTTTCTGTACGCTGTTTTCAGTGGACATAGAAAAAAATTGCCCACAGCTTCCCTCGGGGGAACACTGAGGAGGATGCGGAGCATATAATTGGTTAACGGGGTGTTAAAGTGCGACTTACTTGGGTCGATGGCTAAATTGGTTAACGTGGTTGTGAAATGGGGTGTTAAATTGCGACTTACTTGGGTCGATGGCTAAATTGGTTAACGTGGTTGTAGGAGGGGGTGTTAAATGAGTGAACACGTACACACATATGCGAAAGGGCGGCGCTGGTCGAAGGGACGTCGATCATTGTGTTTGTGGATTCGTTGGCATTCATTTCACGGCGACTTCGGACGTCGACGCGCCGTACAAACCAACGGACGAGCGGCAACTGAGCGAGCGAGCGCCGACCTTGAGTATATATACAGCGCGACGGCGCATGCGCTGTCAGCTGTCGAATGTTCTCGAAGGAGAAGCGCGCGCGCGGCACAGATGGCGACGGCGCGACGGCGCATGCGCTGTCAGCTGTCGAATGTTCTCGAAGGAGAAGCGCGCGCGGCACAGATGGTGGGCGACGGCGCATGCGCGCGCGTCAGCTGTCGAATGTTCGAGAAGCGGTGCGGACGGCGTGGACGGCGCACTACAAGGCGCGAGTATAAGATGCTTCCGCATCTAAAAAATTTGGGGGACCCTTAAGCTTCGCCTTTAAGAGTTGAACGCGATAGCGAAATCCGGCCCCTAGTGCACTCTTCAACAGCTAGTGCTTACTTAATAATATGTTTTGTTACACACAAACACACACACACACACACACACACACACACGCACACGCACACGCACACACACTCAAACGCACGCGTGTGCACAGACACGCACACACGTGCGCGTGCGCGAATTATACATACAGGTTTCTGATCCTAAGAAAGAGTCGCAAGGCCTCCAAGATACATATCGCGTGTTTGCCATCTAGGAGGCCATAGGAAGTCTCACAATGTGTCACAGATGGCAGCACATTATCTAGCGGTTGCTGTTTGCTTGATCACTGGTCCAGCTGATCGAAGAAGAAGCTGCCTTCAGTATCAGAGTTGTTGTCGTAAACTTTTGCCCGGGCCCGACATCAATGTTCGTGGAACTGAGGATTCAAATATATAGCAAGCGCCATTCATTGCGGAAAACAGGTTGATTGTATATTAGCCCAGGACACAGGCACAAATAGTCTGGAAGAAGCAGGAATCACCCTCACCCTACAAAACCCAAGGTCCACCTTCGTTCTAACAGATTCAAAAGCAGCCTACCGAAATTAACCGAGGGTGGGTGCATAGCGAACCCACCCTCGGTTATGCGTTTGGACCCGCTCCTAACATGGACAGATATTCAAGAACATATTCTAGACAGAAACTTCCATCCCTGGGGCCAAAGCTCAGTAAAGAATCTAAGGTAGCCTGGCGTCGCCTGCAGACCTTGTCTTACCCCGATCCATACATACTGTCCAAGATATATCCCGACACATAAGCACCACAGTGCAGGTTTTGCGTCACTAAAACAGCCACCCTGTACCACATGGTATGAAAATTCCCAAACAATCCACCCCTACAACGCAGAGCACAGCACAACTTTGTAGGGTGGGAGGCAGCTCTGTGCAGCTCGGATACGAAGACCCAAGAGGCCCTCGTGAGACGAGCGAGGACAGCGGCCCGTGCCAATGGTATCCCGGACTAAGGATCCCACTCGCCGACATTCCTTCTTCGGTCGCAAATGAATGTTTTATTCTCTCTCTCTCTGCCTGATCAACATCTCTGGAAAGGAATGATATGTTTTCTGCTAGATGGACATAGATGTTCATTTTAAGAGCTGTTTGGAAGTTCCTGTGTGTTTTTAGCGGTGATGGCTGCACTATCCCGGCCTTTTTCGACGTCGTTTGATGGCCTCCCAAATGGGCCTACAAATCGCCGAATGGGCTCGTTTTCGTCGTGACATCTGTCGAACAAAATGCGTTCAGAAGACTCTTTCCACTACGTGGCATCTATGTAGTGTTTTTCCCCGAAGCAGCTGCAAGCAACATCGTGGCTTTTTGGTAGGAAACCTAATTGCCAACGGCCCGGGTTCAATCTTCAATGGCACCGAAAATTTTATTAGCTACTTTATTTGCTTCTTTTTCGATTTTTTTGCGTAGGAACAAGTTTTCGCTCACAACCAACGGTGAGGACACCAACGGTGAAATTTCTGCGACGCGTGCTCTCAAACGCTATCGCGTTAAAATTTGACAGATCCAACGTACCTGGGAATCTACGTTATGCGCAGCTTGCGGAGGGAAGGCGACCGTGTTGCATTTTTTTTTATTGAGTGACACGTCATGAAATGACGTTAAATATACGTACAAATGTTGCGCGCACAGACATATGTGGAAAAGTTGCAGATGTTCATATAACCAGTTGTTCGCACTTGCGCAACGATGACAACTGGAACATGCGTATTAGCAACACCAGAAGCTGATATGAAGTGCTGAGGCTCACGAGGATGCTGGCGCTGGACACTGCTACATAAATCAACTTCAGCGCATGGCAAATAACCACAATTGACGTTAACTCGACATGACGGTTGTAATGAATATGTAATGTTTATAGAATTAGGTAAGCAGCACAGCAACCACTGTGGACGTTTCACGAAGATTAGCGACTATTTGAAAAGTAGTTTGGAGACCTGGCGTAGTTCTGTGGTAAAATGCGCCGTTGCCACGCAGAGTGGTTGGGTTCGATTCCAGCTGGGACCCCGACATTTCTTCTTTGCATTCGTTGGGTTGACGCTACCGATGTCGGGTATTTCTTAACGCTCACGCGTTTAAATTTCTCATGTGTGTTCTCGTCGTTTCTGGGTAGATACTAAGTGGCAATCAACTGTGGCACATACTCACCCGTGGTATGTGCCTCTGACTGTTGGGAGTCGTTTGACGACGTACGCGACGAGATTTTGACATTATTCCTGTCTTGACCAGCGCGTCATATTCGTCAAATCATCTTACCCTCCCATGATCATTTTGGTTCACGCCAAGTTAGGGGGAGACCACGAGAGCCCCCAAACGTAGGCGGCTAGACAGATAGATACATAGATACGCTACAAGTCACCGAAGTTCACTAAGAAATGCTTCGCATTTATTATTGCGCACTTTATTACGGCATGAAAATTATTGGGATCTCATTGCTATTCCTGCAGCAAATCTAACCGTCAAATGCTTTACGTCGGGCACTGGGTGCAGTAACTTTGTCATGCGTGCTTAAAGGGGATGATAGTATGAATACAGCAATGACAGGCCGCGTTATAAAGCATATGCCAGTGTATTGGCCCGTAATGAAACGGGCGCACACCTGACATGTGTTTGGTCGCGGGCGCGAATACCCTAGCAATGAAACAATTTTTTTAACAAGGGTAGCGAGCGCAGAGCCCTAAATGAAGACCAGCCCATATGAAGACTATTGTTGGGAAAGACATTGTGTGCTGGAAGCTATTAAATGTTTTTTCAGCCTGGTGTGGCAACAGGAGTACACGAAATCTTGTAATTAGAGTGTACTAGAATGGGGGAGTGGGTCCACTGAAGGCTCCACGCTGAGGCGTTTTTTTCGGAAAATCCAGGTGGCGCTACCATCGCCTTCACCTGAAGACTTAGCCGTGGTTGCCATGGTTACAAGTCCCCTTTGCCACGCGGTTCGCGACGGGTGGGTAGTCTGATAGTTCGCGCGGTTCGCGTGCTGCTCGCGCGTCTGGCGCAGTCTCGCAGCGTTGTTGCTTCGTTCGTGCGTGCGTGGCCGTGAACGGCGTCGCACCGTGCTTCCGCGCCAGTTCAACAAAATCTAAATGTTTATATTGCGAAACGCCCTGCTCGTATAGGTAGTCACGCACGCAAGTACCGTGATTTCCACGGTAATTGTTTACAATCAAGAGCGTAAGTTGAATTTGGCTTTTGCGAAAACGTACGCATCGAAAGTGTAATATGAGCATTAACTGCGATGCTTTTAAAAATGTCAATATAACTGGGATATATAAGTAAGTTTGCGTTTGGTGCAAATTTAGACTCACGGCAGCAAATTGAATATGATGCAAGACTAAAGTTACCAGCTGTTATCACGAGAATTAAAGCTAAAGTATGCGAACCCTTCTGCAAATTTGCAGCTATTCGTTAGGGACGCGTGATATTATTGAAAAACTGAACCAGTCCTGTTGCGATTACGTGAGGGTGTTGGCAAAGGAAGTTTAGTCACATCGGACGGCAACTGTGCTATTCGTAGGAAATGACTTATAGGGCGGACGCACGTCCGTCGCGGTGGTTTTATGATGAGTTTTTGTTCGGCATCTAGTGCTGGTATACGTTGTAGGTATTAATGAAATATGTTATATTTTACCTTTTCTCTTCGTGCCTGCGGTACGTGTCCATGCAAACATTTGTTCGAAACATGAACGTGTTTTCACCTATAGATAGGAAGTCTGAAAGACACCAATAAAGAAGTGATATGCGCAAAATATTTTATTTTAAATTGACTGCGCAAGCTTTTCGCATAAATATAAAAAACAAAATAAATATCATCGAAAGACTTCGACACCGTCGCTCAAGGAACGTCAGGCTCTATGTTGTCCTGCTAAGCTTTAAGTGTTTTGCTCTCGCTCGTTTCGAAGCGTTTTCCCTGTTCATTCCCTTCACTAAGAAGTGAAGGCGAGTGAGCACGTAGAACGAAACGAGCTTTGTGCTCACTGCATCTTTGTGGTCTGGACAGCCGACCGCTTTCGAGTTCAGAAAATTAGTTTTCACCAATGAAAGGATGTCAGAGATGCTATCTGTGTGCAACATGGAAACACTGAAACATTCAGTAAACAAGTTTTCAAGTGAGGCAATGAAATCATACAGCTGTCGTGAGGGGTACAGAAGTCCACCCCAGTCGCATTGCTCCGTGAATTGCGAAGGGAGCTGTTCAGCAACCGCGACAGCTTTCTCAAACAGAAGCACTTCTTTGCATTGTACGCATGCCAACTTCAATACACACTTTCTGGCCACGTACCCTGCTGTGTAGTAAATGAGTCTCGAGTCACTCTTCTCCAAAGTCACATCGATGTGGTCAGCAAACTTTTCTGGCATCGTGGCAATCGTGCTTTCGACCTCGCCAAGTTTTCCCTGTGATATAAGATCATCAATTTTTTTGTGCGTGACCTTTAGACCCTGTCTGTCATGCACAGTGACAAGAGCGTTTATCATGTCAGGGTTTGCGTTTGCGCTGTCCACACTGTGCGCCAAGTTATAAAAGGACAAGCAGTTGACGGTTATTAGAAACTCATCCGGAGAGGGGTGCGCGTTGCAGCCACTTGACTGGCGAACGATGCCGAAGAAATGTTCCACGGGATCGGTGCTAAGTCGAGATGTCATGAGATATTTGAATCCAACGCTCTCTGTCAGGTACTTCAGCAATGAAAGGGTATTTGCTATAGTGACCCTAAAACCTATGGCAGTGGACTCGCTGAGAAAGTGCCGCTTGTTGTCACTGAATGATTCCCAGTCATTCAGGAAGTCCAGAAAATTGGACAGGAATGCCGCGTCTGTAGAAGCTGGTCTCAGCGCTTCGGCCCGAAACCTGGAAGTCATCACGGTGATCAGTCGTTGGATCTTCCTGCAAAATAAACAAAAAGAATGTATGTCAGAAGAGCGCTCATCATGCGTTTGAGATGTTTACGATTACACTTAATTCATTTGGAACGTAGGCGCAACTCACGAGAAGAACAGCTGAGTTGCCTCGATGCTGCCACACCTTCTCTCGATGTCCTCCTTGTAGAAGGCCAGGCCCCGTAGGACATATGGACCGAATAGTTGGAAGGCGAAAGGGGTTCTCATCTTCTCAAATGAGTTTGGTTCCAGATGCGTCTCGGTCAAATTGGGCATAACTTTCAGTGTCCTAACACTTCTGTCTAGAAGGTACGCCTCCCGAACCGGATGCACAGACACCTAGAAATATAGGTTGAGGTAATGCAATGTATGCAAAAAACACAATCTTTGTAAAATGTCAACCATGAATCTATACGTACCAATCCGTCTGGTGTTGCAAAGCCTTTCTGGAGAAGACCATTCCTGAGGCATTTTAGCAGATGCGGGAAATCGGAGATAAAGTGCAATTTCCTCATCTCGTCGACAGGATGCTGTATGGCGCCATTTATTTTCTTCGATGACGCCGACACCCCCGCTAGCTTCCACATTTTTCGATTCCAGGGGGCTCCGTCACAAGTGATGTGGTCGACGAACAAGCCCGCCTGTTCCACGAGGATGATAGCTTCCATGAGAATTTTCAATAAAATGTCTCCTCTCACATTTCCTTTTGTCGCAAAAACGCCCACAATTTGGCTCCATTTTCCAGCGAAAGGCACAAACATGATGACCATGCCGTGATCACATTGCTGGTACTTGTCTTCGGGCTTCGTAAATTCTCCAAGGTCCACGAAGCCTTGAATCTGGCCAGACGCCGTCACATTGAAATGTTCTGACAATTTCATTTCGTCCACCAATAGTCCGCCGTGTCTTTCGAGGTCTGACATGCTCGCGGTTTTTTTCTTTAGAGTGTTCATTACTGCTTGATTAAAACCGAAGGCCGACTCGTATGACCTCAAGTATCTTTTCAAAGTAGTGTTGCTGGGCATCATGAGAATTTCGTTCTTTCTGATGTGCTGATAAAGCCGGGGACTCTTTAGTTTCATGAGTAAACACTCGAGGATCCACTCCTGATTGTAGCGCATGCCCTGCTTGCTGGTTTGTTTGGCAGCTTGAAAGCAAGCGCGAACACTTGCCTGCTGCTTTCGCGGTAGTGACGATATTTTATCCTCTAGTATTTTATCCGCGACATTCGCATTGTTTGCCCTCATCTCTTCGAGACGACCAGCAATGTCCAACAGCCTTGTCGCCATCCGCTTGTTTCTCTGACTCAGGACCCGCAGTTTGGTGGAGACTGAGTTTCTTCGCTCTTTTCGTTTTAGGTAGCTTTTTCTGGTGAGTATTACTTTCCTCACGTACTTGCATGAAATGCATGAAGAACCTGGAAGTATACGAGAAAAAAATTATGAAGAGCTTCCAGTTTTTTACCATGCATGTTTGAAACGCAATTTATGCACTTTCACTTTCTGTAGGCAAACTATTCTTTCGTAAATGTTAATGAGTACTACAAAAATTAGGGGCCACACAAATGTTCTAGCATTAAACAGGTTACTGATTGATTAATTGTACAATTACAAGTGACGTCTCAATAAACGTTTGCCGCACTCACCTTGTTGTTTAACCGCTCCTTTGCACGTGACACTGAAGACAAGGCCGTCGGAATGAGAGATTTGCTGCTCCAGTTTCTTCGTAAGAACGTCATAGGTGAAGTCCTTCGCCCTACCTGCTCCTCTGCAAGGGTGAAGAGATTCTGCGCAGTCCAGGACTTGTTTGGCATCTTCAAGGTTATAGGCGACCTTTTCGGAGATCAGCGTCTTCCGAACATATGTCCGACAAATCACTTCACTCCGGTCGGTACCGTAATTCATGAGCACAGTCTTTTCGATGCTTACGAGTTCACGACTTAGGGAGGCCGAAACATAAGCAATTCCGTCATAATGACGAAACTTGTGCATTGCCCAGTGGTCGTTTGGCCGGACAACGTCTTCAAGTTCAAATGCGTTGTCGCTTTGCCTCGCACTTTCGCAATCTTCAAATCTCAGTTGCGGCTCAACTGATTGCAGCGCAGTTCTTTTTGACGGCTGGTCTTCACAGGTTGGTGGTGAAGCCGCTCTCTTCTTCGTTGACTGCTCCGGTGTGGGCTGCTCGTCAGGACACTTCAGGAGATGAGGTATAATTATGGGTACAGCATCACTGCGAAGTTCCGGCTTTCCCCGCTCTATATATACTTCTCGGCCTTCGATAATATGTACATATTGCCTTAGTATGTATTTTTGCTCGAAGTGCAGCTCGCAAATGGCATCGGTGACTTGCAAGGGCCGATCAGCGCGGTTGAGATTCTGGTCCCATAGCCGGCGTCTTTCTTCGTCTTGAGGTACTCCAAAGAGTGAGAGCTTGGGCTGGTTTTTAACTCTGCTGTATCCGGTTTGGCAGCCTACGACACAACAGTAATTTCTACGCCTAGACGTGCTCATCCTCTAATCTTTTGAAGCAGCTTGGAACGCTCCGTTATGCAACCAGCAGACACATATCTGCGCACGCAAACGTGCCGTCTGCCGCGTATTCTTTGTCCAGACGGCTTTGCTCAAAGGGAAATACAAACCTACGCGTTCACGAAAAAAAGCATACATTTTATTTCATGTCACTTGTTTTTGTCTCTAATAATGTGTAAAAAAAGAACCAGGAGACAAATTGTGAAAACAGCGCACGAACGACGGTGCATCGAACAGACGACGGCGCGTCGAGCAGACGACAACATCGAGCGCTCAGCGTCCCCGCCAGCGCGTCGTGCGGCCCGAACCGCCGCACGACTCGCACGCTCCCGCCGAAACTGACGTCACTTCAGGAGAAGGCTACTGCAGCGCCACCAAATTTTCCGCCGTTTTTGCTTCACCCGCACCGCTTGCCGCCGGCCACAGTGGACCCACTCCCCCATTCTAGTACACTCTACTTGTAATACTGTATTCGTGTTTATTAAGCACTTTGTCAGCTACACCATCATCTAATACGCGGGAACCATGTACAATCACACATTAGAAAAACGCCGATCAGAAACTTGTTGCAGCGATATATTTTGTAACCTATATAGAGCAGCAAGAGAGCAAGTTAGGCTTGCTGGCTGACATTGATATTTCTCAAATTAGATTGAAATGCACCGAGAAAATGGGGACAGTAGAGACGTATGGTATGTTCTGCCTATTTATGCTGTCTATATTTTTTTTGTGGCGTTTCAACGTAAGTTTTGATATACAACCTATATAAAGTTCTTTACTTGACTTTTCGGTTTCAGCACAAGGGCCTTCATTTAATTTCATTTCTGTATATAATATGAACATTATAGTGACGTTGTTTCTAGTATAATGCATTGGATTGACACGTCACGCAGTTATTGAAGAATCATTGGAGGAATTTAGGGTGTAATAGTGACATAATGGCCTATGGTAAAATTTTTGCTATGATTTTATTTGGAGGAATATTATTAGTCCAATTGTTTTCGAACTCGAAGAGTTATTCGCGGTACGAATGCATAAGTGTGAATCAGAAATGGCACGTGAGTTATTGTCACTGCCCCCTCCCCCCCCCCCCCCAAAAAAAAAAAAGACACCAAGCCTGTGCGGAACGAGCAGCACATCCACAGTGAAAGCTGGAAGAGTGGCCTTTAGGAGCATTTTTCAAACACTGTTTGTGTAACTGCTCCAATTAAACTTGCAGGATACTCACTATGCCATAAATATTCATATTTTTTTGTAGTAGGCCGGCATTCACTATGCTATCCATCACTATTTTTCAGAGAAGCGCGGTATCTGTTGCACACTGGCAAAACATGTGCAAATTTTTATGCAGTGGCTGACGACGATGAAAAATTATGCCTGAAATGGGTATAGGCTAGAGTTAAAAGGGGATCAAAAGCAAGTTTTTGTAATGGATTGGAGCATTGGATGGCCCGATCGGTACGCAATGCGCCTTGTGTGACGACTGATTGTTCCTTTGCTGTTCAAAAGTGCTTTATTACTCGTATTACCGGAATTACTTTCGCGACATCAAGCCCAGCTGTCTAAGCCCAGCTTGTAAACGAGCTCCAAGCTCCGGCGTGGCTCAGTGGTAGAATACTGGGCTGGCACGCAGAAGACCCGAGTTTGAATCCAATTGTTTCTTAGTGTTCTCAATTTATTAAGTTTTTTTTTTCTTATTCCGTGTAATAGCGGCCACTGGTGGCGGCGGCGGACAACTGCGGCGCCACACGGGACCCGTGTTATGATCTTTCAGTGTGAAATGAAGCTCGAATCCAAGGAGCTGGTTGTTTGCGGGGCTGCGGCATAGAGAGCTGCAGTGAGTTTTCGTCGCATAAACCCTTTAGAATAAAGCCGCGTATTCAAGTGGCTTGCCACTTCTTAAAGTAAGGCACGGACCTGACACACCTTCAAGTTTCGTCCCTTCCTTGTCACGTGGAGTTCCGGTCCTACACTATAGAGAGGGCACGTTCTATGCGCACCTGGCAACTTTTTGATTTAAAAAAAAGGGTATGCCATCAATTGTGATGCCTTTTCATTTTTCATATAAACAACTGCCCTCAAGTGCATGGATAAAAAGCTAATTAACGAGTTTTTGTTCGTTCAATATTGTCGTATCAGCAGTGGTAAATTTTTTCCGCCTTGACCTAGAGTTTGCAGAAATTTTAAAGAAGCTGCTCACAACAAGTCACCCTTTGAAGTGAAACAACCTTTCATTCTTCCTACTGATCGCCTTGCAAAAAAGTGTCTTAAGAAAAGCGAGAAGTGGAATTTCGCAGTTCATATCCCTAAGATGAAGTCTTTACCCACTATCTATTATGTTCGTTGAGAAAGACGTCTGCAGTTCAAGATGCAGCGCTATTTCAGCGGCTGAATGTTGGGACGAGGGAAGTAGAAAGATTTGCATATCTTTTCTCTTCGAGAGGCCAGTTTTTACTGCTCTACAGGGAACTAAGAAAAAAAACGAAGACAAGAAACTGAGCATTTCAGGCGGCGCGAAAAGAAGGCAACGATGTTCACTCCTCTGCTCTCCAGTTCGCCCTTTTTGTCCCCGGCCCTTCTTTATGTTAAGCGAGCCGAGAGAAAAATGTGAAGTTGACGCGTCCATCAGGCAGACTTCCTTTCTCCTTACCGCACAAAGGGAGAAAGCCCTTCACGCACTCACCCGTTTTGTACGGGCTCGAGCCCAAAAACTGACATTTTGCATTAGCCCCAGCCTGCCTAAGGGTCCGGAAAACCCAATATCTATGCCGTGTATCTACACGTCTCATACATAATGTATCTACCACTCTCTCCGGATGGTCACAGTTCTTCTTTCGGCTCAAGTGTTGGAGGAGGGAGCCGTACGTAGTCCTTTTACCCGTTCTTACCGAATGGACTCGGGGAGTAGAAAAAAGGGGCAGCGAGTTGCAGACGTCCATCGGAATTGCAGAAGCCTCGGAGGCATCGCCGTCGCTTGGGTGCTTTCAACGCCGTCGGGCCTTCTTGGCGGGTTGCTACACGATGCAAAGCAGCAGTTCGTGCGTCACTAAGAGCAAAGAATAGAATGAAGTAAAAGGTAGCGTGAGAGAAACAGGACGCATCAAATTGAAAACGGTTCCCTCGGAAAAAAACAGGTGGTCTGAAACACGACTGGAACAAAGAAAGAGACATGGCAGGCGAAGAGGCGAGTCCTGGCACGAGAGAAAACTGACGCAAGACGTGATACAAAAACAATAATAAATACTAAAGGGCCTTGAGCGTGCCCCGAGGCGTCCTCTGTTTTTGTACTGGCTGACGGTTTTCAGAAACTGCATTCGTCATTTTTGGGGCATCGGCGCGTTTTCGAGACTGCTGCGAGGATTCCTTTTGTCCCAAACATATTTCAGGCGGGAGAATATTGCGAATTCTGCGTATTTTCGCAAATTATCCGTTTGGGCGCATAACTTTGTTATTTTTTACTTTATTATTTTTTTATTGACAGACTGCTGAAGTCGTACGTAGTGTCGACAAAACCTAAAGGACTTTGCTGGCTTGTTAGGGCTGTGAGATATATTCTAGAAAGAAGCCATACTATACTGTATACAAAAAGACGTATTATAAGGACACGTTTTTTTAAAGAGGACCCGAAAACTAGGTCGCGATCATTCTACATGTAACGAGAATTTCCTTTCAACTTGAGATGATAACAAGACTGGTTGCTTCGTCGGCAGCGCTAGCTTTGTCCTTTGTTTTAACTTATGTTTGCGCAACCATGTATGTATGCATTATGTGACTTTTGAGATTGTTCCTTTACAAGCAGTCCATAGCAGCAACGCAATTCACGTAATTAGCCAATGTAGACGTGACTGATTTAGAAACTGCCTGGATGGCACTACTTTAATTGTGCCTGAAAATTTTATAGGAGCTATTGTCTCTGCTGCACCATAACTAAGAGGTTCATATATTCAGCCACAAAATCAAATAGTTCATAGGAAATACTATTCTGTAAACTGGTAAGTAGCGATGGCATGGCGTTCGCAAAATCTTCAAGATTCAGCACACACGATACTAAACTGCCGCTAAGTCACACATACTTTCTTTTCGAGATACTTCTGGGGCACGTCTGCTTCACGTTCCTTCTGTCCATCGTGTGCGCTGTTATTGTGCTATGACGAACAACCAGCTGGCTTGAAAATTTCTTTTTTATTCACAATGAGTTTACCGAGCACCCGTATGACATGCAAGATAGGCATGAAAATTTCGCCTCTACGCCCGTTGGCAGCTGTCGCCCAAGCAGGCCTGCACGCAGGCCTTCTTTTAAAGCGTCAGTTCAAGAAATGGATATTGGTTGAACCGTCAATGTACTAAATGTTCGATAACTTCACGGGTGTTGTCTGCATCGTAAGTTGAGCTCTGTTGCATTATTGCTACTCATAAATCTCACGCAAAAACTTTAAACACGTTCGCAAGAAGAAATGAACAAGCTTACGAGCTATTTTAGTAGGTACTAATGTCTACATATTACTAACATTGCTGCTAGCTTCATCAGTACCTTTGTCAGAGCAACTAACCTAATTTTCGGGGCTCCTGTCTCTCATAATGTCCATCAAAGTTGATAGATGATCCACCACTCCTTCAACAGCCAAAATTTAATGAAGACAATGTTCTTTGCTTATAGAAATGTTCTTGAAAAAACTTTTGTTCATTTGTAGCGTTAGCTTGCGGCAACACACTCATTAAAGTATAGCTGATGTCCGTTGACAAACATACGGTTCAGCAGCCTATCTATCAAGAAAAAATAAATATAAAAGATTTTTCGGGCATGATACGAACTTGCGGCGCCACAGATTAGCAGCTCACGCAATTATATGAGCAGTGATAATATTTTTTTTTTCATTTTTGCGTGCCAAACCTGTAACATAGTTATGATGCACGCTGTATGGAAAGCTTTGAAAATCGACCTTTGGGGTTTCTTAACTTCGTGGTCTTGGCTGTTGTCACGCGGAAGGGTTGCGATACCGCTAGTACGTTTCTTTAAATGTATAGTGCACCGAAAACTGAAAAGTTTGCGAAAATGCTCGAAATGAATTCTCAGTGAACAATTTCATCAAAAAGTGGCCGTCGCTTATCGAAATTTTAAGCGAATGGTCTTATTTGCTACGTTTTTGCGAGTGTGTGTCAAGGCACCCGACTCCCACACGAGTCGGATGTCATGACTCCCTCATTCGACAGCTTGCCGACCGCAGTCTTTTGAAGCGCAGACACCGTCACATAACTGTACAGTACGTATTCATATCGTGGTCCATCTACCAGCGATAAATTCGCCTCTGATGATGCAAACTATTTTAACTTGTGCAGAAATTACGATTAGGAGCCTCCTTTTGTGCCAAGCGAAGAAGAAGAGCAGGAGGCCGTAGACTTTCCAGCCAGGCAGTCCGGGCTACCAACATGGTGCACCGTACTGCGACAGCAGTAGATAAGTTCATGCTGTGAAGGATGTAAAGTGCGTTCTTTTATCAGCTTTGTTGAGGCAGAAAGGTTGTTATTATTGCTGAATTGAGGCATCGTAGTTCATCGTTTTGTGTGCACGTATGCGGTCGGCATTCGATCGCTGTGTAGTTTATTCCTCGCGCCACAACGCAATATGTGAGCTTTCTCAGTCGTTTCATATAGCTCTGTGCATACGGCAGCTACTTGAACGTTCACACTACCAAGTTGAACCAATCAAAATCGGTCACGATGGAGAGCACAAAATTTTCGACAGCAAATTTCAGTTACCTTCATTACAGCTAGATGACGCCACAATCTTTTGCTTTTGCCATTTATTTTATCAGACCCAGCTATGTGAAGTGACAAAGTGTTCGGAGCTAGCCAATGAAGTCTATTTTTAAATGTGTCCAGGTTCGATGTGGTTACTGAGCAACACGTATCCGAAGTCTATGCTGCTTTCAATCTATATAGGGAACGTGTGCGACTGGGCGGCAAGACTAACAGTACTGTTATGAAAGCTATCGGCGTAACAGTATCTTGGCATTTCCTTTTACCCTGACGAAGGCTTCAAAACCGAAGACTGACCACCGGATAGCATGTGTTACGCTAAGAGATAAACATCGCCGACGTTCCAGACGCACCACAATTGCAAGCGAGTAGCACCGACAGCAATGAACGGGCACCGCAGCCCCAGTGGCTGCTGCGGCCATGCGCGCGGGGTGTCATGACGTTCGTTTTGCAGCTTGTATCGGTCGCCACTAGGGCACTAGGCGCAACTGAAAACCCCTCAAAAAGTGCCCCTATAGTCTTTTTTTTTCAAGTAACTTTGTCGTATTTGCCATTCATAGAAGTGAAACTGGTATTCTGTAACGAAACGCCTTTAGAAGCGTCAGCACTCAATGAAATACTGCACTTACTGGATAAATTTTCTTTTCTTATTTGACTAAATGCCCTTATCCTATTACTCACTGCAAGTAAAGAAGCCACACAGTTACTTTAAGATTTTAACATGTTAGCTATAAATGACGTCGTAGGGCTGGAAACACCGCACGCGAAATACGACAGGAGAAGCGTGTTCTTTATTTTTTCACGTCCTCTTTCTTTCCAGTGCTATGGTATTGTTTACAGCAAGTGACCGATTGGCCCCCAAATTGGTACCATAGCACCTTGTTTTCATTTCCTTTCAGCAGATAAACACACTTGCAGAAAATGCACTCATTGTGCAGATATGTTTCTATAATGCATGTGTACGGATATGACCGTCAAATGAAACTGTCGCGAGACGCGCCGCAGCGGTGGTCTAGTGGCTAAGGTACTCGGCTGCTGACCCGCAGGTTGCGAGATTGAATCCCGGCTGTGGCGGCTGCATTTCCGATGAAGGCGGAAATGTTGTAGACCCGTGTGCTCAGATTTGGGTGCTCGTTTCAGAACCCCAGGTGGTCGAAATTTCCGGAGCCCTCCACTACGACGTCTCTCATAATCATATGGTGGTTTTGGAACATCAAACCCCACATATGAATCAACAAACAGTCGCGAAACATCCCGTTAAGTTGCCTGTTTTACGGTAATGTGTAGGGTTTAACGTCCCACGGCCACCATATGATTATGAGAGATGCCGTAGGGGAGGGATCCGGAAATTTCGACCACCTTGGGTTCTTTAACGTGCACCCAAATCTAAGCACATTGGCCTACAACATTATCGCCTCTATTGAAAATGCAGCCGCCGCAGCCGGGATTTGATCCTGCGACCTGTGGGTCAGCAGCAGAGTATACCTTAGCCACTAAGCCACCACGGCGGGGTTAAGTTGCCTGTTTAGGAAGCTTTATTACAGGACCCGAGAAGCTGGCACACCGCTTGTGTGCACACGCTGCTTAGAGCTTCGAAGCCAAGCACACGTTCGGGTTTTCCATATGCAGACCAGTCGCGTATCTCTAAGGTTTCCATATGTTGGGGATTCACTCGTTTCTAGCAATTGCGTATGGTAGAATATGCGCTTTGAACAAAGTTACTGTAATACGAACTAATAACCGTAACTTTTCTCGTCCGTACCAAACTAAAACTTGGTCGCAAAGTGTGATTTCTGTTTGATAGTCTAGCTTTATTGTAAAGGTTATACCTATTCATACGAAAAAAAAAACGACGGGTGAGTCCCTTCTGAGACTTTGCCTCACCTTCAGGAATAGCATCTTTAATCTAGCTCCAAGGTAAAGGATATACCTTTTCATACAAAAAAGAAGGAACGGTCAATCACATCTGAGACTTTACGCCACCTTCAGGACTAGCATCATAAAATTGTCTTTTATATGCATTATGTTTTAATTGTCTGAATGCAGTCATAAAAACTTGCATTGTCAAAGTACTAATGTTTTTGAGGTCAACTCTAATGATGGTGTTGTGCCACGCAATAAAAACACTTTGATGTCAGCAGAGGGAAAAAAATAGGCGTATGAAAGCCCCTGCGTTACAGTGGTGTCATTAATGCTATAATTATGCCACTTGAAATGCTGCTTTTGTCTTTGTTATTGATACAAAATTTTGTTAGTGCTTAAAGAAGTTAAAAAACAGCAATCCGTTCGTATCGCGAAGCTACAAGCAAATCAACATGAACTTCCCTGAAAAAAATCTTATTATTGCTGAAAGATTGTTCGGGAGCCGAACCCGAGTAAACGCCTTTCCAAGGTGCTATATAGCTCTACCCTTTCAGCTAACCAAGAAGCTTGCAGCAGGAGTGCCAAATAATCGTACATTCTACAAACGTGGACACATAAGCGGTGCAGTGTCTGTTGTCAGTGGCATTATTAGGCCATTCAATAGCGGTGTGTACAACTGTAGGCGTCAATTAAGGCGGCGTGTAACGCATCGTATGTTTTTTGAAGTGGCATGTGACGCAGTGCGCATGCGCATCTTTACATGCTGAGTGAACAACTCTTGGTCATATAACTTCGTTGTGCCGAGCATTGTTGCATACAATTATTTTGCTAGAGACACCACCATGTTCGATGATCGTTCAGTGTGCCGCGTTCCAGGACAAGTGTCAAGATTTCTTTTTTTTTCTTATAACGAACAGCCCCCCAAAACAAGCTGGGCAAGGATAATAAGCCTAACAATGCACCCTGATAAAAGAATCGAACCTCGCTGGCTGAAGAATCAGATTTTATTCACGCTAAATTTAATTCAGTATTGAAACTGGCATGAAAGATCACCTCACCTGACTTTCTTTTTTTGGATTGAATATGAAGTGCTTTGAAATTGTGTTTTGTGAATTTGATACATTTTCACACAGTCCATAATAATTCACGCCTGAAGGCGTTACGGACTTCTGCAATTATGTCCCAAACATTTTATCCCCATCGGTGTTATCCTCGCTCAATGAGGCACTGTTTGCATTTGTGGGTCATCGCAATGTTCTCGGTATTGAAAGAAGCTTTTTGTACAATAATTCACATAAAATAATGAAAGCTTAGGCAGTAAAAAAAAAAAAAACTCACCGCCGTTCTTTCCCTAATGTGTTACTTGTACGTGGAAGGACACTCAGAGCCAGCGGCGTGCAAGTTCATCCAGTCAGGGTGCGGTGGCAGCAGCTTGCCGTAAACTACTCTCACGACCTGGTGATTCGAGTAGCATGACGAGAAAAGCGACACCCTCGGCCTGACGGGCCGTTGCGACAGCGAGGCAAAGATGGCACAGGCAGAACGGTTTTCGATAACTCTATTAAAATTCCATTAGCGCCGAAAGCAGGAGCGAATCAGGCGCCGGCGTTATGGCACCGTGGATGGCAGTCATTCGGGTTGGCGGGATGGCAGGAAGGACAGGTCGAAATAAGTTTAGATCTCCTTACGTGTACATAATTACGAATTTTTTCCTAGCTTGCTACGTAATATAATCTCGAAGAAAGTGTGCAGAGACTGTCTTTCTAAGGGCATTGCAAAATAAAGTCCAAATAAATTCTTACTATTTACATAAATTGCTCTATTCGCTGAGCAACATCCGAAGTTCCTGATTGGCATGTGGCATAAGGACACTGCTTTTATTATTGCGAAAACAGCATGACAGGAGGAGACTAGAATATTGAGCCGAATACAAAAGCCAAATCAAATTTAGGGGGCTCCTCAAGCAAACGGTATGAGACGGTTGGCCGAGTTGGTGCCATGAAAACAAACGGCAGAAGGAAACGAAAACACAAGAACGTTATTGAGAAATAGGCACGCTGACAAATTACATTTCATTGTAGTAACTTATGCTAACTAAACATAAAGCCTAACCTTGCTAATCATTGTTCTGCTTAACGAGCTATCTAAGCACATCTAAACGTTTTTACTGCCAACTTTGTAAAATGTTTGCTGAAACCGTCGAATGCGCCAAGCAGTCACTGAACACATTTGTTATCTTCTGACAATAGTCTAGTCGTATAGCAATCCCAGCATTCGAAAAGAAGAAAGGGATCCATGAAAAAAAGGAGGTGTTCTTCAGCGAGATGATATTCCTCCGAGACCAAAGCAACCGTCATATTCAATTGCAGCAAGCATAATCGGAGCATTGTTCTATATTCGCGGCGCCAGTAACAAAACACCACCCTGCCGCTTTTATGCTCACGCGTTTGAAGTATGTAACTCTGAAGGAAATGGTCTGTTTACTTATACAGCGGCTCTGTATGCGAGCGAATATGATAAAGACGCTTATACTTTGTATGGACTGGAATGGGGAGTAGGCTGCACTCGTGAAAAGCTGAAGTAGAGAAACTTACCAGAGATTATATATATTTGAGTGTATTCAAGAAGATCTACGCCCCATGGAAAAGCTACAAAGACAATTCCTCTTTAATATACGCCATGGTGCTCCAGAGGACGTAGTCTAAGTAGCCATGCTGCTCATGATAAATAATTCATATACTTGTGCGTTTCCCGAACACGTATTTTCTTTTGGTTTTCTTAAACGTGCTTTATTTTTAAGCAACTTTAAAACAAGCAACTTTGCTTGGTACCTTTATTGCGTACGCCACGCATGCAGCGCACTCGGCTGCTGGCACGTTTGCCGTCTGCTAAGACACGCTTGGTTTCTTCTTTGTGGCCGTTGTCGCAATAATTCCACTCATCCGCTATTCACCTGGCGTCTTTTCACAATCTCGAGATAGAATTTGATTTTTTCCATTCGCTAGAATTCTCAGGTCTTCTTTTTTATTTTATCTCGTTCGCTGCCGTTTTATTTTCAAACAAATTGTTCCCGCGCAGCACAAGTTGCCGTTACGACATAACGTGCAGCCCATCTTTTCCAACAGATAACTAAACAGAGCACGAATCAAAAGCGCCCTCTTTTGCACTTACCTCTCAGGGCTTAAGTTTTTCCTTCCGCCGATCTGCCATCAAGTGCTTCTCTAGAAAAGCGCAATTTCTCCACTTGATGTGCAAGGCCACCTTCACTGAACAATTCCTCTTAAAGTTCCCGCCTGTGAGCGCGGCGATTCCTTTGTTGCCGCGGCGCACATATCAAGTGCGTGTCTCGCTCAATCAATTCGCGAATCACGTTCGAAACAAATACGTTTACTGCCACTGCCTGCTCCGCGCCTGCTTCCACTAGCTGCATGTCGGCAATAATAGAAATCGAACTGGCAGAAGCAGCACTGAGCTCTCTTTTTTTGTGCACAGGCGCGCTCTTTTTTTCCCCTCCTATTTCGTGAAGACGCTCGCTAATTGAAGTGCACTTGAGAGCCCCGGGGGCTTTTTCAGATGCGGCCTGCTCGAGGGTGTTTGTTCTTTCTGCTTCGTCATCTTCCATCTGCTGTTATGATGTTATTTTACGGACTGAGTAGCGTTGTTAAACATGGACAGCGTTGCCGGCCGCCTCTGTCCGATTTTGCTCCGCTCTTGTGTCTCGGCGTGAAACCAGGCTCCCGAGAAAATTTGGGAAGTCTAGAGGAAGACCAAGGGACGATAGAGCAATATTTTCCGCGCTTTATTACTTGGGACGTTAAATGTCACCTCTTCACGCTGGAAATTAATTGACTATGTTGAACACTGTTAATTTTTCATTTATTTCTTTTGTGTGCGGGCCATGTATGAGCCTCTGTGCTCTTTAAGAGTACCTGCTTTCGTGCACTGTGATTGCTAGAGGCCTTTCCTGTAAAATAGTGGAAGGAGGAGAATTAAGCATTATCCAAAAGAGTGCCGAGGTCACAGTCCGTGTAAAATGGGTGGCAGCCCAGAATGATGTGTGCCTGAGACGATACCTGCCCAGTTTGCCCGGCGTCGTTGACTTGCAAGGCTGGGCCTCCCACAATTTAATGCTTCACTGTGTTAGTAGTATTGATGGGTTCAGCCTAATTTCGCATACCATATGTTACAATGCACAGTAGTTAATAAAAGAAGTGCGAAAGAGCGGCATGTACAGTCCTGGTCAAAAGTTTTCAGGCAATACTTTCATAAAAATACATAGAATATTGACCTGAAAACTATTGAACCCCCCCCTCCCCCTCTCTCTGTACATCCTGTGCTGTTTCGCATTTATTTTCAAGCAGTTTTAGCCTGTAAGGCAATAAACTGTCGCTACGGTCATTCGTGTTGGAGTCCAGAACCATTATGGCATCTTTTTTATATCCATGAAGGTCCAGCCGTGATGAAAACAGCACCCTGCCCTATTCCCATTTCTTTCCGTTCCGCCTATGCACCTGTGAAGGCAGAAGGCACAGTCGTTTCGGCAGCTTATGGAATACATGGAGCGCAAGAGAGCACCATGATGAATGTGCTGGTCTGAAGCTTCACAAAAAAGGGTATTTAAAATAACACAAACATAAAAACATAAAACATAAAAATACTTTATAAATGTGGAAAAATCAATGACTTGTTGCGCCTGCATTCTTTAAAAGTAAATATTGGCGGTAAAAACGAAAACAGTGCCCGTATTGTCTGTTCCTTTCCTGGGCCCTCGTTTTGCAGTGCTGTGAAGGTATTACTCCCGAGCTTCTGTGCTTCTATATGGTTAGTTTTGTAGCGTAAGCTACACTGGCCGAGGTTGAGCTGTTTCGCTTGGCTTATGGTGAGCAGTTATTTGCAAGCGCGAAAGGCAGTGACGTCATACGGCGCACAGCCGACGCGCCGGAGAAAGTTTGGAAGCTTCTGGAGTGACGTGCCACTGGTGGGCTCTTGCTTGACTTGAGTGAGATCGCTCGCTCACTTCTCCGTCCGTCTGTCCCTAGTACGTCCATACATGATTCGTCTAATCATCCTTCCATCCATCCTTGGTTCGTCCATTCATCTGTCCGTCCGTGGTTCGTCCTTCTGTCAAGATATGCGTATCTCACGCTACGTATATCTTGACATAATCCAGCTAAACCACTGCTAAGTTTTTAGTATCAATTCTATGTCGGGAGAGGTTGGTCCAAATTTGTAGTGCTGGGTACTCCTAATCTCTGGCATAATAGTTGTCAACGCTAAGTTGAAACTTGAGAACAAACGTGTAACTATACACAAAAATACAGAAAAATACTTACTGACATTATTTTTTATAGAGTTCAATATGAACAACTGCTCTCACAACAAGAAAAATTTGCAACACAAATGTATTCACATTAATAATATGTCGGCACATAACATGAAAAGTCACAACTTTGCCACAAAGGCGAAGCAATGAACGCGTTAGCAAAAAATTAGGAGGTCACGTGAAGATTGGGGAGGAGATCGAAACGTGTCCCGCGTTTCTCACGCACAAATGACGCATGAAACGTACTCGCAGGCACAGATGAACGTAAATAAGCATATCAGTTGTTACTTCGCTGTGTCTGGAAAGTGCCCTCTTTTCATCTTTTCGCAGATGGAGACTGTGCAACGATTTCAGTGACCTTTGTGAAGCCCAGTAACTACAACAGAATCGTTCCCGTGAAAGCGCAAGGCGCAAGATTCTCGCCACCGCAAGACAAGCGCGTGCACGCTTGACCATAAATTGGAAACCCTCCCGGCACTGTTCCTGTGTACAACGTTTCTCGGCTTTACTTCGCGGTCGCCGACACTAATAGCAGCAGAACAAAAGCAGCGCGAGCCATGGAAGATACAATGTCTGCCACTGGCTCCGAGGTAGCAGACGTGTCTTGGTTCAACTGGGCCCTGTTAGGTGGCACGACCTGTACAGTTTAACTAGACAAAAATTGAATTTTTGAAGCAATCGCGCTATTCTTCATAGGAACGTCTGGCAGTTATTTTTTTCGTGAATCAAACAGAACGAACAAGCAGCATTTTATTGCGCCTCTTGATGCACAGAATGTTCTTTATGAAGTGCAGCTAGCTCGATTGCTAGTGATTAATAGTTGGCGGTTTGTCTGACGTCATCGGAATCGGTTTGAGAATGTTTTGTGCATTTGCCCTAATTTCTCGGTAAGTAGGACTCTGGTGTTTATAATATTGTCGTTTTAGAGGTTGTCGAACATTGAGCTTCCACTCTCACGTAAATTGTTATTTGACTTCAGGGTCCCTTAATTCTTAAGTTATCCTTTCCCTCGAAAGTTTTTTCTCTGGGTCACAGTAACAGCAGCGTCTGCATAGCAGTTTTCGAATTTCTCAGAGGCACAAGAAGGTTTGCTAGTTGGCTTTTTACTAATGGTATTCACTTCACTTCACTTCACTTTATTACCTTAAAGACACCGGTGAGGGGGTATTACATAAGGGGTGGGTTAACAAATGGAGGTAACAGAGAGTGATCTTCTGACAAACAATATGCATTGATGTTTTGCGCAAATGTTGACGAACACGTGATGGCTGCAATGTCACGGGGAAGACCATTCCAGTCCACTGCTGTGCGAAGAAAAAATGAGGTGGAAATAGTAGTATTGCGAGCGCGTGTGCGTACGATTGAATAATAATGGGTCGTGCGGTGAGATATGCGCGTCGGTGGGATGATGTAAGGTGCTTGATTGAGTGAACTGTGAAAAAATTTTTGAATCAAACAGAGGCTGGCGATGCGGTGACGCACAGAAAGATTAGCAACATCAATGTCACGTTTTAGGGATGATATGCTTATGTCGTATGAATATGAAGAGTGAATGAACCTAGTGACACGATTTTGTACAGATTCTATTTCGTTTATTAGGTATATCTGGTGCGGGCTCCAGATAAGCGCTGCATATTCTAGTTTAGGTCTGATGAGCGATTTGTAACCCAGAAGTTTTATGTCTAGTGGTGCGTGACGCAAATGACGCTTTAGGAAACTGAGGGATCTGTTCGCGGATAATATGATTTTGTTTGTGTGTGCGTTCCAGGAAAGGTCAGATGATAAGGTGACACCTAGGTATTTATGTGACTGAACTTGTTCAATAGCGGAATTAAAGATCAGGTATGAGAATGATAAAGGATTACGCTGGCGTTGAAATGAGACGAGTTTGCATTTAGTGGAATTAAGCTTGAATAACCAAAGATCACACCACTGTTGCACGAGATAAAGATCCTGTTGGAGGGCAGTTTGATCAGAAATGTTAGTAACTGTGCGATATATGACACAGTCGTCGGCAAATAAATGAATATGGGAAGAGACATGAATGGGAAGATCGTTAATATATATTAGAAACAAGAGGGGTGCGAGTACGGATCCCTGGGGGACGCCGGGTGTTACTGGGAGCGAGCTAGAACGCGTGTTTTTAATGGAGACGAACTGGGAGCGGTTAGTAAGAAATTGTGTGATCCATGCAAGAATGTTGGGGTGCCGTTTCAGCGGGGAAAGTTTTAACAGTAGGCGTTTTTGTGGTACCTTATCAAAGGCTTTTGCGAAATCGAGAAAGATTGCATCGGCCTGAAAGTGACGGTCGAGAGAAGAGTGTAGATCATGAATAAACATAGCAAGTTGGATTTCACAGGATAATGATTTACGAAATCCGTGCTGGGAAGAATAAAAAAATTGTTGGTGTCAAGGAAGTGCATGATGTGAGAATATATGACATGTTCCATGATTTTGCAAGGGATGCTTGTTAGAGAAATGAGTCGATAATTTAGGGCAGACTGTCTGTTACCTGGCTTGTGGACTGGAATGGCCTTTCCCTCCTTCCAGTCATCTGGTAAAATTCCTGTTTCGTGTGACAATGAGAACATCATCGGCAAGTACACTGCAATAATTTCTTTAGTATTTTTAAACAATTTAGAGTTAATATTGTCTACGCCAGGCGACGATGAAAGTTTTATTTTGTAAATGAGTGATGAAATGCCACCAACAGATAACACAACAGGGGACATCACTGGTAATGTCGTAGTAGGTGGCGTAGGAAAGGGTACGTTGGCTTCTTTAGTGAACGCGGATGAGAACGCGATGTTAAAGGTATTGGCACAAACAGTGTCGCTTACGTCTTCATTTTTATCGTTTGTAAGCGTGATGTCTGGTGTTAGTTGCGGGTTTATGATTTCCCAGAATTTTCTAGGGTTAGATTTTAGAATTTTAGATAAATCATTGCGATAGAATGTCTGTTTCGCTTTTCTAATTTCAGCATAATAAGCGTCTTCCGCAGCATAGTACTTGCCCCACGCGCACGCATTACCATTATACTTCGCAGCTCGGAAGAGGCGCTTTTTTATTTTCAAGTGTTTTCAAGTTTTTGGAAAACCACGGTTTATTTTAATTGGCAGTAAAGCTCACTGTGGGGATGAATTTATTAGTCAAGTCAGTTATGTTGTCCTTAAGCATTAGCCAGCTGTCATTGAGAGAACAGCCCCGCTGCGGTGGTCTAGTGGCTAAGGTACTCGGCTGCTGACCTGCAGGTCGCGGGATCGAATCCCGGTTGCGGCGGCTGCATTTCCGATGGAGGCGGAAATGTTGTAGGCCCGTGTGCTCAGATTTCTGTGCACGTAAAGAACCCCAGGTGGTCGAAATTTCCGGAGCCCTCCACTACGGCGTCTCTCATAATCACATAGTGGTTTTGGGACGTTAAACTCCATATATCAATCATTGAGAGAACAGGAACCGAGATTGAATTCGAAGTATGGCAGGAAATCTCGTAATTCACCAATTATTATTTCGTAATTACCCTTATCATACAAGTGAATTGTTTTGCTGAAAATTGGGCGTTTTTGGGGTGAAGTTAAATATGGTATGCATCACTTTGTGATTCTAGTTCTTTGGATTATTCATTTATTTATTCCTTTCAATAATAGTTATTTATCTACTTTATTCATAGGTAATCTTATGATTGTCCAATTTTTTATTCCCTAGTTGACTGAGGGCAACCGCGAAGGCACCTTTGTGATTCGACAATGGCCGTGACGCCGATGGTTCGTTAGTGGAAGAGTACTGTGCGAGCATTAACTTATTCGCCGGGGATGAACAGCTCTGACAATTTCCCCTGAAGTACTATAACGTGTTGCAGATAACATACGAACACTCATCCATTTATTTGTGTGTTGTCCGACGTTCATTCGTGTTTTACATAAACGTAAAATCCTCGTCTACGGCTCGTCTCTTGTTGCTTCAGTTCCTGGGCCCACGAACCTTCACAATCGACGATGGCTAACAAAACTTATAGCCAATGCTCGGGTACATGAGTGAGACATGGAATCGGACACATTGTACAGCATGCATGGGGCTAGAAGACGTCGAGGGAAGAGCATGGGTGGAGGAGGAGTGAGTGAGACTGTGTGATGAGTGAGCGGAAGAGCGTTACACAGCTAGCTGTGCTTTTGCTTGTGCTATGTCATTCAATGACGACATCATATGCACGATAGGATATGGCAGCGTGGCACCCTAAAGTGCTTCGCACTAGAATGTAGGCCACAAACAGCACTGCTGTGTGGCAGCGCAGCACTGTTTGTCTTTTCTCTATTTTTTATGTGCTCCGTTTTTCTTGCCATTTTCTATTCGCTGTGACCTATCAACATGTACAAGCATTCACTTTAACTTGCCATATGGGGCTATGACTATAGTATGCGCGGCTATGCTTTGCTAGGAGTTGCACGGCACATACACACTTTCTGAAGCGCAGATCTGGTGAGTTAAGTACGGGCGACACGCAGTGCCACCCCAAGCTTAAACAGCGCTGTTGAAACCCTTGACAAGTCACAATATTCTTGAAAGATTATTCTTTTCTGTGTGAATGAATGAAACGCATCGAATTTGTTTTTATTAGTTTTGAAGGTTTGCCGTATTTTGCTGAACTATATTTTAACACTTATTTGACAACACCACCAGAAAGAATGGTGTGCACTGCAGTGTAATGGCAACATTATTGTGATGTTGCAAATAATATATTTGACATATTGTGATGGTTTGATAATAAAACCAAAGTACCTAAACGCACTTTTACTACTACTAATAATAATTACTGTTTATTATTAACATATACAGTATAAACAGCAAGTGTTCATGATGCTGCATATAATGCAACAACTGTAGGCTTCTTTCATAAAGCTGGCATTATAACTGCTCACAAATATACTATCATTGGCTGAATTCTACATATAAATAGTAAGTAAGGCATAACATACATAATTTAGACATCCTAGCACATTTGGAAACAAATGAGCACACCCCGTTTGGATACTGGTATACAGAGTTTAAGTTATTCTTTACCATTATTGATAAACCATTTTCAGTTAATTGATTCTTATTTGTTTTGTTGTTCCTCAGCTGCACATAGATCTATGTTAGTATAAAAAACTAATTTGATTACTTTTAGCGTTGTATTCTTGTATGATTTTTTGCAGGCCTTTGTATATTGCTTTTCTGCACTAATCATATGTTCTCATGTTTTCGTTTGTGAACTGTTTTTCTTTGCTGTTGCCCACACGCCGTAGATTACTTTGGCTACGGACTAGTCAAGTCACCTGTCGGCTGTTTTTTTCCCGTTGTCTTCCATCTGTGAGATCGTACATGGTGGAAATAAAATTTGGTTTGATTTAATTTACGTCCCAGAACCTTGATAGGAATATGAAGATGCCGTAGTGGAGCACTCCGGAAATTTCGACCCTCCGGTGTTCTTCAACGTGCACCGGCATCGCACAGTACACGGGCTTCTATCACTTCACTTCCATCGAAATGCGACCGCCACAGCAGGGATCGAACTCGCAACCTTCAGGTCGGCAGCCGAGCACCGTTGCGTACCAAGTGCACTTTTGCTGGGTTTATTCGAAGCAGAGATGATGTTTACTCTAAGTGTTTAATCACCTCGTCGAAGTGTGCGCTTTGCAGTTTGAAGAAAGCAATTTAGGATAACGAGGTTTGCCTCCAGCAAATCTTAGCCTGAGCGATGCCCGAGCCCGAATCCGATAGAGTGAAGCACCAAAAAAGCTATGTGAAAGGCAGAGATCAACGCCCCGCCCCCTTCCCCTCCCACTTTTATTTGACCATTCCAAGTATCCAGGCTGGCTACATTGTTATGCGCATAATTTGGAGGCTGCTTGTACTAACAGCACCGACACGAGTTCGGACGAGTGAGCTCCGCTCAAAGAAAGTCTGTAGCGAACTGTGAACTCGGAGACAAGGGGGCGGCAGCTACGCACCAAGTTTTTCGAGCGTGAAAGCCGGAAAACGACGACCAGTGTTGTGCGGTTCGGTTATTCAGGGCAGCGCTCGCTAAGTCTGCCACTTGCAAAGACTCCACGGAATTACGCAGGACGAAATGCGGTACTGCCGCCGCCTCGCTACGTGTGAAGAAGCTAGTGTGCGTGGAGCCAGGAGTCTGTGAGTGAACTAATAAGTACCAAGTGGCTCAATGCTGGATTGAGTGAGCGAGTTAGCCGCACAAATTGTGTAATCGCGGAGTTTGTCGAAAATTGTCGAGCCAATTGCGACGCACCTTTTATGAGTGCTTTATATCTGAACTTGTCGACTCCTTTTTTATACTTTTGGAATCGCCGCCGGAATACATCGCTGGGAGCAGAACGTAATGCATAGAAAGTTCAGCTCAGTACCTTTGCACTACCTGACTGTTTTCATGGCACTATAGCGATTAGACTGTCTCGCTACTGTATGCTTACGTATGCTTTCAAATTAGTCTAGTTTCAAAATATGTGTATTTGATCAATAAACGTGCTTTTGTTGGAAACAGCGCATCCATTGACGAGAGAGTGCTTAAGCATGATTGCTTTCTAAGCATTTATTCAGTGGTTGCTGCCACGGTGTATGCTTGGTATGCATAGCTCACATTTATAAAGCTATTGTCAAGAGGAGAATTTACAGTGGCTTTTATGAAAAAATGCTCCGCAAAGTAACATGAAATCATTTTTGTAGCCTCAATACACACTCAATAAAAAATTCAAGTATCGTGAAATTAAGTGAAACATTCATTTTCACGTTCATGAAAATTGGGTCGACGCCCTACATTACCAATAGCGTGTGTGATTTGGTGCGCAAGGATTAAGTCGAAGTGGAGCATTTATTAAAACACCTTTGCACTTGTCGACCGCTTGTCGACCACACACTTCGTCACCAGATAATTGTCACTGTTTCGTGGGACTCGGACATCCCTCCTGAAAGACAAGTGTCCTTTTTGCTTTCTCGCGGCGGCTGCATTTCCGATGGAGGCGGAAATGTTGTAGGCCCGTGTGCTCAGATTTGGGTGCACGTTAAAGAACCCCAGGTGGTCTAAATTTCCGGAGTCCTCCACTACGGCGTCTCTCATAATCATAGAGTGGTTTTGGGACGTTAAACCCCACATATCAATCAAATCATTTTTGCTTTCTCCTTGTAGGTGAAACACCGAGTGCCCATTGTCACGCGTCTACTATCCTGCAAAGTCGACGCGTACTGGGACAATGTGTTGCGCTGCTCACAACGCTGTACCGAACTAATAGGACGCAGCGCCATTTCAGCCACGGCTGTCCGCCTCTTTGCGAGCCTAATGCGAGCGTCTCTGGGAACCTCTCATTATTCAAGGCTTGGCGCGGACGCAAGAGCTGACATGTCCTGTCCAGTCGCTTACTTTGACATGCAGATGCGAGAGCGCCTTCGTACACGGCTCGAACGCGCGCACGGGGAGGGGTCACCGCACGAAGAGCTTCCGTGTGCGCTCCGGAAGATTTCGAGCACTTGCGGAATCGATAGAGGAACCGCTCGAAGAGCGCAGCCCATCTCGCATACCTTCTGGCTAGTTTGGACGCTGATAGTTTTACGCTGGCCGGCTTGACGTGCCTCATAATGTCGGTGTACGCCCCGCATAATGCAGCTGCTTGAAGGTGAAGCCAGGCGGATTGTTGTTTAGAGTCTGAAAACTCGGAAAAATCGGGCCGGGATTGTACTTATGAGAAGTTTCGGCATGATTTCAGCATGATCTCGCTCAACGAGTGATTTTAACTCGTGAGTATAGACTGGCATGCTGCTGTATTTTTACGGGAAAGCAGGTGAAGTTCTGTACGAAGTTCTGTACGACGGATGAAATGCCTGTCATCTTTGTTACGTGTTGAACGTGCTTTAATGTATAAAGCTCAACAAGGAGACTTGGCGATAAAAAAGTCACAGCTTTGCCGCAAAGCCGAAGCAAAGAACACGATAGAAACAAATTAGAAGGTCATGCGGTAAATGGAAAGCAGATCGAAATGTGCCCCGCGTTTCTCACGCACAAATGACGCACGAAACGTACTCACAGGTACAGATGCGAGCAAATAAGCGTCTCAGTTGTTGCTTCGCTGTGTATGAAAAATGTGTGCTTTTCGCAAACGGCCGGAGACTGCAATGATTGCAGTGACCTTTGTGCGCCCGATAACTGCAACAAAATTGTTCCAGGTAAGGCCCGAGGCTAGCCAAGACGTACTATCCACTCCTCACCACCGCGAGATAAGGGCGCGCGAGGGAGCGTCACTCCCCTCCTCTAAGTAGGGCAAAGTACGCGTGGGAGATTATAGCGCGCGCCGCCGCGCGATGTGGCGACGTGCGCTTATTGTGCTATCTTGCTGGTAATGCTGAAAACACAATCGACCCCGAGATGCCTGTCATATATAGATACGTATACATATACGTTGAGTGACGCCAACGCTGACGCCGCCGGCGAAATCCAGCCGAGAATGTCCATACCATTGCTATTGCAATGAAACATTCTCTAAGAAAATACCGCTCTTTGAAACGCGGTTTTAGAGATACTCCATGTTCAAAAATTATTCGTTTCTTCGAGCTCCCATCTTCTGAACTTAGGCCGTAATAAGGAGACTATGTTACATATACAGGAAGCACGAGTACTAGATCCGCGTTCCTGCGCCTTGTGCGGTGCTAGCATATAAATGTTTGCTTCAATTTGCTTATGCTTCTTTCAGATTAATGTATTGGGCACTTGTTCATTAACACATTCACGCACACTTTATTAGTCACCCTCGGTACAAAGCACCTCTTTCACATCATGCTAAGAGGATCGGTAGACCACAATTTCAGCACTATTTCAGTCCTTTCAGGTCTCGCGAATGCCAGCGTTTTACTGCTCGCACAAGCAAGAAACCTTTGATGAAACTGTTGACATGCTCTCTGTTGCAATAAAACACAACGCAACATAGCGCCTCTCTTATTGCTGTGTGCATCTACGTGCTTGATTTAAATGTGTAGTGTCACAGTAATAGCTTGTTACTTCGCTTTGTTTTCCCGTTTCATCCTGAGCAACGCACTTTGCTTTCTTTGCTTCCTGCGCTTTCTGGGCACATCAGCTTTCCCGCGCTGCCAACATAGGCGTGCTACGCGACACTTTTCGTCATTTGAGTCTCAACGAGCCTCGCGAGTCTTTCAGAAGCTCCTTCTATGCATCCAGGCTCTACACTCTGTCAATTTATTTCCTTTTTTTATTATGCCGCAAGCGCAGAAGTCCTATGACAAATGCAGTGCGTGACTTTCAAGTTATCTAAAAGGCAGGAAAGCCCTTCTATGCGCATTCTTTTATGTAATACGAACGCGGGCGACGTGAAAGGCATTCCACAACGGAACACTTCGCAACGTTGGCATAGGCGATCGGCGGCACGCTTGGTACTTTTCGTGCTTTTGTCTTGCGTAGAGAAACATACAATCGAGAAGTGGCTGCTTGTGCACGACTTGAATCATACCAGAAGGTCACGACACGCAGGGTGGGTGTTATTCGAAAAATAGTGTGTGCGCGCATGCAGTACTTCTGGTGTTCACAAAAGAGGCTATGATTATTTGATGTGGTGACCGCTTCGAAATCGCTTCGTTAAAAGGAAGAAATAATCATACGATCCAAGCAAACAATGATGAATGATGTTCTGCGAGCACAGTTTTGCAGCTGAGCGTTTATGATGATATAAGAGCACATCCTTTTTCATCAGCAACTTAATGATGCATCAGTTATCTAGCTGTGTAAGTAGTGCACGCCTGTGGAATGCGATAGATGGCTAACGTTAATAAACTATGACCAATGTTTACCCCAGTCATTTTTATAAGTTTTTCGTGTAGAAGCAGAGCTTCTTAATAATTTAGATAATAACAATATCATGATTTCAGCGGGGGAAAAAGACACGAGTTCCAAAGGGAGGAGCATTCCTGCTAATGGTTCTTTTGATGATACTGAGTGATAGAAGACACTGCCATACATGAGAGAAAGATTGGGTAAGAGATGACATTAACAAAAGTTGGAGGCATAAACTGGAGTAAGCTTGCGCAGAAGAAAGTAAATTGGAGGTCATAGGGAGAGGCCTTCGCTTTCACGATGATGATGATAATGATCGTTTGCATGTTATCACCCACAACTTAAACAAGCGAAAGGCGTTGGGCATGCCGCTAACCAAACAAACAGTCACTCTTGTGAATAACTAGGTTTAGCTGAAGTTCAGTTTAGAGTCATGTTATTACTGATTTTAGAATTCAGACCTAGTTCGCCGAGTCGAATGTCGTGTAAAGACCTACTGTTTCACAACATTGGCTCATGTTCCTCGTGCGTTAACTTAAGCTCTAGGTAATGGTGCAGCATGATTTGCATGATATCTGATAAACCGCAGAATGCCTAAGTTCTTAAGCTGCTCTAATTGAAGCTTCGACTGGAAAGAAAGCATGTGCCTCGGATTTCGCATGAAGCCTTCATAAAACAGGCAGGCAAACTCCGCGCTCATTAAGGATCTTCGGCTCGGCAATCTAATCCGGTCTCGAGCCTACGGTTGCCTGCGAGAAACTTACAGGTGCGTAAGACGATCTTTTCCGTTCTGAACGGTGAAAATGGAAGCGAACCTACTGCTGTAAGCAGCGTAGCATTGAGGGACGAACGACACGGCTGTTTCCGTTCTGTGCTGCGTGTCTCTCAGCTTGCGTCCCATTTCAGCGCTTGTTGCTGTAGTATATTTTAGTATATAAACCTGGGGAAGTAAGCTACTTCATATCATGGTAATGATATTGAAAAACGACACAGCAAAGAAATGCAAGAACAAAAAGAATAAGAGAAAGAAATACTCTGAAGCACTATGTAGGCATGACCCCGGGAGTAAGAAAGGTATTTCCGCGGGAAGAGTCTAAAATGCAAGGTGTGCACAAACATTACCACGAATATAGGTTGATACAAACAGCTTTCGTGCACTTACGAGCAAAGTGACTGAGGTATGTTAACTAGGAAAACAAAATGATGAAGAAAAGCAATACTGTGCCCATTTTAACAAGCCCGGCAAATCACATTAGGATGTTGACGTATTGTTAAAATAACAAAGCGGTATGTATAGGTAAGAACAAAAAATAAATATCATGGCAGAATCGATGGCAGGAAAAAAACCATATAGGATGTACTGATAGATTGACCAGGCTCAGCGTGGTACTCATGTAGAAAACTACAAGAAACAAGGTTTTAAAGGACTGCTGTGGATCTGCTGAAGTAAATGTGGTTTTTATACTATGCAACATGCAGCCTCATGAAGTGTTTATGTAGCCGGAAGAGAATACCGCAACAAGACACAACGTTGATTTTATGCACTTTTTGCGTAAGACACCAAACTCACCACGACCACCACCAAAAGCAAAAAAAAAGTATCCCCAAGGCTAATATTTATTAAAACTGAGAGCCGAACCAAGATTAATATGTGGGATGATATTTGTGGTAATTGTTATATAAATGTAAAAAAAAACTAATGGGGACGAAAAGATTTGCCTCTGGCAGGAACCGAACCATCAACATTCGAAGATTGCAGCTCCGGTACCCGTTGGAGGCAAGTTATCTTTTCATCTCCTTAAATTTCTTCGCAATTATACAATAATTACAACTAGTGAAATGTTTTAAGCTTAATTTGGTTTGACTGACTGTAATTTTATTGTTATTTATGTTTGGCAAAACATGGGAAGTTCAAATTGATATTCTCTCCAACAACAACAACAACAACAACAACAACAACAACCGTGTGCTTAGATTTGGGTGCACGTTAAAGAACCCCAGGTGGTCAAAATTTCCGGAGCCCTCCACTACGGCGTCTCTCATAATCATATGGTGGTTTTGGGACGTTAAACCCCACAAATCAATCAATCAATCAAAACAACAACAACAACAACAACAACAAGAATAACAACGACGACGACGACAACGACAACGACAACAACAACGACAACAACAACAACAACAACAACAAATTAGCTCTTAAAACTTTCCTCCTGTCGTTCAACAAGGCGAACTTGCCGCAAATTTATGCCCAGGCTGGTATGTCACGAAAACATAGACAACGCATCCTAGTGTTCGCACGAAGCATACGAGCTGTTAATGAATACTGATAATAATTGCACGCACCCTTTGAGGCAAAGTCACGCATGATTATTCTGGCAAATTTAGAATGCTTATAATCAGTGGGTTGTATAACACAAAAAGCTCACGAATGAGCTAGTTCACTTATAAGACTATAATTAAAATTGAAGATGTTCTTAAATACCGAATGCTAGCCTGTTGAGAACATTGAGTGGTTTCAAGAATATCTGTGTCGGTGACATATCTACAGGTCTTACGCCGTGAAGTGCAGTGCTATTACGCATTTAAAGAATGTACACGCTGCCGCTATCAAAGGATCAAGTCTTCTGCTGTAGGCATACTGTAGCAGGCAGAGTAGAGTGGACTTAATTACGCAAAAACAAACTAAATAATATAAAAAGTGATGGAACTTTTTCGTACCAGGTGCAACTCTAAATATGCGCATCAACCAAAATTTTTGGTTCACAGCTTGATTACGTAAAATAAAGAATTTGCGCCCCTGTAACTGCGTTTTCTTTTTCTTTCTTTCTTTCTTTCTTTCTTTCTTTCTTTCTTTCTTTCTTTCTTTCTTTCTTTCTTTCTTTCTTTTATTTATTGTACATGGCTTTCGTACTAGACACCGAACACAAGCTCACCACGCCACGGTGGTTTAGTGGCTAAGGTACTCGGATGCTGATCCGCAGGTCACAGGATCGACTCCCGGCGGCAGCGGCTGCATTTTCGATTGAGGTGAAAACGCTGTAGGCCTGTGTGCTCAGATTTGGGAGAACGTTAAGGAACCCCAGGTGGTCAAAATTTCTGGAGCCTTTCACTATGGCGTCAATCAATCAATCAATCAATCAATAAATAAATAAATAAATAAATAAATAAATAAATAAATAAATAAATAAATAAATAAATCGAGGCTCACAGACCCAGTACTGAGGCTAGGGAAGCACGCAGCTTGTCGGGTGCACGGTAAAGCACCCCAGGTGGTTGCAATACCCGGAGCCCTCCACTACGGCGTCTATCATAATAAAATGGTGGTTTTGGGACGTTGAACCCCACAAATCAAGCATTGCCTTTAAAGGAACAACAACTGAAGATACAAAGAATTAGTGCGTTATTTTCTTCTGGCGTTTTAACGTCTGTGCGGTGCACTTCGTGATGCCAGCAGTTTGTTCATGTGACGTCAAAATTAAATACGCCCTCGATTGGTCAAGCTTTCTCAAATAATCAATTGTTGTCTATACCGCTATCTCTTAAGAGGAAGAGGCATAGCAACTGCATCTTACCAGTATACCCATGGAGCAGAAACTTGGAGGCTTACAAAAAGGGTACAAACTAAATTGAGGATGACGAAGCGAGGTATTGATAGAAAAATTATTTGTTTAACCTTAAGAGACAAGAAGAGAGCAGAATGAATCAAGTAACAAACATGGATTAAGGACACCACATTTTACCGAAATCAGGAAGAAGGACATGAGCCAGGCTCGTAGCACATAGGTGGGATAACCGCCGGTGTTAGATTGCAGCCGACTGCAATCAAAGAGAAGGCAAACGCGTGAGCGGGAGACATAAAATTAGCAGGCAAATAAGGTTAAGAAATCTGCGGGTATAACATGGCAGCAAAAAACACATGACAGGGTTAAGAGAGAGAGAGAGAGAGAAAATTTAATGCGGAAAGGCAGGGAGGTTAACCAGAAAACATATCCGGTTTGCTACCCTGCACTGGGGAAGGGGTAAGGGGAGACAGAAAAGTAAGAAAAAGAAATGGGAAAGGGAGGAAGAGAAGCACAAACACACACACACACACACGCACACAGTAGTGTCACAATCGTTCAACGAGGCGGGTCGCTCGCAGACAGGGTTAATTTGCGTACTATAAGAAAGGCCTTCGCCCTGCAGTGGGCGTAGTGATGATGATAGAACTCTATATAATCAATATATTGCAGTTAATTGTCTTCTACCCTGCTTTTCCACACAGTGGCATGCCCGTTCAGTCTTCGTTGGCATGCCTATCTTGCGCGATAAACTCATTTTGTCTCGTTTATTGCATTTGCAACTACGCAAGCGGAGACGGCAGTGTGTTGTCGAAACGCACATCCTGACTAGCTTGAACACTTAGTGCTGGCATTCCTCGTGTTTTATGAATAAATAGGTGGCGGAGAGAGCGCGTTTAGAAAGGGCAGGGAAGACGAGGAAAAGTCTATATCGCCTTTGAACTTGATGCGACGCTCGTATTTCAGAACGTCTCTCCACTTAGCGCTGCACGTTGAATGGAGAGCGTTGATGGCAGATACACCTTACGGCAAAAATGTTCATCGAACATGAACGGTATTCCGCAGCGATTCTTGAGAAGCGCAGCGTGATTTTCGGTATAGCAGTGGCACTTCGCTTAGATCTGTCAAGTTAAGGACGAAATTAGAGTTGAGGAGTGTTTGTGAATACGTTTGAATCTTTCTCAATTAAGAAACTTGGAGCAGTTAGCCTAACGCAGTGCAGTTATGTACACTGCCTTTTATCTCTACGCGAGGGAAAAAATTATACAATGATTGTGTTACTTAAGGCAAACTTCACAATGATAAAAATGAAGAGCCAAACCATTTTTTGAAGGCTCTCAGTCAGTGCCAAAAAATTAGGGGAACCTAAAGCTTCACCTTTGAGACTTGAATGCGATAGCTATATTCGGTGCCTGTAGTGCGTACTTTGTTGGAAATGGCTTGTGTCAGTGAAGCTTCTGTGTAATAGGTAGCACGCTTTGAACTACTGGTAATTGTGTGGAGGAAATCTTTTTGAAAATTGCAATGCGCCCCCTACGGGTACTCAAGGACAAAGGGACACTACTGTGTGTGAATTTTGTAGTGGATTGAATGTTTTAAAACATGAATGCATGAAAATCGCAAGTACTGACAGTCGCTGGAAATGGGCCCTTGTTCCGTGTTAGTACTGCAATATTTAATGTTGAATTGTAAACAGTGTATACAGGATGGGTAGGTTTGTAAAGCATGAAAGTCATTTTCCCTGCATTTCCAAGCCGAGTAAGTTCTCACTGTATTCAAAAGCAGATGAATGGCCGTCTTAGCAGGAAAGGATCTCTTGTCTTACGGAAAAACCTTTTCTGCTAAAAGGGTGTTAAATAAGACAAGGTAGACTGTTGCCCGAGTTTGTTGTCAGCACTCAAGTTACTATTTATTTCCAGGTACTGTTGGCCGATTGGGTCGTTACAGGGGTGGGGTAGAAAACTGACATAACAACCGTCATGTCATGCGTAAAAAGAAATGCATAGCCGATACAAAAGGAATACATCACTATACTACGTTCTACGACTTACATGCTATATCATATACATCACAAAATACACTTCCCAATATTACATCCTACAACGTACATGAGACAAGTTACAGCAAATAGATTCATAGTCAAAAGATGACAGGCACACACACCAAAAACAGCAATCACCGTTTACGAAGATTCACTTAGAAAATATTTTGTAACATTGTTTTCAAGATGTTCTACAGTTTGAGAATCACGTATAGCATCGGGTGATACATTCCAGTCTTTTATTGTTCTAGGGAAAAAAGAGTATGCATATGTGTTCACACGACATTGAGGAACTAGATATTTTCTGAGGTGGTCACTTCGTAGGCTCCGCACTTGACGGGGAATTAGGTACTGCTCTGCATCAAAGTTCAATGTATTTTGGGAAAGCAGGAACAAGAATTTAAGTCTGGCTATGCGACGGTGGTCCACGAGGGGCTCTAAATTTATTCTTGCAGCATATGTGTTACAGAATCTTTACGAGAATATTTTGAAAGAATAAATCTAGCCGCCCTTCTTTGTACCCGCTCGATGTTTTTAATTAATCCTTTTTGATAAGGGTCCCATATGATGCTTGCGTATTCCAGTGTAGGCCTTACTATTGTTAAGTACGCTGTTAACTTTACGGGGGCTGGAGCCAGTTTTAATTTGCGACGTAAGAACCATAACTTCTTTTCAGCAGTAGAGCAAATATTACTGATATGTTGGGCCCAGTTCAGGTCTTCAGATATTGTTACTCCTAAGTATTTACATCTGTTAACGGTAGCTAACGCAGTGGAACTTAGTTGATACTCGAAACTTTTGACGTGCTTTACTTTGTTTGTAACTCGCAAAACAACCGTTTTCTCTTTATTTATTTGCATTTTCCGTGTTTCGCACCATTTCTCGATAGATGCCAAGACATCGCTGAGTATTTTCTGATCACTATGGTTACATATTTCTCGATAAAGTAAACAATCATCGGCGAACAGTCTAACAGTAATATTTTGATTAATGTCGGAACAAATATTGTTAATATAAACGAGAATTAACACCGGTCCGAGTACGGACCCTTGAGGGACTCCAGATATTACGTGTAAACGATCAGACTTGTAGCCGTTTATGTCCACATACTGCGTCCTACATGTCAGATATGACCTGACCCATTATACTACATTGTTATTTATGCCAATCTGCTTCAATTTCTTAATTAATTCGTTATGAGGAACCATATAGAAGGCTTTTGCGAAATCAAGGCATATTGCATCAACCTGTCTTTCGTTATTTATTGCTTTTGAAAAGTCTTGGATGGTCTCAAGAAGCTGCGTTACGGTTGATAGCTTTTGTCGAAAGCCGTGTTGGTTAGGATGTTGTAGTTTTGTATTTTCTAGGTACTGATATATAGCTTTGGATATAACATGTTCGAGGAGTTTGCAGCAGACGCAGGTTAAGGAGATCGGCCGGTAATTTTCGATATTCTGCTTGTGTCCGGTTTTGTGTACCGGGACCACTTTTGCTACAAGCTAGTTGGCTGGGACCCGTTTTTGTTGCAAGGAGGCATTAAAGATTATTTTCAAGTATCGGGCAACCCATTCAACGTATCTGCGCAAGAAAGCATCTGGAATCCCATCCAGACCAACAGATTTATGTTCTTTAATGTTTAGCAGGAGCGATAGTATTCCTTCATAGCTAATGCGTACTTATGGCATGTCAGACATATGGGAAAACGATGTTGCTGTAGTTGAAGCACTACATTCGGAATCATTTGAAAAGACAGACTGGAAGAAGTTATTATGGTAAGACGCAATTTTCGAACAGTCGGTTATGATTTCGTCGTCAACAACAATGCTGTATTGGCTTTGAGAGGTTTGTGACAAATGACGCCAAAACTTTTGCGGGGAAGACACTATGAAGTTTGTAAGTGTTTCCTCGTAATATTTCTGTTTTTCTTGCCTCAGCGTTGTACGCAACTGTGAAGATAAGTTTGATATCTTTTCATGATTTTTGACTTTCCTTTGCCGTCCTATTTTTCGCTTCAGACGAACTATCTCTCGCGTTATCCAGGGATTACGCCTATTCTTTCTCTTTTTTCTTAATGGTACGAATGAATTTACACAGTGAAAGATAATGGTTTGGAATGTTGTCCACAAAGAATTGACGTCATCATCAGGGCTCAGACTGTCTAGATGAAACGATAAGTATTCAACGATGCTCGTGTCATCAGCTTTATCAAAATTGGGGACATGCGCAATACATTCTTTAACATTTGATGCAGGAACGTCGGCTTTGATTTGTACAAATACTAGTTGATGGCCCGATATGCCATTTTCTACTGCTACCTGATAATCTTCAAACCGTTCATCAAGAAATACTAGATCTAATATAGCCTGCGCTGTTCCCGTTTTGCGAGTGCCTTCCTGTACCAACTGCGTTAAATCGTTAGCGAAAGCAATGTCAAGCAGCACTTCACTGTCAGCTCGTTCCCGTGACTCTATGGTAAGTGATTTCCAATCAACCCCAGGCAAGTTAAAATCACCGGCAAATATGAACCGCTGGTTTCGAGTCTTCTGTTGTTCTTGTGTTGTTCTATTACATGTGCAGTGCAAGCCTACTCGAAAGAAGTTATGGCCAGCGTGCCGTTTTTGTGTGTCCGTTTTTCGACCGACTACCTGTGGTCAGTTGGAAAGAAATAAAAAGTTCACAAAGATTTATGTGACCCTGCGCTCCCCGCCCCACTCTACAGAGCGCTATATAAAGTATGTAAGGGTCACACTGGACCTAAACGAGTAAAGAAAATGCCGGTAGCTCCAAGTGCAAAAACGCCCTTTCTTATACACCCGAACATTTCCTGTAAGATTATTCTTAGAGGAGCGTGGTTTTCAAAAGCCATGAGGATCTGACTGTCTAATCTGTAACGAACCAGAAAGAATTGATCACGTTTTCCTACATTGTTGCGAAAATGTTTTACAGAGGACGATTTTTGTTAGACCCTCCTGGAGTCAGGTACTTAGCAATATAGAATGATGACGGATCACCTTTTGATTTAATATGATGACTGCCTTGCACAGTATATGGCGCTCTTTATTGGCTAGACTTCACTGTAACCCTGACAAGAGACCCGCAATGAATTGTTTTAATGAAAACTTATCAATGTTTCGCGAGAAGAAATTAATGTGTTCCTGCATGATTGGAAAGGGGAGAAGCCCTGTTTACTATGAAGAAATTTTAAGCCGTGATGTGCTTTAGCAGAGCTTGACGGCGTTAGTAATTGTTCTGTCAAATTTTTTGTTTATTGTAATATACTTACCTCGCCATCCCGTGTGTGAAGTTTACCCGAAAAAAAAGTTAAGACGCGTTTTCGTGTGGTAGAACATCCGCTCTCCACGCAAACGACTCAGGTTTGATCCCCACTAGTACCCAAACGGCTTTGGCTCGGTTCATACTCTGACCCATGATTTTTTGTATCATTTATTTTATTTGCATCGTTCTCAATTTTTTGGTCACATATGTTTTTGTTTGTGTGTATGCACTCTTGGATCGATTGAATTCTTTGGCTGGAGGTCCTGGGCCCAACAATCCCCTGTTATTACATCACAGCCATAGTTTCAAACTCTGCAAATCGCTTGCATTTGATGTAAAGTTGAAAGCTAGAATGACTCGACTGAATGACAACGGAGGAAAGTTATTCGCTGGCATGCAGACGCTCGCATATCAAGCCGCTTGCTACGTCACAGCTCGCGAGTGCGTCACTGTTGCTCGCATCTCTGGCCCTTCGCGGATATATGAAAAAGTATTCAGGTATGTATTTTAACTGTTAGATCGGAATGGCTAAAATTTCACCAGCTTATTTGTGAACGTACAAAAATTAATCATTGTAACAAAGATTACGACCGAAAATGAGATAATTTAACCCCTAAATATTTATACTGAATAATGAAGTCATCAGTGTATGTGAACCAGCAGGAATAGCTTGGGTACAAATTTTCTTCGTAAGATCTCATTAGGTCGTTGTGAATTAGCACCACTTTTCTTCTTATGCTAGCAAGTCCCAGCACCAATTGAAGGCACGGGCATTTCATTTTCTTCTTTTACCTACCTACTATGAACCTTATTAAATAGGAAGGTGACGATTTCATTTCGGCAAGGCTCTGATCTTCTGCGTTTTACCGCTACAGTGCTTGGAAATAAACACGGCGGCCTGTACTTGGCATAGCAATTTGCCGGGAACCACTCATGCAAGCGCTCACGTAAGCGTAGCTCTCTCTATTTTCTTGGGACAAGTACTTCACGAGCTTCTTTCTTGCCAGGGCGGGAGGCATTAACTCGAGTATTTGGAGAAACTCGAAAACCTTTTGTGCGTAACGACCTTCGCTCAGAACAAAGCGAAGCTGAGGGAGTGGTCCGCAAAAACAAATAAAAAAGAACAAAAAAGAAAGACGATGAGCACATAGGAAAGAGTGCTCCTTTCTGGTGGTGAAGATTAAAGTGGACTTCCTTCGTTTGGCCGGACTCGTTTTGAAGCTTTGTTTGCACCTTGTTTCTCCTGGTGCACAGTAGTACGAAGGCCGCCCAGAAAGAAAGCGATGAAACATGAATTGAGGGCCTCAAGATAAACTGCAATTGTTATAATGTAAAAGTTCCGTCCACAGCGACTATATAGAGGATGCTTCCATGGCAAGACAGTCGACGCATCGTTTTCAAAATCACATCATGTTCTGGCAGTTATCCACTGTGTGTACCCCTGCGCCTAATGGATGCCGTGCTTATTGAAAAAAAGAATGTAATAATGGGGCTAGATAGTGTTCGAGGCTCTGTTTGACCCGAGAATTCAGATAGAAATTCATACGAATATGCTTCAATTTCGATACATAATCATCACTGTATTCTTCAGGCCGACACTCAATAATGTTTTTGATTTGTGTAGTTATTCTTACCACAACATTTGTTTAAGCACATTCCTTTGTCCACCACCGGATTTGTCATCCTACAGTCATGAGCAGTTGCGCAGGCAGTAAACATGTCGTTATTCTGCCTGAAAAAAAAATCCCGCTGCCTGACTTTTCAGCCTGATTCTATATGTACAAGTTACGATAACTGATGCTTATAAGTTGCACGCATTTTCGCTGTTGCAGTTAAGATAACACTCTATTTGATCACCTCACTACCGTTATGCGTAGGACAATAATTTCTGTTGTCTGACCCACGTTGTGATGTTTTCTCGTATCCTGTACGGTCAGTTTTCCTCTGTCCAAACAATTCAATACATGCGTTGTTACCACTGTTACCAATAAGTCGTGTTTTAGCCATTTTGTTTACAATGAAGGCCACCTTGTTTGCAGAAACACGTCCTAAGAGCAACGATGTATAATGCCTCTTAAGGAAAACAACGGCCACCATTAATGTGCATAGCCGTAAAGTCGGCAATAACGCTGAATCTTCTGTCTGTGGTCGTAAATGGATCAGAGCCACTCCGCCGGCCATGGTTATATACGGGCCCACTGTGGCCCCACGTGGTAGCTGCATGCAACCAACTTCTGTGGCTAGCTTACTAACAGGCTGTATAAGCCTCCGTGAGCGGATTGGAGTAGAAAACTTCCCTCTCGCTAAACCAAAGTCGAAAAACTGCGCTAATGCGCGATCCAGGAGAGAATAAGGGCAGCCGCCAGGATTCTAATCTGCTTGTTCGCAGTCGAGCATGCAGGGTTTACGGTACGAATGTTCTCACCGCAGCCGCAGAAATGGCGTTTCGTTGCGTTTTACGTTTCTGCATGGCTCGCATATTTCTCCTGCTTCGAAAAGTGCATTTCGTTGTTCGCGCTCGTGATCGTTAGCTTTACGCATACACCCGGGGAGCTCGTAGTTCAGCCGAGAGCTTTATCATGTCGCCTCTTACGCCCACTTTCTTCTTTTTTTTTTCTCGCTAAACTTGTGTGCTTGAGCAAAAGGGTATGGTGTTGCAAATAGCACGTCAAAAAAAATCGCAGTATATCCACGGAGCGAATGATGATGAGAGGAGCGAGGCGTCCACCCATCCGTCTGTCAGTTTGTCTGCTCCTATCACACTAGAGCATCGGACGGACGGATGGATGGATGAACAATTCAACCCAATCATCATCACTCACTCCGTGGATATGCTGTGAATTTCTAATAACAGTTGCATCTCTCCGATTTAATCGTCAACTACACAAAAACCACTAATGTCATCTAGTGATAATATATTTCAAGGAAATATACAAAAGAATTTCCTAGGAGAAATTAATAAACTAGAGGTGGCTACATACATACTACGCACAAACGGAGGAAGAAACGACCCACACCCTAAGGGGCATTACCCCTAATGCCATAGGTAAACTTGACAACAAGTTCATGAAAGTTACTTCAACTATTCTGTCTCTTGCCATCGGAGGGCTGGATTACTCTAATTACCATGCTTTAATTTAGTGCAGGAGGAACAACTTTTCCCTATTTGTAAGGATTTAGTTTGCACCTGCAAGAGGTTTCTATTCTACATGGTTTTATTACGGCAACTAACTACTGGATATTGCAAAGTGAAGCTCACTGAGTGGTTTTCTTGCAGCTACACGTTCTCTTTCTCAAAAGTTTAAACTGCAAAGATATTTAATTATTCTGGCGATGAAAAGTGGCACTGGGCTCGGGTTCCTGATCGGTTTGGCCGAAAAAAAGAAGAATTATGGCAGAAAATAGAACCGTCTTACTGAACAATCACCCTCAGAGGGTATCTGCCACAGTTGACAGGCAACAAACAAAACAAACAAACAAACAAACAATTAACAAGCAAACAAACAAACAAACAGGCGTTGTGTCTGTCTCTTTTCGACAATGCTGCAGTCGTCGAAACGATGCCTTAAAGTGGACACCTCCTGTGCTCGCGCGTCCTCAACTTTTCGAAACAGCCATACAAGGGAAGTGTCCACGCTTAATTCCTCGGCCGTGGAACCCGTCTACCAGCCACCGTACCGAGCACAGTTCAGGGATGGCGTGTACGCCTCCTCATCCCATCATAACTTTCTGGTGCTGCGAACACCGCCCGGGGACGGCGTCCACTCAAACCTCCTTGATGCAGTCCTCCTGGGTAGTTCAAATTTCCTTCATCGACACCGTGACACGATTTCAAGCCAAGGAACTGCACGGGTTGTTCCCGTCTGGGGAACGTGGCTAACGCTCCAATCAGCGTGGATCCAATGAGCTGGACTCTGTCATCTCATCAGACTCCAACGGACGCTGTACACGCTTCCTTGGCTGTGGATTCTACCGTCATTTAGTAATGGTACATGTTCTCGATATATTTAACATCAATTTATAACAAGCTTATGAAAATATTGTACATTGATCATTCACAAGTTGACGAGAATGTGGCACCAGTAGCCGCCGATGAGCAGGACTGTGTAGTTTGGTCACTTCCGTCTGCCGATAAGGCAGCTTGGGTAGTGCTCCCAGTTGCTCGTGCTTGAACGTTGCATCGTTCTGGCTCGTTAGTTGTGGGACACTACTTGACATGAATGTCCCGCAGGCACTCATTGATGAGCAAGACTGGCCATTGTGGCCACTTCTCTCTGCAAGAACGGCGCTCGACTGTAGTCGAGACACGTTTTTCACAATGTCTCACAGATGGCACACAGAAACACACACACACACACGCACGCGTGTGAATGGTACATACAGGTTTTTGATCTAAAGCAAGAGTCGCAATGCCTCCAAGATAAACGCCGCGCGCTTGCCATCTCAGGCCATAAAGAGTCTCACGATGCCTCGCAGATGGCAGCACATTATCTAGCGTTTGCTGTTTGTTTGATCAACGTTTCTGGAAAGGCATAATATGTTTTCCACTATATAGACGGACATAGTTGTGTGTATTTAGCGATGATAGCTGCACCATCCCGGCCTTTTTTGACGTAATTTGATGGCCTCCAAAATGCGCCTACAAATCACCGAATGAGCCCCTTTTTGTCGAGACACCTGTGGAACAAAATGCGTTAAGGAGACTCCTTTCACTACATGACACTTATCTAGTGTATTTTTCTGAGGCAGCTGTAAGTAACATCGTGGCATTGTGACAGGACACCTGCTTGCCACGCGAATGGCCCGAGTTCGATCCTCAATGAGACCGAAAGTTTTAATCTTTATTTTATTTGCTTCTTTCTCGATTTTTCGCTCACGGACAATTTTTGGCTCACAACAAACGGTGCCGATGCCGACGCCAGAATCTCTGCAACGCGAGCTCTCTAATGCTGTTGCGTTAAAATGGGGGAACCTTAAGCTTCACCTTTGAGAGCCGAACGCGATAGCTATATTCGGACCCTGTAGTACGCATACTTTGTTAGAGATGGCTTGTGTCAGTAAATCTTTTGTGTAATGGGTAGCACGCTTTAAATCCCCATAAAAGGCGCGGACGAAATCATTTTGAAATCGTCATGCGCCCCCTACGTTGACTTAAGGGCAAAGGCGCAGTGCTATGTGCGAAATTTGTAGTGGGTGGCCAGCTTTAAGCCATGAATGCATGACAATCGCATCTTCTGGCACCCGCTGGCAGACGGATTATTACTGCAATGTTTAATGCTGTGTAATGAAGCATGTATTATGAAGCAGTATGTATACAGCACGAGTGGGTATGTAAAGCATCAAAGTCACTTTCACTGCATTTCCAAGCAGAGGAAGTTGTTTTCACTGTATTCACAAGCAGATGTAAGGCCGTGTGGTAGAACACCGGCTTGCCAAGCAAACGACCCGGGCTCGGTCCCCACTTGGATTCAAATGACCCGGGTTCAGTGCCCACACTAACCAAGTTCTTTTTATTATTTATTTTATTTGCAGCGTTCAAGATTGTTCTGTCACGAGTAAGATGATGATTTTTCGCTCACACCTAACAACGCCGAAGCCGACGTTGGAATTTTCTCGAAACGAGCTCTTTAACACTATTTCGTTAAAATGACTGGTGGTACTCGGGTGCGTGATCAGCTTGGGCGCAAATTAGGAGGGCGACCACTGAATATAGAACAACCGGCCTACTTAACAGGCGTTGTGTCTTTCTTCTCGACGTTAGGTTAATATTTATTTAATAAAAGAAAGCGCAGCCTGTACTAGTGAAGAAAAGCTAGAATCAACAGCGAATATGGTGCTCCACCTAGCCTTTTTTTAAGTCTTCATTAAAGGTGTCAAGCTTTTGCTAGTAATTTTGCTGATACTAAGTACGGTTAGGCTTGGATATGTCAGTATGTATGTATGTATGTATGTATGTATGTATGTATGTATGTATGTATGTATGTATGTATGTATGTATGTATGTATGTATGTATGTATGTATGTATGTATGTATGTATGTATGTATGTATGTATGTATGTATGTATGTATGTATGTATGCATGCATGCATGCATGCATGTATGTATGTATGTATGTATGTATGTATGTATAAATGTATGTATGTATGTATGTATGTATGTATGTATGTATGTATGTATGTATGTATGTATGTATGTATGTATGTATGTATGTATGTATGTATGTATGTATGTATGTATGTATGTATGTATGTATGTATGTATGTAGCCACCGGTGGCACATACCCGCTCTAGAGCGGGTAGGTGCCACAAGGGTTGCGAGATGGGAGGTGGCAGGACTTGGAGTGTTCACTAGATGGACGCACAGACGGACGGACAGACAGACTAGCAGATGGATGGACGGACGCGTGGGCGTACGGACGGATTGACGCACAAACGTATGGACAGATGGATGGGCGTACTCACGGACAGACAGGCGGACGCATGGATTGACGCATGGATTGACGCACGGATGGTCACGCGGACGGACGGAAGCAAGAACGAACGGACGGAAGCATGGACGGGCTGACGGGCGCTTTACCCCACTCATCATCATTCACTCCGTGGAGGAGGAGGAATGAACTTTATTATAAAAAAAAAAGCAGGTTTAGGTGGCCGGGCCTAAGCCTCCCATGAGGGGACGTCAAGGGCTTACCTCGACGCTGCCTCACGGGCGTGCTGGGTCACCCAGGTTTGGTCGTAAATAGCGGAACTCCGTAGACCCTCATGGAGCTTCGACGAAAGGGTCGTGGCATTAGTGTGTCTGTATTGTGCCGGGAAATCCTACAGCATGTGCGGAAGCGTAGCCGGGTTTCGGTTTTGGTCGGTTCCGCACACTACGCATGTGTCACTTGGTTTTTGCGGGAGAATGTTACGTGATTAACAGTTACGTGATGTGATGTTAGACACGTGACTATAGCTGTTACTGGGCTCCTGGTGTTAATGTGTCATTGGGCCAGTTTGTTGATTGATTATTATGTGAGCTTTAACATCCCAAAACCACCGTATGAATACGAGAGATACCGTAGTGGAGGGCTTTGAAAATTTCGACCACCTGGGGTTCTTTACCTTGCACCCAAATCGTAGCACACGGGTCTTCATCGAAACTGCAGCCGCCACAGACGAGATTGGATCCCGTGACCTGCGGGTCAGCCGCCGAGTAACATTAGCCACTAGATTACTACGGCGGGGCGGGACCAGTTTTTATCTGATTTCAACCTCTTGTTTAGCTGATACGAATGTTACGCAATTTTTAGCACGTGACTAGTTACGTGTATTAGTCACGTCATTATATGTTACGTGATGTTAGTGACATGACTAGCAGTTACGAGGTCCTGGCACGAGCATGTTACATGATTAGACATTGCGTGGGTTTGGCGAGAAAATGTCGCGTGTGTGCCTCTAGCTTGCTGAATAGTTGCACGGTTTATGACCGCATTGTGTCACGTGACGGACTGTTACGTAATATTACGTGATCTTAGTTACTTGACTTGTTTTAGCATTATGTTATCTCATTTTAGTGACTATTTGTTGCGTGTTTTTGGCGGAAAGATGTTGCGGGACTAGGTTTGCATGATATCTTGTCACATGGGTTGCTCTTACGTGGGTGTTCCAACTTGATAAAAACAGGTTTTCTAATCAAACAACTGTGAAATTTTGATAAGGTGCTACAAAATTTAAATGCATGCCCTAAGCAAACAACAGTTCTACAACGCCTGAGTTTCTCAATAAAATGAAAAGCGTGGCTTCGTGTATGCAAAAGGCCACGAAAGCACTGATGTGCTACCTGAATGTGACCACATGTACGATATCATGCTGTGTTCATTCCTTTTTATTGCTCTTGATCTTATAGACTATTTCTTTTATTATTAACACAATAGCGTTAAAGGTGGTCTAAATTTCCGGAGCCCTCCACTACGGCGTCTCTCATAATCATATAGTGGTTTTGGGACGTTAAACCCCACATATCAATCAACAATAGCGTTAAAGAGCTCGTTTAGCAGAAAGTTGGGCGCCGGCGTCAGTGTCGGCGTGGTTGGTTTTGAACGAGAAATCATCATCTTTTGCGCGACCAAAAAATCGAGAACGATGCAAATAAAATAAATAAATGATAAAAAATCCTGGAGCAGAGGGACCAAAGTAGGGTTGTTTGGCTCCAATTAGGGATCGAACCCGGTACGTTTGCGTGGTAAGCGGATGTTCTACCACAGACCACACATCTGCTTGTGGAAACAGTTAAAAGAAATTCCTCTGCTTGCAAATGCATTGAAAGTTGGTTTATTGCCTCACAAACGCACGTTTCCTGTATGCATGCTTCACAATGCAACATGAAATATTGCAGTAACAATGCGTGGTTCAAGCGTCCATTGCCAATGAGCGTCAGAATATGTGATGATCATAATGGCTCTACGGTTGAAAGCCGGCACCGTACTTCAAAAGGCACACACGCCACTGCGCCTATTCCCTTGAGGCCACATAATGGGTGGATAGGAAATTTGAAAGCGTGTCATGCACAAAGTGTTTGAAGTACGCACTAGGAAGAGGATGTCGCTCTCCCGTACGACACCTAAAGGCGAAGCTTTAGAGTCCTTTATTTTTTTAGCCCCCCCCCTCCCCCAAGTGCCGGCGAGCCAAGCTTGAGTAACTAACCTCTCTGCCTTTCGCCTTCGTATTTGTCTCTCACTTTGTCATTCGAAAGCAATCAAGGGACAATTCTATATGCTTGATGTACAAATCTGTTTCAAGAACAGCGAATTTAGGTGGCTTCTCCGAATGCCGCCAATAGAAAAACGATATATATATATATATATATATATATATATATATATATATATATATATATATATTCGTATGTCTGTAAACTATCGAGAGTGTGAAATCAATATTTTATGGCAGCTTTACCACTTTCATTGTAAAACCACCTGTCTATACGAGAAACCGGTGAAACTCCAAGTATATTGCTTTTTTATTACAAATGCCACATAAACATGAATGAAATGTTTGTTTGCAGCAATTCCACCTTCGTTTGTGTCGAGCTTTATGGGGAAAAAAAACAAGAATACTTTTTAGGTTATAGAGCAGTGCCAACAGATCCTTTTTCTATACACAAATATATACAAAACGGGTGATTAAGAAGATGAGTGGTTTTATTAGACAGCATTTCAATGGTAACTGTGTCAATCTAATTGCGGGAGCTACTACTGCGAAAGCTTCAACATCGCTTACATCTACTTGGCTATTATGCTCGTTTAAATAATGCCCTTTACCACAAATAGGAGAAAAAACGGAATAACGAGAAAAAGTTATGCTTGCGTAATATGAAGTGTGGGAATGCTGTGCCTCAAGGAGGCTTATCGCCTTACCCGCGGCTGCACCCGCTTCAATATTTTTTTAGGAATACGTGACAGAAGTATTACGCAGTGAAGGACGGAGAGCACACGCTGGCCAAATTTTCTGCTTCGTGGCGGCGAAGAATATTTGATCATAATCATTTGCTGCATTGCTCGAAAAGGGGAGACATCCGCGACTTCCTCGTTTAAATATGCGGTGCAGATTCGTCTTCTGGTCATGCCTCTTGAGGTTTGCGCGGGACTCAGTGAACCGAGTAATTTGAAAGAACGGCTTTGGCAAGGCGACTCTCTGGGTAAGAAAAAAAAAGCCCCAAGTCAGCTTATTCTAACCTTGAACACAGAACAGTCACCATGGACTGCATAAATGTTTTTTCATTCAGTCGCCACAAAAAAGAGTGAATTTGCATTAATAAAAGCATATTTCCTTCTCCTTGTCTTGTCGCCCGACTAGAGGTCTCTGATTTTCAGCCAAAGGAACTGATCTACTGCCCAATCAGTGGTGAAAAGACCGAACGGATTCATAACTTCATGTGGAGAATGGTTTAGAATATTAAACAAGTACCTGCGGTATACTTTAGCTTTATACTATTTACTTTACTAGTGCTCAGCTCCTAACCGGAAAATCGGGGGTTCCTTCGCGGCATCGGCGGTTGTATTTCCGTTGAGGCGAAATGCTAGAGGTACATGTACTGAGCTATATCAGCGCACGCTAAAGGACACGAGATGGTCGAAATTTCTAGAGCACTCCACGGCGGCGTCTCTCTCAAAATAGGGCAATGGGTGTGGTAAGTTAGTTATTCGATTAAATGAGCAACCTCGATACCCCTTTTCCTCTTCTACGTTTGAAGTCAAGTTCTTCGTAAATGTCCTTCACCCGGAGAGCCATACGCATGAAATGCACACTTGAAGCAGTCATTGGCTCTGCATTACGGTCTTGCATGCGCGTTTTCCACAGACTGTGCAGTCCCATCAAAAAGAACATATCAGAAGCACTTCATCGAGACATGTTTGGAAAACGTGACCTATAGTATGGGAATAAATATCTCTAAACTGCTAAGGAAAAAGGCCTTACGCAAGAATAATGCTGACGAAATGTCAATTATCGATAGTGGTTGTTGTGCTTTCTATTTATTTTTACAAACATTACGTGTGATATGGGCATTACTTAAAGTCAGTATCAATTATATACTTCAGGACTGTCCACTGAGGCTGGTCTTCGCAGCAGTAGCCAGAGCGACCATCGAAAGCTCGAGCCCTACGTGTCAGCCTTCCGCTCCTGGTCTTAACCTTTATTGCATTTGCTATTATTACGCAACCCTAAACAGCTGTTTATACGAAACATATCCGATTGTTCAACACATGCCTGTGAGTAGAGGATTTGTACATATCTTGAGCGCGTCATTTTGTAACGTTTCGCTGAACAAGAAACAAAAAATACTACACAGTTACCTTCCCTTGGTATGCTTTGTAAAACATTGATTCCCATGGTGCATAAATTCTGCATCTGCTAAATTATTATTATTATTATTATTATTATTATTATTATTATTATTATTATTATTATTATTATTATTATTATCAATATTGCGTTTGATGTGTGCGTTACGTCTTGTTATTATTTAAATTAAGCGCCACAATATGCATTCTTCAACTTGAATACGCATCTGTGATCTAGAACGGCATGGCTGAATCTGGCAGTGACGCCATTGTGCGAGTCCAGTAAAAGTTCATTAGCATTTACAATCATCGTTTCGCTAGAAATGACTGTAGATCTAGTTTCAGTGTTGCCAGAAATATTATCACTGCCATAACTTTACTGCAGAGAAAATCACGCTGCCCTATTATTGCTTTACAAACTAGTTAACGGAATGATATCCTGCCCTTTATTTCTCAGTTGTGCAAATTTTAGAATTCCGCGTAAGTTAACCACAGGAGATCGACCATTTCATATCTGCCAACTTTTTTTTCAACACTCTACTGTTCACAGAATACAAAATGTCTATAATGTTAAATTCATGATCTTGATGTTTTTCACAGTGCACTGTCATTGTTTGTGCCTGAGCTCTGCACTGTCTTAAAATAGTTTTTAACAATGTACAGTCTTCCCTTTTCCGTCTGTCAGAAAGGTGTCAGGATAGTTCTGTATATTTCGCGTCGTTTTTAGCTTAGTTCTTATTATTCTCATATTGTCTTTCACATTTTCTCAGTTCATGCTGATTTCTTCCCTGTGCGTTTTCACTCTATATTTGATTTTTATGAAGAGTGCCTATATTGTATTGTTGTTTGTATTGGTTTATTTTTGTGTGTGCTTGCACCCAGACCTCATGGTTGTTCCACGGCACGTTAAAATAATAATAATAATAATAATAATAATAATAATAATAATAATAATAATAATAATAATAATAATAATAATAATAATAATAATAATAATAATAATAATAATAATAATAATATAATAATAATAATAATAATAATAATAATAATAATAATAATAATAATAATAATAATAATAATAATAATAATAATAATAATATAATAATAATAATAATAACATTAATAATAATAATAATATTATTTTGCTACATTCCGTTCCATTATATGATTCAGCTCGACGGCGTGTGTTCGATTGCTGGACACGGGCGCCTTACTCCGATGGCAACGAAATTCTGGCTCCGAGTGGTGATCGAACCCGGGTCATTTGCGTGCGTGTTCGACCACACAGCCACGCGTCTGCTTGTGAATACAGGGAAAATAACCTTTTCTGCTTGGAAATGCAGTGAAAGTAATTTTCTTGTGTCACAAACACATGCGTCCTGTTTACACGCTGCGCAATAGACCATGAAATATTCCAGTAAGAATGGGTGGTACAAGCGTACATTTCGATCGGGTGTCAGAGCATGATAATCATAATGACCTCATGGTTTAAAGCCAGTAACCTCCCATACAAGACACACGCGTTTTTGTGCCTGTTCCTTTAAGGCAACGTAGTGGGTGCATAGCAAGTTCGAACAAAATTTCATCCACTATGTTTTTCAGATGCACACTAAGAACAGAATATCGCTGTCACGTTCAACTGATAAAAATGAAGCCCAAAAGACCCCCTAATTTTCTGGCCTTTTAATCATGGTATAATACTATTTCGTGATACCCAACACTTATTGCAGTACGGTACGACTCTATTGAGCACATTTGCGCTTACCGATTATACGAACACGCAAACAGTGCCAAAACGACATGAGATTCGACAGCATGATTTCAAAAAAATCTATACATATATTCGCATAGCAGGCTTAGACCACGTATTTATTGCGGGTAATAATACGTAAACGTTATTCTGTTAAAAATCTCCAGGAGAAAAAAAAAGCACTCGAGACAGTCGCCCTGTGACATGTTGCTTCAGACACGGGTGTACTGTTTCTGGCTACGTTCTATTGATATAGAATCTCTAACTACAGGAACAAGTGTAAGAAAGATGACAGGGTGAACTACGCAACACTGTTTGGGGGGGGGGGGTCACAAAACATTCCGTGAAAGCGCCACGCAATCACACACACTGACGACGAACACACACACAAACAGTGATGATTTCCTGCCAAGTTCAGTGTAGTTGATGCAACGAAGCAGCCCATTAATGCGCGCTAGCGCTAATGTCTTGTCAGTGTTGCAGTATCTGAGGATAATAAAGAAGCCATCCTGACCATACAAGAGATATTGTAAGCAGTTACTAGTGAACTACATGGCTTTGTTTGATAATGAGAACAATTACAATTGAGGAAGGAAAGGAAAAGAGGCAACATGACGTCCCTCCACCAGCTTTTGTGGCCAACCCGTTTTGAAGCCAGTGGTGTCGGCCCAACACGTGAGCTCTTGTATCAAGATTACGCAATCGATGAGACTTGCCGAGACTCTAGTTTATGGTACCCAGTAGCTTTTATACAAAACGTGCTTGTCCGGCGCAGGCAGGCCGGCTCCGGCTCACGCAGAAAGTTCAAAAAACGGAACACCACCAAGAGTACTCAAACCTACCACACGCTCTGGCGTTTTCATCACGTTTTGGCCCGACATGGTTGGCTTCAGTCGTGGGACGTAATTCTCCCTCCTTTTTTTTTCTTCCTCATTGTCAATTACCGTAATATTGTGATTTATGATGTAGAGTTTCACCCCAAAGGGTCGTGCTGGTAAGCAGGAGGAACATGCGTAATGACTTACGATGGTAAAGAAACATGTTCTGTAATGAGAAGAGCAAACAAGACGTAACCACTGGCAAGAGAGTCTCGATGCACAAATTACTTCCTGTTTGTTTCCGTGCCACACGCAGTTGGGGGAGCCATTTGCGCTTCTTATAGAGAGAGTGCTGGTGGACTCCCCCAGTGCTGTCGCGAGCATCATCCTGTCATCCGACCACGGAGTCCTGTTCGACAAGGGCCCCAGGGGAATAGATACACCCTCGCCAAGCATCGCCAACGGGCAGCAGCAACGCGACAGAAGAAGCGGAGCTGCGCAGGCTGATAGTTCTTCGGGACGTCAGCAGGCGGATGCTGTTGGTCGTTCTCGGAAGGCATCGAGCAAACAGCCCTTACGCTAACGACGTCTTCGGGTGCGATCTCGGCGGGCGGATGGTCCGGACAGTCCACTTCTGCACACCAAGGCCCGTCTAGTAATGGGGAGTACTGCCGTTGTACAGGCCACCACCCCACTGACGGAGGCAACAGCAGCGCTGCCAACCGCCGTACCCTCGGGAAACGGCCGATGGCTGCAGCGCCTCGGCTTACCCTGCGTCTTCTGTTATCTCTTCTTACACTCTTGCGTGCTTGTTTGCCTCGTGCGAACCCTTGGCCTAACCACGTTGTTTTCTTTCTCGCTTCCTCCTGCTCTCTTCCGCGTGATTTTCATGCCCAGGGAGCTTGCTGTTCATCCTCGCTGTCCCGCTTTTCGCTTGTTCTCTGCGCTCGTGCTCTATACCCACTCCTCTTCACGAGCACGCGTCGCTGCGGCCTCTCTGAGAGCGCACGTCCTCTTCTGAGCGTCCGTGGATATCTACATCCCCAGTATTTTGTTTATTTGCTCACCCAAATGGGGCGCGTTACAAATGACACGCCGTCCGGTCGCCGGATCTCGGTCATCTGTCTGCACAGAAATGACGATAGAGCCTTTCATTCCTCGGATTGCGCACCTCTCTTTCTCGCCGACACACTTCCATCCCGGCTCTCTTCTTTTCCTTTTTTTTACTGCTGTCAGGTTCGTGCAACGTCGCCTTCACAGCAGCGTTATTATCCTTTTCTTTCGTTTATCCCCTGCTTTCATTTCTATCTGCCGTCTTCGTGCTCGCCTCGTTGTGGCGTTGGCTGCACCGCCGACGTCAGTGCTGTCCTGAAAGGCTCTGAGCCAAGCTTTTTGGGGAAGACGTCTATTTTTCAACGTGGGCTTTTTTTTACCTCACCACGACGTGGCTAGGTGAGGATTTGTTCGGCTCACTCCCATCTTTAGTTTCGAATGGCCGTTTGTCTTCAAACTCTTCTGTCTTCTCGAGTTTTTTGCCAATTCCACCTTCAACACAGCTAAGCTTTTCCCCGAGTTTGTTTTCTAGGATTTTGGTCTCTTTTTATACCTTGTGCGATACGCGTTTCTATTCCTATAGTTGACAGATGCATCAGCTGTCGCCGCCCACAATTCTTTGCTATGCCTTGTTCTTTTTGCCTTACAGGTTTGTGCTATCCCGTGAAGGAACTATTCCGTTATTGCGATCTGCCAACGGTAACTTGACAGGTCTTTCCGGGTCATAAAACCGCAGGCCGCGCGATCTTTATTCGTGTGGCACATTTCCATGAACAATAAAAATTCAATTTCATAAACGATCAGCTACAGTGGGAAGATAGCACGTATATTGGAGACCACTTCGTGGGACCTTGCATTTTATTGCGTACGGTCACGCCAAGCCCGCTTCTTTAATTTCGAGGGGCGCTGTGAATACGACGATTCTCATAGCCGAGCAAGAAATATTGCATCGCCCGAATCTGCCCACTTTTTTTGCCCTCTTCTACCCGGCAAGTGCGATATTAGTCGGGCGAACTGGAGCGAGCCACGCAACAAGGGTGAACGCGTGCTTTCGCGATTATCTACGTTCTCGAGCTCCGCTTTTTGTTTTTCATATTTATCGGCTTCATCGCTATAGCAGGTTCATGTATACCAGTTCTCTCCCATCGCTCAACATTGGGGTGCCGGCTTTTTTCTTTTTTATTATTCTTTTTGATGTTCGCGTGTTTCCCGATGGCTGCTCTTTGCGTGAACACTGAAGCCACGCATTTCTCCTGGGCAAATAACAAACAAACAATGCATGATTCAGAGGAACGGTGCCGTTCTCTTTGGGTCTGCTGAAGAGAGACACGGGTGGCTAATGTAATAACGCTGCAATAGTGAGTGCCTTCGGTGTATATGCCTTTATATTGCGCCTGTGGTGGCGTCATTACAATTCTACGTGGCGCAGCCAACGCGGCCGGGCCAGACTGGGATTTCCGACGGCGCGTGCTTCCACGGCATGCTCGTTACCATAACGCTCCGCCGCCATCTCTGATGCAAACGACCAATACAAGCGGTGCGAGGCAGCTTTTTTTGTTTTGGTTGCGCTAAAACACCCGTCGCTTGGCCGTTTCCCGCTGAGCTGCTCTGCTCCATATACACCAGGGTCGAAAGAACATGCCGCGTATATAGTGCGCCGCCTATGCGTTATGCAACGTCATCTCTGCATTGTGGCCCTTTTCTCAGACGTGATCGAGCATTGAGCACATTGCTTTCCCGGCATTAGACATTAGTGTCCCGTCAGCAGTAGATATGCTTCGATAATACATAGGTCAGGACATACCGGCGAGCTCCAGAAAAAGATTGCCATGGAGTCGGAAAAAATTGATTGCAAAACTTAAAAAAAATAGATACGAATGGTTCACTTGCGAATCAGTTGAACTCGGGAAGTTCGCAAGGGACATAAAATTTTATAAAGCGAAGGAATAAAGAAACGCATGATAAGAGTAATTAACTTGGACGCAAGCTTAGCATGAATGGTTGAAAACTGCGCAACGAGATGGCGACGTTTGCGGCTCAGCGACTTCATGTACATCAAATACACAACACCATTTGAGCGTCAACAAATCTGTGGCAGAGATCTGGCTGGAGTGTTTGGCATAATAAAACACCTACAAGTGTCCACACATTTCGACCAAGTTTTCAAGTCAAAGATAATGACCCGTTGTGATTCGTGAAAATGGACGCTCTATTCTGTTAACTGTAACATTCCTTGCCTCTTAACTGATTCATGTGCAGGTGCATAATTGGTGTAGCTCGATGTGATGATATCGCGAGGATGAGCGGATGCGACATAAAGCTTTTTATTAAAAGTCTGAAAAATGAAAGAAAGTTGAAAGGGAGTTTTAGAAATGGTTTCGTAAGGCTTGAGTTTAGAGAATAACGCACGTTATTCTCAAAATGTAAAATCCATACCTAAATAATAACGACAATAATTGATGGTCTTTCACGTCCCAAAATAACAATGTCATTGAGAGATGTGGAGGACTCCGCAATGTTTGGCCGCTTGGGGTTCTTTAACATGTCCCTGAATCAATACACACAGGCCTCGTGCATTTGCCACACCATCAAGAATGCGGCCGCTGTGGTCGGGATTCAATCCCATGACCTTCGGGGAAGCAGTCGAGTCAAGTGCTGTAATCACTAGGCTGGTATTCGTATCTAAGTGGTTAGGGCAATACGCATGTGCAGTTAAAACGAATGCAACGCATACCCTTGGGTCTCTGTTCAGAAACTGCGTAATAGCTAAGCTGTAATACAACAACCATCACCAGAAAGTATTGGCCAATTGAAGTTCAGGGATATGAGTAAAGCAGAAAAAAAAAGTTGGGGGACCCTTAAGCACCGCCTTGTCTCCTTTAACCGTCGAACGTGATAGGGATATCCTGTCCTATGATGCGTACACTTCAGCAAACTTCAAACATTGACCACATACCATTTAACCTATGATGTCACTGGAGAACTTTAAATTGTGAATTACTACAATGTTATCGATAATATTAGAAGGGCCCAGCCACGGTGGTCTAGTGGCTAAGGCACTCTGCTGCTGACCCGCAGGTCGCGGGGTTGAATCCCGGCTGCGGCGGCTGCATTTTTGATGGCGGTGAAATTACTGTAGGCCCGTGTACCCAGATTTTGGCACACAATAAACAACCCAGGGTGGTCTACATTTCTGGAGCTGCCCACTATGGCATCTCTCATAATCATATGGTGGTTTCGGGACGTAAAAGTTGAGTTAAAAAAGAAGAAAAGTTGATAGTGGTTTGTGCGTGTGAAGTTTTCGCATATAGCTGCATTCTGTGTAATGGGTAGCATGAATGATAGCACGAACAATTATGCGTGCGAAATGTTTTCAAACTTGTAATGCACCCACTACGCGGTAATAAGAGTATATACGCTGTAACGTGTTGGCAGTTTCTAATAGGTGACCAGCTTAAAACCATGAAGTCGTCAGGATAATCACCTGTTTTGACGCCTGATGGTAATGCACACTTGTACCACACAAATTACTGCAATATTACACGTTGTATTGTGAAGCCTTATACAGGAAGCGTCTTCCGTAAAGCATCGACGTTATTTTCATTGCATTTCCAAGCAGAGGAAGTTCTTCTCATTGTATTCCCGAACAGACTTGTGAATTTGGGGTAAAACACCATGGTGCCCCGCAAACGGCCTGGATTTAATCCTTACGCGAACCCGAAAATTTTCATGATTTATATTTACTTGCATATTTCATAATTTTTTTTCATCACGGACAAGATTATGGTGTTTTGATCACAACCAACAAGGTCGATTGCGGAAGTTCTGGGACGCTATAGCTCACAATAGCAGCAGTGAACCAGAAGGAAAGTTCATAAATATCAGCAGGAAATGCTAGCTTTGATTGACAGAAGATAGACAAATACTAGATGAACTTTAAACAGAATCGTGTTTCAGAAAAGGCACAGCCAGCGCAGTGCATTATTTTCAGAAGTAAAGAAAAAAGTGAACTTATGAGCGCAGAAAAAAAACGCCTTCTTATGTCGTCAGGTGGTTCTATACCAGTATTTTGCTAGTAAGTCATTTCAAGCTGGCGAAGCGCGACTACATTTACTATATTTTTATTTACCAACTTATATTTTGCACAGCAAACAATGTTTCGCCTACAGCTTTACAACACCACTTACACGTTCCTCAAATGTTCGCTTTCCGTCATTACATCCCCTGTTGTGCCTTGATGAACCAAGCCCCCTTTCTCCCTGATAAACAAAGTTTACCTAGTGCTTTGTCCGCAGTGGTATCAGCGCGGTATTTTCTCGCCGTTTCTTCTTTTCATCTCACGCACCATTTCACATCGTTTCATCCTCGTTCTCTCAACGGCGCGGCAACTTCATCATAAAGCCAACGGGAGGCGTACCGGAACAAGGGAGGCCGGTAGACAGAGTAACGACGACATGTGCGCACGCAAGAAAGCCGTGCAGCCAAATTTTCCGCTGTGGGAGAAAAAACAACAACAAAAAGCATAAGAAAGACAGAACGAGAACTTTCTGTGTTTTCTCTATTGTTCTTATCTTCACGAGCTTCATACCCCATGTACCATCAGCCTGAGTGTTCTTCGACTTTTTTTTTGCTGCTTCCCTTTCCCAACCTTCATACTTTCACCCTCTGCGCCACCTCCATCCATAGCATCCCTATCGCCATCTCCACACCGTGGCGCACCGCGATGTCATTGTCGTAACACGGCGGTTCGGTGCTCCGCTTTGCAAGGGCGTCAAGCCGACCAGAACGTTTACCCCCGAGTACGATGACACGCGGGACCGAGATACGGAACCGCCGAGAGTGCGGCTGCAGCCACGCAGGAGTTTTCGGGCGCATCGAGCGTGCTACGACCGACGGCGATAGCTCGGCGCCGACGAGAAACAAGAGCATCTCCCTGCAAGAAGGAAAGACCAGGCCGCCTGGGGCCATTTGTGCACTCGCATTTTCTTTATTTTTTTTTTCTCTCGCATTCAGTTTTTATACACTTTTCTTTTCGGCCTTCCGGAGGTTCCTTTTTTCGTCACTTAGCTTCCGCTGCACCACAACTCCGCCCACACCGACCTTTGTTACCACCTTCGTCTTTCGGAGTTTTTTTTTCTGTGGCTCGTTATAGCTGCTATCATGATGGCGCTTTCGCTTGGACGCGTCTCGTTTCCTTTCGTTATGTTATCTCTCGGCGAGTTTAATTCCAACGTTTTCCGCGCCTGTATGTATACCTTGACGACACTCCCATGAGCGCGTCCTTCATCGCAAACGGCGTTTGTGTTTTTTTTTTGCCGCAGATTTCGCTATTTCCCAATTGTTTGTTATTTTTTTCGTTCGTCACGTCTCACGCGTGCCTCCATCTTGTTGTCGCCGAAGGCCGTTCCGGTTCCGCAGGCTCAATTGTTTCAGCTACCTTTATCTGTTACTCCCTCTACCTTCCTGTCTGATTTTGTTTTTTCATCTGGCTAACGTGACTTATTGACATTTTCGTTGCTCATATATATTATTTATTCTGGCCCGAGGAGCCATTAATATCTGGCGCCAATTGCGCGTGGCACGTTTACAGCGCCACGTTACGCCGGCTGAATCGACGGCGGTAGCGGTCGCTGCGGAAGAACTGATCTCGGGGAACCGTTAAAACATCACCCCTCTCCTTCTCTTACTCGTAGTTCCACACGCCATCGAAACCGATGCACACTAAAGGCTGTCAAATTAAGTATATATGCAAAGGCAGAGTATTTTGAACGCTAACCAGCGGGAAGCAATCTCTGCACTGTTATAGCGACGTTGACCGGCAAATACCATTCATTTCGGTGGAAGGTATATCAACAGGCAACCAATTGATTAGGTAGGCGAACTGAGATCCGCCATTTTTAAAGGCATCGAAGGCGGCCGCTAAGAAAAGACAAGCTTTTTGGTTTCTGGGGCGGCAATCATTGCCTTATTGGCGCGAATACTACCGTGTTGACATGACATACAACTTGGAAGAGCAGTAATAATGCTGGCATTATTTCATCCATTAAAAATTGAATGTGAGCATTTTGTGGCTATTTGTGGCTGCAAATATTCCAAATATGTTTTTTAACACAGCTAAAAAACTTTAGAAAAAAAAACGCCAGGCCTTCACTGTACGCGCAGCACTGTCACAGGGAAATTTAGAACAGTGGCCTTTAAGCGCCTTTTTTAACTTTTTGAATAGCGGCTGCATGCACACTTGCAAGGGTATGTTCTACGCCATTAATCATTATGCAGTAGGCCATCCTATATATGCCATCCTTCGTCATTCTTCGTAGAAGCGTGGTACCTGCTACGCACTTGCAAGGACATTTGTGCAATTTTGTGAGCTGTGGCTGATGACGACGAAGAATTTTCCAGATGATTTTGTAATCCCCTCAATCCCCCACACTGAATATGCGCCACACTTGATAGGTGAACAAGATCAAGCTTTTTTAAAGATTTCGATGACACGCTTAGTGCAATTAGCATTATCTGACATCTGGTTGTTCCGTTGCTGTTCCTATAACCCTTTGTTTTTTCTTAGCTGCTGCGTTCGGTGCCTTTAAAAATGGCGGATCTCAGTTCGCCTACCTCCTCAATTCGTTACACATATTAACGCGATTCCTTTCCCGGCATTAAGCCTGCTTAGGGTCAATTTACAGGAGCGTTCCAAGCACTGACGTGGCTCTGTGGTAGAATACTGGGCTGACATGCAGCGGACCCAGATTCTAATCCTATTGTGTCCTTGGTGTTTTGTATTTACTGACCTTTTTTTTTTCTTGTTTTGTGCGATTGCGGTTACAGACATCGGCGGCGGTTGTTAACTACGGCGCGCATATGACCCGTGTTGCGATCTCATAACAGCTTTCGCTGTGAAAATTGTATACAGAATGCAGTCGTTCATTATACCGATGGAGGCAGAAACGTTGTAGGCCCGTGTGCTCACATTCGGGTGCATGTTAAAGAACCGCAGGTGGTCGAAATTTCCGGAGCCCTCCACTACGGCGTCTCTCATAATCATATGGTGGTTTTGGGACGTTCAAACCTACATAATAATTTATAATAAGTCATTCATTAAAATTATTGTGTCAGGTCAGTTATAGAAGCCAGGAATGAATAAACAGGAGAGAAATGAAATGCAGTGGCTTTCACCACTCTAGAAAGGCTGGAATGCTGCTCTCAGCAAGCAAAGGTATCGCTATACATGAAAGAGGCAGGTGCAGGGAGAGGGAGAGCACACACGAAAAACGGCGTTATAAGCGCACATGTTCTCAGTTACATGTGTTTATGGCATTCAAGCGAGTGATGTTGCATATTCAGTGTTCAGCATAGTTTTGCCGATAAAAGAATGTATAGATTGAGAAACATCTAATGCTTATTTGATAGTTTTCCAGCCTAATTCTTTGCGGCAAGCAACAGAAGTATCAGTGGCTCCTAATCATGTTGGTTCGTGTCTTAATAATAATTTTGGGACTGGTTTAGGCCGCTTTAAAGTACCAATACTTCCTATATGGACGTCTGTCATAATGCGGCGTGAGGTCCTTTTACTGCTATATGCTAAGCAAATTTTTTTAGGGTCAATAAAGTCAGGAAAGATTAAAACGTTGCGCATGCTGTGTGTTGTCAGTGCATTAAAAAAACACAGTTGGTTGAAAGTTTTAGAGCCCTTTGCTAAGGCGTCCTTCGTAATCATATCGTGATTTTGGGATGTAGAACTCCAGATAGTAAAATTAAAGGGTGAATACTTAATCTATACCTGTTCTTACATGTGTGGAACATACACGTCGTGCTTATGTATTTTGTCCTCAAACTCATACAGCACTGTTGGTCAACATATCTTTTCAAAGACTCAGTCTAGCTTTTGTACAGTACAGAATATCATCACAGTATAAATAATGTGACCTACACGCATCAGAACAGAGTTAGCTAAACAAGAAACGAGGAAAATAGTAGTGTCTTACTCCGAAAAAATAATATCGGATCTCTCTTCCTTGCCTGTTTAATTTCACAATATAAATTTTGATATTTCCTGTTGTTGTTGTCAGTTTAATGAACTTATACTGTCAGAATTCAATATATGTGTTAAAAATCTAGTTATATGTTTTATACCACCCTGCTAGAACCCCCTGTTAAAAACAGTGGACATAGGGCGCAGGAGAGGATGAGAAACACGAGGGATGCACGTGGCACGTGTGGGGGTTCTTGGATCTATGCCGCAATAAACGGACGCTCTGCTCTTCATCTCCAGGCGTATTAGTACTTTGAACCCGGTATTCCACGAAAGAAGTCTTCGAATTTTACACCCCCGTCATTTTGGTTAGCAGTATTAAGTATAAAACAACAACAAATAATAATAAATGATGTCCAGTTAGTGACGCAACACGAAAATGTTGCTATTTTCTCTATGGCAAGTGCCTTAGAGTAGCTTAAAGTTTGGTCAGCGGTGCACAGATTTAGTAAGAGATAACGCGAGTGCGCTGTTGTTTTAATGCTACTTCTCTGTTCGACATTTATGTGGGAGGCCGAGGCGTGCGCTATCTCAAAGTGAAATCACGCTATAACGTAACGTTGCTTCAGTCGTAAACATTTAGCCCGAGGCGATGCAGCAGGGCGATGGCAGCATATTCGCTTAATAGCCAGTTGCGAGACCCGTCGCACTGTACTTTTTTCTCAGCCATGTAAATTATCGATCGTAGCCTGCCCGATATATATACATCGTTCGACGAAGCAGTCTCATGGGTTGGCGTTGTGAAAACACCGCAGGCCATTAGTGCTAGGCGCATGAAGGCAGAGCGTAATGTAAAATAACATTAGCGAGCAAATGTTAGAGCTGGAACTTCAGCATGCATTGTAAGTTGCGCCACACCTTGTTTTAGGGTGACAGAATTGTGTTTCATTTATTATAAATATTAGTGGGCACTGCGCATGGCGTGTACGTATACGAGGAAAAGACAAGGAAGCTCAGACATCATGGCCGTGACATAAGTTTAGTCACCCGACGAATGAACGTATTTTTTTTTCGAGCCTTCTGTTCCCACAAGTTCGGAAACCAGACGTAGTGTCCGAGCTTATCCGTCTTTCAAACGATGGTATTGTGATTTTTTATAGTCCTACAAGTGTAGACGGGTAAGATATATCGTTTAAATTGAACCCTCAACATTATTGAGATTTGTAAGCACTGTGTTGCGATTTTCTCAGCGAAGTGTAAAGCGGCTGCATGGCATACAGGTGGTCGAAGTTTCAAGTAAGATGCCGTGCAACACTCAAAGTTGGTTGGTGACTAATATAGCGACGCTCACTCATTCTAGGCGTCACGGAAGAATATGGCCGCTGCGCTCTTCCACGTTTCTGTTTCGGATTCACTGCCGTATGCGGGTTAGTTTCATTACTTTGCAATTATTACCAGAGACCACATTTTCGAAATCTGAACGCTGCAATGAATTCTTCACAAGAACTTCCATTCTCCCATTAGACGTAGTTACCTAATTTCTAATATAACCTAATTTTATGAGTTACTGACCTAAATGTTGTCTTTAGACATCTCAAGCTGCTTGCAGCCACAGAACAACTCTGAAGCCATAAAAAAATAACTCATAATTTGTCCTAATTTTGTGAGCTTGGGACACCTTACCTGAAACACCCGGTATATGCTTCTAAATATGTACATTTGTAGCGATATAAATGCCGAATAAGTACCGATATAAAGGCCGATATAAGTACCAAATAAATACAGTACATCAGAAAAAAAAGACCGCATAATGTACTATGCGATGAAGCACAAATGAAGGTGAATCAAGTGATTTACTAAATTTATGCCGAAGATAATAAGTATTTCAATAGCAATCATTATTACTTGTGGCCTTATAATAAATTACTCATATTGACGATATTTAAAATAGCTGACGTAATAATGTTACCGCTGGTTTTCCTATACCTTTGTACCGATGAACTCTTGGAGGAAGGGTCATGCATCAGTGACAGCAGTTTTTGAATAGTACAAAACGTGTCGGTGGAGCATGTGCGAAGTTTACTGTACTGCTGAAGCATGATGACCTCGCTCCTCATTAGCCAGACTCTTTGGCTTGCTCCCGTGTTGCTCTTCCTTTCTGCAGTGCGTTAGGTCATGCAACTTACAATGACATTATCCGATGAGACGCGTCTTTGATCGGGGCTTTGAAGTAAATGGTTGGCAATCCAGTACAGGTTTGCAATAGTGACGACAATTCATTCCAAAGCACAGGCAAAACAATGCGCAACGCAGGCGTCGACATTCGCACCATAGGGTCCACATTGCTGGGAAAGATAGTAAGAAAATATCTGTGCATGCATGGTTATATGGCAGCACTACCTGGCAATTTTTCAGATGCGGAGGCCAACGAGAGAGAAAGTGGTTAAGGGCCTTCATTTTTTATTTAAGCTGCCACCCCACTTTCTTTTCGATAAATGTTCACCGACTAGCTCGGCCTTCTGACGCTCTTAGTAGTTATAATTTGATCTATTTAAAAGATGCACCATTGAGCTCCCTAAGATAATCATTCGTTCATAAAATCTTGTTTATGCCGCTGCACATTCGCGCAACTTCTCTTCGAAGCCCTTTGAGGCCCAAGTAGCAGCCCTCTCAGCTTCACTGTTCATATACCAGTTGAACAATCACCCTCCGACAGAAAGCAAACTTCTAGGCCACTGGCCTACGCGGATGTCAATATGAGCTGCGATGAGGGTGATGCTGTGGTTTGCTGGAGAAATAGGACAGAACGGCACATTATGACCGTTTAGTGACTACGCATATGTTGCTTTAGACCGTGCTATCAATTGATTGATATGTGGGGCTTAAGGTCACAAAACTACCATATGATTGTGAGAGTCGCCGTAGTGGAGATCTCCGGAAATGTCGACCACCTGAAGTTCTTTAACGTGCACCCAAGTCTGAGCACACGGGCATACAGCATTTTCGCCTCCATCGAAACTCCAGCTGCCGCAGCCGGGATTCGATACGGTGACCTGCGGGTCAGCAGCCGAATACCTTAGCCACTAGACCACCCCGGCAGGGCTAGACTGTGCTGTCGTCATGACTTCGTAGTGAATACGTTACAGACTTCTCTAGTATCAAGTAGCCCATTTCCTTGTCGAGTACGAAGAAGCCAACTAGAGATCTTCCTTGGTTTACCAGCTTGTATTGCCTCTACTATTTGGGGTTTTACTTCCCAAAATGACCATACGAGAGACCCCGTAGTGAAGGCCTCGGGAAATTTCGACCACCCGGTGTTCTTTAACGCGCGCTGACATCACATTACACGGGCCCCTATTCATTTCACCTCCATCGAAATGGTACGGCCGCGGCCGGGATCAAACCGATGACCTTCGGGACAGTATTCGACTGCTCCACCACGGCAAACTCTTTGTTTTACCTTCTCTCTCGGGTAGCGTGCACACCTCTTTCTGGTTCATTTTGTATGCAGGTGGTGACAGCAATATTGCGTGTCTAATGCTTACGTTGCATGGGCTTTACGAACAACATCAGGTTCATTCGTGACTAGGAAAGGAAATGATAGCCGCACCCGTGGCAGCCTGGGAATGAAGCTGCAAGAACGCGGGAGGGGGCAAGAGGGGAGGCCTAGGGAAAAAGGGGAATGGCCACGTCCCTGCTTCCTTCCGCTTCTCGTTAAACGCCGTGCCTTCCGCCCCTTGGCCTTTGCCATTGGCTGCGCGATGTCCCGTGCGTCTCGCTCCGATAGCGGTGATAAATGGCGCTTTTATTGCGTTTGACACGCAGAGAAATGACTGCCGGAGATAAGGCACGACGGGAATGGTATGCATTCTAAGTTCGCGAGGTGATGACGAAGAGGAAAAAAACAAAAGTGCTGCCACGGGGGAAGAGCTTCTATTCCGGAATTCGACGCCCCTGGCTTCCGTCCAAACGTAACCTTTCTTTTTTTTTGCGAGTGTGCGCTTCACTGAACGTAATTTTTATTGGGAAGAGCGAATTTAGAATTTCTCTCCGAAACTTTGGCTTTTTTTATGTTTAGAAATTGAAGCCGCCACCTCCAGCACTTGGTGAGTGATAACCTTGATGTGACACAAAACATAAAAACCTGATTTAAAATTGGCAAATATTTAACAGCAAACTTGTTATGACAAGTATAAATAACAAGATTACTTTCAAGTTTTAGTAAAGATCTTTGTTTTGTAACCCCATGTGCACATGTGCTTTTGTACCGGGGGCGTAGCTGAAAACTTTTTTAAAGGAGGAGTGGGGGAGTTCACTTACACTCTGTGTATATGCTCAACCCCGTGTTTTTATTGAAGAAACGGTGGAAGGCGGGCAAGTTGGCACGTAACTATCAGTTGGACGTAACACTTAGCAAAGCTTTTAGTTGGAAGTGAGCAATCTTTTTCGTGTCACCTTCCTTCGTCCAAAATGAGCACTGTTTTGTTTTTCATTCTTTGCGTGTATGTTACACAGATGCAACAACATGAAATTTTGAAGAATTTGACCCCCTGCCCATGCCCTACACCCGTGTATTGTAGTATCCCGCAATTTCGGTCTTAGAGAATTGGCAAAATTGAGGATGCTTTCTTTCTGCCCGGTCGCCGTACCGAATGTGAACATCACCAACTCACCCGATAGCAAGCTGCATTGAAGTATACGACCAACTCGCTTTTCTTTTTTCCAAGGCGAGAGCCTTGGATTCTTCATGAAACACGAAGATGGACCATCGCTAATGTCGGCAGCATCAACGCGTTTGACGCTACAAATCAGCACGGCATGGCGTCACCACATGACGCCGTTGTGGCGTCAGAGATCCCGGAATTTTGTGGCGTAATAGTATCGCCGTGACGACGTCACATGACGTGACGTCACACCAAGACGTCATCACTTGTCATCATCATTTTGCATGCCTCCGTGATTGGGTGGCTGATCATGAAGGCAGTGCGAAACTATCTGAAAGGCAAAATGCTTGCAATGCCTCCAATCCCGGGGGCACTGCAATGCCACGTTAGGCGCATAAATTGCGTGCGGAGGATTGCGTGGGAGGTTAAATTCACCGACTGACAAGAAAATGATAACGATGGCTTTCACGGAGCTTGTATTTATTTTTAAGGTGATGGTAAACAACTATATCATTAGCAGAGTTTTTGGCAGAAAAAAGAAAACGAAAAACAAATTAGGGTGTACTTAGTGCTTTTGTCGCTCGTTATTCACTTTTATTTCACGGAACATCGGGCAAGAGTCGTGCCGGGCACACCAGAATTACAATGCTTTAGAAAAGGGAACGCCTTTGACAAGCGCAGATTAACGTCATCGCGCCGCGTCCAAGCCGGCGTCGTTTATGGGCGATCGGAATTTCTTCCGGGTGATTAGACTTTATGGGTCACGCAGCAGGCGTTTTACAGCATTCCACATCATTGACCGATAAAATCTCTCAGCAGTGGTCCGCATGGCTAACGAAGATGTCGAGGTGCCGGATTTATAATGCGGATCAGACAATCCAGCGCCTATTTTGTTTCTCGCAGTGACGCATTGTTTATCTGCTCTAGTTCAACACTTTCTTTGAACGTTCTTCCTGGGAAATGATTTTGCGAACAGAAAAAATAATGTGGGTAATAGAATCTAAGCCAGTTCCACCCCAAGTGAAAGCTTCACAAAGTCTGCAGAAGTGATTCGCCTGTGTTGCCGTTGTCCCTATTCTGTGTTTACCTATCCTTTTTTTGTTAAGTGCGGAACACTTTATGGGGCTGTGCTGTCGCATGCCGTCGTGTGCTGTCGTCGTCAATTGGCGTAACGCACCATGCGTAGCACATTGAGCCCATGCTCACTCCAAGGAGATGTTTTCTTTATTTTGTAGTTTGAGCATCTTGATGATCATCACGTATCATCATCAGTGAAAAAAAAAAACAGCTAACGCGTGGTTTGTCGGCGGGAAGCAGGCAAAACCAAGCATAAAAATAAAGAAAAAAACAAGAGGAAGCAAGTGCGAAATAGACAGAGACAGGAAAAAAACTCAATAAAAATAGAACAAGAAACAGAAAAATGATATAAGAAAGAACAAAAAATTAATAGAAAGGAATGAGGAAAAAAAACACAGAAAAGAGCAGCGGCGCAGAAATGTAAAGAAAGAGAGGAGGCAAGAAAAAAAAATGGAACAGAAACCAAGAAGGCTGCCTAGCTCCGCAGTTTCTTCAGGTTTGACACGCTTGTGCGATGCTCGCCAAATTTTTGCCTTTTTCCTTGCCGTTTTTTTGCCGTTTCTTTCTGTATGTCCTCTCATCTACGCTTTTCACTCCTGTTCGGGTGATTATGTGATACGTTTTATATTTCTGTTCAATTATCTGGTGATTTCTGTGATTTTCAGTTTCCCATTCGATGGTCTCATTTCTGCTGTTTTTCAAATGCTTACTGCTCCGAGTGCTGTGCGTCCAACTCCCGAAGCGGTCGCTTTGCTGGTTCGGACAGATGAACTAGCCCTTCGATGACGCTGGCAAGCAAGCACTGACTTTCCATAAGTGCAGCCTGCTCAGCTTAGGTGTGCCAAATGGGTGAGCTGCATGGTATCAACGCGAAACTTGAGAATACAAAACGCGGGTTCCTCATTATACTTCTGCGCAGCTAAAAGGATCCATGTTTTGCCGGTACTTGCACACAAAGCAATATACGGTGCTGCGATGAATACAAGAGCTACAGCCTCTGTACTCGACAGTGGTAATTGTTCTTGTCTTGTGCATGCGTTAGAAACTGCAATGCTGTAGTTTGCCGAGAAAGTGTTTTAGTCTTGATATATAGTGACATTATCCTGCTTGCTTGTAAATTCACTGTCGCTAGCGATATCAAGGTTATAACGTGGGTGTCGATTAAGAACTACAACAGCGTCATGTCTCCAAATACTCTTTCGAGAAGTGGGTGGTATGACGTGAGCTCCACTCACTCTTTTTGCTATTTTTTAAGCTGCGAGTACTCTTGTCTGAGGCAGCTGCTGAAACGAAGCAGGGAAAAATACCAGATTTTACACATCTTTCCCAGCAAATTTGTAATCACCTGCCGAATTCAGAGCTCACTTAATTACAATGAATGAAAGGCTCAAGATAAAGAGAGGTAGTGTAGAGTTTACTGTAGGGGTCACTAGTGTATCCTGGAACAGCCAACTAGGAAGAAAAGAGTGCTCGATACTGATTTTAACTGTTATGGAATGGGCCGCTATGTTCCTGGGACGTTATGCAGGTCAATGCTTGTGCAATTACCTTCGTATTCCGCGTGACTGTGCACTTTTTTGATGCGGGTGTAGATGCTGCTAAAGCATTCCGTAAAGTTTACCGGCTGAATCAAGTGAAAGAGTGAGAGGAGAAAAGGAAGGCGGTGTATTCAAGCAATGTGCAGTCGGAGCCGCCGCTATAGTGGTGGTGCAACAGTATCTTGCGATGCTAAGAAACTGCACAGTGACGCAGATATACTGGACGCAATTGCATGATAATTCAGCGCGTCTTCTTAGTGCTCCGTTTATTTGCCCTCTGTAAACATGCCTTAAAACACTGCGAAGTGTAATTGCTTAACGCACTGCGAAGTATAGGAGAGAATGCACCGAAAGAGTGTCGTGTCCTACTTCGTGGTTCGTTAGATAACAATAATAATATTAATGATAATTGTTGGGGTTTAACGTCCCTAAACTACGATATTATTACGAGAGACGCTGTATTGAAGGCGATGGCTCAGAGAATTTCGACCACGCGGGGTTCTTTAACGTGCACCTAAATATAAGGCCACGGAACTAGAATGATTTCGCGTTCATAGAAAATGCGGCCGCAACGGCCGCCTTTTATTTCGTGATTTTCGGGTTCGCAGTTGAATGGGATTATAATACCGAACCAACTGGCCCATCATTAGGCGCTATTTGTGTCGATATGGTCGGTTAGGTTTGGTAGTGAAAGAAAAACATTTACGAATAAGATCAGTACCTACAAATGTCGCGTAAACATGACAAGTGTTAGTCACATAATTCCTTTAATAATTCACATATCCGTTACCTTCCTGTTTCTTTCGTTAAGATCTCTTTGTAAATAATTAACAGCAGGTGTAGTGTTCTGTTATTGAAAATATACTTATATATTTATGAGTGTGGTCGAATATGTTATGATATTTTATTAAGCAGCTTCGAAAAGGATACAATCACGCAGAAATATATTTACGCAAGTGAAATCGCAGCACTGCAACTTCAACACGAGTTTCAGTACAGCGCTTGTGTTTGCGTCATTGTATGTGTGCATGATTGTGCCTTTTTCTGCGCTGCTACGTAAAAAATCTTGGCACACCAACTAGTTCATGAGTACGCATTGAGGAAGGTGTTACACTGCGGTTTTGCGCCAACTGTGCACGGCAACCTTGTTCGTAACTTGGTTCTAGAGAAAGCTGTGAAGAATCGATTTCTCTGAACAACAAGGCTGACTGCGTATAAATAGTGAAGCTTTCACATATTAGGAGAGGCGCTGAGAAAGGTGCTGATAGACCTAGAAGGCAAATAAAAAAAACAGTGCCAAGAAAGCTTGAGAGCTGCTACCGAAGGACTCGTTGACAGACCTCCCAGCCCGATATTTTATTCAAGTTCCGCTCGACAGACTTCGGCATCCATTCATTCCCGGAGCTTCGAGGAACGAGGAGCAGGCCAAAACAGTCGCATGCCTTTTCCGCGCAAGAATGCAAGAGGCAAATAAGAATGCCTCCTATAAAAACACAAGAAGCGGGATGGGTGGCTTCTTGCAGAACGAAAGACACTGCTTTTGCTTTTGCCCCCTTAAATGCGTGCAGCGTTGTGGTAATTGTACGGAGCCCGTTCAAAAGAATCATAATGGGAAAGTAAGATGGAGGTTTTGTTACAATCTGCGCAGAAACGTTTCGCCATCCTTTGACAACACGGCAAAATAACAATCATTTCGGTGCCGCTTCGTGCGTCGTTTGATGTTGCTGGGGGAGTATTTTTGCTGTCTTCGCGGATGTTGTGCAGCGAACGAGTGCGAAAAGCTTTCGCGGGCACTCACTTTCATGGTTGGCTGATGCGAGCGGCAGCTTCTGTAAATCTGCACCGTTCTAGCGACACAGAGCCCAATAGAAGGAGAAAGAGGTAGGGGGGCGCAGGCAGGGCGACCCCTGTAGCGAAATAGTTTGAGGCAGGCCGGTGGACCTCGAGTGACCTGAGGAGATGGATGCCGCGGCTGGCGTGTCCGCTGGCCACTTCGTTTGAAATGGATACGCGGTGACAGTGAAATATGAACGGTCCCACGTCGCTTGGCTCTCGGGCTTTATCCGTTCCTTCTTCGGACGGTCGCTCTCGCGCGATGGAGCAATCGGCTCTTTTGCTTTTTCGATAGGCACCAGCGAGATCTTGTGTTGACCCTCTAAGCGAAACGTTGGTGTGGTGCAAAAAAGAAGTAGAAAAAGAGTTGTCACATCATTCTATCTCTTTTCACTTTTTTTTTTCGATGTTGTTCTCTCACTGTTTGGTGAAGCGCTTTCATCTTTTATATATTACTGGAGCACACTCATGTTTCTTATCTGATCATCTGCGTCAGGAGAAGCGTTTGACTCATTCTTATAAAAAAGGTTTTCACTTTTATTAATGCGCTGGGGATGTTCGAATGGGTTTTGCTTGGAATTGTTTCGTATTACTAAGCCTCGCACATACCCTGGTCGGAAGTCCACTTTACCTCGTTTGATTATTGACCCTCGTTGAGCTACAACAAATATGCAAAGTTACTGTGGCGTGTTACGATGCGCGTGTTAGCATATCAACAGAGAGTACTTGCTTAGAAATTGTCTCGTAATCTTTCCGGGTTAAAGCGGAAACAATTTCGATGAAGGCTGTCATGATTATCACAGTTTTTTTTGTGTGTTTAAGATCGTTTGACTATGTTCGCTTTTATTTTCGTTTTTAAATGAACATAATCAGATGTTGGCGCCTGATAACGGTGACCACTACTGCTATTTTTCTACATGAAATGAATAGTTATGGCCTCTTGAAAGAAGAAAGTATTAAAGGAATATAGAGTTCCCAAACAATTCGATGAAAACCAGGCCTACATGACACTCACTGAGTGCAAGAATTATATATCCGTATATAAAATAAACGAACAGAAAATAAGATTCTAATAGTCACCACATCATAACTTACTAATAAACACAAACACAAACGAACATATGCTAACGAGTTATGGGGTCTTGAAAGCTGTAATAAATAGCCGTACATGCGCTAGTGTTTGTTTTATAATGATTGTTATTATAACGCAGTAATCTAACGTATTCTAAGAAATATATACTGTCCAGTAACACTGTTCAGTCACTCCTCTTGTGTGTAGCTCTACTGACGCCCTCTTTTGACTTCAGTGATTCGGTCATGCGCTGAGGAGTACCTTCAACAGTAATAGTTTCACGGGCAAATCTGTAGCTTTCTCCAGATGTGTTGAAGGAACGCATAGTGTTATACATTAGAGTCTAGTGGAAGGTATCTTACGTGTTCACAAACTCTGCACCAGAATAATATGCACCCAGGTTTTTTTTTTTACTTTATAAAAAGGTTCTTGTGTAATTAATAGGTGCCCCGTGCTAGACTACGCATTAATGTTGCTATAGCGTGGATGACTTTGATCGGCATCAAGAACATCATTCGGCGATCTATCCCAAAAAAATATTGGCAATTGAACTTTTTTTGTGAAGCCAGGTCTCTCTTATTAGTCCTGTAGTTTATTAGGTTTTGCTTGCTGTACGCTTTTGTAAATACTTGATATAATGAATATAATGAAATGAATATAATGAAATGAATATAATGAAATGAATATAATGAAATTTTTCATTAGATGGACATACTTCTTTGTTGATGATTGCTTACATTGTGAAGAACAAAGCTGAGGTGCCTAAATTAAAGCATTTCCTTTCACTGCCGCCAGTCCGTAATGTGCGTTGTCTGGTGGAGATCGAACCGGGGTTGTTTGCGTGGGAAGCAAATATTATACCACACCGCCACGCCTCTGCTTTTGAAAAAAGTGAAAATAAGCCACTCTGCTTGCAAATGCAGTGAAATTTGCTTTCATGCATAACAAACACACGCGTCGTGTATACATGATTCACAATGTGACATGAAATATTGCTGTAGTGATGCGTAGTACAAGCGTCCATTGCCAACAGATGTCAGAATATGTGCTTATCATAATGACTCCTTTGTTGAAAGTCGGTACCCCCCTACAAAAGGTACACACGTTACCACACTTATTTTCCTCAAGGCCACGTAGTGGGTGCATAGCAAATTCTAAAAGGTTTCATGCACTAAGTATTTGAAGTACGCACTGAGAACAGGATGTCGCTATCGTATATAACTGCTAAGGGTGCCCTAGTTTTTTTTTCTTCCTTCTCTGCTTTGAAGTGTCGAGATGTGTCAATATTTAGTTTGTGCTTATCCTGGATATATTCATTCTGCACGGCGTTTCCAATTGAGTAGAATGTTGAATGTTCAGAGCTGCTTGGCGTTCTTCACATAAATTACAGTTTTGTTGTTGTATCATTCAATCTTTCGCCCCTGTGGTGAAAGAATGCACTGTGCACACTCAGCTGCTTGTGTGAAGACACATTTCACTTTCTTGATACACTGAATATTATTACCAAGGCATCAGCTATGTTTTCCTCTCATGCTCTTGCGTAGCTACGACTTCCGTCATATATGTGTACACTATCTTTGTTCATCTGCAAAACTCCACCTTTGTATGCATGTGTTTTAGGACTGTCCAAACTGTTTTTTTATATATGCCCACTTAGAAGGGGTGATATTTTTATCGAGGTGTGGGATGGGGGGAGTTTATAGATACACACACACAACTTAGCACTAATGCTGACGGGTTATATTATTATACACTAGTTGCTTCACTATCTGAAATTGGTCACGCACAGTGCAACAAATTTTGTTGAAACATTTGTATGCTTTAAGCGGAAAGGGGTATCGATGATGAGTTTTTCCTTTATGACGTGGTCATGACCACGGTCTCAGCTAGCTTCAAAAAACTATTATCTTTTAATTTGGCCTGCTGCTTTGCCTACTTCAATTGGGATTTTGTTCTTATAGCAAAATGCTCATAAATTAACAGCCTAACATTTTAGAACATTTCGTAGAGCAAACTTAGGCTTCACACTGTTTCTTTGTGTCCTTTTTCTCTATTTTTCTGTTACCAGGTTTCCAACGGCCGTTTCCTTATTTCTAGCCTGAGCATGCTTACTTTTCCAGTGCTCTCTCTAAAGTGTAGGGCTTTATTTAGGTAATGCCCGAAAATACACCCGTGTGAATACTTTGAAATATAAATACATGCTCAGTCGTTTCGTTATCTTTTCCATGGCGAGAACATTGTTCTGCTTTCCGCAAGCTCGCTTTATAACTTCGCCTACTGTGGCATCCCGTCCTCGCTTTCAAAACAGAACGCGTAAGATTCCGTTTTAAAACAGTAAAGCACTTTTTCCAAACCACAAAGAAAAGAACGGTAAAAAGTATCCGGCGTTACCTAGTGACTAAAACATTAGCGCGAAAGCAACGCATGACACATAGGAAAAACGACGCACACAAGACCTTCTGCACTGTGCAGTCTGGGGCCTGGGATTACGAAAGCGACTCCGTCTCTGATTTTGCCAAGTCATCTCAAGGCGGGCACCTTTAGTAACACATCATGCTAACAACACAAATAAATAAAATAAAAAAAAGAAAATTTATATCTATTAGTGCGTCGGCACACTGCATATTCTGGATATCCAAACCTCTTAAAAAGTCATCTTGTGGTAAGTTGTTGCTATTACTGTTTATTGAATAATGACATCATTGCGAAAGCGATCGTCATAAGAATGACTATTTTAGTTATGGAAATAAAAATCTAGCCCCTAAGACAGGTCAAGTAAGAGCTTCCTTGCGCAGCAAACAAACGTCTGGAAGTTTTATAATCAACGTAGTATTCCTCGTTTTTCGGCTTCCCTGAAGGCTTCGAAGTATCTGCACTACCACGTGCAGTAATTCAGAGAAAAAACTTTCCGGGTGATACCATACGTTTTCATGACCACGCGGTGTTTAGAAATAAACCGTACTCTTGCTAATCAAACCATTTCTTGAAATCATGTATATGCATTACCTGATGATACCATGTGGAACCCATCAAATATCTATAAAACTTGTTGAATACCTAAATGTTTCAACATATGTATTGTACAACCCGTAAAAGCGAAACGATACACCAACCAAGAACAGTGAACATTTTGCCGACGTTTCGGCTCGCCATGCGGTGGCCTTGTTCAAAGTCAGCTTGATTGATTGATTTGTGGGGTTTAACGTCCCAAATCCCCCATATAATTATAAAAGACGCCGTAGTGGAGGGCTCCGGAAATTTCGACCACCTGGGGTACTTTAACAGGCACCCAAATCTGAGTACACTGGCCTGCAGCATTTCCGCCTCCATCGGAAATGCAGCCGCCGCAGCCGGGATTTGATCCCGCGACCTGCGGGTCAGCAGCCGAGTACCTTAGCCACTAGACCACCGTGACGGGGCAAAAAGTCAGCTCGTGAACAAAGGCTAAGTAGCCGAGACGTCAGTGAACTGTAAGCGTTTCTCAGAGATGGCCTTAAAAACAGCTAAAACTTGATAAAAAGGCTACACACAATGCACGAACTGTTAAAAGGTGAAAAAAGAAAGCCTGTATTTATGTGCAAAAACTTTGTTATATTATAAACTGCACAACTACTGAAAACCACTCATTTCGCAGACTCTTCCTTCGCTGGCTGTTCTTGCTCCGTCTCTCGTATTTCCCGCACTTTTTTGGTCTGATCTTCTGTGCACACATACACGCACGCAGACACAAACACGCATGCGCAACACACACTTACGCGCACTGATGGTTCCACAAATTAGGAATGTGTGATCTTTCGCTTCGCCACTCGGGGAAACTTTGTGTCGAACGTCCTAAAGCCACGAATGCACAAAGTGTCGCGTTGTGCCTCTTGCATTCAAACCAGCAGAGTGCAGTAATAAAACGGGGCTGCCTCCCTTGTCCCGACACGGCGCATTGGGAGGCTCGCCGATCACAGCTGCCTATAAACAAAGTGGAGGGCCTCTTCATGTGGCCAATGAACACTCGCTCGACATAACACATTCGCACAAAAGAAAAGGAATAAAACAGAACTTGAAAGATGTGGAACAGTCGCGTGCACAGCATTTTGTTACTTTAGGTCACTTTATCTTTGTTTGTTTACAATATGCCTTCACCGGCCAGACGGATTGCCTTCATACTTCGAATTTTACTATGTTACAACCTGTTATATCACATCTTTTACATGCTTTTTGTTTCGTTGACTTTCTTTGATTTTCTTACTCAGAATTAGTGCCTGGTGCATGTGACATATTACTTTTACGATTAGGTTTCTTTCAAGTAAATAAAGCACAAAATGTTGCCCCTATGCATTTGCCATCATGTGCACGTGTTCGTCCTCGTGCACTTGTCACGTGTTTCTCGTCATACCGTCGACTTGCGAACCAAACATAAGTCACACACTACTTGCTAACTTCATGTGAACTTGGTTTTCTATTTAGAGCCAAGGCAAATATGACACGTGCACACATTAAACACTCGCTTTTCTTTATGCACCCTTCTAGCCGAAGTGGTTTTCTTCGACCATTGCAATTACTTTCTCTCATACAGCAACATCTCACATTACCATATATGAGGCGAGATAGTTGGCTACTTGCTAAAACGTTTTGTAATACAGTAATTCTACGGTGCGTTCACATTTCAAATATTTTTTGTTCGGCTAAATGCTGTTAAAGTAAATGTTCGTTTCATATTAAACTTTTTTACGCAGAAGGTCTCACTAAGGCGTCAAAATTCAACAAAATAATGCAGATATGTCGACTAAGCCGTTGCAGAGGCGCGAACTTGAAGAACCCAGCCTGATTGTGAAGTGTCTTCTCACCTCGTAACTAATAACAGCACGTATAAATTTTGTAAGGTTGGCTTTGTTACAAAAAGGGTATATCAGCAACAGAGCACGCTTTCAAGGAGACAATCACGAGTGATGATGATCTGTGGTTTAACGTCCCAAAATCACCACATGATTATGAGTGACGCCGTAATGGAGGGCTCCGAAAATTTCTACCACCTCGGCCTCTTTAACGTGCACCCAAAGCTGAGTTCACGGATCTACCGCATTTTTGCCTCCATAGAAAATGCAGCTGCCGCAGCCGGGATTTAATCCCGCGACCTACGGGTCAGCAGCTGAGTACATTAGCCACTAGACCACAACGATGGAGCTTAATTATTAGTGTACATTCTGATATGAAGCATCAATGACAACAAAAGACCAAGTGTTCGAATGAAACTGCCCTTTAAAATATTTTAATTGAAGAGTGGCCAACTTTTGTGCACACTAAGTGAGTCTAAGTGAGCAAGTGATGTTATTTGCAATTAACTCCTCTTATGAGAGACAAATCTTATGTATTCATCCCCTACCTTCGCGTCGTGGTGCATGAGGTCAGGTATCCTCTTTTTATAAGCAAGTAATCTAATCTTTAGTCATCTACCATGTACTTTAATTCACACTCAACCAAGTAATCTAATTTATAATCGTGTAACCAAGAATGATTGCAAAGTATTTAAACTTCTTTGTGTTGATGTATCGCTGCCACCCTCCAGTGTACAAACACGACGAAAACACAAACCAAGAGCAACGGCGCGGTGTGTTCTACCTTGCCTACATCCTGATGAGGCACTGGCGGGTTGCAATAATGTATGTGCATTGAGCAAGTCCTGAGTGAACACATGAGGGAGCATCCGAAGTAACTGACAAATCAGAGTTACCGTAGACGAAAGTCTCAAATGAAACTCCGGCTTTTTTCGGGGAACTTGACTGAATCGGCCACCTTATGATTACCTTATGATTAGAGAACAAACGGGGGTTAAGGATATCATAGCTGAAATCAAGAAGAAGAAATGGACATGGGCAGGGCATGTAGTGCGTAGACAGGATAACCGCTGGTCATTAAGGGTAACTGACTGGATTCCCAGAGAAGGGAAGCGGGTTAGGGGGAGACAGAAGGTTAGGTGGGCAGATGAGATTAAGAAGTTTGCGGGTATAAATTGGCAGCAGCAAGCACAGGACCAGGTTAACTGGCGGAACATGGGAGAGGCCTTTGTCCTGCAGTGGACGTAGTCAGGCTGATGATGATGATGATGATGATGATTACCTTAGGAAAGGTGATCAATCAGGTGCTTTGTGTGATGAAGTTTCCGTGCATGTGTTATCAAGACGAAAGCCATTTATGCCTCATAAAATGCGAAAGTTGGGTGTCGGCGCTGGCGGCGTTCGCTTCGAAAAGGATGATAAAAAAATCACATGATAACGTCTACATGACTTCATGATGTCAAATATTGCCGAAAATTGTGACATCATGAAGTGACTATGATGGCAACAATGGAACGTCATATTATGGCGTCATCTGGGATCGTCGCTTGCTTAAAGGTGGGCTTATCATGGAGGTAGTGCAAAACGAAGTTTGCCGCGGAACGTTTTCAGAGGACGCTGTCGGGCAGGCACCAACAGAAAAGGAGGAGATGCATAGTTTTTGTCTTCTAGTCATCTTGGGTGAATGAATAGAGAGGCTTGTGAGTTTTTGTTTAGAGGTTTTCCCTAGCCTATCATATTGTGATCGTATAGTTTATTTGGGAGATCGAATAACAGATGCTTCAGGGCTGTATTATTGCATGACCAGGTTAAATAGATGAAATTTACCAATAAGCCAGCTGTGCGACAAGAGTCACAGCTGCGTGGTTTTCAAAATCACTGCGGATGTCTTGAGGCTTTCCCAAGAAACGAAGAATATGAAGTTTTTTATTTTTACAGTGATTTTCACAGCACTACAAAGGCCAAGATAAGGCGAAGCCGCACAAATCACGATAGATGGCTCTATGTCCCCTCGTTCGTGTGTCTTTATTGACCGCGAGGGCCTACACTAGAGAGGCCAGTACTACGATCGTTTTGACGTCACAGATAGGGTGAGTAGTTGCAGAATACGGCAACTTTGCTTTCGTGACACCACTTGCGTCTTCCCCCCATGGCTGCACCAGTTATCATGTTATCGCTTGATTCTCCGCACTCATGAGGATGAACGTTCTCGAAGACTTCCCAAACCTGAACGAGCTGGCCCATGATCGTGCGTGAGAACTTACGCGCCACGATGGTCTGGAGGCTACGGAGGGGCAGGGAGGGACTCAGCAGATTTGATTGATATGTGGGGTTTAACGTCCCAAAACCACCGTACGATTATGAGAGACGCCGTTGTGGAGGGCTCCGGAAATTTCGACCACCTGAGGTTCTTTAACCTGCACCCAAATCTGAGCACATGGGCCTACGACATTTCCGCCTCCATCGGAAATGCAGCCGCCACAGCCGGGATTCGAGCCCGCAACCTGCGGGTCAGCAGCCGAGTACCTTAGCCACTAGACCACCACGACGGGGCGGACTCAGCAGAACGATGTACTACTCACATTCAATGAAATAACCACGCATTACCAACTTGGCACAAGAATCTATACTCTTCCTCAGGCGAAGCTCAGCAGAGCACTGTCAGCTACCTTGAGAATGCTACAGACGGGATCTTTCCAGTCGAGGGGATTCCTAAGTAAAAGATACGTGGACGTTGACCCCAGCTGCCCTTACTGCATTGAAACCTTCTGCTCTATGGCTCACATGCTCTGACGATTTCGCGCGCTGCCTAACAACCTTCCATCAAGCGAAGCCGAACGGGAGGAGGCCATAAGAAGTATGGAACTCAGCAGGCAAATCCAGGCAGTTCAGAAGGCCCAGGAACGGATAAAGCGTCACGGCGTTCTGTCCTCTACGTGGGCGCGGCCAGTGGTTACAACGGCTCTCCTAGAGGGTCCTGCAGTAACTCTTTCGGTTCTGTCCGTCCCAGTGGGCGCTGCAGAGCACCCGTAATCATGATGCATTAAGTAGTTCGGCAGAAATCCACAGTATGGGTGATTTTTTACGAAAGCTAAGATATGTCACTAAGGTGAAAGTATGTGCACTACACAGCAACTCCAAGCAATTCTGATGTTTTTTTATGTATTACCAAGCACATATCATCATATTGCTTATTGTCAAATACTCGTAGCTGTCTTGCTATCTTCAGAGAAATAAAAATAATAGTTTCCGTGACAAAGTAAAGAGTCGAGCAGTATTCTCGGCTCCTTGCTGTGTGTGGTGTGCAATGTGCATATTCATTTTTTTCTCTCTACTTTGCTCCTTTATTCCCCTCTCCCCATGTGTGGATAGAAAGCTAAAAGTAGTCAAGTTAGCCTCACTGTCTTTTATACACTCTTTCTCTCTTTCTTGCTCATAATATTTTTATACATTCGTGCTGTTTGACGTAAAAGAAAAAATAAGTATATACATATACGCAAGATTGATAATAAGCCATCTAGACAGTTCCGTGGGTGACAGCTCCCCCAGGAAGGGGATGCCTTTCACTCGTTCGCTGTCTTTTCTGAAGTGCGGCTATGACGGCTTCCTCAGGCGACAGCGTCAGCGACCGCGGCTGGCCATAACGTCCAGCGGACGGCGGTGACAGCAAGCGAAGATGTGAGAGCAAGCAAAAAATCTGTCGCGTATTTGTTCTGACAAACGAACTGCTCTCGGTATTTGCCCACCTGAGTTGTTTGTCTTGGCACCTAGATGCCGGCCTGACGCTCTCGGGCCTCTTGGACTCAGCGCACTTCGACCACTTCCATCCAGTGGCAAAAAAACATTTTAAGTATTTATTTGTTCCATCCTTATGACGTATATATGGACGTTTTTTTTTTGAGGATCCTTCCACAAGCTATAAATGGCGGAAGAGGATGATTTCCTTCTAGGCCTGTTGTGCCCCTGGAGAGGCCTTACCACTCACAATATTTGTTATTTTTCGCTGGTTTCATTTTTATTCGTTGTTCAAAAGTTGTATGTGGACTTTTGTAAGTACCATCCTCTAATGAAACTTAGAGACTAAGTTTTTTGTTTGAAAAATAAATGCACATACTGCTTCTCTAACTTTATACAAAACTCTTAAAGGTGTCGTTAGGTTATTTACTTTGTTAGTTGACACTTTTTTTCTTTTTAAGGCAAATGAGAACTGCTACGGTGGCCTTGTCGCTATATAACCCCCCAGCCAGCGCAGAATGCTGAATGTGGTACTTGTGGGTTTTGCTTTCTGTAGTTCGTGATCCTCAGACTTCAGTTAAAACTCCAAAAAGCTTCGACACCTTTTTTAGATCCATTACCATTTGGATTGGTATTGCTAGTTAACATGATTGTCATTGTCTTTGAGTTGACGTTTAATTTCACACTAGAAGAAAAGCTCTTCCGGTTATCTGCACTTCTTTTTATTGTGCCTGACGACTGTAGCCGATGTGGTAACATCTGCTCTACACACGTCACGGCGTGTTACGAAGTTCCCAGTGAGACTTACTTGGTCGTTTACCACGCCACTTTGATATTGTCTAATGACGGGGTTGCGATTAGGTTTCTTCGCTATAACATGACATAATGCTCGGGAGAGGATTACCATTAAAACATTGGACAATAAAAATACCCTTAACAAAGCGAAAACGGGAAATTTTATTGCCAAACCAGAGTGCTCACTTTATGAAAGAAAAAAAAAATCAAGGTAATTTTGCACTAGTGGTGCCAAACCTGAAGGTACTGCGGAGCTTGGCAGCCTTCTTTGTTTCTCTTCAGCTTTCTTCTTCCTTCCTCCTCTTTTTCTTTTTTCTTCCTTTTTATGTGTTCGCTGTTTTCCTTTCTCTCTCTACTTCAATTGTCTTTCTCTTTCTCGCACTTTATATTTTTTTCCTTTTTTCTTTTCTCTCTTTTTCTATTTCGGGCTTGATTTCTTCCCTTTTTTACTATATTAATACGTGGTTTTTCCTGCGCTACGCGATGGAAATAGTTTTTTTTTCTGATGATAAGAAGGTATCATTATTAAAGGCGCTCGAAGAACGAGAGGGAGACTTCTCATTGGTGCCAGAGTGCACTCAGTACGCTACACGTGGAGCATTGCACCAAGTGACGATGACATCATATATCACCACACACAACAGCCTGGCCCCTAAACTGCTTCGCACTTTAAAAAATGTAATTAATTTTTCAAGGAAACAATTTGTGCTTGACCGTCAACGAGTGAATGTGCCTTCTTTGTGCACTGTAATTTCCATGGCACGATAGTAAAAGCCACAGTGATTCATTTTTCTTGCAGAAGTGACTTGAAGTTATCTCTCTTCTGGTAAGTTTACTTAGTGACAGCGACACATTAGCGAAGTTCAGGCCTGAAAGGCCTGAACTGGCCGCCTAAAACTTAGGCCCTAAGTACGCTACGGATTACCTACAAAGCGCGTGGTTGCGTAGAGAGTTCTGCAAATTGCTGAAACACCGGCATGTTATAAGACTCCTAGCTGAGGCATGGCGCGGCCTGCATCAAAGGCTTCACGGTCTCCTTCAGGGTCGACTTCTTGACGACCAGGATTGGCTCAACCCGACCGGTGATGGCTACAAGATTGCCGCAAGTTTACTTGACCTCGCCAGGTGCACTCAAGCACCGGCGTCGAGGGAGCGTCAGCGAAGAATGAGCCAAGATGTACACTATTACTTTAAAGCGCACGTGTTCCTCTCGGAGCTCAGCTGAAAGGAACACACGCGTTGGCCTGTAAACGTGTCTAAGCGAGACCCCGACTCAGGTCCGATATCGGGACCGGCGGCGCTGGCTCGGCGTTTCAGTCAATATTTGCGAAAAAGCGTAGGGCGGCGCCGGCGCTATAGGCACGATACCCGTCCTTTCAGCCAGGCGCGTTCACGTAGTACTCTCCGCGAAAAGCGTCGAGGGTGAGCGCGAAAACCGAGGGGGATCTGTGTGCGACCGGGGCGCGATGGGTTTAGCGGTGGTGGCGTTCACCTCCACCCCTGAGCTTGCGCGTGAATAGAACAAGAGGCCAAGCTGAGCTCATATGTTGACTTGACATCTGCTTGGCGTCTAACTGACTCTTGATCTGACCACCTCCAACACACTCCCCTCCCCATTCCCCCCTTTGTGTCTCGGCCTCGAACCCTCCACCTTCTCTCTGTGTTTTTCGGGTCGTTGGTTTTGGCTAAGCGCAGATTAGACTTAAAAGTACTTATAGTATTCTCTTAGTATACGGGGATGCCGGTCTGTTTATCCCGCCGTTTCTCTTTCCGTAACAAGTAGTTTTAGGGGTTTTTTCGGAAGTTTATACGATTCTACTACAGCTTGATGGTAATAAAACGGCCTCACGCTGAGGTACAGCGATATACATTTTCGTTCTTCGTCCCATTTTTTTGCGCTGTTCCCCTCAGTATCATGTGCCAACTGGGCCTTCAAGAAACCCTTCTGCAATACATTTTCTTAGTGACTCACTTGCTCTGTAGTGCTTGTCGACGTAGTTACTTAGCTTCACTACTTATTATACAAAACGATTTGGGTGCACGTTAAAGAACCCCAGGTGGTCTAAATTTCCGGAGCCCTCCACTACGGCGTCTCTCATAATCATATAGTGGTTTTGGGACGTTAAACCCCACATATCAATCAATCAATTACTTATTATACAAATATTTTTTCGTTTCAGTGATTACGTGTTTTTGCGAGTATTAACCTCAGCGTTCTGCATAATGGCAAAATATTACTTTTTATACCACCATAACGAGCAAACCCTGGCCGAAATATGCGTTGCATCAACCTGTCTCAGGTCATTACTAGGCTTTAGCTAAAGGATGGTAGGTTGTCTATATGTTGACCCAGTGAAGAGAGGTTCTCAGACAGTCACAAACATGACATGGTTGTCCAAACTCCAGAGACTCGGCACAAACCAAGCGTTCGCAGCTGTGATAGATTTACGGGCACGTCGCCATTGGCATAGGCCTTCTATTGTTTTGGGGATTTCACGCAGCCGCCGTTGTCGTTTCCTGTTTTCTAAAATTCTCTCAGTGTACGTACTCGGGGGATTGGGCGAGGCATTATCGCTTCGCAGCCATTTGTTACGGGACTAACGGTTGGCTTCTCCATGTTTATTAGACCAGTGACGTGTCGTAAGATTTGCCCTATTTCGGTGGCACATGCCCGTTTATAGTGACCACAGTTTTTTCGGTACGTCGGACAAAAACTATCTACTAAACAGCTTCATGGCTAACGAAATTCTTGTGCTCCGGCAACACTACTTGACGGCAGAAAAATGTTTTTGGGCGCTCCTGCAGTAAGTAAGATGCGCCGTCTTCAGTGACCTTTTGCGGTGCTGATGGGAGCCTATAAAACTGTCAGCGTGCAGTGCTTCCTTTCTTTAACCCAAGACTGTTTTCGAGCAGAGAAGCCTTAGCGTAAATTCGAAAATTCATCATCGGCATCGGCGGCATCACGAGAGATGCGAACGAAATTGTTGTCTCGTGATGACGGCACTAGATGGCGCCAGAAGGACGTCAGAGCACTGCAAAATTTATTACGGTGTAATGAGGTCTACGTAACATCGTTATGGCGTCATGCCTACGTCATTTTAGAGGGGAGTGCACTAAAAATTGGCGGATACCATTCCTGTCACGGAACTTACGTCATTAAAAAGGTCCGTAACCAGCTGAGAAAGAAATGCGCACCTTGCGAAGTGTGTTTCTAAACCGTCCAACAGAGGTTCAATAACTTATATGGAGGCATGTTTCAAAGTCGCGTTATGATTGATTTTGAGCGAAAAAAGAGGTAGGGGCGTGATCAATAGTTTATTCTTTTTTTTCATTTAGTTTACTCCTCTTGCAGGGTAGCAGACCAGACACTCATCTGTCTGACCTCTCCATCTCGCTTTCTCACTATATTTCTCTACCGGGTGGTTGTGAGACTGAGTGCACGGTACATGACAAGTTTAGGTTTAGGTAACAGCCACTTCGAAATGCTTGACAAAAGAAAACATGACAGGACGTCTGCTAGTTAGATTTCGCCAAAGCCATGACTTGTCAGTGATTTTTTTTACTTCTTGTTTATGCACCCGTAGTGTTCTCCAGCAGGATTCAAGAACGCGGATGACGGCAGCTGACATCGCAAATTTACCTTTCTTTAGCTAAGCTCATTCTCCGCTTTTATTAAATCTCTTTTAAATTAAAGTATGGGAAGAAACAAAAAAGAGCGGGTCACTGCGCATTTTCACCTGCTGGAACCCACTCTGTGATGTGGTATCGATCGGAGATGAAATGAGCACGCTAACGCGATTATGATTTGCTCTATCCTGTCATCTGCTCCTGGCACGTCTAGGACGTCACCATTCTAATCGTAAGGCAGCCCGGAGGCGCCGCCTCTGATTATCATTTTCGCCGAAGCAATTAGACGCTCCGGAGCCGTGACAGTCATCAAGGTCTTAAGCAAGGTCCCTCTGAGCTTTTGTTCCTTGTGATGCCCACCGTTTTTTTCGAAACTTATTATCCCTAATGGCGCAATAATGGGAATTTAAAGATGTCAGAAGTTATGTCCTTTCAGTTAACGTGCGACAAGCATTACTAGCCAATGCGAATATTTGTGCGTGTTTATCGTATGTATAGCTGTTCTAATATCATTCGCCATTGGCTGTCACTTACATCAGGAATTGAAGTACGGACATGGGAATTTCAAGGCTATTCTAATAACCAGACAAACCAGTCAAGTGTAGGTGTGTTTTGTATTCATTATGTATCGAGAAATTTAGGCTCGCGTCCTTGTCGTTCTCGTAATTTTACCCTTTCTAACTATATTGGCGGGCTCGCACTTCGCATGAGTAATAATTGCAACACCGATAATATAAGAGGTGAGCAGTAATAAAAAATTTGTGGTTCACCGCCATGCTCTGAGTGAAAGAAGAGAAAAGGTTTGGATGGTGAGAAACATAAAAGATGAGTAATGTAAACACTGATTATATAAACAAGCAACACAGTTTCATCAACGTGGTGTTTCTTTTTTTTCCGAACGCAAAACAACTCATCCAGTGATGGTGGCTGCATTGGTGCACGCAACATGTTTATGCTCCTTGTGTAAATTTGTGAACGAAAGAGAACACGGTACGTTTCCTAATGAATGAAGTGAACGTTCTTCATTATCAATATGTCTTGGCTAAACCTCAGTGTTCAACGTATGTCTGTAAACGATCCCTTTGGTGGCTGCACTACTATGTTCGACGATCGTTCGACGAGCCGCTTTCCAGAACCAACGTCAAATGTATACATTTTCTTTTTCTTGAAATGAACACAGGCTAAACAATTGCGCAAACAATTGGGGCCTAAGATTTCATTGTTTTTGTGCCAAAATGGAACATGCCTGTCTATAAAATATATAAGTATTCCATCACATAATTACAAATTATTGTTTAAATTCACACAAAACAGCGCATTGTTTCGTTTTCTTTCTTGAAATCTAGCATTCAGTTGATTGATGTTAGGTTATGTGACTTTTTTATTCATACTTTTCATTTATGAAAATGGACACGTAGACCATGCAAGGGTGGTAATAAAAACGCTACAACAGTATGAAAAAAGTCGAAGAAAACGAAGAAATCAAGTAGAATATTACAGAACTAGGGTCAGTCCGTTTAGAAAAACGCCATAAAGCAAACAAGTGGTAATGAGGATTATGATGTTAATGCTTTTATACAGTTTTATTCGGTTGCACTTCGATTAGAAAAAGAAATTGTGAAAGGTGTCAGTTCTTGCACCTTGGCTACGGTGACGCGTGGTTCTGGTTAATATAGGTGATAGATATAGCGAGGAGTCAAGTGGTGAATAGTTCATGTTTCAGAAATTCAACTCACTGCTTCTGTCTTTTCATCTCGAGTGGTTCCATGTGGTCAGATATCATAAGTTTTGTGGGTGAATCCAATCTTAAAAATTTGTTAGCAAACAGGAATCTAACTGCCTTTCACTGCACTTTCTGAATGTTATTGATATTGTCACTGATTGTGACGTCGGCAAAGGCAGAGACGACTGTTCCAGAATGAAGTTGTTTATTTAGCTGAACTTGTGGCCGGTAAATGGGAAATCGGCTTACAGTGATACACACCGGCACTGATAGCGCCGAACAGAGCGTCGGCCGGCGATCAACTCACAAGCGGTGAAGCGTGTCGGCATTTGTACATGTTCCATTAAGTATTCCAGCGTTATTGCAAGCGGCCACATAGGTTACAGAATAATCTATAATGTTCGCGTTATAGCCTGCGCTTAACAAAATGATCTATACCATTACTCAAGCTTCTCGAACAGTGCAAGCGCGGTTTGCGCTTAGAATCACTTACAGTGTAACAGGGCGATAAGAAGAAAACTCTAGGACGAAATGTGGCATTACTCCACTCTGAAAAAGGCATCGTACCGATGCGTCCACAAAAACGAAGGTACAACAATAAAGTAAGAAAATAAACATTAGGTACAAGGATCCCAAAAAATACATGCGTATTCCAGTACAGTTCTGATTAATGTGTTATATCATATTAATTTTACATCGGAAGGGACCTATTTGGGTTCATGCCTCAAGAGATAATTTTCTGAAGGCTGACGTAAAGGTGTTACTTATGGGGTCGTTCCAGGTTAACACGTTGTTAAAGGTGACCCCAGAAACTTATATTGGCGTACTTCATGCAGAAGGTATGAACGTATACTTTCTACGTATGAACAAAAGGTGATTTCTTGAGTGTCATTTGCATGAGTACTCTTTTGTCTGTGTTCAGTGCCATTCCCTAACGCATGCACCATTCAAGAATAATATTTAAACTACCACATAGACCAGTTTCATTATTTACAAAATTAATATAATATAAAATGCACGAACACAATCAAAGACAGTGCATTAAAACTATAGCCCCTGAAGGGGGTGAAAGTGGAGATGTGCTGAAGCAAACCCGTCTTGATTGTGAGAGACTGCACAGTTCTACGCTTGCACAGCCGTCTCGCTTTGGCTAGGGTACTCTGCCTGCTAAAAAGGAAGCGTTTCTGAGAATTATATTTGTTTTCATAAAATCTGCATAACACATCGTTCTCTTGGCTACACATTTCACACGGCTGCTAACGCCTGGTTAATGTATAGAAGTGACTTTATGTGCGGCTGAAAGAAGTCATTGCTGACTAAATAAAGTACGCGAAGTAAATCATTCGCCATTTTATATCGCTGAAAACAGTCTAAAATGCGCTAATGTGTAGCTGGTTTTGTGACCACTTGAAAAGGGCTCGTTATCCGCAGAGACAGCCTGCTGAACGCCGTTCTCACATGCAGTGTGCTTTCGATGACTGTCGCATGATAAATTTCATTTCCAACGTATCATGTCGATACGTTCACTTCAGATTACACAAACGTGCTTTTGCTCTGATGCATCCCTAGCACAGCTTCAAAAACAGTGCGCTATGGTTAAACTGTCTCGTGAAAAGGTGCGCGGAGGCGCAGCCGAGTGATTGTCACACGTGGAAACGACATTTGTAGTGATGTGGCGCTTGTTCGAACAAAATTACTACGGTATATATGCTTCAGTTCTGTTACAACCTTTTTCAACAGTTTATCGCTTTTCGGTAAGTATTGATTTCTCCCTGGTTTCAGTGGAGGACTGCTTTATTTCAGGAGTTTCAAAAAGCAGCGTATAACACAAGTAGTGCTTGGAATAAGAATAAAATACAAATTGAGACGAACAAGCGTTCACAACGCCTGAACAAAGCAGCGTCCTCTCGGGCCGGGTCTACTCATTACCGCCCTTTTGTGCCATGACGGCGGATGACTGGCTCGCGACAACGCGTCGCCGTCGCCGCTGAGCTCGTCGCCATTCCAGCCTACGTGGCATCTTTTCGCGGACGCCCCAAATTAAGGTCGCCAGATAAGCGGCCCTGTCGCCTCTGTGCTCGCTTGCATAATCGGCTACTGGTCGGCCTGGCGAGCGGAAGAGCTTCGAGTGAATTAAATTGGCGCCTCGCTTACGGAAGGAAGAGCGGTGCGTGAACGCCGCTGTACTGTGTGAATGCCACAATGAGAAGTGCGAGTGCTGGCGGAACCGCCGCTGCCAGCGTGTATGTTTCTGAGATGGTTGCTACGCTGTACAAACCACCGGGCTATCGCTGTTCGCGCACCGCTGGTTGCGGTGGCCGGAAAACCCGTGTTAATAGATTCCGTGGACTGGGCTACGGCGCGCTGACGTACTCTATTTGTCCGGACCAGTACTGACCTCGTGGAAGGTTGCACGCATTAGATTGAGCGAGCTGTGTGGCTCTCTTTGCATAACTGATAGGACTCGAGTGAGTTTCGCGTCGTCTTCGAAAATGGCTGACCTCGGGGGGAATTATCATGGTCTCGTTTCTTTTTTTACACGATGGTGAACGTGGCAAAGAGTTATGAGGTTGGTTTGGAGCTGTGCCTCGCCGAATGAAATTGCTTCTCGAGTGAATTCATAAAGATGTGCTCGTAGTACTCGTAACGTGAAGAAAAGTGGATGCCCTTAAGCACTAGTGCTCACACGCTATGTACCACTGATATCATGTGGATCTGGCAAAGTGCGAGAGTATAACCAGAGTCCTTCTATATTTTTACTGGTCGTCAAGCTTCGCCGCAACTTCATGGGAGTGCTTTGTGAACTGCGAGCGGAGGCAGCGGAGCGACGCTGCATCACCACGCGAAGCATCGGGCAGACCGGAAAAGAAGCTGGCTGCTGGTGCCGCTATGGGTTCAATGCATTAATATTGTGGCGTACAATCGCGTAGTTTTTGATCATATGATTACTATTGTGCCTAGCGTGATGTTCCTGAAGTTCGGGATGGATACCGTATACGTGCTAGGTAATTGTCGATTCGGTTACAAAAGAAATGATGAAAAATTCTCCGAGTTTTCATTGCCTACAGTGATTGGCGGGAAAAGTGTAAGCGCGCAATGCCGTGATCAGACACTGGTGGTTTCTAATGTGTTTGCGTGAATGTGCACATGTGCGAAAAGCACTTCGATATGACATCGTTAGCGTGGACCAGTGGCTAATCGGAGGTATTGTTGTGAAGTAACCACGCGGCATTCCGAAACTTTTGCCGACGCTGTGCCGAGGATTTTCCATGGCCTCACGGCGTATATGTATAGTGCAAAATGTGTAGTGATCACCCGCCTACAAGGTTCGACAGGAACCGTCAGCGAGATGGATACTGTTGAGGCTGCATTGGACGGTGCATAAGCCAGCTTTACATAGCTGCAATGGATAATGACGCATTTATTAAGCTGAGCCTACCAGCCGCCTCTTCCTCGTTCCATGCGAGTAGGTAATACGGAAGCCCGATCAGGGAAATTCTCACTCTTTTAATTTATGCAGGCACTGAAATAACCAAAAGTGTAGAGATGATATGCCGAACAGGCGGAGCTACATGAAGCTCCTCACCGCTGGAAACAAAATCAAGCACACATCTGTTGCAGGTAACAGAAGCTTCATCGCTACCAATATAAGTTTGCTAGGGTGATGGCACAGGAGTGGTTCCACCATAATGCTGTACAAAACTTGCGCAAGCTCTAGAATCGTAAAAAGTTAATATTCGGTATCAATGCGTCATGAGCACGAAAACATTACTTTTGCGTCACATGTTAACGCCTCCGGAGCGGGACACAGTCGGCCAATTTTTACGTTTGAGGAGGCATGGTAGGCTTTCGCTTTTACAGTAAAAGCAATAAAAAAGGAAAGGAAAAACCCAGCATGAGTAAACTAGACAGCAGAGTAAAGGAACGAGAAACTACATTGCATGGCCAACCAAACCTAGAACGCGCTACGGCAACATAGTGATAAATTAACCTAAAACAAAACATGAAACAAGACAAACGTCGAATGACTTATTGCTTGATCCACGTCACTTGCCTAATTAAAAGCACTGATTCATTTAAAGTGGATGTTGGTTTAAACACATAAGTGCGAGGCAATTTCAAGATTTATCCTGGAAGGTTTGATATGGCTGTCAAAAGTAGCAACCACAGCACTGCACAGTCGTTGAGGAACTCTAAATTGTACAGGAATCTTCACTAGATGGTTATAGAAAAAAAGGCATGCTTTTATATAGCGGTAGCATATCTTACAGAGGAACCAGCATGCCGTCGAATTTCTAGCTTCGAGGCCTCAATAGACGCCAAATTTCACTGTATAAGAGCTTTCCCTAATTATCTTGAAGCTAACATCACTCTGAAGACGTGTTCAGTCTTCCCAGTTGCATTTCACTGCTCTGGCACGTGCCGTACAATTGCAGTGCCGTGGCCGCTCCAATGCCCCGCCCTGGGCGAGGGTGCCCATAGCGGTTGCTCCTGTCTCTTCATCAAACTTTCGCCGAAGGTTTATGGCCAGTAAAAGTATTGAAGGACTCTAGTATAAGCATAAAAGCAAACCTGCCTCATATATATTTTTAAGTATGAATATTTAAAGTGATGCTGGTATGAAAGTTTTGAATTTGACACATGACTTCACTACGCATCTATTCCCGTTAGGCGGCGGAAACATGGGTCGTTAATTGAGTAACAAGAAAAAAAAACGTAGGAAATATTTTATTCCAAGGGAAGGAAAACGGACGGCAACACATAGTGGGCTTACATCTCATTTTATTGCCATCACAAGTACAAAATTAACGTGTCTGCTATGTGTCCCTTTCATTGTGTTTTTAGCATTGCACGCTAATAGTTTGAGTTTGACCATGGAGCGGTTCATCCAAACTAAGGCTCTGCTACAGCCATGTTAGTCATAGACTTATGTCCTGTTGAACCAGTTTTGTTATACACCAAGCTAAAGAGGCGACCAGGATATCACCCACACGTTGGCAGCTATAGATAGAGAGACAGCTAGAAATGGTCATTGTACCTTTGACCGTTTCTATCCGTTTGTACTTTTCTACAAAGTGGTATGGGCATCTGCAGATTTGGTAATGAAAATAGTAAAAAAAGCAAATATTACATTCTTTTTCGAACAAACACAAGCAGAGAGAACTGAAATTTCGGAAATACAACCCGTAGCGACCCCTGAAGCCAGGGTGCAAAAACGTCGCACCGCCTTCACGATGTCCAGATTTGTGGCCGCAATTTCTCGCGAGCGTAAAGCCGTTTCGGTTGAAATTGTGGGGCGGAGCGGACGGTCTCTCTCGAAAGCCCCAGCGACCAACAACGGGCTGCCATCTCGGGCCCGAAATACAGTTAGCAAGTGCGCAGCTCGTGGACGCACGCTCGCCCAAGTCGCTCGCGCCCATTCGTTTGGAACACGTTTTTACAGAGGGGCTTGCCGGCAGATTGCGCTCATAAATTCGCTTTCCCGACGTCCAGCCGGCAGCTCCTCTCAAGGCTCCGGAATTCCAGCCGTCAGAAGCTTAGTGCGCACACGTGGCCGTAAGGTAGACGCACGCAATAATGAGTCGGCTGCTACCGCCTAAGAGGGAGTCCACAGTGAGGAAAAGCACAGAAGGGAAGGATAGACAGAAAGGAATGTTCAGCCAGGGCTTCTAAATAGGCAGGTGAGGAGGAAAGGGGTTGCGGTGTTTTGCGCTCGTGCCTGAAGGGCCATTCGTCTTGACAGGCCAGAAGTTTAAAGTTGAGTACAAGGAAGAGAAAGAAAAGAATAACCTTTTCTCTCTTATAACTACGCTCGCTTAAGGAAGCACGTTGGATAAGCTGGCCTCCTTAGGCCAGCACAGGAGCGTGCACGCGTGTTTCCTCCTGCCTGTCCACGGCCTCGAAAGGGTCGCGTGCGATAAGCGCCAGGGAAGAACGGGAGAAGACGAGCCCTTCACTGATGAGAGGGAGCTGAAGAAGAGAAGGACGTCACGTGAAAGAGGCAGTCATGGGGCCGGGAGCGTCGCAACTCGGGGTCCTCCTGGCAGGCCTGACTGTAACTAAGCGAACATCTCGGCATGGCAGCGACGGCAGAGAGACTCTCGCTGCCATTGCGCTGACGGTGGCGCCTCCCCGCCCCCCTCCCTCGTATGAGGCTGGCATAGGCCTTGACTTTGAGATCCAGAGCAATTCATCTTTGTCAGAGCCGAGAATCCTGGCTTTCTTTCCCGGTCTCCTCCTCCATCACTTGCCTCCGCTTTTCCACTAGCTACCGCGGTTTTCTGAGACTGAAGCGATTGAGAGAAAGAGGAGGATCAGAATATACAGGGTTAGTCCGAGAAGCCGGTGGGTGTCGCGTCGAACTTGATAAAGTCGATAAACAGAAGACTTGGGTAGGAAGCCTAATGTGTATCGGGGGTGGTGGCAAAGAGGGTTGATCGTTCCATGGCAGTGTTACCAGCTCAGGCTAATACCCACACGCCACCACCGTCCTGAAAGAGTGGTCGGTCGACTCGATCCGTAATACACCCTAGTGGCCGAGACATACGTGTATTGAATTTGCATGTATAAACTCTGTTCCCCGAGGAGACATGTGTGATGACGCGGGGCCGCCACTCTTACAAATATTGCCTTCTCGTAACGCAGTTTCGAGGCACGTTGGGGGGCACGATCACGGTCGTAGAAAGTTAAGCTTGTTTATTTTTTTCTTTTTTCCCTTCAGATTATAAACGTTGTTTTTTATGTGTATGTTCTGATTCTAAGCGCGTTCGAGTTACTTTCACCAAACTCATTTGCCGTAGTCGTGCTCTTATTACGTTCAAGGTGATGGATACACTCAATGGAAAGACCGGTTGTGCTCAGCATCACAATTTTATGCTGAGTCTTTTGAGTGCGCTATCATCCTGTGTTTTTTTTTCATGACTGTGAGGTAGGTTTAATGTGATGTTTGCAAGAAGTGTAATGTGTTGCATCTAATTTCCATATGAAAACACCAGATATTTGTTATTGGTACATAAGGGATGTGCATGAGTGTATCTGTACGTGCTTTCTTCATTACAGGCGTGTTAAAGCTGAATAGCATTCAGCAAAAAATAAGTAACGGTAGCCGATGCTTTTTTCTAAGCTTCAGTTAGGCTATTTATTTCACATGGTTGTTAACGCAGCATATTACATATGTACATTCATGCTGGTTTTCTAGTTATAAATATTGCTACGACACTGAGGGGACGCGTGGTAGAAGAGGAGAACGAAGTTGGCACGAGCGGTGATTTGCCGGATCACTGGACTATCACGTTAATCATCTCCTGTAAATAAAGGCATCTCACCGTAACAAGATTCGTGGAGGTGCTGGGTACAGCGGAGCGGTTCCAGGCGAACAATATCGGAAGCGCTACTTCAAGCACTATGCCGCAGCCACCGACTGGCCGGTCTACCACCACTTTAAATGGATCCGATTGCTTACGGTGACACCACGTGCTCTTCGTCTTGGGCTACGTGGCCCCGACACACGGTACCACAAAGCTTCTCTGGGAAGGTTGGAGAAGATGCCGACGAATGGCTGAAGCACTTCAATCGTGTGAATAAATACAATTATTGGGATGCGGCCTTCCGGTTGACTAACGTCGGAATGTTTCTCCAAGGGATGGCGTCGGTGTGGTTTGAAAACCACGAAGAAACAATAACGACCTGGGAAGCGTATGTGAAAGAAATAACGAGCTGCTGCGGGGACCCATTGATGAAGAAGAAGCGTGCTGAGCAAACATTGACGCAGCGTGCTTAAGTCCCCGGTGAAACATGCACAACTTTTATCGAAGAGATTCTGAAATTGTACAAGTCTGTAGACCCATGCATGAAAGAAGATGATAAGGTTGGGCATCTCCTCGAAGGGATTGCTGAGGATGTCTATAATTTGTTCATAGGCAAGGACACCTTGGGGTCTGTAGCGAATGTAATCCAACACTGCCACACGTTTCAGACACTGAAGGCTAGGCGCATCACTCCCAAATTCGGTAGACTTGCCAACGTCACCAACGTTGCAAATGTCGACGTCACTCCAACATCATCCTGTGATTTTGCCTCAATGATCAGACAAATTATATGCGAAGAACTTCGGCGACGTGATACTTTCATCCCACCGAGGACACATGCTAGCGGCGCCTCCCCGCTATACGACGCAATGTGTGCTGCCATTGATGCCACGCTATATGATATGCCCCAATCAAGACTACCGGAGCCTCCAACCGACAACCTACAACTTCGCCGCGCTTTCTAGAACGTCTCAAGCCAACCACCTACAATGGTGTCTTCATGGCACGACCACGGGTACAAGGCACCTCGTGGAAGGTTTGGCGACGTGTGTGAGGTCGCTGTGTGCTATAACTGCGGTTTCCGTGGACATGTGGCTCGATTCAGCGGTCAGAGGCGTCGCCTTCAGCAGCGCTACTACGAGGGACCATCAGCTTCTTCTCGGCAAAACAGCTGGCATGGTGGTGTGCACTCGATGCGGGACGCGAACGTTGGGGACGGCTTCCAGAAAACCGTCCGCAGTGACACACATGTAGGACGCAATTTCCACCGAAATTTCCACAACGACTCACCTTCCTTTGTGTGAAGCTTGACGCCCTCCGCAGTACGCCGGCTCCGTTCACCATCCCCTGGTCGACGCGTAACCTCCCCACCTCCGGGAAAATAGGCGGTGCGGCCAAAATAGGTGAGGTCGCCGAACCTTTTTCACTACATCCACCTATTCTTCCACCCGTTTTTATGGCTCAAAATAAGGTCCGTGTGCATATCGATAAACTGCCTACGATGGCTTTATAGATAGGGGAGCAGCTGTTTCAGTGATGAGTCTTGACTTCAAATCGTGGCTAGGACATAAATCTATGTTTCGCTGGGACTGCAGTTGTGCAACATTTCATGCTGTGAGCGGGGAGACGCTGTGCCCTATCGTTGAATGTGTTGTAAGTGTTACTTTGGGAGACAAGGTGTTCGAGCCAGAATTTGGTGTCCTGAACAGCTTCATCCATGACGTAATCATAAGGATCGATTTTCTACGTGAGCGCGGTGCTACTGTAAACGGTGGTGCTGGTGAGATTGTGCTATCGACATTTACTGCCGATTCCAAGCGTTGTCAAGGATTCATCACCGCGATTGAGGATGTTGTCTTGCCGCCCAACTTGATGAAGGACGTTCACGTTGACGCCTCTGCCTCGGAAGCCGGCACTTTTGATGTTCTTGTGGAGCCCGTTCCCCTCAATTGGGCCAAGAAAAGTGTGCTCGTTCCACATTGTGTTCTTTCCATCAGTGAAGGGCGATCGGCTTTATGGGTGTTCCTTTATTCTACCGAACCTGATATGCCACCCTGCGTATTGCGACTCGCCCTCTTCGAACAAAATGCGAACAGTTTTATTGCATCTTTAAGCGACGGGACCGTAGATCCTATTCGTGGAACGCACTTTACAGAAACCAACTTTCTTAGCGTGGTAAACAAGTCGCTATCACCAGAAAAACGTCAAGCTTTGGTCAAAGTCCTTGCGAAGCACGCTACTATATTTGACTTTGTGCAGAATGAAGAGCAAATAAGTGTACCCGAGTCGCGTACTCACAACGACATTGACATGGGATCCACTCACCCTATCCGACAGAAACCATACCGTGTCTCATCTGTGGAGCGCAAGGTGCTTGCTCAACAAGTAGAAGAGATGTTAAAGAAAAGGGTCCTCCAAGAGCTGTGTAGCCCTTGGGCTGCCCCTGTGATTCTTGTCCGGTTTAAGGACGGTACATGGTGAGTCTGCGTGGTTTACAGACGCCTCAACTTTGCAACTAGAAGGGATGTCTACCCGCTTCCCAGGATTGATGACGTCATTGATTGTTTACATTCGGCATCGTATTTCTCTTGCGTGGATTTGAGATCTGGCTATTGGCAAACCCCTATGCATCCGAATGACAAAGAGAAAACGACCTTCATAACCTCAGATAGTCTATTTGAATTCAATGTAATGCCTTTTGACCTACGCAACACTCCAGCCATGTTTTAGCGCTTCATATACTCCATATTATGTGGACTAAAGTGAGAAGTTTGTCTTCGCTACTTAGATGACTTAATTTTTGGCCGTACATTCGATGAACACAACCATCGTATAGACATTGTTCTCACCTGCCTTGAGAGAGCTAGGCTCACCCTGTACTCTAAGAAGTGTCACTTCGGCAACCGTGAGACTCTGGTTCTCGGTCAACTGGCGGGCAAGCATGGCGTTCGACCCGACTCCCAGAAAGTCTTTGCAGTCAGCAACTTCAAACAACCTCAGTCTGTACGAAAGTTGCGAAGCCTTTTGGGCTTATACTTGTACTTCCGTTACTTCATGTCAAAGTTGGCCGACTTCGCTTACCATTTGACGTCCCTTCTCAACAATAGCGCACCTTTTCGGTGGTCAGCGGAATGCAAGTCGCCTTTTTCGCAAGTCAAACTTAGTCTTACATCAGGGCCTCAGATGGGTCATAGTGCTTCGCCACTATGACCCATCTGCTGCAACAGAAGTTCATACCGACGCCAGCGGTCTAGGTGTCAGCGCCGCCTTGGTCCAACGTCATGGAGCTGCTGAACACGTCGTTGCCTATGCCAGTTGTTGTTTAAGTAAACCGGAGCGAAACTACACTGTCACAGAGTAGGAATGCCTCGCGGTCATAATCGCCAAGCACAAGTTTCGCCCTTATGTTTATGGACACCGATTTTTGATTATCATGGACCACCATTTTCTATGTTGGCTCACTGGACTATGGGACCCATCCGGTCGTTTTGCTCGTTGGGCGTTACGATTGCAAGAACACGACCTTTCAGTCTGTTACAAGAGCGCTCGTCGTCATACCGATGCCGATGGTTTTTCACGGCTACAACTTCCGACAACCGAGTGTGACGCAGACAACTTTGATGAATATTTGGCGGTAGTGGATGCTCCATTTCCTGACCTAACAATTTTTTGAGCTGAACAACTCAGTGCCAACAGTCTCGCTTCTTTCTTTATCTCCGCAATAATCGGTCAACGTGGTTTCGTCGTAAAGAATGATGTTCTTTAGAAGAAGAATTATTTCGGCGTAGGCCTCCGTCTACTTCTAGTTGTGCATACAAGTTTGCGACAACACGTGCTTCGAGCAATGCACGACGACTCAACATCTGACCATATGGGTTTTTCTAGGAAATTTTATCGCACGCAAGAACACTTCTTCCGGCTGAAGATGCGTAAAAGTGTGACTGCATACGTTGCGAGCTGTGAGCAATGTCAACGCTACAAGCGTCCTACAACATCGCCAGCCGAACTGCATCCAATAGCACCCCCGGGTTTACCATTTGACGTCGTCGGTGTTGACCTGCTCGGCCCTTTTCCGCGATCAATGAACGGGAACCGATGGACTATTTTGGGCATTGGCCACCTCACACGCTACGCCGAAACTGCGGCGATAATTGCGGTAACGGCCACTGAAGTTTATCATTTCATTCCATCGCACATTATATACGTCATGGATCCCCCCATGTCATCATTAGTGATCGCGGGCGGCAATTTGTTGCCCATGTAATTGAAGACCCCCACCGTCCAGGTTCGTGCAATTTTCGTCACTCTACTCCATATCAACCGCCCGCAAATGGTTGATGGAACGAACTGATAGGATTCTCGTCAATATGATTTCCAAGCATGTTGATTCCGGACACAATACATGGGACACCATCTTGCCATTTATAACTTTCGCCTACGACACTGCACAGCATTGAACAACGAGATACAGTCAATTTTATCTGCTCTACGTACGCCAACCGTGCACAGCTCTTGACAATATTCTTTCTTTTCCCGAGACCGATCAATCTACTCTCGCCGAAACCATTTGCCGCACAGAAGAGGCCCAGCGCATCACCTGTCTTTGAACTTTCGTTTCCCAGAAATGCTGTAAGAACCATTACGATGGATGACACCAGCATGTGTTGTTTGAGAAAGGGGATTTGGTGTGGCTTTGGACGCCGCTTCGAAAGCGCGGCCTCTGCCAACAGTTTCTGGCCAACTACACTGGTCCGTTTGTTGTCCTGAAACGTCTCAGCGATGTCACGTACGTGTTATCTTGGCTGCTGTCAACTGGCCGCCGCTCAAGCAAGGCAAACGTCGTCTATGTTGCCCGTTTAAAACACTTTCATCATCGCAACGAAGCCTAACTCGCCCGGTGGGCGTCGTCTGCAAAGAGGGAATTGCTACGATACTGAGGGAACGCGTGGTAGAAGAGGAGAAGAGGAGTACGAAGTTGGCACAAGTGGTGATATGCCAGATTCCTGGACTGTCACATTCATCATCTCCTGTAAATATATATGCCAGCTCATAATAAGTTCATGTGCTACGTGACACCAAGCAGGCTCATAAAGAGTTTGTCGCACTCACCGCCATGCCTACTGGTGGCGTTGGCAGATATTCCCACGTTTAATCCACATGCATACCTAATAAAGTCGCTGGGGGGATCACCACCGAGGTAGCTTAGTGGTAGATCATCGAACGCGTTAATCGAATGTCGCAGGTTGGGTTCCTACCAAGGGCAAGTTATCTTTTCACCCACAATTATTTCTTGACGTTTCCATTACAATTTGGTCTAATAGGCTACCGATGATCATTTACATCACCACCATCAGATATAATTTAGCCTAATACAATAGAACCACTTAAAGCGCTAGAATGGTATACCAGTGTGTGGCATTGGCTGAAACAAGGCTGCCCGTCATTCAATGATAAAAACTACAAAAATGAAAGAGCACATGACAATAGAATTTTCATGAAAAAAAAATTAAGAACAAGGCTTAACAATGTAATTAAAAACGTTACGAGAATAGATTTGGATTATGCTGGACTTGAACGCCTAGAGTTTGCAAGCTAAAACCATTTTATTTGAGGTCCACTGATGCCACCTACATTATTGAGCTTGTGAAGGAGGCTTTGTCTCATAAAGTGTCAATTGGAGGAAAAGCATGAAGTACAGATTAGTTTGACGCGGTCGAGGAATGCATAGAGGTGGGACCAGTGTTTGAAGGCTACCGATGATAATGTGAGATATCACGCGGCCTAATACAATGAAACCACTGAAAGCGCTAAGATGGTATACCTGTTTATGTGGCATTACCTGACACATGGTTTCCCGTCACTCAACGATTGGAACCTCAAAAATAAAAGAGCACGTGACACAATGTTATTAGAAAAAGCAAGCGCAAGGGTTAGCAATGTAATTATGAACCTTACGGTAATAGATGTAGGTTATGCTGGAATTCAATGCCTAGGGTTTGCATGGTTGTAACAATTCTATTTGGGTTCCATTGATGTTCCTGACATGATTCAGCTTGTAAAGTAGGCTTTGTCTCTATAAGTATCTTAGAGAGGTAAAGCATGATGTACAGATGTGCTTGACTTGGTCGAGGAATGCAGAGGTGGGGCCTGTGTTTGAAGGCTAGCGATGATCATTTACACGACCACCGTCAGATATCATTCGGCCTGATACAATGGAACCGCTCAAATCGCTAAAATGGTATACCAGTTTGTATGGCATTAGCTGAAACATGGCTAATCTCACTCAATTATGAGATCTACAAAAATAAAAGATCACGTGACACAATTTCATTTTCAAGAAAAAGAAAGCGGAAGGCTTACCAATGTAATAAAAACATTACTTGCATAAATTTAGATTATGCTGGACTTGAACGCCTGGAGTTTTCAAGTTAAAATCATTTTATTTGGGTTCCATTGATGCTCCTTACTTGATTGAGCTTGTGAACTAGGTTTTGCCTTATAAAGTGTCATTGGGAGGAAAAGCATGGTGTAGAGATCAGTTTGACGTGGTCGAAAAATGCAGAGGTGGGACCAATATTTGAAGACTACCGATGATCATGTGCACCACCACCGTGAGATATCATTTGGCCTAACACAATGAAATCACTCAGAGCGCGAAGATAAATTACCACTTTGTATGCCATTAGTTAAAACATGGCTGCCTGTCACTCAATCACGAGAACTACAAAAGTGAAAGTGCCCGTTACACAGTGCTAATTTCAAGAAAAAGAAACAAGCGCAAGGCTTAGAGATGTAACTTTAAACGTTACGGAAATATATTTGATTATGCTGAACTTGAATTCTTGGAGTTTGCAAGTTAAAACCATTTTGTATGGGTTCCAATGATACTCCTTACATGATTCAGCTTGTAAAGTAGGCTTTGCTTCTATAAGTGTCACGGAGAGAAAAAAGCATGATGTACAGATCAGATTGACGTGGTCGATGAATGTAGAGGTGGGGCCAGTGTTTGAGGGCTACCGATGATCATCATGGGATATCATTTGGCCTAATACAATGGAACTGCTCTAAGCGCTAAAATGTTATACCAGTTCGTGTGGCATTAGCTGACACATGGCTGACTGTCGCTCGTGGTGAGAAAAGAGCACGTGGCACAACAATAATAATTGCGAAATATTTCTCATCTATCTATCTATCTATCTATCTATCTATCTATCTATCTATCTATCTATCTATCTATCTATCTATCTATCTATCTATCTATCTATCTATCTATCTATCTATCTATCTATCTATCTATCTATCTATCTATCTATCTATCTATCTATCTATCTATCTATCTATCTATCTATCTATCTATCTATCTATCTATCTATCTATCTATCTATCTATCTATCTATCTATCTATCTATCTATCTATCTATCTATCTATCTATCTATCTATCTATCTATCTATTCGCTTAAGTTTGGGTACTCTCATGGTCACCCCCTGACTTGGTTTGAAGCAAAGTTAGCATGGGAGGATACGATGGTTGCACGAACACTACGCGCTGGTCAAGACATGAATAATGCCACAATTCCGTCGCGTACGTCGTGGAACAATTCTCGCCTGGCAGTAACACAAACCCACGGGCGGGTATGTGCCACTAGTATACGGGTATGTGCCAAAGGTTATTGACACTTACCCCCGTATTCTAGAATGTCCCTTTATTCAACGTTTAACCTTCCCTTCAGAAAGCCGATGGGAGCGCCGTCTCGAGGCACGGCAAGTCACTGCGTATCAGCGATAATTTGTTGCGATTTCTGACTATAGCGCTGCGTCATTTTCAACCGAGCAGCGGCGCAGTGCTCAATTTTGTGAAGTGAAGGGTGAAACTCAAGTCGAGGAGCGTTTGTGAAAACGAAGATTAACATGTACCCAGGAATGGCGAGAACACACCTGGGCAATTTCAACGCGCGAGTATTGTAAAGTATTCGACATCGGTAGCGTCGACCCGAAGACTGCAAAGAATGAACGTTAGGATCCCAGTTAGAATCGAACCCAAGAATTCTGCGTGGCAATGAAGTATTTACCACAGAACTACGCCACGTCTCGAAGCTACTTTTGAAATTGACGCTAATCATCGTAAAACATCAATAGTGATTGCAGTGCTGCCTACCCAATTTTATAAACATTATATATGTACTCCTTTGATACAGCTGTCACGTCTGGTTAACGTCAATTGTGGTTAAGTGCTAGTCTCTGAAGTTGAGTTATGTAGCAGTGTCCAGGGCCAGCATCCTCGCGAGCATCCGAGCTTCATATCATCTTCTGGTGTTGCTCATTTGAATGTTCCAGTTGGCATCGTTGCGCAAGTGCAAACAACTGGTTATATAAACACCTGTCACTCTTCAAAATATGTCTCTGTGTGTGGCATGTACACTGTAAAACAGTAGCAGCGTTGGTAACGCGACGGCGTTTATTAGGCCGAATCGCCTGATCAACGATACGAACGAAGAAAACAATTTTCGTGATGATGATTATATAAAGATGACGAAGATGGTCAAACGTTGTGAATATTGTGCTTACAATACATATATTTAGCGTCCTTTCATGACGTGTCACTCAATAAAAAAAGTGCGACATGGTCACCTTCCCTCCGCATGCTTCGCATAACGTCGATTCCCGGGTACGTGGGATCTGCCGAATTTTTATATTTAGGTACAAAGCTCCTTAGAGATTCGCCTTGTCTTCCGTTGTGGTCATGGTTGAAACGTATGTGAGATAAACAAAACAGGTTTTACAACAGACTTCGACGTAGACATAGGCTAAATATGAGTTGAAAGATCATTCTTCCCAGCGAAAATAACCTATCGATAACAGTACAGAGGAGTATATCTCTACTAAGGTAGGTATGTTTATTTACAGAAAGGCAGAGAGGTTGGCCTGAGCGATAGCTTGCTCTTGTCTGCTACTCTACACTGGGGGAAGGGAAAGGGGAAAAGAAAGAATAATGGATGACGATGGTGAGATAGAGAGGTGAGTATGTAGTGTTCTTTCTAGCTAAGACCCATTTTATTTAAATATGCGTATATGTCAAACGCGTTGATAGGGGTGGCAAACTGAGTCCGTTGACCCCCCCCCCCTTTCCTGAATTTTTTTTTCCATATATTGAGAGCAAAAATGATAATCTCATGATTATGACCCCTCCATCAACCCCATAAAATGAATTTCTGGCTACCCCCCTTCTATATTTAGGAAAACTTGTAGCACAAAGGAACACACAGCACTATATGTCCCAACAAATCACCCATATTAAAATCATATCTTGCCACCGGTAAGATAGGGGTTTCTTCGAATCACATTCAAGACACATCCTCCATTCCAGCAACTTCTAAATCCCCCTCGGATTGCGTCAGCCAACTGGATGGAAAAATAAATTTACATTTTTATTAACACTTTGCGTTAATCATGTTACCTTGTGGCTAAGGCACTCGGCTGCTGAACGTGCAGATCGCGGGATGAATCCCGGTTGTGGCTGCTGAATTTTCGCTGGAGGCGAAAAAGCTATAGGCACCTGTGCACAGATTCGCGTGCAAGTTAAAGAACCCCAAGTGGTCGAAGTTTCTGGATTCTTCCAGTACGGCGTCTCTCATAATCATATGGTGGTTTTGGGGCGTTAAACCCCACATATCAATCGATGTAGTCATATTGCATTACGCTCTGGTAACTTGCGGTTACGATGCCTGTTTTTTTCCCCTTCCAATCCCGCTTGGGATACCAGACTATGTTTATTGAATTAACTTGTTTTATAGCTCGAGATGTTGAGCTCACAGACCACGTCTATGTTGCTCAAAAACATCTCTCTCATTCCCTCTCTCTCTCTCTTGTTTTTTTCTTTTGCTCTTCCGACCTCTCTATCTTGATCCAACTCTGTCTCTCTCTCCCTCAAGGTGTTATAAACAGTCCGACATGTTTTTGCCACTTCAAACAATCTGCATCACTGCATTTTTCTTCATTGTTAGCGCTGTCTGACGAAGGAGGTGAAAGAATACAACAACAACAACAACAACAACAACAACAACAACAACAACAACAACAACAACAACAACAACAACAACAACAACAACAACAACAACAACAATAATAATAATAATAATAATAATAATAATAATAATAATAATAATAATAATAATAATAATAATAATAATAATAATAATAATAATAATAATAATAATAATAATAATGCAGGCGTTCTCCAGGCAAAAATTCATTTGAAACGCTGTAGAACTCGTGTACCTAATCTGGCATTCACTCCGATTTTCTTATTTTTGCACTTCGTTTCTCGTTTAGAACACCTCCAACTTTTGAAAATTACAGCCCTAGACACAGTGAAATATATCCGTCTTAAATGAAGCTGCTGTGAACCAAAAAAATATCAGCCATTACACTTCTTCGCAATTTATTTATCTAGCTTAGCTCGAACGTGTCTGTCCCTGTTCCCAATTTCTTTCTTTTTCTTAGTCATCTCTCGATCTACCACTTGGCACTTTTTGTTACGAAGGGAGCTATAGGCGTCGCTGGGTCATTTAGGCTAATTTTTTTCTTTTTTCTTGCACAAAGGAAAACCTGAGTGATGATATTGTTCACGAAGGTTATTGCCTCTCAGGCAATCATGGCACACTGTCGCACAAACCGAATGAGGCGAAGGGTAATGATGTCAGTTAATGGAGAATGGCAATCCCGCCATGGTCGTAGCGTTGCCGACACTCGTTTTGATTTGGCTCTTTCTCCTTTTACTTTTAGTGAAGAAAATTTTATTCAGACTTTGGAGGAGAATTTCGTAAAGCTAAAAGAGTCAGGCGTTAGCTTATGTTATAGGCCTGTAGCTAGGTGGGGGGTGGTGGCAATATGCCATACCGGATTATGTAGAAGATACGAATATTTTTTCTACTACAATGAGGTAGTTTATGTACAGTTTTTAAGGGTTACCATGGTAGAAGTAGGTATTTTGTCTGATGATTTTCTTTGTTTAGCTGAACCATGTCTTTTTCAATACTTTTACGCATTTTGTTGTTTTTGTCGCTGTTGTAACCACTTGCGCAATTATGTAGGCATGTCAAATAATTGGTCCCACTACTATCGAGCGGGGCTATGGGAACGAACAAGTGTTAGCGAAGTTTTGTTTTATGTGAATTTAAAGCTTACAATAAAGATATATTATGTTCATTTAATTTAGTAGTATACTGAATTACGACATGCGACAAAATAATGAATGAAAAAAAAATAAATAGTATAGCAGAGAAAGATGTGAGGCAAGCTAATAATTTATCACCAGCAAATATTTTACAGAAACCTTGCTTTTAAAATTTTTCGTTACATGTCGATTTGAACGTTTCACGTGTGGGTATCAATCCTTTTTGACTGTCATAATTGAAACTGAAGAAGCTTTGAATAATAAAAAAAATGTAGCGTTCTTACTTTACAGAATGCTATTGATTAGATTGAGCAAAATACCGGGAAACATTGGAAAGAAGTGATTATGTCCGCGCTTCCTATGGCACGCCATACTATCTTTATGGCAACGAAACCTATGAAGACAGCTTCGATGCTGAATTTGCATATCTAGGGCAGTAAAAATAACAATAAAATATTCATTAAGGCAGAACTCCTAATTGCCTCCTAAGACGCTCACCTTGAAAAAATGCGGCGTAGGGCTCAATACCTACGTGACTTCATAACATTCATTTTGAGCGAAAATTGAACTCAGGAATACTGCGTGGCCACCAAGTCATTTTACTACGAAGCCACGACGAGGCTTTTTGTTACAAATCACCGGGACCTATTTTGCAATCACCATCAGCAGAAAAAGCACGGAAAAACTGAGCAGCTGCGTAGGTTCGTGTGTTTCCTTACGAACGCGTAGTGGGCCTTTCGATGCTTTCCAAAAGCAAGAATTTAGAATTTGGGCGTAGTGGGCAACTGTACTTGCAGTGGGCGTTCTAAGAAAGCTTGAAACAGCCAATTAAACGTTCACATACTTTCTTTTTTATACGACATGGTCCAGCCATCCACTGAGAACCGTGTCCAGGCTAGCAGGGGAGAAGGTGACGTGGACGGGTCCCGGTTACGCGTTCTACTCATGAAAACGAAGTTCAAGCGTCCTCCTAGATTTTTATTTCTTTCATGGTATTAAGTACAAAAGTGCCTCATGTAAGTACATAAAGAAAAAAAAAGCACTCAAGGCCGCCTTTTGAAATCGCTTTGGGAAAAGGCCCTATGAGGTCGCCATGCAGGAAAATGGTGGAGTACTGCGTTGGCAGATGCAATATTGCGCGTCAAAACGTAGAATGATGTCACGCATCATGCCGTGCGAATCGCTTGATGACTGAATGATTAAAACCTGCCAAACAACTACAAAGGGTTGAGCGGTAAATCATCATCATCAACCTAATCAGACGCCGCATAAAAAAAGTATGCAGGTACTCGTGCTACTTTTAGAGCTACAATAATGATGATGATAGAATAAGGCACCGAATGACTTTCTCATTTAAGTCATCATGCACGAATGCATAAGGGTGTATTTTTTCCTATATATTTTTAATTGGGGTCGAGGTACTGAATGAAGCACCTAACTAGGAAAAAAAAAGTTGTTCTCTCGTTGCAATTATGAAGCCATGCAAACGTTGCAAATAAATTTCGATTTTTAAAATTACTTTCAAATCATTTCTGTTATCACTCCAAAACTGTCTCGCGCTAAATTGAAAGAAAGAAAAGCGCTAAATTGAAAAATTCACGTGTCTTGAATTGACTGTATCTAAAGAATAAACATCTTCTTCTAGGAACTCGCGCTTTCATAGCTCATCTATGTTTGTAAACGAATCCTGCGAGTCGCTTCGGTCTCGGTACAGTACATATTGAAAGGGTTTCCCGCCGAGTGCCGCTTCGGGATCCCCTGAAATGGCGAGAAATAATTTGGTCCTATATACATGCTTTTCATATCTCTGGGAACGGGGCCACGGCGAAGTCAATCGGCAAAAATTGAAGGCAAAGCGGTCGTTGGAAGCGGAGAGGCACATTCGTTTCTGTAATTACTCCACCGTGGCCCATTACTAGCGAAGTAACTAGAGCTGACAGCGCAGCGCGCTCGCCCTCGATGGCCGCCTTTCTTGACTGAAATGGCAGCCACGCGGAGGCCCTGATTGTGTCTTCAAAGCCTTCGCCTAAGCCTGGGCACAAACGGTCCCTAAAACAACGCTTCTTCGACGTGCCGCCAGAACCATATCCGTGCCCGATGAGGCGCGCCGTTACTGGCATTGAAGGAAAGATAGCAAGAAGGGGCCTTTTTGGGAGGGAGGAGCGATTTCGCTCGCGACGTGAGAACATTCTTTGCATCGCCAACGACTTGGAAGTTTCACTGTTTTAACGGAGCAGTCGCCCTCTTCTCCGCCGAGTCCTCCGCTCGTTTCCAGAGAGGAAACGATGGATATTGGGAACTGCAGCACGCCGTGATGGACGCGCAGCCGAGCGAAGCCGAATAAGGCACTCTTTCTGAGCGGTTCGTGATCGTAGAAATGGATATACTGAATTCAGCAGCCTACAACTCACCTTTCATGCACAATAATAGCAACACGCACAAAAAAAGGAATGACATAATATTTTTACGCACTGGTGGACTTGAGAAACCAGCAGTGGCCGTATGGATGTCTGAAACCTATCAATAAAGATGAACATGCTCACTGAACTTGGTTCGAACTCACAGTCATATTTATTTCCCTGCGTACTAGGCCTATAACAAATAGGGAATTTCTGAGTGTACGGTATTCGCAAAGGCTATTCTATTGATTGATTGATATGAGAGGTTTAACGTCCCAAAACCACCATACGAATATGAGAGACGCCGTAGTGGAAGGCTCCAAAAGTTTAGACCACGCGAAGTTCTTTAACCTGCACTCAAATCTCAGCACATGCGCCTACAGCAGGGGTTATTCAAAACATTGGCATATTCCGCCATTGATTAACACTTATTGGCCCATAGAAGTCCAATGGCCTCTTTTATAGGTTTGAAATGCGGCCATGACAGTGTTAGCAGAATACCACCCTAGTGAGAAACACCGGTTTACTGAACATTGGCGGCAAAATTTTGTGACGCTTTGTACTGCGACAGTTATAGACACGTCGTTTCGTTTTCTGTGAGGGCCATAGAAAAAAATAAATGTTTGAAAATGCTTAAAAAGGTGACGCATACAATGTCACACCAATACCGATAATTCGTATGGACGGAGAAGTAGAATTCATCAAGTTTCTGCACCTAAATATTTGTGTTTGTCTGAGTCATCCCAACGCCGCCCGATGGCACCACTTATCTGGGCTTTCACTTTTACGGCTACAATAACCTGGTACTACGCTAAAGCTAAGATGTCTGTGATAACAAATACTAAAATTCTCTAATGAAGTGACACTCAAGACTGGAGTATTTAGCAAGGGCCTTATCATAGCAGCATTAGTTTAGTGCATTGCGGTATTAGTGACGAACAATGAAGCGACGACAAACAAACTACCAGACAAACCATCTGCGTCACGCTGTAGCAAAAAGGTGAACTGCATCAGAACAAGCCAGTTCACGTCATATTTATTCCCTTGAATCTTGAGGTACGGCAGGGTTATATAAGAGAAAATGTGGCCGTTGAGCCACAAACGGTATATTGTTTCAGGAGTCACGAAAATTGGAGGCGGAACTGCAGCTTTATGCGTCATTTGATAACCGGGTAATTTGGTCGCATTCTACAGCCATTTGTTTCATTAACTTCAAAATAGCAGTCGTTCAACGAGTTTTTGGAAGAATGACATTCTGTCAATGCATTTCAATATACAAAGTAAATCAAGGCAAGAATGCGTTGGGGTTATGTGATCCCCTGTACGGCGGTAGAGCGATATGGTTTGATAAAGATATGCCATTGTAAGAACCACAAGGATTGTTTTAATATCATCTTATTGTAATAGCGACTGAGGGAACACATTAGATGCATTGTTTTTATTTCGCATAGCTTTTAACTGCGCTATAACAAGCAGAACAGACGAGTTCTTGTAGTTATTTCTTTTATTTCAGGTTTGAGAGTTTCACTAGTTTGGTGCGTAATCGGGCCACCATTCCAAACTTTCTGAGGTAATTTATCGTTTTATAGCGATAGGAGTTATATGGACACTCTCAACGGCTTTATGCCATCGCCAGTGCCGTTGCTGTTGCCGTTACCGGCACCGTCGTGGTGGCCCTCATGTCCAGTATAAAGTCGAAATCGACACTCTATAAGTAGAGAGGGAACAGTCTCTCAGAAAGTGGCATACTGCGAGCACTCTGAATAGTAGAACATAAGTAAAGCAAACTTCGAAGGGGTAGCAGTGATCTTTACTTCCATTAGTACGCCCATTATGTAATCGTAGGCACTGTCTGCCTTCGCGGCCAACATTGGTCTCCAAAAATAAGGTGGAATGCACGCTTAAGTAGCCACCAAGATGACTTCGTAGGTTGGGGTTTACTTAAACATGTTTAGCGCGAAGTTTGAAAAAACAAAAACAACTGGTTAAGATAAAGAAAAAAAAGAAGCAGGATCTACAATCACCACTCAGCAACTTTTGCTTAAGGCAGTGCAGTAGCCTCGAGTGAGCCACTGAAGAAGGGCGAAAAAAAAAAACAGCACATATGACCAATTTCTCAGAGATAAGGACTGCACCTCACAGTTCAGCTGTGGAAGCTAACCCATCTATGCCACCATCTTCTCCGATAAATAAAGTGGCTTGACTAAACTTTGTGTTTCTTAGCGGAACAATGGAACGTTGCAATGAGACTACTAAAGGTACCTGCTGATTTTGTGGAATACACGTTATTGCGTGAGCTAGCGCTTATCAAAAAAGAAATAGAAAAAAAAATCCCAGCCTACACTAAGTCGCGGAAGGCTGGGTCACGTAAAAGGCAGCCTTGCAGCTGCTGTGCCAGTTGTCACGTGATCATAGGCTGTGGTGGCGAGCTTCGGGCTGGGCAGAGGTTGCGTGCTGCGACGTTTCTGAAAGCGCATCAGTTTGTCGATGGTGTCTACCATTGTTAAAAACGTGGAATAGGTCTATACTGTAGTGTACATGTCTTTTCTCGCTTTCTTTCTTTCTTTCTTTCTTTCTTTCTTTCTTTCTTTCTTTCTTTCTTTCTTTCTTTCTTTCTTTCTTTCTTTCTTTCTTTCCTTCCTTCTTTCTTTCTTTCTTTCTTTCTTTCTTTCTTTCTTTCTTGCTTTCTTTCTTTCTTTCTTTCTTTCTTGTTGAGGTCGGTTTTGTTATACTCACTTCTTTCTTTGTTATTCTATTATTTCCCGCTTTTCTTTCTTTTTATTTCTATTAAACGGTAACCATTGATAGTCTCTGCACTCATTTACTATTTTTGCATCTCCGTAGTACACGTTTATGTTGTCCAAGTGCCTAGTGTTCTGAGAGTTTGATACTGGGAGGAAACTTCGGCGGACCCCACCATTACCTTAAAGGAAGAATTCCCACAGCCACTTTGGTGTTCAACTGGGGCGATCTGAAGCGGCGCGTTGAACCCAACGTATGGCAGACAGTAGGATTTACGGGTATCTGCTTAAAGGGTTGGTCGATCGCAAACAGGGATACCGAGTGCACTTACAAGATTGCTTGATTCCTTCTGGGCGACAAGCTTGCTATATTTGAAGACGCAGTTTGTTGTAGAGACGAACCTGCAGTCGTAGACGGAAATTGATCGTTTGATCTGCCGACTTTCCTTCGGGCTGAAGGCAAACATCGTGAGCCGGAGATGGTAATTGAATTTCTCTATAACGTTGCCTTTGAAGGAAAAATCAAACGAATCAAACGATAGTAGTCAGAGATGTGCTGCAACTTTTTTTTTGTTCAGTATTGGCTTTAATTATATGATTGCCGCAGCAAGACAAAACAATCAGTGGAGTACCCAGTCAATACACTCAATAGATTTTCTTGTGCCTGGTGTGGCGTTGCTGTTGAATGCATTGGTCAAGTAATGAAAAAGGAACAATTCAGTTCCCACAAAATTAACCAGACGACCAGTCCTGTTTTTGCAGGTGCATAAAGGTTACTTGACAGCTTCCTTATCATTTCATTTTTTAGCCCTCTATCGCCTGAAAGTACATGTACAGTATCCACGAATTCAAACGCAACATTAATTTTTTTTACTATAACGACAAGCAGATGCAAGGGTTCGAGATATCAGTGATGTAGCGATGAATCTGACCTCTAAAAATAATGTTGCCTGCCAGGGTGGTCTAGTGGCTAAGGTACTCAGCTGCTGACCCGCAGGTTGCGGGATCAAATCCCGGCTGCGGGGGCTGCATTTCCGATGGAGCCCGAAACGTTGTAGGGTGGTGTGCTCAAATTCGGGTGCACGTTAAAGAACCCCAGGTAGTCGAAATTCCCGAAGCCCTTCACTACGGCGTCTCTCATAATCATACCATGGTTTTGAGACGTTAAATCCTACAAATCAATCAATAAATCAATCTAAAAATTATGTTGATGTGATCAAAGCGTTGAAGCCAAAATTACGCTTATATGACCTAAACGACAGACATTAGAAACTGAAAGATGTGCGCTATACTTAGAACTACATTGTCCTGTTTCAATCTGCGAGTACTGTACACCTTCGCACTGCCTTCGGTATTTGAAGAAGGGCGAGAGCTCTAATTATTAGGTTGAAATACTGGTGAGAATAGTAATGAAATATACCCAAGGAATAAATTACCTGTCAAAAGCATTTTCCATGATCTACCCACCACTGGGCTCTAGTAGTTATGGTCTTGGAATGCTTACCAGAAGATCACGGGGTCGAATCTAGGCCATGGCAGAATTATCGAAATGAATTTGAAGTACTAGAACTTATAATTAGGTGCCCGTTAACAAAGCCCAGTTGACCAGAATCGCCGAAACAGTCCATTGCAGCATCTCTGGTAATAGTATTGTCGTGTTGGTACGTAAAAACACAATAATTATCATGATGGCAAAGTTTAAAATTTTCGTTGCTTCAACAGCCGGGCGAAAAAAGTGCTGATTGGAAGCTTTTAGGACCGCTCTGCTAGGCAACGAAAATTGATTAAACCATACGGTACGAAATGGCTTTTGTGAGCACCAAACAACATCTGAAGCATGAACAAATATTAACTCGTCATACTCACTTTCTCCTTTCGTGAAATGCAACCAGTAAAGCCAAGACCATGGTATAATTACGCAGCGATAATTGCACAACTTAAAAAAAATTACAGCATATCCACGGAGTGAATGATGATTGGTGGGGCGCAGCGTTCGTCAGTCTGTCTGTCCATTTGTTCTTGCGTCCGCCTATCTTTGTGATCCTTGGTGCATCCGTCCGTTTGTTCACTCGTCTGTCTGTCCGTCCATCTCTTTTTGCGGCCATCCCTCTGTCTTTCCGTCCGTGAGTGTGTCAGTCTGTTCGTCCGTCCAAATGTCTAGTGAAAAGTCCAAGCACAGCCATCTCACATCTTTTCATCATGTATTCATCATATACAAGTGCCCCCCCCCGCCCCCCATCCAGCAGACATTGTAAGGACCGCTATTTCGGGTATGTGCCACTGATGGTTACGTACTACGAGGGACGCACACGTCATGCCATAAGGAGCTTCGCCCCTAAAATGTATCGTTATAGATGTAAAAAACGTGGTTAGGTAGTCTTGTGGCTAACACCCCCACGTTTCATGGGTAAGAGCGAACTGCTGGTAAAAAGAAATATAACTACCTTGTTACCCACCTTTTTATAGCGAGTAAAAATTTTAATGCCACTAGACAACGCGATGAAAAAAGTGCAATAAATAAATTTTCTTAGCTTTCACTTCTTTATTCTAGTATCAGCTGTTTATATACACACCGTATGGCTAGAATTTATGCAAGATCTGTTAACGATGCTTTTTTCTCATCGTACGTACCGATAAGATTTGTATTAAGCGTTATAACAGTTTCTTATAGTCATGAAAATTCTAGTGTTGCGCGAAGGGCAACATATTTGTTTATTACTTGCTTGTCAAGTCTGCTCTCACTAACAATTATATAAAGTTATTTTTTGATGCTATGTTCTATAACGAGTATAATCGTGTTTTGATGTTTCAACTAATGGGATGATGCACTGTATATCCCCCCCCTTCACACAATACTCCCGATTGAGCCTGTGGAGTTTTTAAATAAATAAATAAATAAATAAATAAATAAATGAATGAACAAATATTAAGTTCTTAGGGGCACATAAGTTTTCGAAGCGAATAAATATACACACGCTAACATGTAATGCATTCCCCAGTAGTGTAAGGAACTGTGCAAATCTTTTCTTGGATAAATGATAAGTTTACAGCTGTCGGAACATGGGGACTATCAGCAGGTCGATGTGATTCTCTCCTCTGCTTACTACCTAATCGACAATACATTGTGATTCTACTGGCATACTAAGCTTCAAAACGTGTTGAGCCTACTGTGGTCATAGTAATGGGCAATAATATAATAGTAAGGTGTGATGATGACACCGAAAAGCTTTCTCAGGTAGCAGTGGAAAATATGTTGCAGAACACGCGTATAATAGGCTTGTCCGCACCAGACAAGCCTTGACTGCATACGTATGTCATCAAAGTTTTACTGACATCTTCAAAACTCCCCCACCCCTTTCACCTGTGTAGAATAGCTTAGCAGTCATTTTTAGACGAGTTAGCATCCCTGCCTTTTCTTTCCCTCCTGTTCCTTTTACTAAGCCTAAGATGTGCAGTACTATCCACGCATTGCGCATTGTACACACCCACGTCACTTTTGAATGTCTCATCTGCTGAGCTGTTGCTGAATACCGATGAAAAAAAGTAGGTCTTGATCTGGATGTCCCTTGTCTGCAGACACATTGGTATTGGGGGCAGCTGTAATAACGTACAAATTCTTCTGTTTAACTTTCAAATGAAAAATTAAAAAAAAAATGGGTTAAGCTCTTTTGGCGCTTCGCGTTTCTTTAGTGCACTTCTGATGGCAACGGTGATTTACGTGACGTAATTTGAGTACGTACTTTCGATTAGTACATATGCGTAAAACATTTGTGAATTGTCTCCTACCTTACATTGCTATGTATCCCACTCCTTCTTCTTTCTCCCGCATTAATATCGAACACAACCAACAGATGGCACTTCATTTTGTGCGTCTCCAAATGTGCACGTGGAGAGAGCATCGTGTAACTGAAGTGAAGTCTTGACACCAAACGCTTAGTGCTGACACTGTACACAAGTTTTTATGAATAAAAAGAAGCGTTGACAGTGCCTCTAAGAAGGATCGCGAAGGTGACAAAAGACACCACTCCTTCACTTTTGATCTCGTAGTAGTTTAGGGGCCCTTCAAATACACTCAAGCAGCAGAAATGTACCGCAGCAGTATGTGAGATTTCTCAAGGAACTTACAAAACTTGTTTTATTAAACAATTGTATCGGGCCAGTTGGTAAGGATCCATCTTGCTAGGAAGCGCAGCCACTATTATAAAGAACACACAACACATTTTTGCAATAAACGTTTAGTTGAAGTTAAGCGCTTGTCTTGTGTGTTTTTTGTAATAGTGGCTGCGCTTCCTAGCAAAATGGTTTTATTAATCATAAGAAATAAGCTAATTAGATGTTCGAAAACGCTACTTGGTTTTTCTGGACATTTCTCGCACGGAGGTATACATGAGATTGTGATAACTGTGAAAATAAAGTTTCACTGTCATTTTATATTTTTATAATTGTGAATACTTTTGAGGCGACCGCCTGTAGACTGCACGGGCTCCCCCAAGCATGCTAGTGAAGCTGTATATATTTGTCCCCTCTATTCTTATATTTCTACCCACCCTTTTATCTCTTCAGCCAGTACATGCAGGTAGTAAACCGGGCGTGCGTCTGTTTAACCTCTCGGCTTGTCCTTGCATCTTTCTCCCTCTCTAAACACTACTTCCTGATATGCACACCGATCAAGATCCTCGCAGCTTCATCCTCAAGGCACGAGTTCTGGCACAAGAGTGGCTTCTTAGTCTTTAGTGATAGATATATATGTGAGATGGAACGTCCCAAAACCACCTTTCGATTATGAGAGATGTCGTAGTGGAGTGCTCCGCAAATTTTGGCCACCTGGATTCTTTTAACGAGTACCCAAATCTGAGCACTCGAGCCAACTGCAGTTTCGCCTACAATGAAACTGCTGCTGCTGCAGCCAGGATTCGATCCCGTGATTTGCCTTAGCCTATAGTGGGGCATAGTCACATATTTACCAGTATAATGTTGCGTAAATACTCACTTTTCGTTGGTCAGTTTACTGCTGCAGATTACTTTTATTACAGTATTTACTTCAATGAAAGAAAGCGAATGAGGCCTAGATTTCAATAACCATCAAAACTTTATTACTGAAGCAGTTATTTCATAAACATCTTTATTGAAGTATAGATGGGCAGCTTGTCTTTTGGTGAGTAGTGTGACTAGGTCTTAAGTTCCGTAGATGTATTGTCTAATGTTCATATATGTGTGCACTTCTGTATTTGAGCCACATTACCACAACCAGAAAAATATTTGCGCAATGAAGCCAGAAGAATAAATTAGTGTCATATCGCAACATATCATTTGTTTTGATTAGCAATCTGTTTTACTTCAAGGATTATTAGGATTGCTTCCGAAAGCACATTGTTGGATAACACGCGTGGCACGCTTAAAAACAAGTTCTTGACTCAATAGTGCAGGGTTCACAACAAATTACAGCTCGTGAATGTTACACCTGGTACTCAAAATATTCCAGAACGAAGTAAACTTAGCAGTGCGTAAATAACATGCGCAATGGTGTGGATTAACATTCACTGTGATAATGTGTCAAATAAGCTCGTGCACAATACACCATAAGCAAAGGTTTTAGGCCAGCGAAACGAAATAGCGGCTTTCAAAACGACTGCTGTAAACCATAAACATATCTTTCATGCCATTTCTTCTGTATAGATTTGAACATCTGGCTGCGAGCTATTTCTCTGGCACAAGTTAGAACTTATCGGTCAGTGCAAAAGAAAGAAAAACGAAGGAGAAGAAAAAAAGAAATGCTGGTAGGTGTAATATGTGTGTATGTGTATGTGCTCAAGAACAGTACGTATATATTTCTTTCGAAAAAGGAAACAACTCTTAACTGTATATTGCAGGCTACAGAGAAGCGTAGTACAAGCACCGGCAGTACGAAGGCGCGCGCACGCTCGGAAGGGATTCTGCGGAACTGCGCGGTGCCGTAATTGTGTCGATTAGTTTGCACTCGTGGTGAGCAAGCTAACCAGTGAAGCTGGGACACGTGGGCGCCCTCTCAAACCTTGCCCTCCTCCCCATCCACGCATTCCCAACAATGACAATGATTGAGACTTCGCCTACACGCAAAAAAAAGAAAAGAAAAAGGATCAGCGAATATAGAGGCGCTACGGTTGACTTGCGTGTAGGAGAGGCGATACTTTGCTTTTAGATGATGTCGTTGAGTCTTTGTTGTCGCTCTTTGTCTTCTCCCCGCTTCACGGGGACTTGTAGTCTAGTCGAACTGCATTCTCTCGTGGTTCCACGATTCAATTTACTCGTGTAGAGTGTTCCCTACGTTCGAAAAAGGGCTGCGAGTACATACTTGTGTTTCCGCGAGATCGCCCTTGGATATTTACGCTTTGAAAACAACAGAATAAATTCGGCTCGTGAGTTTCCAACAGTAAAAACGTTCCTACTCTTCGCGGACGCATTGAGCATTACCGTTCGTAAAAATTTGTACAAAGTGAGATTTTGACGTAGTGGCAGTAGACCTAATGTGAGAAAGAACATAATATTCTGAGAGATAATTATACGATACAGGAAGAGGAAACATACAAGAACATTTCTAAAGTTCTTTCTGGTCGAAATCTATGCGGGCTGCCCGCAGGAGCCGGCGCGAAATTCACTCGGCGCTTCTTATAACTTGGCAGTTCCATGCGTCCTACGTTATCACGCTGACGTAAAACACTGTAAATGCGTAACTGGCAGTCGCGTTATTAGGTGGCTTCCTGGTTGAGCAGCGCATTGCTCGCTTATTTTCCGTTTTAACCACGTTAATACTTCAGTTACGCCTTCCAGGTCTGGCTCCACCTCGATTGCGTGGCCGAACGGCAGCGTTGCTGTAGCGCGCTACACAAATTCATTTCGACTGTTCACCTGCCTCTTCTTGCACAGGAACGGGCGCGTCGAGCGTTCGCCAGGCGATTCGTGTGCGCCTTGCTTGCGCAAAACGACGCGCAGAGCGGGTCCTCATGAGCCCACGTTCGCCATAAGCGGACTGTACAAACTCTCTAGCGGCACAACCTGCGACGCGGTATTGCTGACGAGCGACTTTTGCGGCGTCTCGTACTGCCTGTGCTTGTAGCGGCGCGCCACCAGAGTGGCCGCGCAGAGCACGAGAATCGCGGTAGACACGATGCCTAACACAACAGCCACGGCCACGTTGCTCGTGTAGTGGATGCCCTGGAGCATGAAGTTTGCGTCCCTGGTTCGGGCGCGGGTGCACGATATCTGGATGTGCGCATCACCTTCGTCGTCTTTTACTGCGATGCAAAACACGTAGCTGGTCTCAGGCTGGAGATTGTTGATCGTGTACGACCTGTAGAAACGACTCACGGTCACTGACTCGAAACGTCCTTCAGCGCCACTCACGGACTTGGGGCTCGCACCCGCCAGTGAGTCTTTGCCGTCGTCAGGTTTGTACTGGATCTCGTACTGGGGAAATGTGTTGCGTGCGGTGCCGTTCCACACTACGGTCACCGACGTTGAGAGGATTCCTTGCGGGAAGATGTGGATGTCGATGTTTTCGACTACCAGGTCGACCACCTTGATCACGCGGCCGAGCCTATTTTCAGCGACGCACGTATATGCTCCCACATCTACCGGCCTCAGGTGATAGATGGTGATACTTCCCGGAGGTTTGAATTGGACGTGCACGTCGTTTCCGGTCTCATTGCAGACGCGACCATTGGGGAGCAGCCAGCGCACTATGGGCTCTGGAAGGCCGAGGGCGTAGCACTGAAATACCTGTGCGTCACCAATCTTCCGCTGCACTGTGCTGTTGACGGTGCCGACGAGAAAAGGTGGGCACTCGGGTGGCACTTCATCCAGAGATATGTTGAGGAGGCCACGGCCAACCATTGCTGGCGGCTTGTGGCAGGCCAGTTCCTCGAGTTGCATAAAACGAACGGACGTGTTTGATAGGGCTGACATGGCCTCGACCACCCAGCGCACGTTGCAGTCGCAGAGAAGTGGGTTGCCATGCAGAGAAACATTCACAGGTGCAGACAAGTTGCGGAAGAGCTGTTCGCTGAGCGCCGAGATGTTGTTGCGGTGAAGCAGCAGCTGGCTAAGGGACGGAACATTGACGAACGCCTGCGCGTCCACATACTGCAGCCTGGCATTGTCGTGCAGGCGTAGTACTTGTAGTCGAGGCAGCTCGCGGAATGCACCACGCTCGATCACCGTCAACGTGGGCATGTGGTCTGCGAACAGCTCGACTATTGGCAATCCCACGAAGTTGCCCGAACGGAACCCCGTGAGTGGGTTTTTCCCAATGTGAAGCGTATGCAGACCTTGCAACTTCTGCAGAGCCAAGGCCGGCACCCGTGTAAGCTGGTTGCTGTCGAGATGCAGCGTGGTAAGATTGTCCAAGCCTAAGAAAGCCTGATCGCTGAGGCCTCGAATGCGGTTGTGAGCGAGGGACAGGTAGCGCAGCCGGTGAAGTAGCACGAATACACGTGGGTACACGTACGAGATGTGATTGTGCGATAAGGACAGGCTCTCAAGGGCGAGCATGTCTTGGAACCATTCGGGATAGATGGAGGGCAGGTGGTTACGGTCCACAGTCAGCACACGCAGCAGACGCATGCCGTCGAAAACACGCTCCTCGATGAACTTGATTTGCACGCTGTTCATGAGAAGCGTATCTAGGTGCACGATGCCTCTAAACACGCCATTGAACAGGGTCTTGAATTCATTATGAGACAAATCCAAAAACTTTAGCCTGCTGATGTTGTGAAATATGATGCCACGGCCGAGCTGCTTAATATGGTTCCGCGAGAGATCAAGCTCAACCAGGCTGCGCAGCGTCGGTATTTGGTTGTGAAGGTCTGTCAGCTGGTTGCTGTTCAACAGAAGTGCCTGCGTGTCAGATGGAAGGCCAACAGGCACCGTCCTCAGTCCACGGCCTGAACAGTTGGCTGTTCGCAGGTTGATGCCCATGTTCGTCGAAGGCTCGATGCTGCACTTGCACACCACAGGGCACTGAACATCCCACGATGTCTCGCCGGTAGCGTTGCTGCACAGCGCGTAGCAACACGAGAGTAAAAATACTACAAGCTGGTCCAACCTCGTGAACGCCTTTCTGGATTGCTCATGTGCTGGCACTGTAGCCGCGCTAACTGCAGAGCTTGGACGGTTCATGGTGCGTCACGGGTGTTCCAGGCGACTTGTCCTGACCCATATGATTCAAGTGTGTGGCTTGGAAGCTCGCCAGCAGGATACCTCTTGTGGTAGCACCGAGTTTGCCGCTGGTCTCATTGTATCATCGAAGAGACTCATCTGTAGAAAAAGGAAAAAAAAAGATACATTACATCAGTGTCAAAGTGCCAAAAGGAAACTTCACAACACAATGGATTTGCAATCGTAAGGGCTTTAAGAATGGTATTGACCGCTGTGATTGAAGTGAGATTTAATGTAGTGTACACTTGCCTTAGTCTGGTAAACTTGACCTGTTTCTCATGCTGCGCGTAATACGCATACGTCATAAGAACATTTTTCGAAGTTGTTATAGAGCTTAAGCTTTAACGGGGTTTTCTCTACTGTATTTGCGGTGCCGTATTAATAATTCTCTGAATAACTATTCAAGACGTGCGTCTAGTCGATATGTGTTTCTTTGTCCCAGTTTTTCGATGCCTTGGTATTTTGACAAGCATGTGTGACCTGGAAGTGTTCGTTTATTTGTAATACAGGTTTACTAAACTTCACCATTGTTCTGTCTATGATACAGGATTAACTCTATGTGTTGTGCTAGTACGGCATATACTAGTGTTTCTTTGCCTATGTAACAATTTTTTTCAGTCTATTTTGTGAAGATTGCCCACATGAATGTTGTGCACAGGAACATAGAATCAACATTATCTTACTTTATTTGCCTTGGTTGCGACTACAAATGTAAGGTACAACGACCGGAAAGCCGCTCAATCATCTCATCTGCCACCAAGTGAAGGTACTCTCAGATTGCTCGCGCAATAATTTTCACAATGACAGCGGTATTTTCATACGAGAAGCGGACGTCACTAAGAGCCTGTCCACAGTAGTTACCTGACAGAGCGGCCCTCCTTATGATTTGACCAGGCGTTCAAAAGCACTCGCTTCAACATCGCCAATAAGTGACCTCACGATCAAGTGGCGTTCCACAACTTTGCGTGAAAAATTGTTGAAATAAAACTGACGTCTGTGGTGGAACGCATGGGTTGGCGTCATTTAAAACCACCAGACACGCTGTGCACGCCAGTGTAGTAGCTGTGCCAGGAAAGCTTACGGCATGGGCACAACTGTATACTCAGCTTAGACAAATATTTAGCTTGTAACTGTGGTTTGAAGCATAAAGCAAGGCGTAGGAGGCTACTAGTCGATTGGATTCCATGAAAGTGATATCCACAGTGTGGGATTTGCAGGAACTTTGCTGGGAAGCTTGCGCTCTGAGTCCTTCCTCTAAGCCCACTTGAAATGCACTTTGCAGTGTTATCATCTTTCCAGCACAACCCTTGCTTTAGTAAAAAAAATCTGTGACAAACCAAAGAGAAGTGCAACAAAAAAATTGCCCGCAGCTTCCCTCGGGGGAACACTGAGGAGGATGCGGACTATATAATTGGTTAACGGGGTGTTAAAGTGCGACTTACTTGGGTCGATGGCTAAATTGGTTAACGTGGTTGTGAAATGGGGTGTTAAATTGCGACTTACTTGGGTCGATGGCTAAATTGGTTAACGTGGTTGTAGGAGGGGGTGTTAAATGAGTGAACACGTACACACGTATGCGAAAGGGCGGCGCTGGTCGAAGGGACGTCGATCATTGTGTTTGTGGATTCGTTGAAATTCATTTTACCGCGACCTTGGACGTCGACGCGCCGTACAAACCAACCGACGAGCGGCAACTGACTGAGCGAGCGCCGACCTTGAGTATATATACAGCACGACGGCGCATGCACTGTCAGCTGTTGAATGTTCTCGAAGCGCGACGCCACATGCGCGTCCACTGGAGAATCAGGAGAATTGTAGATGTCGAACGCGGTGTGTAGAGGAGGAAGGGTGCACAGATGGTGGAGGAGTGAAGCGCGCGCGGTGTGTAGAGGAGGAAGGGATGCACAGATGGTGGAAGAGTGGGCGACGGCGCGACGGCGCATGCGCGCGCGTCAGCTGTCGAATGTTCGAGAAGCGGTGTGGACGGCGCGGACGACGCGGACGGCGCACTACAAGGCGCGAGTATAAGATGCTCCGCATCTAATATTAGCATCGACACGCTGAACAGTTGCACTTCTAACACTCTTTTTTTTCAAATTTTCGCGTGACCCGTCAAAAGAAGGTACTGTGAAGGGTATTTTTTGTTGGAAGAGGAAAGTCGCAGCCGGGGCTTACAAGCGGCTCTCCGTGTCAAAGAAGTGCCCTGAGCACTTCAAGCATTCTTGCTTCAACAGCCATTTATAACAGCACACACACACACACGCACGCACGCAAACTCTGCAAGAGGAGGCGCCTCTTTTCGATTGGAAAGTCGAGGTCGATCGCAGAGCGCGAGGCGGTGAAGTCAAAGCGCCCTCGCGGTCTAGACAGAGGTAACACGATTTCATTTTCTCGGGCTCTGCTCTTCGGTCTCATTTCGCTTGATGTCGACCGCTCCTAATGTGCGCCTCGGAGCCGTCGGCGTCAGTTTGCAGCGCCTTTATTCCTCGTAATCCTTTCTATATTCTTTTCCCGTTGGATCCCACGCCTTTTTCTTAGTTATCGAAGTTTCTTTATCCGTGCTGTTTTGTCCTCTGAAGGCACTTTTTTTTTGTAGTGGCCATCCTGGCACTATCGATTCTTTTTGTTCCTTTCATCTCTTATCAACTTCCTCCCTTTTATTCATTCAGTTGCTTACTGTGGTTTTTGCTTCCTTTATTTTCCGCGTGCACCCAGCCATGGGCTTTATGGCGTTTTCGGGAGCCCTCTGATCCCCCCCTCTACCCTACCCCACTGACTGGCTTCTTGCTTGTCCCCTATCCCGGCTCCCCTTTATTTACTTATTCCCCATAACACAAAGCTTAGTTTTGTCGCCGCTGTTTTCTCCTCTACCTTTCTTTGACACTTTCATTTCCCGAAACATCTCCCTTTTCTTTTTCTCTCTGCCCTCGCCCTTACGTAGCTTCCGTCGTGTTGTCCACTACAAAAGAGAGCGTAAGCGTGAGCTTTAAACAGATGGGAGGAGTGAGAGGGGGTGTTTCATTTACGTTCACTTCACCTCAATGCACGTGTGCCTGGATTGCACGTCCTTTTTGCTCTTCGCCACCGGCTCTTTCTCGCCAATCGGTCATGGTCAGTCGGACTGTGTGCTTGCGGTCTTCTCACTAACGCCGCTTCATCGGGCTCATGAATTTATTGCGTGTATTGCATAAGAGATTGATGCACTGATTCTTTTAATATATACTTATTTCCTTTATTGCTTTATTTTAGGCCACGGGACGGAGTAGTGTATGCTTTAAGCATTACCTTCAAGAGCTTTTCGACCCTGAATTGTTTTTCCCGAATGAATATTTTCCCATCTCTCAACTTTACTTTCGGCTTCTTCGCGTTGCGACACCAGTCTGTCGAAGTTGTTTAGTGCACCGCTGTGAAACAGCTCTGCCGTGTAACTCTCGCTCACACGGCATTGCACTGACTTTGGACGCCGTCATTAAGCACAGATGGGTGGCATCACTATATTAATGTCGCGTTTTAACTTTCTTGCTCCCTCCCCTGCGGTCTCTTGTTCGTAAAGGGACGGAAGTTGCCGTAATAATTTTGCTAGTTGCATTTCTGTAGTTTCTTTATGGGAACTTTCCTTATTTTGCCTTCAATACTTTTTTAAATGTTGAGTCTCGCAACGTGTTACGTGTTCTTATATCGACGGGCCGATCATATTAGCCGTTGCGGGAAAGGTAATGTCATTTCATGCAAGTTTCGCAACGAATGATTGAAACTTAAAGCTCTGCCATCTTTCGGAGGCAGTATAATACAACCTCTTGAATTCAAGCTGAAAAGTGAAAGCGACGTTTCCCAATATTTTTGGCCTCAAAAGGCTATAGAAGTGAAGTGAAGGCGAATTATCGCAAGTGATCATCGCACAATGTAAACGCATAGGATCTTTTTAATATACGCATTGAAACTGCAACATAAACACAACCATTTCTCGTTCAGCATGCGGGCGACATGAGTTTCACGATACGAGGCGTGTTCTATACAATAAAGTGAAACCAGCTCGTCTATTTTTACGGTGAAACAACGCGTGGAGCCTAACTTCAGAAATTACAAAGCAAATTTACACTTGTGTGAAAATGTGGCGCAAAAAGCCTTGCTAATTATTGTATTTGTGTGATGACACGTTTGCTGTTATTATAACTTCAATGATGTTGAAAATAAAAGTAACAAATAGGTAGGAAGTTTGCATGTTAAAGTAACCGTTATATAGTACAAAATGAGGGAGCGTATACATAATAAGTTTGTGGTGTTCAAACATACATGAAGCAAAATACAATGCAGTGTAACATAATAAAAAAAGGATACGCTCAGTAATATGCAATGCGGGATACTAGTACTAAATAAAAAAGTCATTGAAATACGAAGAAAAAAGCAAATTGGAAGCGTTCAACTCTAGCGTCAATTCAAACAGCGACATTAAATAAACAGCTCGGCACCCGTTCGACAGCAGAACGAGCGTATTGCAAGCATGTTTGGGAGCTTATACACTTGCGTAAAGGATTACACAACACTCCAGGGAACAAGCACGGGAGACGCTGGCTTCGACGATTCGGATGTTTATGCTGCCATTGAAAGCAGCGCGTGGATGGGGTTCACGAGCAACAGCTGCGCATCATGATAAACAGCTTTCATCTTCCCGTGTTTCTTTTTTACTCGCGTTCTATGCGATTAGAACCGAAAATAAAGCATTGCTGGGAATAAAGAACCTCAAGTACTGCCGCAACCCAGAATATGGAGCCTTGCTGTAGCACCGATGTTTGCTCGCACCTGTTCTTGCTTGGTTTGCGAGGAAGAACTTGTGCCCACGTGCAGCGCGAAGCATGGCGCACATATCCACTTCTCTTTAACCACTTATCTCTCTCTTTCCTTCTTACTTTCAGTGCATTTTAGCGTTCAATAAGGCAAAAAAAGGAAAAGCTAACCACTCTTGTTTCGCGTTCAGGACAAAATCCGGTTAATACGGCAGAGACAACTGCAGCTAAGAACTTTGACGCAGCGAGCATCCGGTATTTCACGCTCCCTTAGTTTAGTGCAGTGTCCTGGGGCTTGATGTGCCTGCTTGCTGTTGAAAGACAAATTCAACAAAAGCTCGTTGCATGAAGCAATATTGAGTTAATAATTAACTTCGCACAGTTCCGCATGCGCTGGATGGCTGGCCAAGCCCGGAACGTGGCAACGAGTGATCACCGAGTGAGCATTCTGGTTGAGTCCGTTGTTGCTGGAACAAATAAAAACTTAAATCGAGAAATAAACGAGCACTAAAGCTCACCGACGACAAAACAAGGGAATTCAAGCTTTTAAAACTTGTGAATCTAAACGAAGATATGTGCGCTAATAGAAGCAAGTCTGCCTAGTGCGTGTGCATGTGTACACGTGTGCTTATTATAGCGTTGTTTGTCGCTCGGGTTATGCCTCTTAGCTTTTGTTTTTGCGTCGTGACTACTGCATGTTGCGGCACTAACAAAGTTTCTAGCCACTTAGTTGACTCACGAAGGAATCCTCGTCGAAGCGGCCACAGGCGGCGCATGGGGAGAGAGGGGAGCAAGGGGGTTGGTGCATACCCTTTTGCCTCCTAAGAGGGGGGGGGGTGCAAAGCTAGCCCCGTACATTTACGTAATAAGGAGGGGCAAGGGCACTGTTACAAACGTTCACCCCCCCCCCCGCCCATCCTCCCCGTCCTCTGAATGGGAACCCTGTGCTTGCCTATAGATGAACGTGGTCTCAGCTTCCGGTAGCTGTTCACTGTTAATGCACATGGCGTCACCGAGTGAATTACCAGCGTATGAAAGCCAGCCACGCCGATGCTTCTCTGAGCCTGGTGGTAGGATCACGAACGCAACATGCATGTGTGCTTTGAAAACTGCTACGACCAAATGATGACCTTGCTAGAGACACTACCATGGTCGACGATCTTTCAATGTCCCGCGTTCGAGGACCATCGTGACGAGTATCTTTTTTTTCTGTGCTCGCGATGAATACAACCCAGAAAGAAACCGTCTGCATGCATTTCGGGTCCAATAGTTGATTATTGCCCCGCCGCGGTGGTCTAGTGGCTAAGGTACTCGGCTGCTGACCCGCAGGTCGCGGGTTCGATTCCCGGCTGCGGCGGCTGCATTTCCGATGGAGGCGGAATTGTTGTAGGCCCGTGTGCTCAGATTTGTGTGCACGTTAAAGAACCCCAGGTGGTCGAAATTTCCGGAGCCCTCCACTACGGCGTCTCTCATAATCATATGGTGGTTTTGGGACGTTAAACCCCACAAATCAATCAATCAATAGTTGATTATTTTTATGCAACTACTGGAGCTGACTGGTGATAGTGTAGGGAGATATTTATGTACTCAATAATAAACGTAAACACTGAAACCAATACAGAACAACACATTCCTTCATTTTCTTTCTTGGAATGTAATGTTGCGTGCCTTAGAATTATGTGACTTATTCTTCATCGCCACCAGCCAATGTATCAACGAAGCGCACACGATGCCTTATATGTGTGGTGACTACCTCGCTTCTGCACACAACGATGAATAAAGGCTCACTGTTTGCTCTCCTATTTCGCAAAGATTACGAATACTTATTGCCGTGGTCTCATAACACATGACCCATCGGTCGAACCTTTTGCTTGCGGCTCGCTGCTCTCCCATGACTGTTTTCGCCCCAAATTTTGTCAATTATTTTAACAGGTAGGTTTGTGAACCCTAAAGGCGTCACTGGTCTAAAGCACTGTTTTTGTGAGGCGTGCATCCCCTGTGGTTAGCATGCCGTGAAACATAACCGGGAAAGAAAAGCTATATAGGAAAATCGGCGTCCAGATATTAGCTTATTGACATGTGCTTGGAATAACGAAATCAAATCTCCTTCAGAAGTTAACTGCATAAGTTGTACTTCAAAGCTTTGCTTTCAAATGTCAACGCATTTTTACAGCTCCTTTAACGCCCCTCCTCCCCCGTCCCCCTCCTCCCTGCTCTCACCTCCTTGATTGTGGCCCGCTGGTTGAGGTGAGTTTCAGACGCCCGGTATAGCGGGCAGCTTGAATGCGTACTTGTAGCAGTCACCACAAGAGTGTTTACAGTGGGCTCTACAATTAAAGGCGGCTTTCCCATTCAGCTTACAGTTTGCCTAAACCGCGTGGTCTTTGCCGGTCTGTTCTTTTTTTCTTTATCGTTTTATAATTTGTGCCTTAGCAAGCGACAGTAGTAAAAAAATAGAAGGAAGAAACGAGCGTGCAAGGCCATCATCAATCACTTATGTTTCATTATTTCACAAAGAAAAGAACCGATGAATTGATTCTTGTTGAATGACTTTCTGTATACATTGATGTGGCGTGTGATCAACGTTCAATTCAAACGCCTCAAGTCCTTGTGTAAGAATATGCCGGTGTATAGCTAGGAGACAACCCTCATGGCAAAAAAGAACCGTCTTTTGCAATCACACTGCTTCGTCGGAGGAAGCGACAAGACAAAGACGTGAAGCGAGCGCAGAAATGGCGCGCTTAGAAAAAAAAAAAACGTTGCACGTGAATCACCCTTGTGGAAAACATCATTTCAGCCGAGCCACACGCATGCCTGTAGCACGAGTGCCTGCATCCAACGCGATCAGTGCACTTATTGATCTTTGAGCGGCACGCGTTGGGAACTTCCACGAACTGTTCGCGTACTGGTTCTCTCAGTCGCAAAGAAAACATAGGTTCGCTCTTGGTGCTCTTGAGAAAGTTTCTCGCTGCAGCTTCACGTAACGTGGCACTTTCCGATGGGCCGGTGTGTTACGTCTTCGTGTACTATGGTACTATGTTTATGGATGAGCACGAGGGAACGCTTAGCGTACGCTAGAGTGTCGTATAAGGGCTGATTACGCACGCACGCGATGTACCAAGGCTGTCTCCTTTATGAAACTCACTCTAGCACTGTTAGAGATTGTCGTTGTTGCGATCATTTTGCTTCGAATGAAACCAGGCGAATCCAATATTTTTTTATTGTCAAGCTTCTTGATGATTAATATGTGGGGTTCAACGTCCCAAAACCACCATATGATTATGAGAGACGCCGTAGTGGTGGGCTCCGGAAATTTCGACCACCTGGGGTTCTTTAACGTGCACCCAAATCTGAGGACACGGGCCTACAACATTTCCGCCTCCATCGGAAATGCAGCCGCCGCAGCCGGGATTCGAACCCGCGACCTGCGGGTCAGCAGCCAAGTACCTTAGCCACTAGACCACCGCGGCGGGGCGTTGTCAAGCTTCTTCGTAGTTTCTTAGTGTGTCCAGAATTGCTCACGTTTTGTATATTAATATGTGAGGTCTAACGTACCGAAACCGCAATATGGTTGTGAGAGTCGCCGTATTGCGAACCTGCAGGAATTTTCCACATCCTGGTGCTCTTTAACGCACGCTCACACGCGTACACAGGCCTCTGCCAATCCACCTCCACCGAAACACAACCGCCGCGGCCGAGATTGAACACGTGACCTTCGTGCCATCAGCCGAGCACTGTAACCACTGATCGACCGTCGCGGACTGCACTGTTATTATGATTCGGAGTAAAATAATCCTACAACACAGACTTGTTCATCAATACATGCCTGACTCTTCAAGCACTCAACAGTCCGCAGGATACAAAGTATTGATGATGCTTTCTTTCTTGATTTGGAAGTTCTCATAACTCGCAGTCATTGTTTACTTCCTTGATGTAAAATGTACATGAGAGTAGTCTCGCACACTGCATAAATCTCTCTTTGCCCTTTATATACTACGTTATTTGAACTGCTCTCATCATTAGCGTTCTGTTGTACTAGAGTTTAAACGGGCCGAAGAGCATGCAAGCCGTTGCTGGGTATATATCTACACGTCCTAAATTCGCTTTTTTTATATGCATCAGAATGGTGGTGGCTTGGCTTTGTGGGTATACCGAGATGTTTGCAATAGCACGAACTGAAGACTATGTAGTCTTACTTTACAGTTCATGCTATAGCAATCATAATTTGGGGTGTGCAGTATATTTGACGTCGGTTTAATACTAATACATAAATGATGAGACGTTATGAGGGATGGATTTCGTGAGAGTGTTAAAGCCATGATCGGTGGCTAGGATATTTTTAACATAAATTATTCAAGAGTGTGGTCGAAAGCCGGAGGTATCCACATTCGAAGGGCCGGTGATCATCGATTAACCAAAGAAGATTCAGGTTGTATTCTTGGAGTTCAAAGCTGACTTAGAAAAATGGGGACAAACAGAAGGAGAAACACAGCTACTATCTTTCAACAAATCAAATTTTATGTGCTCTCTCTTTTCGTCCCCGTCTCCTCAAGTCACGACGCCAAACGCAAAAACGTTTATCCATTAAAGCCATAAGTTACCATGCAGGTTTTAGTGGGCGTCATAAATACGGGAGTCTCACATAGCTATACCGTTCCTCATTTTCTTTCTCTGCAGTTTCTCACAGTTGCGGACATTTTATTTTGCCATTTATATTTCTTGCAATAATAAAAAAGAACCAGACGCTTACTTGTGTTTTGTTTTTCATTTTCTTTCCTCTCATATTGTTTTCTTTTTGTGTGTCTCCGCAGTTCTAGCTCGTGTGCACGTTCTTTGTATCTTCCCTAAAGTGCAAAACTCTTTAGGGGACCCGGGCTGTCGTTTCCTGTCGTCGTTGCTACTCGTAACGCAGGCAAAACACATACAAAATAGCCATCTGTGGCATAACAAGCGCACGCTCGCGCCAAGGAGAAGTCTTTTTGCTCTTGCTCTTCGAGCGCCTTGATGATGATATTAAGTGCGGAACACTTTCCAGGTCCGGGCTGTCCTATACTGTCGTATACTGTCGTCGCCTCGCGTAACTCTGGCAAAACCACGCATGAAAAATGAAGAGGAGCCAAGCAAGAAATAGAAATAGAAAAAAAGAAGAGAAAATATATAGAATAAAAATAAAGAGACAATAAAAACTGCAAAAAGATATCAAAGAGCAGCCACCTTAATTTTTTGCTGCTACACTGTGGTATTTGAGCATGGTCGTGCTATACGCTTGTCATCGTAAAAAAATGTTTGGACAAGACAATGGCGATTGTAAAATATTCAAGAACTACGAGACACTAAACAATGATTGCGAATAAAGTCGTAGGCCTAGATAGACACTAAAAGTTATATTTGACAGAGTTGGGCATCTTTCTCCTCTCGTACAATGTTTGATACCCAAATACTATTCCCATTGGTGTTCAAATAAGGTTTTTGTTTTGTTTTTTGAAGTACATGGAGAAGAACAGAAAAGTGACTAAGCGTAGTCTATTACCGGGCCAGATGTAAGCACGAATAAATAAATAAAAAGTAGAAGAGAGTGAAAATACGAACATTGCTTGGCTTATCCCCAAACATGCAACCCGGCGTTTGTATTGAAAATACGGTGACTGGTGGCACCACTTTTGTCTTCGGTAATAAAAAAAAACAAGAAAAGAAACATTGCGTAAAATTAGCAATAATGACAGAAGAACGCAGGAATATCGCTAAATTACAACTGCACTATCTTGTCGAAAGAACCAAACATTTACACACATTACAAGACCAATATCAGATATCACATCTGCGATAATAAAGAAAAGAAAACCACGTTTATCAGTACCTTCGGAAGTATACCACCTCGTAGCAACGCACCAGCTGGAAACTCCATGCACATGGATTGCAGATTTAATGGAACAACGCAGTGCCAAAGATTTACCGCAAATGTTTACTGCAAGGGACACCTTTGCAAATAAGGTGCACTCACCAACAGGATGACCAAAATCATAAACTTGATAATGAGAGCAAGCAAAAAGAAACGATTTCAAAACGAAGAAAGTTCCGAATAAATCGCCCAAGCAAATGTTTTCTAAAGGTGTAGTAATAATATTATTTGGGATGTTACGACATGATTAAGAGAGATGCCATAGTAGAGGGCTACGGAAATTTCGACCATATAGTGTCCTTTATTGTGCACTGACTTCGCACAGTACACTAACTTTCAATATTTTGCCTCCAAGGAAATGTGAAGGCCACGGCCGGGACCGAACCCACGACCTACGGTTCACCAGCTGAGCACCATAACCTCTGCTCCACCGTGGTGACCAATGTTTTACTAAGTTGATGGTAACTATGCTATCATGGCCATGAACAAAAAAAGAGTCGATCAATGTGCGACAATAAGCGCGAAATGAGAGAAAGACCGAATGCTAGCAAAACAAGACTGTTCGCAACCTGCAACCACAGAAATTTAGCAAAAAAAAATAGCTGCATTAGATACGAAAGCGAAGGGCAGGTGAATGTGTTTGTGTCCTGGCGTCAGGTTCTACTGTAGAAAAAAGCGCATTCCCATGTCCCGTCTGCCTGGTCACCCTCTGTCGTAGGCCTAAGACGGACGGAATTGAAACCCGAATCTCCGGTTGTTTGCCCTTGAGAGAGCTGAAGAAACGGAAGGAATGAGAGCTTGCTGGCGGTACTGGAGAGAAAACATTTCTTCACTGCCCACCTCATAGCCCGGTCTCCCTCTTGCCCTTTTTTCTCTTCATTCAGACATAGCGGGGCTCGTGCAGAAGCGCAGTCTGTTGTAGACCCTGACAGTCGAATGGTTCGCAGCTGAGCGGGCACTGTGTTGCTTGCTTCGGTTTCTACCACGTGGTGCACCGGTGGGGCCCTCATTTCCCGCTGCTGTTTTTGTTTTAATATACTTTCCTTCGCACAGTAAATAGAAAGTCAGTGACGCGATAGACTAACAGAAATGCGGGCACCAGGGCTTAGAGATGGAGAAGTGCAATTCTCCAGAGCCCACTAATTTGGTCAAGAAAGAGCGTATTGCAGCGGCAGTGGCTTAGTACGTAACTCTGGGCTCACGTAAATGAGAGTTTTTGTCCTGACTGTGATACGGCGGGTAATGTCAAGCTTTTGCTGGGAAACCAAGAGGGGGAGAACGATCTCCTGTTTACTTCTTCCATTTCCGAGATTATTGCATTGTGCATTGCTAGTGTTTATTTTAGACTGACCTTCGTGGGACTTCTTGGGCCCGAGCTACAATAGCAGACTGGTATTCCACTCTTTACTGCCATTCTTGCAATAACTGTGAAAGCTGTAGCATTATTTTTTTATTTTGGTCATGCAGGTTAAAAGGCCATGTTACCTACTTGTAAGTGGGCAATGAAGGAGCTTAATTATCGACCATAGCTTGTGTATGATGCAAGACTATTAAACTTCCTCCAGTATTAATGAAGCCCTCGATAAATAAGATAAAACGGTTCTTTTTACCGTTGCATCGAGGTGTGCAAAATACTTGGAATTATAGCTCACTTAGCTGCTGAGACGTTAGTTGGGTACGTAAAAGAGCATACAAGTAGGTAAACGTACGCGAGAGCAATAGTTTAGTGCCTGACGTTTTGACCATGGCACGGCTTTTGTCAAATATATATATATATATATATATATATATATATATATATATATATATATATATATATATATATATATTGTTACGGTGCGATGGATGCCTTTATTTACAGGAGATGATCAATGCGAGAGTCCAGGGATCTGGCCGATCACCGCTCGTGCCAACCTCGTTCTACTATTCCTCCACGCGCATCCTCAGTATCGTAGCAATTCCCCCTTTGCAGACGATGCCCACCGGGCGAGTTAGGCTTCGTTGCGATGATGATAGCGTTTTAAACGGGCAACATGAACGATGCTGGTCTTGCTTGAGCGGCGGCCAGTTGACAACAGCTGAGATATCACGTACGTGACATCGCTTAGACGTTCCAAGACAACAAACGGACCGGTGTAGTTGGCCAGAAACTTTTGGCAGAGGCCGCGCTTGCGAAGCGGTGTCCAAAGCCACACCAAATCCCCTTTCTCAAACCATACGTGCCGGTGACTTCTGTCGTAACGGTTTTTGGAGCGTTTCTGTGAGACGAAAGTTCGAAGACAGGCGATGCGCCGGGCCTCTTCTGCGCGGCAAATGGTTTCGGCGAGAGTAGGTTGATCAGTCTCGGAAAAAGGAAGAATAGTGTCAAGAGCTGTGCGGGGTTAGCGTGCGTAGAGTAGATAAAATGGACTGTATCTCGTTGTTTCGTGCTGTGCAGTGTTGTAGGCGAAAGTTATAAATGGCAAGATGGTGTCCCATGTATTGTGTCCGGAATCAACATGCTTGGAAATCATATTGACGAGAATCCTATCAGTTCGTTCCATCAACCATTTGCGGGCGGGTGATACGGGGTAGAGTGACGAAAATTGCACGAACCTGGACGGTGGGGGTCTTCAATAACATCGGCAACAAATTTCCGCCCGCGATCACTGATGATGACACGGGGGGATCCATGGCGTAATATAACGTGTGACAGCATGAACTGTGAAACTTGAGTCGCCGTTGCCGCAGGAATCGCCGCAGTTTCGGCGTAACGTGTGAGGTGGTCAATGCCCACAATAATCCATCGGTTGCCGTTCGTTGACCGCGGAAAAGGGCCGAGCAGGTCGACACCTACGGCGTCAAATGGTGAACTCGGGGGTGCTATGGGATGAAGTAGTCCGGCTGGCGGAGTTGTAGGACGCTTGTGGCGTTGACATTGTTCACAGCTCGCAACGTATGCAGTCACACTTTTACGCATCTTCGGCCAGAAGAAGCGTTCTTGCGTGCGATAAAATGTCCTAGAAAAACCCATATGGCCAGATGTTGGGTCGTCGTGCATTGCTAGAAGTACGTGTTGTCGAAGACTTGTAGGCACAACTAGAAGTAGGCGAGGGCCTACGCCGGAATAATTCTTTTTGTAAAGAACGCCATCCTTTACGACGAAACCACGTTGACCGTTCGTTCCGGAAATAAAGAAAGAAGCGAGACTGTTGTCATTGCGTTGCTCTGCTCTAAAAGTTGTTAGGTCGGGGAACGGAGTATCCACTACAGCCAAATATTTATCAAAGTTGTCAGCGTCACACTCGGTTGTCGGAAGGGGAAGTCGTGAAAGGCAATCAGCGTCGGCATGACGACGACCGCTCTTGCAGCAGACTTCAAAGTCGTGTTCTTGCAATCGTAATGCCCAACGAGCAAGACGACCAGATGGGTCCCGTAGTCCAGTGAGCCAACATAAAGAATGGTGGTCCGTGACAATCGAGAATCGGCGTCCATAGATATAAGGGCGAAACTTGTGTATGGCGAATATGACCGCGAGACATTCCTGCTCTGTGACAGTATAGTTTCGCTCCGGCTTACTTAAACAGCGACTGGCATAGGCAACGACGTGTTCAGCAGCTCCATGGCGTTGTACCAAGACGGCGCCAATACATACACCACTGGCGTCGGTATGAACTTCAGTGGCAGCAGATGGGTCATAGTGGCGAAGTATGGGCCCTGACGTAAGAGCAAACTTGAGTTGCGAAAAAGACGACTCGCACTCCGCTGACCACCGAAAAGGTGCGTTCTTGTTGAGTAGGGACGTCAAAGGGTAAGCGAGGTCGGTGAACCTGGGTACGAAGCGACGGAAGTACGAGCATAGGCCCAAAAAGCTTCGCAACTCTCGTACCGACTGAGGTTGTTTGAAGCTGCTGACTGCTGCTACTTTCTGGGGGTCGGGTCGAACGCCATGCTTGTCCACCAGGTGACCGAGAACGAGAGTCTCACGGCTGCCAAAGTGACACTTCTTAGAGTTCAGGGTGAGCTTAGCTCTCTCAAGGCAGGTGAGAACAATGTCTAGACGATGGTTGTGTTCATCGAATGTACGGCCAAATATTATAATGTCATCCAGGTAGCAAAGACAAACTTCCCACTTTAGTCCACGTAACACAGAGTCCATGAAGCGCTCAAACGTGGCTGGAGCGTTGCATAGGCCAAACGGCATTACATTGAATTCAAATAGACCATCTGGGGTTATGAAGGCCGTTTTCTCGTTGTCATTCGGGTGCATGGGTATTTGCCAATAACCAGATCTCAAATCCACGGATGAGAAGTACGATGCCGAATGTAAACAATCGATGACATCATTAATCCTGGGAAGCGGGTAGACATCCTTTTTAGTAACAGAGTTGAACCGTCTGTAATCCACGCAGAATCGCCATGTACCATCCTTCTTTCGGACAAGAATCACATTTGTAGTGACAAATGTTCGGCGAACTCACCTCCATTGGCCGCACCACCTAGTTTCCCGGAGGCGGGGAGGTGACGCGTCGACCAGGAGATGGGGAACGGAACCGGCGTGTTGTGGGGGGCGTCAAGCTTCGCACGGAGGAAGGCGAGTCGTTGCGTAAATTCCGGTGGAAATTGCGTCCTACATGTATATCACTGTGGGTCGTTTGCTGGAAGCCGTCCCCAACGTACGCGTCCCGCATTGAACGCATACCACCGCGCCAGCGGTTTTGTCGAGAAGAAGGTGATGGTCCCTCGTGGTAGCGTTGCTGGGGGCGACGCCTTTGACCACAGAATCGAGCCACATGTCCACGGAAACCGCAGTTATAGCACACAGGGGCCTCACGCACGTCGCCAAACCTTCCACGAGGCGCCATGTGCCCATGATCGTCCCACGAAGACACCATTGTAGGTGGTTGGCGGGAGGCGTTCTGGAAACCACGGCGATGATGTAAGTTGTCGGACGGGGGCGCTGGTGCTCTTGATTGGGGCACATCATATAGCGTGGCATCAACGGCAGCACACATTGCGTCGTATGGCGGGGAGGTGTTGATAGCAGGTGCTCTCGGCGGGTTGACAGCATCACGTCGTCCAAGTTCTTCGCGTACGATTTGCCTGATCATTGAGGCAAGATCACAGGGGGATGTTGGAGGGACGTCGACACTTGCAACGGTGGTGACGTTGGCAAGTCTACCAAGTTTGTGAGTGATGCGCCTAGCCTTCAGTGTCTCAAACGTGCGGCAGTGTTGTATTACGTCCGCTACAGACGCCAAGGTGTCCTTGCCGATGAGGAAATTGTAGACATCCTCAGCAACCCCTTTGAGAAGATGCCCTACCTTGTCATCTTCTTTCATGCGTGGGTCTACAGACTTGCACAATTTCAGGATCTCTTCAATGTACGTTGTGCATGTTTCACCGGGGACTTGAGCACGCTGCATCAAAGTTTGCTCAGCGCGCTTCTTCTTCATCAATGGGTCCCCGAAGCAGCTTGCTATTTCTTTCTCAAACGCTTCCCAGGTCATTATTGTTTCTTTGTGGTTTTCAAACCACACCAACGCCGTCCCTTGAAGAAACAATCCGACATTGGACAACCGGGAGGCCGCATCCCAACAGTTGTATTTACTCACACGGTTGAAGTGTTTCAGCCATTCGTCGACGTCTTCTCCGACCCTCCCTGAGAAGCTTCGTGGTACCATGTGCCGGGGCCACGCAGCGCCAGACGAAGAGTGCGTGGTGTCGCCGTCAGCAATCGGATCCATAGAGAGCGGTGGTAGACCAGCCAGTCGGCGGCTTCGGCGTAGTTCTTGAGGTAGCGCTTCCGTGATCGTTGGCCTTGGATCGCTCCGCTGTACCCCGCACCTCCACCAATCTTGTTACGGTGCGATGGATGCCTTTATTTACAGGAGATGATCAATGCGAGAGTCCAGGAATCTGGCCGATCACCGCTCGTGCCAACCTCGTTCTCCTCTTCCTCCACGCGCATCCTCAGTATCGTAGTAATATATATATATATATATATATATATATATATATATATATATATATATATATATATATATATATATATATATATATATATATATATATATATATATAAATTTGTGCGTGTGTGGTGTGTGTGTGTGTGTGTGCGATATTTGAGACGACAGTAAAGCACCTTTGATGCCACGTTTGATTTTGTACCAATAAAAGGAGTCGAGATTTTAGCTTTAATTATTTGCTTGCTGAGTCAATATGAGTCGATGAACTGCAAAGAAAGTATAGAGAGCGACGATATATACCCTTCGTATCAAAAGTTCTCTCCCTGATTCAGTGGGTAGACGAATAAATGAAACAGAAAGGGCCTTCAAATGAAGAGACCGTCCACCTCAGTATAAAGAAGGATATCTAATTGCACAGAAGATACCGTCGCCACGACGAGAAGTGGTTCGTCCTCGCGGCTAAAGACATCGGGGGATTCGTTCTCCCTTCACGCGCTTCAAATTGAGCCGGGAAGTGCGCCTGCTATAGAAACTCATCATCGAAAGAGGGGAAAAAAAGGGGGAGCGGGAGGAAAGTAATCTCTGCACAGGATCTACTGTGCCGGAGTGGTGGGGAACCATACCGCACGGGGAGGGTGGATATTAATAGAGGCAGCACGCATTGGTGGCTTCTTAAGTCCATCGCCGTCGCGAAGCAAAGTGGACGTGCGGGGACGGCCGTTTCATTTGCATTGAAGACAGCGTCTCGTGTACGCGCATTTCTCACTGACACGTTTCTTTATTCTTTGTTGCATTCTTCTTTTTTTAACTCAGCGTGTAGTCGGTTGATTTATGCTTTCTGGTCTTTCTTTCTCCATGCGTGCCGCGATAACATTGGAAGAGGATCTGAGGAACGATGAAAGAAAAAGAAATCACCGCCATGCAGGTGACGTTCAGCGAAAATGTTTAATCAGTTAAGAACGCCGAATAGGGTGGCAAAACGAGAAGAAAATTTCTGGTTTCATGATGAATTCACTTAAGGCACGGCCAGCGTTATTGGGCTTTGTGAGGTTTAGTAGGGGGCTGTCATGGGAATAAATTACCGGTTGGTGGCTTTTAGCTTCCAATGAAAGGCCACGGAGATGTCTTTCTGCTGTTCACTTTATTTGTTTCTTTTTTTAAAGTGTCATAACGTGCAAGCTCTAAATCTCAGAGTTTCGGTTGGTTGAGTACGTCTGATTCATTAACTATGGTTATAGTATATCTCGGCGAGCTTTAAACAATCACAGCAAACATCAAAACGAGTTGGTGATGCATATATTGAGAGAGAAAAAAGCTAATTCAACGTTTTCTGCGCAGTTCGCTGCGTGATTTCTATTCATTTATTTCTTTATTTATTTACAGTACCTACAGCGCCCACGAGGGGCATTAATGTAGGGGGGAGATAACGATTTCGAAATGCAGAAAGGCGACAGTCCATTAACACTGAGTTGAACATAAAAGAAATACAGATACATAATAAAGCATCCAATGGTGACACTTAATAAACATTGACGTGTGTGAAGGTACAGCAGCAAGAAATATATATATATATATATATAAAATGCATACGCACACACATATATCTATATACAAATATATATACACACAGATAAAAGCAGGCGGGAAAAAAAAGCTGAAGCGTACATTGCTAGAGAGATGAAACGAAAGTGTAGGCAACTTTATTGTGTGCTCAGGCTACGATAAAATATGATGTTCTTGCGCAGTGGTGAATGTTTCCCTGGACGCGGCTACAATTTCATGAGGTAGTTTGTTCCATTGCCTAATTGATCGCGGAAAAAATGAATATTTAGAAAGGTTAATTCTGGTAGCGAATTCGCGCACTTTAAGGGGGTGATCAGTACGAGCAGATATATACGTAGGCTCCGATATGTAGTTTTTTTGTGAATACCCGTTAAACCATGGAATATTTTGTGAAACAGAGATAAACGTAAGAATTCGCGCCTGTCTTCAAGAAGAGGCCATCCTAAAGTACTCCTGATTTCAAAAGATCTTTTAGAAAAGTTGTAATCACCCGTGACGAAACGGGCCGCTCTCAGCTGCACGCGTTCTAGAGCGTCGATGCTCACCTTAGTAAAAGGGTCCCACGTGCTGCACGCGTATTCAAAAAGTGGGCGTACATTCGACATATACAAAATATATATATTTGTTGCGTAGGCGCAATAGCTTGTTGTCTTTCGGAGAAAGATGACTGCTGAAGTGCACGTACTGCACTCTGTTTTTGCCTCGGCCCATGGATATTGAAAATTCACGTGTCTTACATTGCGTTGTAATTTTGCTCTTAATGTCTGATGTACTGCTGTTCTAGACTATTTACAAGCCTGTGTCATCACCTAACGCCGCTGATAGCACTCAATTTATGATAACAGATTTCTGAAATTCGCTTCTTTTTTTCCCTTTTGTCAGAGAGGCAGAATATTTACTGAAATAAACAGATTCCACGATAAATGGGAATCGATGATATGCGAAGCGCGAGTGAGAAATGTTGATATGTCTCTTTATGAGGAGGACTAGAACAAGAAGAGCGAAAGCAGGAAGGTTCACCAGGCACATGGTTAACCTCCCGGCCTTTCCTTTCTTTCTCTCTTTCTCTCTCTCTGCCCAGTTCGCTACCCTACGCTGGGGGAATAAGAAGGGGGATTTTAAAGATAAGGAAGAGACAGGAAAAAGAAGAGAGAGAAAAAAGGATTGTCAGTCAATGGGCTGACACGTATGCAGTGGTGGCACTACACAAAAGTTGAAGGTGCTCACAAAGGCATGTATTCCTCAAGAAGCACAAACGGCTTTGACTGCCTTTTGAGCCGACGAAAGACGAGGACGGTGCTCCAGTAACATATGCATAGAGAGTGGGCGATCGTCTAATTGTCGCAATGCGCCAGAAAGCTTCTGCCTTTCAGAGGCAAATAGAGGGCAATGGCATAGCAGATGGTCGATGTCTTATTTGGTGCAGCAGACGTCGCATCGCACTCCTTATTGTCGGTCAATCCAATAAGGGTTAATTTGTATATGATTTTGCGATAGCAACCCCCAACCAATGGCGACAAAGAAGTGAAGCTTCACGTCGACGAAGTCCGGATGGAGGTTGAAGTTTCAGTCGAGGGTTTATTTGGTAGAGTCTCGTATGTCTTATGCTTGGGGTGTTCCCCTCCAGTAGACACAGACTACGTGCCAGGTGACGAAGTTGCTTTGCAGCGTTTGACCTTGACAAAGGAATCGGAAGGCTGTGCTCTTCTTGGTGAAATGTGCAAGCCGTGTTGTCTGCGGAATCATTGCCACTGATCCCACAATGACCAGTTAGCCACTGAAAATTGACCTCGTGGCCTGTTTATGTGACGTGGTGAAGAAGCTTGACAACCTTGCATGTTAACTGTTCGTGGCAACCTCGTCGAAGGACTGACTGCATGCGCTGTAAGGCCGGTTTCGTGTCGGAAAACACAGCCCATTTACTCGGTCTCTGGGATTTGATGTACTCTAGGGTGCCACGCAAAGTTGCAAGTTCTGCCACCGTAGACGTAGGGACATGTGACAGCTTGATTCGCAGAGTGATTCCTCTAGCTCGAAATACCACCGCACCGCCAGAACCAGACGCTGTCTGGTTGAACCATCGGTGTATGTGTGCACGTGGTTATTGTAAATTTTGTGCAATAGGTGCAAGCTCAATTGTTTTAGGACTGACGAAGACAAATTTGATGTTTTCTGTATTCCTGGAATTGAAAGACATACTTGTGGAAGTGTCAGGCACAACGGAGGATACACCAATTTCACCGGAGGCGTAAAACCTGACGTAAACGATGCCCGATGCGCACAGACAATTGCACTGAATTTTGTGTGGGGCTTTTCGGTAGCGAGGGTTGCTAAGTGGTGGGAAGGATTCCTAGCACGTTACCTGAGGTACGTACGCGTCGTTTCAATGATGATGTGCGTCATGATCGAGTAGTACTGTGCAGTGGCAATGGTTTCAGCTATCGATGCACAGCGGGGTAAACCAAGACATATCCTAAGAGCCTGGGCTTGAATATTTTGGATTGTGCGCAGGTTAGTTTTGCACGTGTTAGATATAACAGGTAGGCTGTACAGCAGGAACCCAATAATTAATACCTTGTACATCTGTAACATAGGCTCGACAGACACTCCCCAACTTTTTCCGGCAAGGAACCTGAACAAGTGACAAATGGCGGTAAGCCGCTCTTTCACGTAGTTTACTTATGGGGTCCAAGACAGGTTTCAGTAGATTAGGACTCCCAAGAACCCATGACTCCGGCTGCATGACATCAATTGCTTGTTAATTATTATGCCGTAAGCGGACGTTGGCTTTCTGGTGAAAGCCATGACTGCACACTTTCCACTAGCGATTTCAAGCCCTTGTTTACGTAGGTCGTGCGATGTCACTAATGCTGCCTTCTGAAGTCGAGCGCGCAGTTTAAGTCGAGTCACACTTGATGTCCACACACAGATGTCATCAGCATAAATGGAGTCATACGCTGTTTGGATGCTTGCCAAGTAGTCCAATCAGTGTTAGGTTGAACATCGTTGCGCTGAGCACTCTGCCTTGCGGGACTCCTCGGCTACAGTAATACTCAGGTGTCGGGCCATTCTCTATCTGCACGTGAAATGACCTATTCTGTAGGTAACTCTGAACTCATGCATATATATATATATATATATATATATATATATATATATATATATATATATATATATATATATATATATATATATATATATATATATATATTGTGTCGTGTGTTGTTTGTTGTCGAACCGTTCTTAGCAAGTTGCAGAACCATCGACAAGTGCTGAAACCGAAGGTGGTCAGAAGAGACGAGTGAAGCTGGTCAGCAAGTTGTGGCGACAAGCCAGTGGAGCTGGGATCCGTCGTCAAAAATGGGATGTGTTTCCGGAACAGTCTGGAGCTGTATTCTCCCTATGGCCCTGGAGGCGAACCTGGAGGGACCTGGCGAACGAGCGCACCTGACATCCGAGCCCCGTGGAAGCAGCTCGTCTTTCCGGTGCATTGTCTGGTGGCGGGGGTGCTGTTATGCCAGCGAGTCCTCGTCAAACGTCCGTGCCTCTGAAAAAGGCAATCTGGGTCAAGGCCAGCCCGCAGTCCGCCTGACGCGAACAACTCAACGGCGTAAACACGCGCGGCGCATCTCTGGCCCACGTGCAGTGAGTCAGCAGCGCACGTGACAGCGAGCCGGCGTCTTCGTGTCTGGGGGTCTGACGTGGCCCAGCGGCGACCCCATTGGAGGAGTCTGCCCTGACGACCAGCGGCGCTTCTGATTAGACATTTTGGTTGGACCCAGTGCAAATAAAAGAAGCCCTGCGGCGCGTCGCGATCGGCGGTCCTATGAGAGAGGAGTCCCCGTGTCGGAGAGCCGACATGTGTGTGAGTCGGCGGTCTTAGGCGAAAAGCTGACCTATGTGTTAGAGAGGAGAGCTCGGCTCTTCGAGTCTCTGTCGGCCCCAGTGCCGAAATTGTAACGCCTCTGTATATATGCTGTACATAAACCTTGTTTAACTCACCGTCGTCTCGTCCGCTCGTCTTATCAGCTCTGCGCAGAAGCAGTCGCGAGCTGAGAAACATACGCTACCAAACGGCTGGTGACCTTCCCGGCGGAGTTGAAAGCAGTGGCGCCTTCGGGACCGTGTTGGCGTCGCCGTCTTTCGCAACAATATATATATATATATATATATATATATATATATATATATATATATATATATATATATATAATCTTGCCACCGAGTCCCACTTCTTCTAATGCGCTGAGAATGTCACTTTAAAATTAGCACAACGTTATTAGGGGGGGGGGGGTAAATGATGCCGCATATGACTTCCGTGTAATAATTGTCATGTTTGGATGTGTCGCTCACCTTCGTCATCTATTCACGTCACGTGATACCAAATTTAGTATATGTAAACCATGCTCATAGCACGAGCATGCTATGAGCATGGTAAGCTGTCATGATCTTACATGACACGCGTGTCAGGATTATCACGTTTGCACCAGTCATATATTTTGTCATCCATTCACGTCACATAACGCCAAGTTTGATATATGTGGAGCTAGCAAAATGGCCGCGAGCGCATCGAGAAGGGCCCAATATACTCCAATATAGCGTTGACGCACGCGCACGCTGCGCACAGTGTCGCTACGTTAGCGAAATGCGAGCACTCTATAGTCTGGCGCCAGGCGCGACCGGCGTCCGTCGGCGCGGCCCGATGGTAACCGGCGCGAAATGCGACACACTGCATTTCGCGCCGATGCGTTACCCAGACAACACTGCATCTCCCTCTTTTCGTGACGGAGGGACACCGGACGTGCTGAAAGGCGCATGCGTCAAAGCAACGCAGCGGGGCGCGCGCCTGCGAGTATATGGCAGGACTGGCGCCTGGCGTGGCAACACCGGCGTGACGCGATTAAATGAACGCCGGCGAGCACGCGCACCGCGTCGCGTCTAAATGTATTGGCGCCTTGACTGTGGCATGTACTCATGTTCTAACATGACACGCATCTCATGATTATCATTTTTTCACCACTCACATACCTTCGCCATCTATTCGCGTCACGAAATACCATATTTGGCACATATGAAGCTAGCGAAACGGCTGCGAGTGCATCATGAGCGTAGCATGTAGTCACGTTGTTACATGACGCGCATATTATGATTTTTATGTTAGGGTCTGTCGCTTGTGTTCGCCATGCTATCATGCCATACCATACCAGTTTTTCAACATGCCATGTGAACGAAACCACCGCAAGAGCTGAAGGACCGTGAACGCAGGAACGCTGACGCCGGCGGCAAAATACAGCCGAGAGAGTCCATATAATTGCTATCGCGATGAAATTAAAAAAAGCACAAAAGAAAATAAGGCGATAGGTCGGCCCTGTGTCATGCCTTGCTCCTCACTCGCATTGCGTTACACGAAATGCGAGAGAGGTCCAGCTAATTTTGCAGAATGAAGATGAAGCGTCCTTCCTTACTGGCTCATCCTCTTCTCGGCCTGGTAAAGGCAATAGTTAGGCCGCTTTGCTTGGTCATATCAGCATGGCGGCTGCTTCAGCCCTGTTGGCAGCGGCACTCCGCATTGACCGATCGGTACACTCTTAAATCTTCCTGTTACCCGCCTTCGGCATTCCTCTGGCATTTCTTTTCCTTGATTGTGATCTGCTGTCCTAAAGTGTGCTTAAGCTCCAGCTTAAATCCTAATGCAGGAAAGACTTGTGCTCGTGAAGGAAAAGTTCTCGTATAAGAGATCAGACTAGCGACAAAAGGCCTGGTCGTGTTGCGGCACGCACGGCGTTTATAGAGAGGCAGTGAGAAGGGACGGTCTTATCTGCCTCGGTCTTCCCATTGGACGGCGCCCGTGGGTGCGGAGGGGTCCGGGCTAATCAGAGTTTGGCTCCCATTACGCTTGATTTCAGCAGAGCCATCCACCGTCTTTCGATACTGATACGAGAATCCAATCTCTCCGGAGGAAACTTCCTCTTTCGCGTCATGTTTCTTTTTATGCTGTTTTAGCCGGTTCTCATTTGGCCCGCGGCCTGGTAGTAAACAAGGGGTCCTACGGGCTCTTCTGAAAAGGCGCGGGAAAGTAAGCAAGGATGCAGGTTGGGATCGACCGAACGCAATATAATGAGTTTGGGCATGGTGTGATGAAAGAAGGATCAACAAATACTGAAGAGCTTTGTAGCCAGAAGAGTTCGTTAGGACGCTCAGAAACTGGAATGATAGAGTAAACAGGTCGTAACTTGTATTTTCGTGCAAATTAACGTCGCTGCTGCTTGCATTGCGTTATTTCTGTGTACACAGTAAAACATTGTGCCTGTACGTAGCCGTTAAGGTATACTGTATACAGTATACTGTTCATATCATTCGTTGTAATGCTCGGCCAAGCAATCTTACTTGAAGCTCATTGGTTTATAATGGCAGAATAAAACAATAACAGTATAGCCAATGTCTTAGTCAGATGGTTCATGCTATTTGAAGAAAAGTCATAAAAAGTCGGCTTATTCTTCAAGTAAAAAAATAAGATAATGCCCATTCGGCCTTTTTATTTTTCTTGCGTATACTCAGACTACCCATGCCAAACTTCTTCATAGTTTTATGACTAGAAACGCTGGTCACGTATAAAGTTTCCATCGTAGCAGATCTTGGACCTGTTCATCCTTTATTGAGGCAGACTGCGGGCAACAGAATTCGATTGCTCACCAGTTGCCTTCTTACACGGCAGGCTGACTACGATCCAATGGGATCCATGCGCGCGACTTGGTTCATAAGCAAGCAAGAACGCGGCGATCGCCCACAGAGAGCGTGCACAGTCAGTGGAAGCTCCACGCAGTGAAAGTAGCCAAAACAAGACAAGTGCGATGAGTCGGCCAGCAGTCACGCGAAGCAGGCCGATTCGCAAAGGCAAGCTGCCGCTCCCTCATGCGGAGACGCCGCCACCGGCTCTCTTTGCACATTTGGGAACGGATAAGGTTCGCTGCCTCGAAGTGCGCGAGAGAATAAGCTTCGAGGAGGGCGGCAACAGAGGATCTGCGGGTTGGAGTTGCGGGCTCCGAAAGGCGCCTATGGAGCGCGTAATTTGATCCCTTGTGTACAAGAGAAATAGCAGAAATAGATCCGCTGTGCCAACTTCGATGCTGCTTTGGTCCCTGAGGATTCTGTTTTTTTTTTGTTTTGGTTTGTGGAAAGTAGACGCCTCATACGTACTCCCTCTGCTGAGCGTTTTCGGTTCATGCACTTAACCCCGGCCCTCCTCCTTCCTCAGACGCATTGAAATTTATATATGCACGAGTGAAAGGTGAAGCTTATCAATGCGCAAACAGCTCCGCTCTCTTATGGAAGAGGTACAACAAGGTTTTCTTTTTCAACAGGGTTTTCTTCTTCCTGGTAACTGATGGTTTCAGTACCAAAGATACAGTCTCGTGCAAGGAGCACGATAACAAAGGGAAGTTTCCGACAGTCGTGCGATGCTTAATACTTCTTATCTATGATGAAGGGTAGGACGGGACAGGGTGTTGTTCAGCAAAGGAAAACACATACGGACGCTATCATCCGTTGCCCATGCGTAGCGTCATTGGTAAAAAATCCTTGGCTATCGCCCCATATCTGCTGCTGCCTATTATTTTCTTCAGAAGCAATGCTTCTTTTTCACAAACAGTTCCTGACGGGTGGCTGATGCAATGTGATTGCCTGATGAGGATGTGATAAGCCTCAGTGATCTCTCGTGCTGCGCTGGAATGGTGCTAGTATTCGAAAAGCGTGTCTCGCACCCACACTGCGCACGATGTATCACCAAGTGCGTTAGAGGCCTTCCCTTTAAAGACGAACCCTGAAGCGTATCTTTATTAAACGAAGCGACCAGTCCCTCCACTATATATATATATATATATAAGGGAAAGAGGTGTATACTTAAGGGCTCGTTTTTTCGTGTTTTGACCCAATATTAATGAGATCTAAAAGACAATAAGGCCAAGGAATGTGTAGGGGAAGTTATTAGAACTAATGTAGAGTAAATAAGAAGGAAGAAAAGTGAGGGAAAAATAAGTAACCGTGAGCAGGAATATATATATATATATATATATATATATATATATATATATATATTGATGCATGTCTACATGTGGACGATAACGATGATAAGGCATTTAGTGGGCACGAGGTAGTGGGCCTCTAGCTTCCCTCGAGGCCAATGAAGACGATCTTGTGCCCACTAAATGCCCCATTATCGTTATCGTCCACTTGTAGACATGCGTCAATATATATATATATATATATATATATATATATATATATATATATATATATATCTTTGCTAAATAATACCTACTGTTGATAGGCATGTCAGTCTTTCTCCGTGTTTATTGTGAGTCTGTGCTACAACAATGTTGTTACTATGCATACGCACCGAATAGCTCGTCTTCCAGTATTTCTTCAGACTAGACAGGGGCTAATTCGCTTATTTCCCAGGGTCGCCCGAAGGAAGTAGGCGCACTCATATTAAATGAGGTCAATTTATTCATTTTTTCTCTGAACTCATGAAGCGGAAAAAAAACGGCTCGTGTGTCTCATTCTTTGCTGGAAATGTTCAACATTTCGCTTACGCTATGGAAGCATCTACGTGAGATATTATTGACCGATACTTTCCGTTACGGATAGACGAAGATGCATCGCTGGCTGCTACTATCACTTCTGGCTCGTAAGAACGGGTCTCGCGTGAAAGCGTATTATAATACACAACTTGTTACAACATCCTAAACAGAACTAGGAAGGCAATGAACAGTCGAAGCTAATTCATCGCATCGCAGTATAACGTATGATATGCGTGATGTCCATTTCCCTCAGATTGTCGAAATTTTCAGAGCACTTTATTATAGTGTCTCTTCTAATCACATCGTTGCTTTGGAGCCTATACCTCACTTTATTATTATTATTATTATTATTATTATTATTATTATTATTATTACTGCGCTCGCCTGCAGGCTTCGGTGTTTCAATAGGTGACAACGTTATGTCAGTATGTCATGCAATATTATTCTGGCACCCACGTCTCAAAGGCGATACTAACTACTTCGTAGGTGAAAGCCCGATGAACAAACAAGAAAATGCGGATGACAAAAGCAGACGTCTCATGTCGAAACTGTTCCAGAAAATTGAGCTGATGGAGAGAGAAAGCGGCGTCCCGATCTTGCCGAAACACTCCTGAGTGACTTTCACAACGCGTGTATATATATGCACAACGTCATCTGCAAACACGCGCAAACACTCATGCACACGCACATGAATGCACACAAACGCACGAACAAATCACAATTGCCACGTGACCTTCTTTGCTTGCAGTAGGTGGTAATACAGCTTGCAGAAAACCTCTACAGGAAAACGTTGACCGATCCTCCACCTCGTCGTGAAAGACGCGGAGACAAGTTCTGGCTCGTGTCTCGGCAGAAGTTGTTTCATAGTGTCACGTAGAAAACTTACGACATGCGTCTTGCCAAGAAACCTCACCGGTGCCGAGAAAGATTGCAACAGGGCTGAAAGAGAACAGCAAAGGTGAAGCGATGGCGGCACCACTAATGGGAATGGGATTTCCCACGAGACCGCGCCGAGGTGGTAGGCGAGACAGTCAGTGGACCTCCGACGTCGGGATAAGGCACGCCACGCTCCCGCTAAGAGCTTCATTCGCAGCGGTACACGCCAGAAAAGGGTGATTGCTCGCTTTCGCACCGCTTACGAGACGCCGATTTAGTGGCGAATGGAACGTGCTGCTTCGTCCGCTCAGTTTCCATGCATATCGCTTGCGTCTCTGCGGAGGCACACACACCTTGGGTTTCTAAGTTATCAGGCTCATAGATGCGAAACAGCGCGAAAGCAACGAGTACATGGAAAGAAACAAACGGGACCAAGCGCTGAACTCTTTCGAACCGGCTCTTGAAAACGAACACACTTCTACGTTGGAGGGAACCCATCATATATTACAATCTAAGAATAAATACATGCTCCGCCCACATATCTGTGGCGGGACCGTCAATGATATATGCAAAAGAGCTATGCTATGTGGTTTCTGTTGTAACCGTAAGCACTTTCTCTCTGCTAATGTAAATCATGCACATACTAATAATTACAAGTTCGTAGCCCAAACTTAACATGTTGATTACAAGGTGGCAAAGAGAGAGGGGGACCCAAGTAGGCATTGCTTGCATGTTATTCATGTCACCGAGGTATGTAACGTATCTCAAATTCGCAAGGACGTTCCGGTGTTCGACTGAGAGCCAGGAACACGAATTTGACATTCCAGTATTCGACTGATAGCCAAAGACACCAATATGTGCATGTGAGAAAAAATCACTGGAAATGCGCAACAGTTTCTTGACGTCATGAAAATTACTGAACGCAAGTGGATGAAGCGTCTTTGCAAACATTGGAAACAGGGGGTAGAGAAACGACCGTGAGCGGAGCTTACAGTTATTATTAGGTTGTAGAAAGCTGTAGCCTCACTGCAGCCCATCCTCCCCTCCCCTCTTCCCATTGGTTAATTCCGAAAGTAAAGAAACTTCTCAATGAATGCAAAACTTTTGTGATGCAATAGGAAATTCAAGGTGGCTGCACGGTAGCCATTTGTATACTGACACAAAGGACGCATGTTTGAACCTGCCCGTGGCGGAAACATTGTGATAGAGGCGAAATGCTAAAGACCCGAGGGCTGTGCGATGGTGACGTCGGTGCAGATGTCAGAACCCCTGGTAGCCAGTGGTCGAAATAATCAGGGGGCCTTCACTAAAGTCACAGCAAGAGTTGGTTTATGATTTTGAGCCTATCTCAAATTTGGCGTCTCTATCTCTGACACACACACACACACATATATATATATATATATATATATATATATATATATATATATAATGAGATCCAACAGACAGTAATGCCAAGGAATGTACAGGAGTACACTCCATGTACCAATGGAGTGTAAATAAGAAGAAAGAAAAGTGGATGAAAAAATAACCAGCCATGGGCAGGAATTGAACCTACGACCTTCGAATAACGCGTTCGATGCTCGTTCGAATAATACGTTCGATGCTTCGAATAACGCGTTCGAGCATCAAACGCGTTATTCGAAGGTCGTAGGTTCGATTCCTGCCCACGACTGGTTATTTTTTCATCCACTTTTCTTTCTTCTTATTTACACTCCATTGGTTCTAATAACTTCTCCTGTACATTCCTTGGCATTATTGTCTGTTGTATCTCATTAATATTGCGTTAAAACACGGAAAAACGAGCCCTTAGATATACGCTTATTTCCCTTATATATATATATATATATATATATATATATATATATATATATATATATATATATATATATATATATACTGAGAAAAAGTCATGCTGGGTAATGGTGAAATTATCCGCAGAGAAGTGCACGTACGAAATGATTTTGTCGACGTGCCGGCCACGGGTTCAGACGGACCCGCGGCCAAAACGTCAATTATATCACTTCGTACATGCGTTTACTTCACTGCAAATATATATACATATATATATATATATATATATATATATATAAAGTGGGCCCGGGCACATACCATATTAGAGGTGTTTACGAAAAACACCTCGCCTCCGTAGCTCGTGTGAGTGCGCTTTGCTTTGAAATAAGAAAAAAAAACACATTCCATTTTATTGATGACGGCAACTCGGTCCGATCGGCACAGTGGAGTCATATCTAAAGGCCGACGTGTTTTTGGGCGAACGAATCAAGTTTTGTGCAAGCGATGTGCAGCGATGTGCGGTGCGCAATTTGGCCCGCCTTCGCGCGACGAATGCGATCAATACGTCGTTACACTGAGAGACACGAGATGCCTCAACTTCGGCGACGCCTGGGGTCAACGCCAACGAAAAGAGAAAAGTTGCAGTTTCGAGATATCCTTGAAAAATTCCTCGCAGAGAAGTGTGATGAAATAAAAAAAACTTGAGAGATCAAAATTGCTGTAGATGGATGATTAGAGGTTACATCATCTCTGGAAACTTCAATAGAGACCTGCGAAACTTTCGTAAGGTGGGCTGATAACCAAGCTGTGGCGCCTATGAAGTTATGCTTCGTTTATGTTTTATGCGGAGCTAGTGATCGCTTTATCGTTTAATTTAGCACCCCCTGTTTTGTTATCATAAACAAAGTTCTGTGTTTCTTATATATTTTCCGTTCCTAAAGATGATATCACGAGAACGTACCATGGCCTGGAGGTCGTGTGCAGGTGAGTGTGCAGGCAGGAAATTCGCCAAGCGCCTCTCATTTCGTTAAATATCTGCTCGGGGGGCTATTTTGGGCTGTAAAAAGAATTAAATTTCCTCTTGGTGATGACGAATCGACCCACATTGGCGCCTCCCCGTTTTTCCTCTTCATACTCTCGTCTCACCAGTCTTCGATTCTCTCGTGTCATCATGCACATCAAACGGGAAAAACACTCATGCAATAAATTGAACTCGGTAAGGCTGCTCTACGTTTTGGATTTCGTACACCACTTCGGCCACCGGTGTACTGATGTGCGGTTCGTTGTGTACTGCTACGGGGATGTCTTACTTCCTTTTATTTTGTAGATTGTCTGATATTTGCTTTTAGATGCAAGGAGGTCGTTTTTCATGTGCTTTTATTAATTGAATACATAATTTCGAGCCCGTCCTGGAGTAGTATTAGCGGGGACGAAAATTCCTTCCGGCACAACTTGGTGTCGGAGAAAATTGAGATTCTCAGCCGAACATGTCCTTGTGAAAATTATTGTGTCTGCGGCTATCTCGAAGAGGAAAGTTTTTTGTTTTTTTCTCTTAAGACCTTGCTCACTAAAAACATACATACTGTCATCAAAAAAAGATATTTCGCTGTTGGAATACCGATAGACTTGGGAACTTGGTCCTAAACTCGAAAGAGCAACTATTTTTGCATTTTTATGTTGCTTCATGAAATGTCGATAGACCAAATTGTGGAAAATGAAGGGTTTCGGCTTTCCTAATAACGGGTTGAACTCCTCTTTAAAAAACAAGCCCCCCTCTAAAAAAAAGCGATATAAACTGCCATCATTTTCTGGGCACTTGCTCTCAGTATTCTTTAAATATGCATAACATAATAAACTGAATGGTATAAAAATGCTAATGTCATCGGGCTATGGCTGAAGATAGACATGACGGAAGGAAGCAACAAAAGGGAGAAGCCAGGGAGGTTAACCAGAAAGACATCCGGTTGGCTACCCTACATTGGGGGATTAGGAAAGGGGACAAGAAATACGAGAAAGTGGGAAGAGAGGGAAAAGAAAAAGAAGGGTGGGGGAGAGACTGACAGTAATTTCATGCGGTAGAACTCTACCGCATGTATGACACTGCAATACATGCGGTAGAACTCTACCGCATGTATGACACTGCACAGAAAAAGAAAGCTCTCGAAATGTGAGTGTTTCTCGAATAGTCTGTCGAAATATAAAACACAGAAGAGCGAGTTCGAATGTCTTTATTTCAGCGAAAGGTAAAACAAAAGAAGATTGGTAAAGCATAGCCTTCCAAACCCTTCACCTTCTTCTAGGACATGGGTTCTCAAACTATGTTGCACGGAACCCAGGAGTTTCGTGAAGATTTTGGAGTTTCACGAGCGGCGAGAATGAGTAGAGCCCACTCCCGTTCTGTCCCCATCAGCAACAAACTTTTATTTTATTTATTTTGTTGTGCAATCTTGCATTGCATTTTGCGCTCAACGAAGCCATTGCAGGCTGCATGCATCTGCATACTGGGTGTCAGCGGTAGCGAGAGACGCACGTGGTACCAGCACTCAAGACTCGTCATCTAGTGCGCACGATGAAACATGATTTGCGGCCCCACGGTGACAGAACGCACATATCGTTAGTAATTCATGCTCATGAGTGCTCAAAGCAGTTCAAACGGCATTAGCGGGCACCTCAGCGTTTTCTACGTGGCTCACGGCGCGTCGGTAATCCGGAAGCACAGTATTCATACGCAGCCATTTTCTACTGCTCTGTGCTGGTTTTGCAGTCAAAACGTGCAGTAACAGAGGAAAGGAAGGTAAGAGGAGAGAAGGAGGAAAAAAGAGAGAAAAGTAAACAACACGAAGACTTGGACACGTATAAGTAAATAAAAAGTTTAAAAATCCGACTATAAACAGGTGGCCAAGTTCGTATGGTTCATAAAACTAAGTAAAACTCGATGGGCCTCATTGCGCCGGGATGCACAGCCTCTCGGAAAAAGGTACCCGTCTAGTGTCATGCACTTAAGCCCCAGGAGTTTATATTCCTTAATCAGCAAGGCCCGCTGCGTAGCAAATGTGGGACAGTGCACTGCGTCGCATAAAACATGCAGTGTATGGTCAGCTGGCGCTTTGCACAGGGCACAGAGCGGTGCGTAAGGGAATCACAAGTGAATGTATTATCGTGAGTTCTACATCATTAGTCACTTCCTTCGATAATAAAGAGAAGAGAACAGGCCAACGCGGGCAGTGTTAACACTGTTGTTCAGTAAAACTTGCAGCTAGACACACTCCCTCATCCTTCCACCCCTGTCTCTCCTCCTGTCATCCATGATAGGAGCGTCTGTACCCGAATGGCGCATCCGCGTCCTCTCCCACTCTCTTCCTTCTCTCCTACACTCCCACTCTCTCGACTCGCAACGCCGACGCAGTCAGCGTCCGCTAGCGAGTTTCTTGATTGGAAAAATCGACTGCTCGCGCTGCGGAACCGTTCACTAGCCATACTGTATATTTAGGCACTGGCTCTTGACTTCCAAAGTAGTGACGCAGGGAGCTTATTTTCGTGCGTTGTTCAACTACAAAAACTCGCAGTGTGCGCCTTCACCAAAAGTGGACTGCGGGTCTCCGAGTTCAATTGCAGCGTTCTGTCCCTGATAGCCCATTAGCAGTGATTGGCATGTTTAAGAAGCACCGGTCTATTACTGCGTGCTTTGTGCCTACCCAGTTTTTAGGGGCGAAGCTCCTTAAAGCGGCACCCGTTCGTCCCTTGTCGTAGTCGTAGTGCGTAACCAGTCTTACGCTTTGACCTGCGAGGTGGTGCCGCTGGGAGATTTCTCCTGTGCGTTGTTGAACAATAAAAAACTCGCAGCGTGCGCGTTAACTAAAAGCCGAATTCTCCTGTCTCTCATTCGCAATTAGCAGCCATTGGCATGTACATTGAGCACTATCTGACAAGAAAGAGTTGCTAGGTTATATTCGCTGGGCGTAACCTCCCTGGTTTTAGAAAGGTTTAGCGAGCGTTGGGCCGCAGTGCCATAAATACAGTGAACTAGTATATACCATGAACTCGAGGTGGTTAAACGTGGGAAGTAGACAAGAAGCGCGAGCCGTAAGAAAGTGTGCGTGTGCCTCCTCTCGTTTAGTCCTTGGAATGTCCTCTGGATGACGGTGCTTCTATATGCGGAATATATGATGAAAAGGTGCGGGAAACCCGGTACTTGGAGTGTTGACTAGATGGAAGAACAGACACACAGACAGATGCATGGACGGACACACAGATGGCTGCACGGACGGAGGGACGCATGGACGAACGCTGGGGCAGATGCATGGATGAACGCAGGGACGGGCGCACGGATGAACATGTGGACGCACGAACAGACGCACGCATGGACGGTTACACAGACGGACGCATATATGATGAAAAGATGCGAGATGGTGGTACTTGGAGTGTTGAAAAGGTGGACGAACGTACACACATACAGATGCAAGGACGGACGCACGGACGGATGGACGCATGGACGGACGCATGAACAGACGCACGCGCGGACGGGCGGATGGACGCACGGATGGTCACACAGACGGACGCATGGACTGACAAAAGCAAGAACGAATGAACGGACGGATGCTTCGCCCTACTCTCTATCAATAACCCCGTGGATATGCTGCCATTTAATTATCTTGCGCAACGCCGCGATGAATGCCAGCGTCAACGTAGCCCGCCAGTGTAAGCGTTAGCATCCGCTGCTTTGCATCTGTACATGTTTTCTTTTACTGGGAAATGGTGTAATTTTTTGTAAACTTAAAATCGCTTTCATTTACGTCGTAGGGACATTTATTAGTTAAGATACGAAGAATAAAACATTTTACACGTTTCATGGCTTTATTCAACTTTTGTCTAAGGACGTACAAGCCAACTGGCCCTTCGATTCATTTGATTTTATTGGTAATTTTAAAATAAGAACCCACAAATTTCTCGGCAAGTCCTAATGACAGTGCAACTTAGTAAAATTATGGATTTTCCCCTTAAAGTTCGACATATAAATGTTTTCTAATAAAGAGTAGCGCTATATTATTCGTTATTTTACAGCCCACTTCATTGTTGGTAATTTTTATCTGGATCTATAAGTTACCGTTACCGAAAATACAAAAAAAATGTCCTATTCTACTGAATGCATTGCTGAGACCATTTCAGAATTTGAAAGACCGGCCACAGCATCTAATTAAGGAATTTGTAGTTACTAAACGAGGGCTGCTAAATACTTCACGTACATATTTTGATGGCCTCATAAATTAATCAACTGCAATGAGTTCTAAGATAATGGCATAACAACCGGAGTTTATTGTACGTTAGGCCGGCAAGTTAATCCTTCTCTATCAATAACTAATAAGGGGTAACAGCAAGCTTCAAATGAAGAAATGCAAAGTAAACGTTATTCAGTAAAATTTTATATTCTTTCTTTATAATTTTTTCTGTTTACCCAATTGCTTATTTATTCTGGCGTCATCATGATTTCTATTGTTTTCCTTTTATTTATCTTCTTTTGCAGTAAAATACAAAGTGAGTATCCAGGGTTTTCAACTTCAGTCTCTTAACAACCTGTGCACAACTTGACACCACACATAAAAGTTTGCGCAAGTACAGGTAAAGGAACACTAAAGGGAAAGAATGGCTTGTTTATATTAATAAACTGCATTCTGATAACTCTAATATCATAAGTTTCACTGTCCTAAGTTAAATATTAGAGGATAAAAGGAAGATTAAAGTTTAATTTTTAAGCATTATGCCAAAATCTTTGTGTGGGACTTTAGATGTTTGAAAATGTATTTTTCGTACTTCCGCGACATTGGTTCCTTAACATTTTCTAAAACTGCGGATGCTAGGTGTATGACACACAAATATGACAAGACGCTTCATTGTTTATTGAGTATAATCTATGTAGGGCCCAGCAGAATTCTTCACACGTTACGTCACCGTGGTTGGTGCGGGAATATCACGGTGGTGTTTCCACCCGCAATATATTTTCGGCATTTTCGCGCTTACCAAGCGTAAGGTCGCGGTAGGAGTGGTGTTTTCGGGATTGTGAAATTCTACTTGACTAATACGTGAACAATCGTTTAACTCTTTAGTGTCCCTATAAAATGTGAGAATTGCGTAACAACAAAGAAGGTTACCTGCTGCAAATGTTTAGGTATAGATACGATAGTTGTGGGAACTGATAAGGTGCGGAACATACTTGCTTTTATGTTTGCGGAAATATTGCTCTCTAGTTCACCATGTGTAGGTACAAAATTTTCCAAGCATTTCCGCAAAAAAAGGTTTTAATTCTATCCCGCCTATAGTGTGAAAAACTAGTGTGCAAACGCTGCATACCATTTATTTGTTTTTGAGTCCTTAAGTACCGCAACATGCCTTGAAGACTAGGAATTTTTAAGCCTAATTCGCAGGTAGACATCCCAGATGGCTATGCGTAAATTGTTCACGTCTTGTCAAAACCTTGTCCACCATGCCAGCGCAGAACATGACAATATGGTCACTAGTGTTTCTTAACAAATGTTGCAGACTTCGTCTTTTCTCTTCAGTTATTAGGTGCAGCGGTACTTTTATGAAAAAAAAAGTTTGTTCTTACGTTTAGTTGTGTTTTTGTGCATTACAATAAAAACGTAATAGTGCATGTCATGCCTTACTCGTGACAGGCCATCCACGCGACACCTTGATACAGAGAGGGAACGAAATTGCCTTCCACACATATATACCGGACGCTGCGGTAGGAAATGATTCCTCAGGGAGTGCCAAGGGCGCTTTCTAAGCGGAAGTGAAAATGGTTCTGGTGAGCAAACTTCCGTCCCGCAATGAGCGTTGTGGGTTTTGCATCTGACGCTTTACCGCGCGATGCTAGCAGTGACCACAAATGTGCAGCAGTCCAGGGAACGCTATTCCGACGAAACGCCAAGGGGCGAGGCTATCTGTAAGGATAGTGGGGCATGAAGCTTGAAAATGAGCGATCGTTTTGTAGGGGCCGTAACGCACATCTCTTGTTTGGGTTAATTGAATTTCCGTGCGGCCCCAAGAGCAAGTGCTCTTGTTCTTGCCTCTGCTCTGATTTTTATTTTTTAAGCAAGACAAGAAAAACAAAAAAAGGTGTTTAAGCTTCACTGACGTCCAACTCGGAGAGGGGTGAAGCATGCAGTGTGCTTTGTTGTTTCCCAGAATGAAGTACAGTTTGTTTATTGGTTTACTCCCCGCAGATCCACCTACGTACCATCACTTTGCAGACGTGTTTCAAAAAAATTGCCCGCAGCTTCCCTCGGGGGAACACTGAGGAGGATGCGGAGCATATAATTGGTTAACGGGGTGTTAAAGTGCGACTTACTTGGGTCGATGGCTAAATTGGTTAACGTGGTTGTGAAATGGGGTGTTAAATTGCGACTTACTTGGGTCGATGGCTAAATTGGTTAATGTGGTTGTAGGAGGGGGTGTTAAATGAGTGAACACGTACCCACGTATGCGAAAGGGCGGCGCTGGTCGAAGGGACGTCGATCATTGTGTTTGTGGATTCGTTGGAATTCATTTCACCGCGACCTTGGACGTCAACGCGCCGTACAAACCAACCGACGAGCGGCAACTGAGCGAGCGAGCGCCAACCTTGAGTATATATACAGCGCGACGGCGCATGAACTGTCAGCTGTCGAATGTTCGAGAAGGGGGAGAAGCGCAACGGCGCATGCGCGCGCGTCAGCTGCCGATGTTCTCGAAGCGCGACGGCGCATGCGCGCGCGTCAGCTGCCGATGTTCTCGAAGCGTGACGGCGCATGCGCGCTACTTTATACAGCTAGCGAATGTTCGTGAAGAGGAGAAGCGCACGCGGTGTGTAGAGGAGGAAGGGTGCACAGATGGTGAAGGAGTGAAGCGCGCGCGGTGTGTGGAGGAGGAAGGGATGCACAGATGGTGGAAGAAGGAGGAGGAAGCTTGCGGACGGCGCCGCA